>NC_054378.1:28823569-29437736 GCF_017654675.1 Xenopus laevis | reverse complement strand
CCCTGCCGAAACTTCGCCTGGCAAAGCGCGGCATAGGCTGTGCTAGCGCAACTCTGCAGGTTATTGAATTTGCCTCATACAGTTAGACAGAGTTGGACAGCAATTGGATCAGAGTTGGATTGGAATCTTGCAGCAAACATTGGACATCTCATCAGGACTTCACTGCTCATCATTACTTCTATAAGATAAAACGGATTATACAATTTAACTATGTTTAATTTGATTGCCTTATTTTTCTCTCTCTCCTCTATACTTCTGCATATATCCTCTGTACTCCAACATCCATCAAACTATCCTGAAATTGTAATCTCCTCTTCACTGCTCCCATCACACTCTTTCAATCTGAGCACACTGTCTTGTATTGTTAAATCTCTTTATCGCTTACTTAAACCATTAAACAATACAATACTCGCACGGTCAAATCTAGGTCACACCTTGTCTCACTTTCATTAATACTGTTACTTGCAGCTTCGGACATCTACCCAAACCCTGGTCCCACTCACTGATTCCTACTCTCACCTATTCCTACTCTCAGGCATTCAACAATGTCTTTTCCAGTCTCTCAGACTATGCACTTCTAATCCTGCAAACCTTATTCACATAAAGCCAGCATCCTCTCTGCCTTTTTCATGTGCCATCTGGAATGCACGGTCAATCTGCAATAAACTCACAGCAGTCCACGATCCCTTCACCTTCTGGCTATCACTGAAACATGGCTCTCTCCCTTAGACACTGCTTCACCTGCTGCCCTCTGCTATGGAGGCTTCTCACTTAGTCACACCCCTAGACTGAATGGCCATCATGGTGGTGGGGTAGGATTTCTTCTCTCTCCCAAATGTAGGTTTCAAAATCTAACCACACCAACTTCTCTCTCCTTAACTTCTTTTGAAGTCCACAGCATACATTTGTTTTGTCCAATCTCTTTGCGTGTTGCTGTCATATATCGACCCCTTGGTCCCTACTCTACTTTCTTGGATCACTTTGCTGCTTGGCTTCCATACTTTCTCTCCAGCGCTCTCATTATAGGTGACTTCAACAACTCTGCTTCTCCTGCCAACTCTAAACTCCTCTCTCTATCATCTGGTCTCTCTCAATGGACCGACTCACCTACCCACATCGAGGGTCATGCTCTTGATCTTATATTCTGCTACTTGTGCCACCCATCCAACCTTACTAACTCTCCTTACCTCCTATCTGACCATCACCTACTCTCCTTTCAGATAACACTTTCACCTGCACACAACAATCTCTCTCTACCCACACATACAGAAACCTTAACGCCTTTGATCCACAACAATTATCATCAGTATCAGCACAACCCATCTCTCTGCTATCAAACTAAATTTTAGGAAACATGTAAATTCTGAGGGATGGAGAGATCAAAATTATCGTTTACTCATTTTCTCATCTTGGATATGGAATACTATTCCAGAACTCTATGGACTCTCAAAAGGTTTCCTATTGTCCTAAGTATAGAGAGCAAAATGTTGATTTTTTTCATTATATATGGTCGTGCCCATTTATTAAACAGTTTTGGGACTATGTTACCTGCTTTATTAAAAAGTCTATTAAGTTAGATATTGTATTAAATCCACATTTTGCTTTACTGGGTCTGAAAGACTCCTTTTTGGAGGCAAATAATATTTCATCAACAAATTTTTCAACTGAAATATTTGATTATTGCTGGTTAGTCCTGGCAGCTTCCCGGAAATCTATTTTCTTATGTTGGATTAGAGATGATTCTCCAAAGTTGAAAGATGTACTTTCATATTTATACAATTTATGTATCCAAGAGGTCATTAGATATAGAGTGGATGAATTATCTCAGAGGAATAGGATTGAACGTAGATGGTCTTTTTATATTGCAACTCTTGATGACGCTGAAAGAAAATTGATTCACAAACTTATGGGGAAAGATGACTGTAAACTAGTTATATTATTTAAAGGCTAAGCCCTTTCACAAAAAGCATTGTTTATCTTCTTTAAATCTTTTTGATTGAGTCTTCAATTTTATTTTCTAAAGCTTGAGCTATATGGAAAGTACAGGTCTATTTATATTTTTATTTGTATTTAAATTTGTATTTGTTTGAACATTTTCTTGTTCTAATGTGTATGGTTTATATTGTACAAATTCTTTTTGAATTACACATATATGATTCTGAATAGCCATACGCTTGTGATTATCAAAAATATATGTGAATTATTTATATTTTATTGCAAACTCAATAAAAAGAATTTGAAAAGAAAAGAAAGAACAATACTTCTCTTCTTTAATCTCCACTCTGTCCTCTAAACTGCAGCAACTGTTTGCCACATTTAACTCACTCCTATGCCCCCCTCCACCCCTCCACCCCCTCTGCCCATTAATGTAACTGCCCAAGATCTTTCTCACTTCTTTAATGAAAAAAATGATCTCATTAGGCTGAGCATAGCGTCTGACAACAATCTCAGATTAACTCACAGTCCACTCACATCCACTTTGCACTCCTTCACCCCTGCAACACTAGATGAAGTTAGTAAACTTCTACCCTGCTCAAAACCCACAACCTGCTCCCTTGACCCCATACCCTCTCGCCTCCTCTATCCAATCTCTGATACACTCTCTTCTGCACTTACCCACATATTTAACCTTTCACTCTCTACTGGTACTTTTCCATCCTTATACAAACAAGCACTAATCACTTCTATCCTCAACAAACCTTCCCTTGATCCCAGCACTCCCGCTAACTATCATCCGGTTTCCCGTCTTCCATTTGCATCCAAATCACTAGAAAGGTTTGTTTACAAATGCCTGATCCATCATCTCACTCACAACTCCCTTCTCAACCCCCTGCAATCTGGCTTCCGCCCAACACACTTAACAGAAACTGCACTCACCAAAGTAACCAATGATCTTCTACTGGCAAAGCCTAAAGGTCACTATTCCATACTAATCCTTCAAGATCACTCACAGTGAACAACACCACCTTTTATTCCACCGCACAGGCATGCTGCCTAGGAGTTATCCTAGACTCGCATCTGTCTTTTTCACCACACATTCAAACACTTGCAAAATCTTGTCATATTCAACTGCGCAACATTGCCCAAATACGACCATATCTCAGTTCAGAATCAACTAAAACACTGATTAAGTCTCTCATCATCTCCCGCCTTGATTACTGCAACCTACTCCTCGCAGGTATTCCAACAAGTACCTTTCACAACTCCAATCTGTTCTAAATGCGGCTGCTAGACTCATTCATCTATCTCACCGCTCAACATCAGCTGCTCCCATATGCATGTTCCTTCACTGTCTCCCAGTCTCCTCTAGAATCAAATTCAAATTACTAACACTCTCATTCAACGCCCTTAATAATGAAGCCCCTTTGGAGATCATCACTGATCTCCAAATACACTCCTTCACGCGACCTTCGTTCTGCTTCTGATCTTCGCCTCGCTTCTCCTCTCGTCACTTCTGCCCATTCTCATCTACAAGACTTTTCTCGGGCGTCTGGTTTTCTCTGGAACTCTCTGCCTCGAGCTGTCAGACTTTCTCCTTCTTTCCAAACTTTCAAGCGCTCAGACCCACCTGTTTAAGAAGCTTATTCAATGTACCTTAATTAATCAATTAATGCTGTATCAAAAATCACAAATTGTTTCTAAAATCCTAATGTCTCAATTGTACCCTAACCTTTAGTTTGTAAACTCTAATTTGTAGTACTCTCTAATCCTATTGTACTCTGTAACCCTTGTTTGTTATCCACCATTGATTCCCTGTTTGTTATAACTAAGGTAAAGCACTGCGTATCTATATAAATAAATGATGATGATGATGATGATGGTTTATCAGATTAGGTTCCATACATATAAGAAATCTCCAGGAAAAAAATAGAGAAAATCACCCAGGAAATTAAACAAACCTAAATCTGACACAAACAAAACCCCACCCAAACAACTTACTAACTGACTCTGGTCAGTCCTTATCAGCCTATCAATGGAAGAAGCTGATAAATCCTTCAGATGGGCCAGACACAAATGATTCATTTATAAAGACAAATCCGAAACACTATTAGCCAGGAAACTAAAAACTATTCCAGGCTACCGCAAATCCAAAATATAAGGAATAAACAAAATGGCCTAGTCACCCTACCCCAAGAAATATTACAGGAGGTCAAGAGGTTTATAGCACCTGTACTCTATTAATCCCCAAACTAAAAAGCCCAAATTAGACCCAGATGCCTTGTTCTCTTCCCTGAATCTCCCTGAACTAACAGAGTCAGACCAATCAGCTCCTTAAAGATAGTATCACAGCCAAGGAAATATATTGGGCGATTAAAAAAATGAAAGCAAAATCCAGCCCGGGCCCGGGTGGCTTCCCTCCAAGCTACTATAAAAAATTTGCCACACAATTGATACCACATTTGATGACAATATTTAATGAAATGTTAAAGGGATATGCCTGCCCCCCGGAAATGATACAAGCTAACATCTGTTTAATCCCCCAAGCCCAACAAAGATCATACAGATTCACAAACCTTCAGACCCATCTCAATTATAAATGTAGACATACGAATATTCTCCAAGATATTGGCAGCTTGATTGAACCATATTATACCAAAATTAATTCATCCAGACCAAACTGGTTTTATACCACACAGACAAACAGCAGATAATAGTAGAAGATAAGCACGATAGACTACATTACATTAAGAATTTGCAATGTCTAGCTTTGTTGCTAGATCTTAAAAAAGCATTTGACACAGTAGATTGGTCCCACATTTACCGCTCCTTTAAACTCTTCGAAATTAAAGGGAATTTCACCAATGCAAGAGTTTTATACTCTTCCCCTAGCGCAAAAATTAAAGCATGGATCTCATATCGGCCAAATTCCCCATTTACCGTGGCACACATCAGGGCTGCCCTCTGTCCCCCCTGATCTTCGTACTTATGGTGGAACACCTAGCCCAATTAATTAGACAGGACCCAAACATTTCTGGGGTATTAATTAGAGATACAGAATTATAGGTAAGCCTATATGCAAATGATATCAGTCTAACCCTCACAAGGCCTCAAATATCATTGGCCAACTTGTCTTCACTCCTAGGAATATTCTCCCAAGTCTCAGGGCTTGAGGTTAACATCCCAAAATCATAAGCCATGCCTATAAATATCTATAAATATCAAACACACAGTAAAACTTCTCCAACTCAACTTCCCACTCCATTGGAGGCGTTCCTTTGTTGAATATCTAGGGGTTAACATAACACACACATACTCTACACTCTAGAAAGCCAACTACCTGAAACTGATCAGGAAACTAACAAAAGACCTGGAAGAATGGTCAAGATACTCAATCTCGAGGTTTGGGAAAATCTACGCAACTAAAATTACCTTACTTCCCATGTTATTATATAAATTCAGTACCTTACCAATAATAATTAACAATAAAGACATAAAGCACTTCCAAAGCAAGGTTAAGTAATTTATATGGTCGGGCCAACTCCCATGGGTTAATGCCACAACAATGTATAGACCACCGATTATTGGAGGCCTCGGACTTCCAAACTTATTGACCTACTATAAGGCCGCGCGACTTTCCCAAACCACATTGTGGCACTTACCTCAAACAGAGTCCGGATGGGTCCACCTTGAGGGTGGATAAACCTCAAAGGAAAATTACAACCCAGCAACACTCTGTCCTAGCTCACACAATCATATGCGGCATAACATTTTCCACAATTCCCAAATAACCTCACCTCATAGCACTCTAACCCCCGTACATAATAATCCTCCCAGACTAGCCACATCAGCATTCAAGTGGTGGAAAGATAATCATATCCTCCGAATCAAAGATCTCCCTCTTACCACCGTCATCGAATCAATCCAATACAAGCAATTTGTACAGGACATGCCAGAAGGAGAAATCTTTAGATCTACCCAATTACATCACTTTATCAAAACAATAAACCCTTTTTTTCAGAAATGAAGGAGATATTTTTAGACTAATACAAACAGTATTCCAGAAGCCAATACAGAAATATATTCACTTAGCCTTGCTAGCCCTCCCTACCAAGGAGTTACATAAATTGCACAATAAACTCATGTCTCAGATCTTAATATCAGCTAGGATTAACCTAGCAAAACAATGGTTACAAAACTTTATTACAACCCACGAGTTAGAGGGAAGAATAAACATTACACAAAATGTAAGGAAAAGTAACACATCTGCATATAAAGCCACTTTTTCATCTACATTACCAATTGATACACCTTTAACCAAGGGGGTCTTGTCTCAGAATTGTTGCCAGTGGTTCGATAGCTAGGGCAAATAAAAGGGGTGACAGGGGGGCAACCCTGTCTCATTCCTCTCCCCAAGTCAAATACCCCTGATAGTGTATTGTTTACCCAGATTTGGGCGATGGGTTTCTTATATAACAGTTTGACTCATGTGATAAAGTTCCGGCCAAACCCAAATTTCTCATGTGTCTGCTAGAGGTATGGCCAACTGACCAAGTCAAAGGTCTTTGTTATATCCAGCGAGGCAACAGCCCTGTTGGATTGTTGCTGATTGGCTCGTTGGATGGGTGTGAACAATCTTCTCAGATTAATGGCCATAGTTTTACGAGGCATAAAGCCTGTTTGGTCCGGGTGAATAAGTGATGTAATAACCTTAATTAAACTATTCACCAGTAGTTTAGCAAGTATCTTAGTGTCAGTGTTGATCAGGTCTATAGGATTCACATGAATATTGGTCTTTCCCTTATTTGAGTATCAGCATAATTATCGCATTGTAACATGAGGAGGGAAGTCATCCATATGGATGCGTGAGAGAATGTTTCTAGGAGTCTGGGGGATATTTGTTCGGCCATTAATCTATACCATGCAACTGGTAAGCCGTCTGGGTATTATTGTTTGGAAGGCCTACTATGACTACATTAATTTCGGCTTTTGTGAGTGGATCCTCTACGAATTTGGCTTCTCGGCTGACAATTGAGGGAGATTTGAGTCTACCAGAAATTGTTCTAGGTTATTATCAGTGCTATTAGATTGAGGAGAGTAAATCCCTTTGTAGTATTCTGCAAACATGCTGGCCATAGTAGTGGGGTTGTCACCAGGTCACCCTAATTGGTTCCGCAGTCCTGGAATTACTGTGACTTGATCTATCAGTTTTGCCTATATGCCAGTGTTTTGATATTTTTATCCCCTAGATCAAACCCCCGTTGTCTGGAATATACTGCCTTAGCTGAATCCCACACCACTGAGGGTGGGGCAGTATTTTGGTTTATGTCCTAGTATTCCTCAAAATCTTTTATGCAGGTGTCCGCTACTTTTTCATCTGTGAGCCACAGTGGAGAGAAGCGACCCTGGGGCAGTCCTAGCTGGAGATCAACCTTTAATGGGGAATGGTCAGAAAGAGCTCTAGGTAAATACGAGATATTTTGGACTAGATGAGCAAAGTCTGCCGACCCTAGAGCTTGGTCAGTTCTTGAGAGGGAACCATGACTGGAGGAGTACCAGGAGAATTGTTTCTCATGGGGATGTCTCTCCCTCCAGAGGTCAGTTACTTAGTGCCTCCATCCATTTAATCATTTGTTGGGGTGCTGGATCTACTTCAGAGGTTCTATCCATTCTGGGGTTAGTGGTGGCCTTAAAATCCCCCAAAAAGCATATAGGATCCAGGGGGAGGGCAGTAACTTTTTGAAATTAGGTGCAGTACCTCTATAGAAAATGGTGGTGGAATATAGACATTCACCAGGATCAGGGGTTGGTTATTAATTTCACAATGCAGTATCACATACCGAACATAGAAGTCTATATGCTTGTATAAAAGTTTGAATATCAATGATTTCTTAATTAGAACTCCCGAGAGTATGATGAGAAGTAGGCATGGTATATGTGGCCCACCCAGAATTTCTTTAGAGCCAATAGTTTCTGTCCTGTGAGGTGGCTCTCCTGGAGTGACACTATACAAAACTTGAATAATGAGCAGGCACCACTCCAGAACACCAAAATCAGTCGGTCAGTAGAATCCAGGAGCCCAAATTTTTAAATAGTACAAAAAGTCTTTATTTTACATTATGTATAAAAGATAAAAGCCTGACGCATTTTGTGTCCCCCAAGGACACTTAACCATAGGCTATGACACGAAACTTATTCAAGTTTTGTGTGTTGCTCCCTTCTGGGGCTTGAGCACCCGGACCCACCGTGGAAAGCGGTAAGCTTATCCCCGTATTCAAAGAATTCATGCTTCCTATGGTCTAACTTTATGGAGTAACACTATGTCAGGTTTATATTTATAGACGTGTTTGAGTATTAATGCCCTCTTAAACTTTTAATTGAGCCCTCTCACATTCCAGAACACTAGTTTAATTATCCCCATTACGCAGTTGTATATATACAGGGGCCTTCTTTCGCCGCCCCCACCCCTCCCCACAGCACTAACCTTTACAGCGCCGGAGAGGGCAGGGGCGGTCCGCGATGCATAGTGCAGAGAGCGCAATAGCGCTCTCTGCACTAGAAGAGCTGAATTTCCGGTTTGAAAACCAGGAAAAGTTACCTCTTAGTTACCAGGAGTGGCATTTTTGCCGCCCCTGGCAACCAGGGGGGGCGCTGCCGCCTGAGGCGAGTGTCTCAACTTGCCTCATTGGTGGAGCGTCCCTGAATATATAGTACTGACACTTTCCCTACCTTTAGCGGATATGTGCATCCCCAAAGCTTAGCCTTCAGGGTTACCCATGTTTTGTGCAGATAAGTGGTGTTAATTATAATGGAAAATGTGCAAGCAAGTTAACCAAACAAAATGCCCAACCCTTCCCACCCTGCCCACCCCCAAACACAGGTGGGCCTATACCCAAAACCAATTTCTAACATGAGGAGTGTTGTTGTGGTGGCCTAGACAGCACCCCCTCTCAAACAAGCAGCAATCACAAGTTGACAAGAACTATAAAATGTAATAACGAAAAGTTCGAGACACAAACCAACTACTTCAATTAGTTCCCCATGCACCCATACCAATATGTGGAGTAAGTCGAGAGCAGATTGCCTGGGGTATATATGTAGTTTGAGACTATTTAGGCAGGAATAATTCACATTTTGGATCTTTATATCAGTATACCGTGTGGGTCTTGCTGAAGTTCATTTGTATAATTGCCTTGGTTTGGGCAATCCAGTTTAGAGGATACACAGGTGACTAATTTGTGTTACCAGGGTAGCATATTTGTAACCAGTAGTTTGCTACAGTATTGCCCCATTGGGATACCCCCGCTTTGTCCAGTATTAATATCTCCTGTCTGTAATTGTGTCCCTGAGATCACCTTTCCCCATACTTAGCAGGATCCTGCAGAGGGAGGGTTGTACTGTTATTGTGTGGGGACTACCACACAAGGTCCACCACACCACTAGCGGGTGGCCCATACTGGAAATATATATGCAGTGATCTGGTATCAGTGCAGGACTTGCATTTACAGTTACTCACCTCCCCAGCATGTTCACACGGACCTGTCCGCGCCTAGCATATTTTTAAGCCAGTTTTCAATAAAGGTTTCTGGGTGTTGGCCTTCTGATTTCTCTGGTAGACCCACGATACGCACATTGTTTCTGCACAGCCGATTCTCTAGGTCTGTGGTTCTCAACCTTCCTAATGCCACAACCTTTTAATACAGTTCTTCATGTTGTGGTGACCCCCAACCATAAAATTATTTCCAATTGCATTTACAAATAACTTTAAAACCAAAGTACAATTCGAATGTATAATGTACATATTACACAACTGACTTGTACCCACATTTTGGTTTCCACACAAACCTAACAACAGCTTTTCTATAAATATATAAAGTGTTGCACATGTACAGCATTGCCATTCTGTTAGTGACACAAACTCATTGTTTGCCAGGACAGCACTTGGTATTTTCTACTTTCAAAATTACTAGCTGACAGTTTGTAGAATGTTATTCCCTAGTCTAGAGTTCTAGTTACAACTGGATACCTACAGTGACACCTTTGTTTTACTTACCCTAATTTTAAAATTGTATCAATCTTTTTAAAATTATTAATATTTATGTATTTATTTATTTTTAACAGACAAGCATTTTGTGATGTTTAGCCATCAACCATACAATCCAGACATGAAGTGATTTGCACATTCAGCACATATACATGGAAATTGGCCCCCAGTTCACCTCCTCCTGAGAGGAGCATATTAATACATAATGCCTGAATTGGATTTCTACAATGAATCTTCTGGGTCTTTTCAAGTGTAATTGGCTGATTAAAGGGGATATATAAAATGGCAAGTGGCTTTGTGCAATTTGTCACCCACGATTATGCTAGGTCCTTCCATTCACAACAGGAATGCAGTGGCAGCAGCAAATGACATGAGTATGCACTAGTATATGCTAGTGAGCAGCACAGTGCAGGGCTCAATAGACAGCTCTTCATGTCTCCTCTAGCACTGGCACAATAAAATCACTGGATTTCCGGAAGCAAGTTTCCCACAATGAAACCCCAGAGGCATCACTCACCCTCAGCGCTGACAGATCTTATCCAGGCTACGAGCTGGTTTCCTTTTTGCTCGTATATTGGAACACAGCTCCAGAGTTGAACTGGGGGGCGCAGGGCCCACTGGGGCTTCTGCCTCAGGGCCCCCCTAGGCTGCTGCCTCCAGTCTCCAGCAACATACCCCCGGCGCGTTTTTTGCCGCAACCACACGGTCACGACAGGAGGGTAATCAGGGTGCAGATCTGGCCCACTAGAGCCAGTCCCACCCTGCACAGCTACCCTTTCTTTCCACCTTGCAGAGCCCAAACCCAGCATGCAGCAGTCCCGCCCGAGCCCAAAAGGTGTCACACAGTAGGGCAGCTGGTCCTATTTTACAGCAAAATTCCAGGGGGGAAGCTCCTGACCCGCCCCACCCCCCCTTGCCCCTGTTTGCAGACGCCCATGCGACCCCTGTGAAAGGGTCGTTCGACCCCCAAAGCGGTCACCACCAACAGGTTGAGAACTGCTGCTCGAGGTCATCTGATTTGTCTAGAGCTGTTTTGAGCTGTTGCTTAATTGCCACAATGTCATTTGGGAGCGGGGTTACGGTGTCCTCTAGTGTGGAGACCGTGGTCTCTATTTCAGTGGTGCACTCACATATATTTTGGAGATCATGTAGTAGCAGTGAAAGATCTACCTTTATCTCCTCGAGTTGTGTAATAGTTGCTGTACGACTCTCCATTGTTGCGGCGAGCAGTTCTGAGGGTGCGGGTTCTCTCATTTCCGGAATCCAGCGGGGGGGGGAGTTTGGACATAATGGAGGAGAGTTACTGTCGGAGTCCGGCGAGGGGACTTGAGATGCGGTTCGTGCAAATTGTTTGGTTGCAAGATCTGATTTCTGTTTTTGTGAGTGCTTCCCCATAACTATAGCCTATCACCTGTCCAGGGAGTTTGCTGCTAAAAATTATATCTTAAAGTGAGAAATTTTCAGCTGACAAGATTGGATACAGGATGACTGATGGTGCATGGGGTAACTACATGTATTGGTACTTTAGTGTATCATGCTGCTTAGTCCAAAGCTGCAGTAATTACTTAAAGAGATACTAACACCAGAAATTAAACTTTTTTTTACATCTATCATAATATTGCCTTTGAAAGCTACTTATAACTTTACCATAAAGTATTTGCACAATGCTTTTACTTTACCTGTCTGATGCCCCATGTTCCTGTATGAGGGGTCTGCCATATTTGTGCAGCAGAAGTCCGTTAGCATTAGAAACTTTAACAAACAGGCTGAGATGGGACAGTCAGGTTGGCAAAACAGTCAGGTTTAGAAACATTAAATAACAATTGTTTGCAAAAACAAACCATTCAGCAAAAAACCAACAACATGACCTATAGGTAACTTTTTAAGGACATTCATATTTTAAACAGTAGTTTTTTAGTGTCAGTATCACTTTAAGGTGGCACTCATATCCATCCAAGGCAATTGGTTATGAGCTGCATCTCTTTAGCTACCCTGCGGATTCTGCCAAACAGGAGTATCAGCAGGTGCCCTGAAATTAGCTTTTATCCTTCCATCTATCCCACTGCGCTTTCACTGTTAGTTAGTATATTTCAGGCCTTGGGCACAGAGGGAGGGGACAGTTTCAGTTATTGTAAGGGCCAGTGTAGATGAGAAGTGCAAGTAGGTGTGGGCAGGAGTACAGCCCAATCCAGTTATGTGGCTAATTAAGGGTGCCTCCTGGGTTCCAGTGGCAGCTGTCCTTCCTGCTCAGAGGTCCCTCTCGCTGCTCCTTGGGTCCCAAAGTGAGCACCTTGCCTCAGGAGGCAGCTTTAAGTTGCTCCTGGCAACTTAAAGAGCCGAATTTCCGTTTTTTAAAGAGCAGAGAGCGCAATTTCGCTCTCTGCGCTATCAACGCGGACTCCACTGGAACCCCTGTTGGCTATTAAGGTGAGGGTGACGGGCGGCAGGGGGGGCGGCATTACTGCCCGAAACGCCCCTGGGTCCCCTTGCTGCTAGTCCTCTTTACAGGGGAAAACTGGGATGAGCAGGCTGTGTACCATGAGGTACTTCAGCAGAGGCCAGACTGTGCTGGTTTATAGCTATACACCAGGATCAAAATTGGTGGCAGGTCAGCACAGGTGTTTTATGCCAGCTGGCATAAAGCACCTGTGCTGACCTGCCACCAATTTTGATCTTGGGAGCACCCCTGAGGTCCCACTTGTGATGTGCTCCTCCTGCTGCTTTGCATGCCTCAGTGCTGTCTTGTGGAGAGGGTTGGAGTGGCCAGCCTGGAGTATGTGGGACACCTCACACAATATGCCGATTTGTGTTGGGTGGCAGCTTGTGGCTCCAAACTCCTGTGGTGCTGCCCTGCCCGAGGAGTAGGGTCCACACCAGGGGGCACCCCCAGGGTCTCAGATGTCCCCCACCTGCTGTCAGCCTTCCGTGGATCTCCCCGAACTTCGCGCCCGGGTGGGGGCTGCGCCTCCTGTCGACCATGGACCGGGTTCCTGCTCACGCGAGTCCCTGGCTTTGCTGGATGTACTAGGCCGTGGAGTTAATTCAGGGCTGGTTGCTGCTTATTCTTGCAGCTGGGCTCCCTCCTTACCTTCCGGGGGTAGATGGTAGGTGCAGGGCCACTCAATACAGTGAGTGGAGGGAGTTCTTAAATGGGGCTCTGGGAGTGCCTGTAATACGCGTCCTCCCTGGTGTCCAGTCAGCCACCCCCCAGTTAATTTGTATTTAGTTCATTATCAATACATTGTTTTGCATATGACCATATTACAATCATCCAGGAAAGAACTATAGTTAGTATAGGTATGGGTATATAGAATTTAATTAAAAGTAGAGAGGGGTGTGTGTATGGATGCTGGGTTTTCATTTGGAGGGGTTGAACTTGATGGACTTTGTCTTTTTTCAACCCAATTTAACTATGTAACTATGTAACTTGCGTAGCCACTAAGTGACATAAATAGTGAGCTAGGCTACAACCAGGAAGCCCCTTTAACAGAAAAGCTTAAAGGGATACTGAATCAAGTTAATAGTGCTGCTCCAGCAGAATTCTGCACTGAAATCCATTTCTCAAAAGAGCAAACAGATTTTTTTATATTCAATTTTGAAATCTGACATGGGGCTAGACGTTTTGTCAATTTCCCAGCTGCCTCTGGTCATGTGACTTGTGCCTGCACTTTAGGAGAGAAATGCTTTCTGGCAGGCTGCTGTTTTTCCTTCTCAATGTAACTGAATGTGTCTCAGTGGTACATGGGTTTTTACTATTGAGTGCTGTTCTTAAATCAACCAGGCAGCTGTTATCTTGTGTTAGGGAGCTGTTATCTGGTTACCTTCCCATTGTTCTTTTGTTTGGCTGCTGGGGGGGAAAGGGAGGGGGTGATATCACTCCGACTTGCAGTACAGCAGTAAAGAGTGATTGAAGTTTATCAGAGCACAAGTCACATGACTTGGGGCAGGTGGTGTCGAAGCCCCCCGCCCCCCCCCCCCTTTGTTCAGAGATGGTTTCTCCACCTTGACATGAATGGCCTCTTTCACGCCTCGTTCAAACCAGCGGTCTTCTTTATCCAAGATTTGGACCTTGCTATCTTCAAAGGAGTGTCCCTTGTCTTTTAAGTGTAGAAAGACAGCCATTGTAAATGGATTAGTGGAAGAGTTTATATGCCGAAAACTTCCCACACCAGTCAGTTGAACTGAAGAAGCTGCTCGGATGAGTAGTGAAATGTCTTCATTGATTACTTCACACTTGTTAAATGCCCAACGCCCAAAACATGTTGTGGAGCATTTTTCCCCAATAAAAGCACTTTGCAGTCATAGCTACTGCCTTGGATCCGTCCTGCTTTCTATTATAATACTGACTGTATCAATTTGGGTGTGGACACAGGACACCTTGCAGGAGAATCCACCTACATGTACTACAGATGAGCTACAGCCTATTTATAATTGATTTAACGTCTTCATTGATTACTCAGCAAAACCAGTGGTTTTTAGATTGACCTTTACACATTGGACCTTTTAACTTCTTAAATTCAGCTTGCTCATGAATTTTCTCTGGAGAGGCTAGAACCTTCTCCTTTAGCCTTTTCAGAAAATAAGACTTTAATATTTTCTGGTTTGACATAAGTTTGGTTTGACCACTTGTTCAGTCAGCTAAGCTTATTTTAGAGGTGGATTTCATCCACACGTTTCTGTATCACTCCCATAGACTTACATTGCATTTTGCACTTGTTCTTGTTGTTTCTCATTGATGAAAAACTTGTTGAAAGAGTATTTTCAGAAGCTAATTCTAACACCATATAGTATTTGTATCCCTCCCAACTTTCTCAAAAGTTATAGCAAATGTTAACCTGAAATCACTCCTTTAGACTTACATTGCATTTTAGCACAATCATTTTGCACATGTTCTTGTTCCTTCTCATTGATGAAAAACTTGTTGAAGGTGTAGTGTTGGAAGCTAATTCAAATGCCATATAGTATTTGTATCTCTGACAACTTTCTCAAAAGTTATAGCAAATGTTAACCTGAAATCACTCCCATAGACTTACATTGCATAATGGCACAATGATTTTGCACTTGTTCTTGTTGTTTCTCGTTGATGAAAAACTTGTTGAAAGTGTATTTTTGGAAGCTAATTCTAACGCCATATAGTATTTGTATCCCTGCCAACTTTCGTCGAATTGTTTAATCTCAGAGCCTACCAACAAATCTTCAACATTTATAATGCCGCATGTTATCCAATGTTCTAAATCTAATTCTATGTTTTTAATCACAGAGTTTAATGTTGTTAGTTATGTGGGGATCTCTATAGCTAATATATCTTTCTTATATAGTTTTATCATCTCCTTCCAAATCCTTAACATATTGGCTGAGATAGGATTTTTTGTATTTTGTTGGACTTTCCAGACCAGTCTGGATTCTGGAAATGATTTGTATGTTCCAAATGGTAATTGTTCTTCTTCTATATTTATCCACTGTTTAGTAGTATCATTAGTCCAGACTGATCTAGATTGTTCAAGTATTGTTGCTTGGTAATATTTTTCGATATCTGAAACGCTAAGGCCAAGGTTGGAGACAGGGAGGGACAAAACTTTATTTGAAAATCTAGAATGTTTGTTCATCAGTATAAATTTATTAAGCATTCTTTGTAATTTGATAAAGAATGTTTGGGGGACTTTAATTGGGAGGTTTCTAAATAAATATAAGAGTTGTGGAAGTATCATCATCTTAAAAGCTGCGGATCTACCTAACCAGGAAAATTCTAATTTAGCTAAGGCATCTAAATGGGACTTTAATTTGATTAACCATGGGTCATAGTTTTCCTTATGGAGTTGGGCAATTGTGGGGGTGATATGGATACCTAAATATTTTATTGATTTATTTGTCCAGGAATATTGGCAGGAGTTTTTCAGAATGTTTATAGTAGTTTTTGATATATGGCAAGGAAGAATTACTGTTTTACTATGATTTAATTAGTAATAGGACACTTTTGAAAATTGGTCAAGTTCTTTATTCAAATTTGGCAGTGATATAAAGGGTTTTTGCAGATATAACAATGTCATCTGCATATAGACCTAATTTTGTATTTGAATGTTTTAAGGGTACTCCATGAATTAAAGGGTTGTCTCTAATTTTTTGGGCAAGAGGTTCAAGGGATAATATAAAAATTAGTGGGGAAAGGGGGCAACCTTGGCGGGTTCCATTTTTGATGTCAAAGGGAGAGGATAATAACCCAGAGGAGGATACTCTTGTGGATGGTTGTTTGTATAAGGCTAGAATGGCTTTATGAAGAAATCCTGTTAACCCACATTTTTTCAACACTTTAGACAGGTATGACCAATTGACTCTGTCAAACGCCTTTTCTGCGTCTAAGGAGACGAAGAGAGTGGGCGTCTGACATAGTTTAAGCTTGTGCAACAAAGCAAGAACCTTCCTTGTACCATCACTCGTTGTTCTTCCTTTAACAAACCCCACCTGATCAGGGTGTATCAGTTGTGGTATCAAGGGTGCCAATCTATTTGCAATGACCCTAGCATATATCTTGATGTCCGTATTTAACAGAGATATTGGTCTGTAACTGCTAGGGTCTGTAGGATCCTTTCCTTCCTTGGGAATTGTGGATATGATGGCTGACAAGGATTCTTTGGGAAAGACACCAAGGGTTGCTACTTCATTAAACATATCAGTGAGAGGTTTAGATAATGTATCAGTAAATTTCTTATAATAGTCATTTATAAAGCCATCAACCCCTGGTGCCTTATTTCTTTTCAAGGATCTTATTGCGGTTTCGTCTTCCTGTTGGTAGAAAGGCACTCCTGTATGCTTTTGCTCAAACTCTGTAAGAGAGGGTAGATCCACATTCTCTAAATACCTGTCTATTTCAATTGGTGATGGGACATGTGTGTTTGGGTCAGATTCTAAGTTATATAGGGATTCATAATAAATGGCCTAAGCATTAACAATGTCCTGAGGATGGTGTACTATATTTTTTGTTTTGGGATGATTCATTTTAATTATTCTCTGGTATATCCTTTTCCCCTTAATTTTTCGGGCCATGGCTTTGCATGCCTTATTATTTTCGTAATACCAAGTTTCTTTTAAAATAGTTTGCCACTTATCATACTGGTGGTATAGGCAGTCTGCCAATTTTTGACGGGTTTCCTCTAAGGTTGGAACTAATTCTACTTTTTTATTATTAAAAATATCAGATTCTAGAGATTTAATTTTGTTTAATAAAAGATCAGTTTTTTCTCTATATTTTTTCTTTTGTATGGCACTATGTTTGATAAAAATACCTCTCATGAAGGCCTTGTGCGCATTCCAAAGGGTCGTCCTAGAAACCTCTTTATTATCATTGAATTTAAAGTATTCTTTAAGTTCTGATTTAATTTGGGGGAGTGAGTGTTCAGAATGGAGAATATATTTGTTCATTTTCCAATTTCTATAAGGTTGGGAAGAATTTTGGAGTTGGATTTTGAATGATAAGGGAGAATGATCTGACCATATTCTAGGGCCAATTTCAATGTTTGAGATTAGAGGTAAGGAGAACCTGTCTACCAAGCAGTAATCAATCCTTGTAAAGGACTTGTGTATGGCAGAATGAAAGGTATATTGTCTTTCCATAGGATGAAGGCACCTCCACACATCAAATAGTTCTGATTTGATTAAGGTTGGTTGTATTATTGCTGATGCTCTCCTACGACTGGTTGTGCAATCAATCTGAGAATCAGCAACCGCATTAAGGTCACCTGTAATAAATAAGTGGCCTTTTGTGATTTTGCTGATTTTGTTTAGTTTTTTGTTTAGATAACGTACTTGATGTGTGTTAGGTGCATAAATATTAGCAATAGTAAGGTCCTGAGAATTTACCTTGCCTGTGATGACCACCATTCTACCATCTTTAAGAGTATGAATGTTTTCTACCATTAGTCCTAATGAGTCTTTTACTGCAATACATACTCCAGATTTTTTCTTTTTTTGAAGATGAGAATGAAATATTTGTGAATATTGGTACAGTTTAAATTTTTTTGCTCCCAACTCATTTAAGTGGGTTTCTTGTATACAAAGTATATCAACTGACTCCTCTTTAGCTAATTTTTGTAGGAGGTACCGTTTCCTATGGGAATTCAGCCCTCTCACATTTAGGGATAACACTTTAATCTCCTGTGCCATAACAACTAAACGGTTGCTCAACAATCAATTCTACAACAGTTATATTGACCTTGTGGATATCAAACTTTAAACTTACACTATTTTTGGAGTCTTTGATTGAATGTCTTTTTTCCTTGTACCTGCATAGGAAAAAAGACGAAAACACCTGGGACAATGCTGGGAAAACGCTTAAACCCTATGAAGTTCAAAAAGTTCAACATTATTATGTTGATAATAGAAAAATTAGTGACAGCAATGGCACTCATGGTGTCACTGTCACTGTGATACAAAAAAGGAAGAAAAAGAGAAGAAAAAAAAAAGAAGAAAAAAATTACAGAAAAACAAATTTAGAACCAGTCAAGTTTAATGTAGTATGACCTAACAGTCAGGGTCCACCGGTGTGGACTTAATCCAGGACAGTTCTCCTCAGGGAGGGATGGAAGATGACATACCCTGAGGGGAAAAGTCTGTTGGGGAAAAAAAAGAAAACAATTTGTGGCAAGACACTGCAATGCTGATTCAAGGTCCTGAAGAAGCTTCTCTGACTTCCCATCTTCAGATTGATCCTGGGTGACATCCATTGGTGTCTGCTTAGATGATGGTGCCGGTGGTGATGGTTTCACCTGTCTTCCTTCTTTAGGTAGGAACAGGGGTATTTTCCACTTTTTCAGCAAGTCAATACCCTCCTTCACCGATTTTACAATGTGGGTCACCCCCTGGTCTTTGATGATCATTTTTGTGGGGAATCCCCACCAGTACTGGATCCCTTTGTAACGCAGTGTAGCAGATACCTGGCTGAACTCCCTTCTGGCTTGCAGCGTTGCCTGTGATAAGTCTGAATAAAGGGTCAGCTTTCCAAAGGGATCTGGCAGCTTCTTCCCGTTCCTGGTAGAGGCTAGGAACACCTCTTTCACATGAAAAAAGTGGATTCTCACTATCACATCTCTGGGTAGGTTTTCATGTATGTGTGGAGGCTTTGGGAGTCTATGTGCCCTGTCCACTATGAGCTCACTATCTGGAATGTTGGGCAAGGTGGCTTTAAGCATGTCTACCACATACCCCTTCAGAGAATTTGTTGAGACTGACTCAGGAACCCCTCTTATCTTTACATTGTTCCTTCTATTGCGGTCTTCCCCATCTATAATCTTCTCCTTCATCCATTTTACTTCCTCCAGCAGTTCCCCATGTGCATCAATCAGTTTATTATGCGCTACAGACATCTCAGCAATCCTTTTCTCTAACTTAGAGACTCTGTGATCAGTCTCTTGTGCAAACTGCGACATATGTCCTGCAAGCAGTTTCATGTCCGCTCTGATCTCACCCATGCTGTTCTGCATGACAGTCTTAAAAGATATCATGAACTGCTTAAAGAATTGCTGGGACATAGCTTGCTCTGTGGCTGGGAAATCCACCAGGGGATCCTGGAGGGCAGCTAGGATGTTGCTGGGATTGAGGCTTGTGAAGCTGGTCCTACCTGGGCTCCTGGGGAATCCCTCCGGTCTGATTGAGGTTTAGGCTTCAGAGGACGTCAGCTTGGTCCTCGTCACTATCCTCCTCCTGTTCCCCAGGTTCAGAATGGTGATATGGGGTGGAATATAGAGGGGAGTACCTGTTCTTCTGTGGTAGAGGGGTATGAAATGGTGAGCCCTCATGGCCTCCTCGTTGTTGTTTGCGGGCGCCATCTTGTCCTTCTTCCTCATAGTAATCCGACAGCTTCCTAGGCTTAGTAAGGGTTTTTTTCTTCCCATAGCTTACTTTCCTGTAATCCATGCTGTTCTATGGATGTTCGCACACAGTTTCAGCTCAGACTGGGGCTTCTCAGGGTGCTTTGAGTCGCTATAATCAGTGTCTTAGGCAGAGAGCTGCAGGCTCAGGCAGCCATTCAGCTCAGTGTCCAGACCACGCCCCCAATCCCATAGACTTACATTGCATTTTGGCACAGTGATTTTGCAAGTGCTCTTGTTGCTTCTCATTGATGAAAAACTTGTTGAATGTGTAGTGTTTGAAGCTAATTCTAACGCCATATAGTATTTGTATCCCTGACAGCTTTCTCAAAAGTTACAGCAAATGTTAACCTGAAATCACTCCCATAGACTTACATTGCATTTTGGCACAATGATTTTGCACTTGTTCTTGTTGTTTCTCATTGATGAAAAACTTGTTGAAAGTGTATCTTTGGATGCTAATTCTAACGACATATAGTATTTGTATCCCTGCCAACTTTCTCAAAAGTTACAGCAAATGTTAACCTGAAATCACTCCCTTAGACTTACTTTGCATTTTGGCACAATGATTTTGCACTTGTTCTTGTTGTTTCTCATTGATGAAAAACTTGTTGAAAGTGTATTTTTGGAAGCTAATTCTAACGCCATATAGTATTTGTATCCCTGCCAACTTTCTCAAACATTACAGCCAATGTTAATATGAAAGCAATCCCTTAGACTTACATTGCATTTTGTCACAGTGATTTTGCAAGTGCTCTTGTTGCTTCTCATTGATGAAAAACTTGTTGAAGGTGTAGTGTTTGAAGCTAATTCTAACGCCATATAGTATTTGTATCCCTGCCAACTTTCTCAAAAGTTACAGCTAATGTTAATATGAAAGCAATCCCTTAGACTTACATTGCATTTTGGCACAGTGATTTTGCAAGTGCTCTTGTTGCTTCTCATTGATGAAAAACTTGTTGAAGGTGTCGTGTTTGAAGCTAATTCTAATGCCATATAGTATTTGTATCCCTGCCAATTTTCTCAAAAGTTACAGCAAATGTTAACCTGAAATCACTCCCATAGACTTACATTGCATTTCGGCACAATGATTTTGCACTTGTTCTTGTTGTTTCTCATTGATGAAAAACTTGTTGAAGGTGTAGTGTTTGAAGCTAATTCTGATACCATATAGTATTTGTATCCCTGACAACTTTCTCACGACTTCCGTGATGGCGCCTGAGAGAGCGGGAGGGCAGGAGTGAAGCTCTGCGCTTTACCACTTATATTTGCTATTTAAAGTCAGCTATGGACTTCAATTACTTACCCGGAAATTTTCTGGCATCTCCGTCTTCGTTGGTGAGTCTCCCATAACGATTTGGCGAACGTGGCGACGCTTATAAGGGAGAAACTTGCAGTCTGCTTAGATCTCTGAAGTTATTCGCAACGGAGTCTCAGTCATGGAGGCTTGAAACCTTGTTTAAGGAACGAATACTGGATTGTGACAAGGATTTAAGTAAATATACATTTTTTGTCAGTTTGATATGCTCTATACGGAATGGATTAAGCGGAGACGCAGTTTTATGTGAGACAAAATGGCGGACGGAGTTTGCAAGCAATTACCTCACGATAAACTTATGCAATAAATCTTAATATTTTATTGCTAGGAGTGCTGGAAAATACATGAGACTGTACATAACCGAAATCATAATAACGAATACTAAGTAACCTTTTGTTGTGCTAAATTCAACTGCTGTTAAGTTGTGGTTATTGGAACAGCGCTTGGAAAGTATTTCTGACAGAAAAAGTTAGCGATCTGTTTCCCCAAAGAACCTCACATACAACATTAGCTATAAGCTGTTTATAAGGAACGTTGGATTTCTCCCAGGATTAAAGTGACTGTATTGTTGTTGTTTTTTTTCTTTTTTTTTCTTTTTTTGTTTTTGTTTTGTTTTTTGGTTGGTTGGCATTTTAATATATTTTTGATACATTGGAATTGATAATGGCGTAGCTGCTGGTGAAGACAAGATGGCCGACAGAGTCTTCAAATGAGTTTTCACCTCATGATATTCTTACTTCGCAAACCTTAACTGGTTTACCACAAAAAGTGACGAAAAATATATATACTATTGCACTTATCCAAAGCTACAATAAAGTAGTCTACGAGTCAGCTTGAGGTGGTGAAAATAAATGATTCATAGCCATTATTATTGGATCAGCATTTAAACATTCTGTTTAAAGGGAAAATATAACAAGATTCAAGCTGACCATATTTAACTCTTATGAGACATTTTAATTGTTGGACCCTAGTTCATTATTAATATTCAGGCTGAGAAAGTGAAAACAATTGATGCACAACGGGGACTTTTGGAAAAAAGCTTAAATCTAATGGTTTAAAGAGAAAATATAAGTCTTGAAATATCATACAAGCCAACTGAATATTACTATTACGAGACTTTTCAACTTTTGGTCCACAAGTTTGCTTTTATTACTCTCTAGATTGAGAACTTTGTTTTGATTACCTGTTATTTTTGTGTTTTTTTTTTTTTTTTGAAAAAGTAGAAAAAGTAAAAAAGGGGGAAAAGAAAGGGGAAAAAAGGGAAGGGAAAAGGAAAAGGGAAAGAGAAAAGAAGAAAAAGAAAAAAGAAGGAAAAAAAAATTAAAAAAAAAAAAAAAAAGGGGGAAAAAAAAAAGGAGGAAAAAAGGAAAAAAAAAAAAAAAAAAAAAAAAAAGAAAGGATAAGAAACAAGAAAAAAGGACGGAAGGGAGAAGGGGAAAAAAGAAAAAAGAAAAGAAAAAACAAAGAAAACAAAAAGAAACAGAAAAAAAAAAAAAGAAAAGAGAAAGGGAAAAAATGGATACTTCACCTGCTCCCTCACTTTTTTCTACCAAAAGCAATGGAAAAACTTATGAGAGAAATAAACCGAAATACCCAAAAAATACTGAAAATGAAAATGGATCTAATAGGAATACACAACAAAAATCGAATGAACATTCTCTCCTGGCTGCGGAAGTGGCAAAACTACTTAACCCTACGATTGAAAAGGCTATTCAATCAGCTATTGGGAAAGCACTTGAACATTTACAAGGTACTATTAGTAGCTTATCTGATAATCTTACCTCACAAAATCGTCAGATGCAGGAATTACAAAATTTGGTTTCGGACATTCAAGACGACACGATCTCCACTTCAACAAGATTAGACGATCTAGAGAAAAAGACAAAAGATATGCAAGCAAAAATAGATGACCTTGAAAATAGGACAAGAAGAAATAATCTGCGGTTCATAGGAATTCCGGAATCTTATAAGATAAGTGATATTGTTTCATTTATTACTACAGTAATCCCAAAAAAACTAGGGATTGATCAAAATTTAACAAACATAAAGCTGGAAAGAGTTCATCGCATCGGTCCTTTACGAGACCAACTGCCTCTCAAACCAAGGGCAGTTATTGCCAAGTTTTTGGACTATTCTGAAAAAACCTTGTTACTTCAAGCTTACAAAAAAAACCATACAATGGAATTTGATGGCTTTCGAGTTCTTATTTTCCAAGACTATTCTATCTTGTTATCTCAGAAACGGAAGTTCAGTATAATTTGCCAATCTTTATTTAAGATGAACATCAAATTTGCACTTACATATCCGTCTATTTTGAAGATTTTTCTGGCAACTGAGACTCGTACTTTTGAGAATCCAAAAGATGCTTCAAATTTCATTCTTCAACTTCAGAAACAGCATTCATCCTCTGCTGCAGTTCAAGAGAGAGGTTCAAGTCCTGGTATTTCGGCTAAAGATAGAAGACAAGAGATAAAAACTTTTTCACGTCACTCACAAAAGTTTCAGAACATGACTTCGTCAACTGTTCCGAGATCTAGATCCAGATCTCCTATTATACAGGAACACTCAAATCCGGATAATATGATGTCTTAAATTTGTTAGAAATAATAATTTGAAGGTATTATTCTTTATAAGTGAATAGTGGTGCAGACTTTGCCCTGTTACTTATCTTGGTAAGAGAGTTTACACTTTCTCTCTCTTTAGGAAAAAAGTGGAGTCACTGAATTTAATGTTTTTACTTTTGGTGCTCTATTTCATTATTTCTAGTTGGTGGCTAGATGTTCGACACCTAACAGCTTGTACCTAGATCAGAGAGAGCGTAAGTCTAAGTCATCAGAGGTTCTCTGAATTGGACAGTATTCCTATATTGCGACTGGTGTTAACATACTAAATTACAATGCTGTGTAAACTCATGAATTATAGGTATACTTGCACTTATAAATTTCTTAAAGATATTAATATTTAAACTTTACTTTCTCTCTTGCGTTTGTCAAACATATCATAAAATTGAGCGAGTATTCACACACACCTTTGAGTTATTAAGTGTCCTTGTTGTTCTAAAAATTCTATTATTACAGAACATGACCTGTTGTGATATGAATGTCCATGTGAACCTTGATCCCACTGTCTCCCTAGCCTAAAGGAAAGAAATGCATTTCATAACATATTCCATATCATAGTTGTCATATTTATGTTACGTAAAAATCTTCCACCACTTAGTGCAGTCTCAAATTTGAGGAATCCCCTCCTCCTTAGTATTTTTGCAATGTACACACATTAAAATACTTTGGATTACCCGAAGATGCCCTGCTTAGAATACATATCTTTGACAAATATAATAGATGAATATCCAATGCTTTAGACTGAAAAAAGACTTAGGACGCAATAAAATATTTTGCTAAATCATCACCTTTAACTGGCGTAAAGTAAGATAATAGGAACAAACTGAAAATCTCAGACTATTTACCTTATACTATCAGCATATACAGTTATACTGGCATCTTAATTCAGAAAGGATCTATTATGCCCATTCTATTCTCACTCAGAGAACAAAATTAAAAAAAACAAATATAAGTGGTTTATAGATTCATGGTGGATGCCCGGTTTTGTGCAGTTATAGGCCTCTTAATGGATGGTCATTGTAATCATAATATACTTCCTCGAGAGAGAAATATCAAACAAAAGGGAAAAAAAGCCGTGTGAGGTGGTTCTCAATATTTTCTTTGAATTTAGACATGGGAAACCTCGTATAGAATTATATTCAATTGTATTGGATTGAATTTGTCAGAGTAGTGTATAACCCTATATTGCATTAGAAATTTTAGTTGAGATTGCAGAGGTTGCTCCTGTCTATTATAGATATAAGTGTGATGTCTAGCGCTAATGATCGAGCGAGCTCTTTATATATGCTCTACTCAGAACACTTAATGATTCAGGTAAAGCTTAAGAAGATTGAAATAGTGTTTACTCTACCTAGTAAAAAAGGTGATTGAGTTCATACACTACCAACATTAAATAGTATGCGTCTTACCCTGCAGAATTACAACGATGTTAAAATATGACAATGGAGGAGGAAGGATTTTAATGGATATCATAATATTTAATGGCTTAGAGCATATAGGAGCTGGTCACAGTCCAAAAACAATACCTTTTAGGAAATCTAAGAATATGGATCATGATTATTTAGAAAACACAAATTCATAAGTTTGTTAGAGTTTCTTTGTGTAAGAACCTTTGATATACATATCCGACAAGATAGAGACTTTACTCATTCTTTTCTCTCAGCTTTGCTGCAATCATGGAACTATCAGATAGGTACTACGTTAGGTATTGATGACTGATAGAATACTTCAATTTAACAGAATTGCACTGATCAATTAAATTAAAACACACATCGTAGTCAAGACTAAGCATGGTAAGTACTTAATACTATATAATCAGACCATCCCCAGTTCTTGAATAGAGAGATAAGATACCTCAGAGCTTTATATAGGCGGCGGAAGAGTCCCATGCATTGTAATCCCACTTAGTTTCCCCACTTTATCCTAAAAGTATAAAGCCGACCAAGTTGCAAGAGCTAAATAAAATGTTTGTCAGGGGAATACAAGAAAGAATATGGAGCGCTTTTAATTTTCAATTATAAGACCGGAGGTGAGAATCTAAGCCTGTACATAAACATCAAAAGACGAGGGTGAAATACGATGACAATAATATGATCCTGTAATTAAATGGAAGGATACATGGAAGGGCAATAGAATCTAGCCCGTGAGACAAATAGTAACCTCTGCCAGATAAGAAATAATCTTACATTCTGTATGAACTTAAATACAAAATGTTATAACAAAGGTGACGTATAGGTGATATCGTTGCCTATTAAGAACTATAAGCTCAGGAAAAAAGGCATATCTAATTTTACTAACTAGTAACTTGTGTATGCAAGGCATATACAATAAGATGCAACATGTCAGAATATGAAACATAAAGCATAATAATTAATTAAATCGCCTTTAGATGTAACTAGATATAGCCTATATACCAACACCTGCGACACTCTAATTGATTCCCAGAAACAGAGAGTTTCACATCTCCTTAGTGCACTATGTAAACAAATCAACTAAAAACAGCTAGAGAAATTAATAAATAAATATTAGAGCAATAGATGAGTCTAATCAGAATATATAATTACGACGGTGAAAGCTTGATGTGTCAAACAAATTAGTAGACAGTGCTCAATCCATCTATGATGTGAGAACCAATGTGTAGATTAACACAAAAAGAAATCACTAGGTCAATTAACTAGTAATGCTTCTAGACAAGTAAACCGATGCTATAATTACTATATTTACAGGGGGTATATTTTGAATTCCAGTATTTATGTCACAAAGTATACACAACTAAATGATTGACCATAAAGAAATATCGATAAGTTTGTCATGCACCCAAGTTATTAACTTTTCAGCGATAAGTAACCCTGATTGTGGGAGATAGTATTTCTTCAGAAAGGTTACTACTATCTGTGAAGAACAATTACGGAGCAATCAAGCTTAGAGCCAACCACCTTAATTACTATATGAAGAAGATACTCAATCCTCCACATAAATAAGAATCACTTAAGGACAACAAGAGGCAGTGAGCTCTAGAATTGGTTTTAACTTCTCCTTATTCTAATAAAACGTTGAAAGAACTGGCCCAAACTGAGCTCTTATAATTGTGCGACTTTTGTGCCCAAAAAAGCATATTTATAGAAGTCCAATTTATATGTGACTTCGCTATGTGCAAGTATAGAACAAAATGCTATTAGTATTCGTGAAGAATAATTGGATTGGTCCCCAACTAATAAATGAAATTCCGAAAAGAGAGGGATGGGTAAGAGATCCTATTGTCATACTAAGGCTTCACCAAACTTCTAATTATCACAGGTCCTTCATACTCCCTAATAAAAGTCCTTGAATCTCCATAATGATAGTTAACAGAAAAAGAAACCTCAATAAGAGCACATTACCTATATACACTCAACGGATGTGTCCTATACATAGGTACTCTACATAATATCATAGCAAACTTAGAAATGGTATTGTCCACTAGGTAGAAAACAAAATAGACTGGGGTGACTAAGAATGAAAAATAAGCGTACTTTATTAAATGTCATCTATAATTCCTAAAGAAAATCTAAAGATTTCCAATGCACTTATATTAAGAATATTAACGACCAGAAATGGGCCTTATAGCAAGTCTTACTGTGGAATCCTAGTCTTTTCTCTAGCAGGTAAAGTTGTGATAGTATTATGGACCCTTACCAAGAGGGACAATTTAATTAACGTCTACACCAATAATAATTGTCTTGACATATTATATCAAGAACTAAAGCGGAGAGAGTTGCCTGTATGATGGAAGAATTGAACTTCAGATGGACGTGAATTTTGTTCTTTTAGTAAGGTATTACAGGAAGCGTTCGTTACACATGTGTTGTCTTGTGATCACCTATTGTGATCTTGATCCAACTGTTTGTCTCTGTAACAAAATATAATCGTTCAGATGGAGCCACTGTGTATGAAAGATCTATAGTTCAGAAAATCTACACCTTTTACGAAACCTCTAACGCTACAATATCCTTTATCCTTCAAAGAGTAGTAATGGAATGATTGAGTGGTAGACATATAAAATCCCCTAGCATATGCTAAGAAGCATGATCTTCTTTATAAGAGTATGCTATGAAAATCATGGTGAAAAATTGACAATACCGCTGCGACAATCATCGTAATTAGGTTATTAATTTATTAAATCAATTTTGATTGGACGAAGAGGTTATTATAAAAAACTTAATGTCAGGAAGTAATTCTTATCCAAAACTTCTAGAGTTAGAAACGAGATTATTTTAAGACTAGGTAATAGCCGATTAAGCCAGAGACCAAATTACTGGATAGAAACTTTCCCAACTACACAATGTATTTTATCCAGCCTTCTTATCTTCCAAGTGGAAGAAGAAAAGCTAGGAGAGAATCAACCGATTGCTAATAATTCAGGGTGCAAATAAAGGCACCAGAATATTATAGTTGCAATTCTAAAGAAGGTCGATAAATACTAAGAGCTTAGTTTAAACCTTCTGTGAGATACTTAGCTTTACATTCACAAAGATTTAGTGGCGCACTTGTGTATTACCTAAAAATGTAAGAAGTTACAAAGTACCTAATTAACATTTAATGGCGAAGAATGCAGAATTATTTAGTGAAATGATATAATAATTTTAACCAAAAGAAATAATGCGCAAAAATAATACCATAAAATTACTTTAATCCTCCATCCGTGGTAATTGTGTTAGAAGACAACTCAGCATGCAAGTAACAACATATAGGAGACCATTTAAAGAGCACTATTATTTGGACATAAACAAAACCTAAAGTACTCCTTTATGATAACCAGTAGTCTATCAGCGAAGATAAGCTACACAAATTTTTAATAAAGGTGGTACTCAATGTCTGAATTTATAGAGATGACATTAATGTAGCTGCTTGAACACCTACAGGACAAAGTTAATCTAAATCAAGCAATTGTGAGTGGATATCTGGATGAATAGCGAGGAAATGTTACATAATCTAGAATCTATGAAGTATTTTAATAAAACGAACTATTCTAAGGACACTATTAAGTCCAGCTTTATCACCTAAATAGATCGATTACATGCAGTGCAAGCAGTATGTTGGATATGTAAAAAGAAAACCGAATTATATAAGGACACATTAATATAAGAATAGCTTCGGCAATGATTTATATAAGCAAGACTAAAACCATCATAAACTCTCTTAGATAATCTCTTCACCAGTACCCTTTACATCCATAATTCATAACTGGAGGTGGTT
Source organism: Xenopus laevis (assembly GCF_017654675.1). Classification (NCBI taxonomy): domain Eukaryota; kingdom Metazoa; phylum Chordata; class Amphibia; order Anura; family Pipidae; genus Xenopus; species Xenopus laevis. The sequence goes on along the minus strand of NC_054378.1, from coordinate 29,408,720 downwards.
CCTGCTACCAGAAAACAAGAAGGACAAACATTTAAACTAGGATAATCCCATTGGAGAGAATAATTTTTCATATGACAATACTAAGGAAGTGATATCTCAGGCAATCATTAGGTGTATAGAAAAGAAATCCCAGTGAGAGTCTGCGAATTCCACGGAAACTGTGTATAAAGGGAGAAATAAGTCATAGACTCAATCAGAAAAGAGAGGAGTTGAGATGCAGAATTTCAGAACATGGTATTATACAACTAAAACCTAGAGTTAATATGAAAATCAATATGTCATCTACCAATCATAAAATACTATAACATCAAGAATTATATAATCATACAAGTTAACAAAGATTGGTGATGAAAGATAACCTCAATAGCCAGAGAAACGGTAAATGATGCAATGGAAATAGATTACAAAGCTCCATAGTAATTCTAATTCATTAGTGAATCCTCCATTAGTTTGATTCGAATCCTAAACTGAGAACCAATGGTAACACCCAAAATGGTATCGTTTTAATTTCTTAGTGAAGATATTAATATCTTCTCTCCGAAAGATCTCCTAAATTCTTTTCTTAAAGTATTAAAAACTAAAATATAGTTCTGAAAAAATTGGTTGGATATCTCAAACTTGAGAAAACTAATCATGAGTAGATTTTCAACATAAATCTTCTGTTAATTGTATGGTCATTATGAAGAAAGAATAGGAAGAATCCGTTGATAGAGTGTATGGCATACTACCAGAGTATTATAGATTCTAAGAATGTTTCTTTCTGTCCAAAGTGTAAAGAACAGCATATTGATTTTTTCCACTATATTTTGGGAGTGCCATTTATTAAAAATTTATGGGAAAAAATTATTGGTTTTATCAAAAACACAATCCATTTGGATTTGAAATTAAACCCACAGTTTGCATTGCTAGATATGAAAGGTTACTTTCAACAGTCCTATATTAGACCTTCGATAGTTGTCACTGATGAAATATTGTCTTTTTGTTGGTTAGTTATGGCAGCTACTAGAAAATCAATATTTTTTTGCTGGATTAGGGAGAATCCCCCAACTCTTAAAGATGTGCTTTCATATTTATTTAATTTATGCACTCAGGAGGTAATTAGGTTTAGAATGGAAAACCTACTTCAAAGGAATAAAATTAAAAGTAGATGGTCCCTTTATATTTCATCCTTGGAGACTAATAAAAAGGAGTTTATTCTGAAACTCATGGGGTAAAATGAGGTTATGAATGAATAAGGTAACCTTGTATAGTCTAGGCCATTCACACATGTCATTGTTTTGGCCACATTGTATTTATTTTGAAATGAGAATAACAGGTCAATTTGTTTGTTTCTAATTTGTTTTGTTTTTTTTTGTTTTTTTTTCTTTTTTATTGTTTTCATGAAGAAATCTTTGGAATTTCATCATATGTAATTTTTTTTTCATTTGGAAACATATGTATTTTATCTTATTAAGTTACTGTATTTTATTGAAAACTTAATAAAAAGAATTTTAAAAGAAAAAGTAAAGACAACTTTCTCAAAAGTTACAGCAAATGTTAACCTGAAATCACTCCCATAGACTTACATTGCATTTTGGCACAATGATTTTGCACGTGTTCTTCTTCCTTCTCATTGATGAAAAACTTGTTGAAGGTGTATTTTTGGATGCTAATTCTAACGCCATATAATATTTGTATCCCTGCCAATTTTCTCAAAAGTTACAGCTAATGATAATATGACAGCACTCCCATAGACTTACATTGCATTTTGGCACAGTGATTTTGCAAGTGCTCTTGTTGCTTCTCATTGATGAAAAACTTGTTGAAGGTGTAGTGTTTGAAGCTAATTCTAACGTTATATAGTATTTGTATCTCTGACAACTTTCTCAAAAGTTACAGCAAATGTTAACCTGAAATCACTTCCATAGACTTACATTGCATTTTGGCACAATGATTTTGCACTTGTTCTTGTTGTTTCTCGTTGAAGAAAAACTTGTCGAAAGTGTATTTTTGGAAGCTAATTCTAACGCCATATAGTATTTGTATCCCTGACAACTTTCTCAAAAGTTACAGCTACTGTTAATATGAAAGCACTCCCATAGACTTACATTGCAATTAGGCACAGTGATTTTGAAAGGGCTCTTGTTGCTTCTCATTGATGAAAAACTTGTTGAAAGTGTATTTTTGGAAGCTAATTCTAACGCCATATAGTATTTGTATCCCTGCCAACTTTCTCAAAAGTTGCAGCTATTGTTAATATGAAAGCAATCCCATAGACTTACATTGCATTTTGGCACAATGATTTTGCACTTGTTCTTTTCTTTGAAGAAAAACTTGTTGAAAGTGTATTTTTGGAAGCTAATTGGAAGCCATATAGTATTTGTATCCCTGCCAACTTTCTCAAAAGTTACAGAAATGTTAACCTGAAATCACTCCCATAGACTTACGTTGCATTTTGGCACAATGATTTTGCATTTGTTCTTGTTCCTTCTCATTGATGAAAAACTTGTTGAAGGTGTATATTTGGAAGCTAATTCTAACGCCATATAGTATTTGTATCCCTGCCAACTTTCTCAAAAGTTACAGCAAATGTTTATACGAAAGCACTCCCATAGACTTACATTGCATTTCGGCACTATGATTTTGCACTTGTTCTTGTTGTTTCTCATTGATGAAAAACTTGTTGAAAGTGTATTGTTTGAAGCTAATTCTAACGCCATATAGTATTTGTATCTCTGACAACTTTCTCAAAAGTTACAGCTAATGTTAATCTGAAAGCACTCCCTTAGACTTACATTGCATTTAGGCACAGTGATTTTGCAAGTGCTCTTGTTGCTTCTCATTTTTGAAAAACTTGTTGAAGGTGTAGTGTTTGAAGCTAATTCTAACGTTATATAGTATTTGTATCTCTGACAACTTCCTCAAAAGTTACAGCAAATGTTAACCTGAAATCACTCCAATAGACTTACGGTTTCAATATTTTTTATTGGGTTTTTCAAGAAAGAAATTTTACAAACATTTCAATAATAAATGTAGTGAATCTAGTAATGTCATTACATCAAACATATACATTTAATGATAGTAATCACAGCAACAGTAGTAGTTAGCAGTAAAACAACAATAATGATTAAACTATAGTCTACGTTATGATAGCTAACAATATTCACTTAACTCAACATGCATATTTCACACGTGCATATAGGTTGAACTATAATTGTGTAGTATCCACCTTTTTATACTCCTATTTCAACCTCTAAGTCATATCTGGTAATATCTCGTGATCTGGTGATAAATATCCAATAAAAACCCATAACTTATGAATAACTAACAACAAACAAACAAACACTAATCTACAAGTCCCAATATCTTCAAAGTATAGAACAGAAAGTTTTCCCTGTATTTTCCAAAAATTAAGATTCAATTGACATCCAATAAGGCCAAATGAAACCGGATATACTGTTCTACATATATGTGTCCTGTGAGAGAAGGGGATTATAGTTCTGATCCCAAAACTCTAAAGTTCTGAAAGTTTAGATTGTATGTATATTGTAGGCCATAAACTAGCCCTTCCCAGGAAAGACTGGAGATTGCCACATTTTATGGCCCAAGCCTTTTCAGCTAAAAGATTGGAATCTACTATTTTTAAAATGTCTTCAAGCTGGGTATAATTGGGGACTTCCAATTAGCTGCTATGAGATTTTTAGTAACAATAAAAATATGATTCATTATCAGTCTTTCCTGAGGTGGCAGGTCCATGGTACCTAGATGAAGCAAGGCCATTCCAGGGGGGATTGTTTCTAGTGATACAGGAAGTTTTTTAAGAAATTTGTCAATATCTTCCCAGAGTCTCTGTAATTTAGGACAGCTCCAAAGAACATGCATCAGAGAACCTGTCTGATTGCATCCTCTCCAGCACAAGGGTGATGATTTAGGATCAAATTTAGAAATTCGTTCAGGTGTCATATACCACTGCCAAATGGTTTTAATAAAGCCCTCTTGATGAGAGACACAATGAGATGCCTTTCTCAAGGATCTATATGCTGCCTCCCATTCTTCTTCTGATATGTCAATCTGAAAATTCTCCTGCCAATTGTTTAACTGCCACTTGGGGGAATCTCCTACTAGATCCAATAATGTTCTATAGAAGATGGATGTACCCTTTTTATTGCTTCCTTCTGGCTTAATTAATCTATTAATTTGGGGAGTAAAAGTGATGGGATTAAAGGGGTGCCTGGCTAGAAATTTATGAATTTTATTATATAGTATTTTATCTGTTATTGGGATATCATATGTTGCCACTAGTTCATCAAAGGGTTTAATATTTGAACCTTCTAACAGATCTTCAATTGTTGATAAGCCACATGTCTGCCAGTGATCTTGATTAATATTCTTAATAACATTATGTAATACTGACAGTGATGTAGGGGTGTCAACAGCCAAAGTATCTTTCTTACACAGTTTCATCATTTCCTTCCACACTTTAAAGGTGTTAGCAGTAATAGGGTTCCTGACTTTTTGTTGGACCTTCCAGACCATCCTGGATTCCAAGTATGATTTAAACGTTCCAGAACGTAATTGTTCCTCCTCAATACTGATCCAATGTTTAGAAACATCGTTTGCCCAAATTGGTCTGGACTGCTCAAGAACAGTTGCTTTATAATACTTCTCAATGTCAGGAACTCCAAGGCCTAGGTTGGAAGTGTGTGTGTGTGGTGAGGATCTTATTAGAGAACCTAGAGTGTCTGTTCATTAAGATAAATTTGTTTAATAATTTTTGTAAGGTGATAAAGAATTTCTGGGGGACTTTAATCGGAAGATTCCTAAATAAATATAAAAGTTGGGGTAACAGCATCATTTTGAAAGCGGCTGACCTTCCTAGCCAGGAGAATTCTAACTTTGCTAGGGATTCTAAGTGAGATTTCAATTTGGTTAGCCAGGGGACATAATTTTCTTTATAAAGTTGGGCAATTGAGGGAGTTAATAAAATACTTAAGTACTTTATGGACTTATCAGTCCAAGAATATTGGCAGGAGCTTTTTAAAGTGTTTACAATAGTTTGGGATACATGACAGGGGAGAATTACTGTTTTATTTTGGTTTAATTTATAATAGGAGATCCTTGAGAAAAGGTCAAGTTCTGAATTTAAGTTTGGCAGGAATATGAGGGGCTTCTGTAGGTAAAGTAGGATATCGTCCGCATACAATCCCAATTTGGTGCTGGAATTCCCTAATTGTATACCATGAATTTGTGGGTTGTCCCTAATTTTCTGAGCAAGGGGTTCAAGGGACAAGATAAAGATTAACGGGGAGAGTGGGCAGCCTTGTCTGGTTCCATTACTAATTTCAAAGGGGAGGGACAATGTTCCAGAAGATAATACTTTGGCAGAAGGTTGGGAATAGAGGGCCAAAATTGCTTTAAATATAAATCCAGAAAAACCGAATTTTGTTAACACCTTAGCCATATAAGCCCAACTGACTCTGTCGAACGCCTTCTCCGCGTCTAAAGAGACAAAAAGGGTAGGCTTTCGACAGAGTCTGATTTTGTGCAACAAGGCAAGGACCTTTCTCGTACCATCACTTGTCGTTCTATTTCTGATAAATCCTACCTGATCTTGGTGGATCAGTTGAGGTATTAATGGGGCCAACCTATTTGCAATAACTCTTGCATATATTTTTACATCAGTATTCAAGAGAGATATTGGCCTGTAGTTGCCTGGATCTGTCAGGTCTTTTCCCTCTTTTGGTATGGTTGTGATGATGGCCGATAAAGATTCTTTTGGGAAGACACCAAGGGCTGCAACTTCGTTAAACATCTCGGTTAATGGCTTAGCGAGAACAAACATACATTTTTTATAATAATCATTAACAAAACTGTCTGCTCCTGGTGCCTTATCCCTTTTCAAATTTCTTATAGCATCTTCTACTTCCTGTTGACGAAAGGGGACCCCTATCTGCTTCTGCTCAAACTCTGTGAGAACAGGTAGTTCTATGCCTTCTAAGTATTTATCAATTTCTTGATTTGATGGGATGTGAGTTTCTGGGTTTTTCTCTAGATTATAGAGATTTTCATAGTATGAGGCTAATGCCTCTACAATTTCTTTAGGATGATGGACTTCTGAATTTGTTTTTGGATTTTTTATTTTGACTATTCTCTGATATACCCTTCTTCCCTTTATTTTTTGGGCCATGGCTTTACCCGCTTTATTTTTTCCATAGTACCAGGTTTCTTTTAAAATGGACTGCCACTTATCGTATTGCTGGTACAAACAGTCTGCCAATTCTTGACGGGTTTCTTCGAGTTTGGGAATTAATTCTGTTTTATTTTTGTTAAAAATTTCAGACTCAAGGGACTTAATTGTTTTTAGCAAGGAATTAGTTTTCTCTCTAAATTTTTTCTTTTGGATGGCGCTATGCTTCATGAATATTCCCCTCATGAAGGCCTTGTGGGCGTTCCAAAGGACAGTCTTAGTTACTTCCTTGTTGTCATTGATTCTGAAATATTCTTCAAGATCTTTTTTAATAAGTGGGAATGAGTGCTCAGAGTGAAGTATATATTTATTTAATCGCCAAATATTAGATCTGGAGGAGGGATTTTGAAGTTGTAACTTGATCAAGAGTGGAGAATGGTCTGACCAGACTCTTGGGCCTATTTCTATTCCTGAGACTAGAGGTAGAGTAAATTTGTCTGTCAGGCAAAGATCAATTCTTGTGAATGACTTATGAATAGGAGAGTAATATGTATATTGTTTATCTGTGGGATGTAAACATCTCCAGACATCATACAATTCAGATTTTATCAAAGAGGATTGAATAATTGATGGGGCTCTTCTACTCTTAGCGGTGCAGTCTATTTGGGGGTCAACCACTGCGTTAAAGTCACCTGTAATAAACAAGTGCCCTTTTGCGAGGTTTTCGACTTTTTTAATTTTTTATTGATAAAATTTATTTGATGCGTATTAGGCGAATAAATATTTGCGAATGTTATTTCTTCAGAATTGATCTTTCCCGAGATCACAACCATTCTACCATCAACACTGCTGAACTGATTCTCCACCACCATTCCCAGGGAATCCCTTACTGCTATAAGAACACCACACTTCTTCTTTTTTTGCAGAGTAGAGTGGTATATGTTAGAGAATTGGTGTATTTTTTAATTTTGAGGCCCCTAATTTGTTCAAATGGGTTTCTTGTAAACATATTACATCCACTAATTCCTCCTTTACCAATTTCTGTAATAGGTACCTTTTCCTATATGAATTGAGCCCTCTCACATTCAGTGAAATTAACTTAAGTTCTTGCATCATTATGTATGAACAATCTGCTGAACAATAAAATCAGAACAATCACATTAACCTTACGCCTTACAATCCAGAGAGCAGCTTCATTCCGCTGTTGTTTCCTTTCAGCACTATCAGAGAAAAAGATTATAACTTGGGACAATAATAACAGATATAAACAGTCCAATAACAACCTAGACATAAGGAACAAAGGTTTAGAAGTTAGTGACAGCAGTGGCACCAGAGTTTGCCACTATCACTGAAAAAATATAAAAATAAAAATAAAAATTAAAAAAGAAGAAAGAAGAAAAACAAACCAGTTCAATTCAGGTCAGTACAAAAGGCCTATCAGACCTAGGCTCATTCCAGTGAGCCTGAGACAAGACAGTTCTCCTCAGGGATGAAACAACATATCCCAAGGGGAAAAGTCTACTGAGGGGGAAAAAAAGTTTGTGTCATAGGCACCATGTGGTTATTCACCAGTTCCCGTAGAAGCCTCTGGAGGTTTATCTTTCTCGGTTTGTCCATGGGACCACTCCATGGGTTGCTGCTTTGGCGGGCGGACCGGTTGGTTAGACCTACCATCTTTAGGTTGGAAAACAGGGATTCCCCATTTCCTCAGCAGTTCAAAACCTTCGTTCACATTCCTGATGACATGGGTAACTCCTTGGTCAGTAATGTTCATTTTAGTAGGAAAGCCCCACGAGTAAGATATGTTCCTATGCCTGAGGGTTGCAGACACAGGGGCAAACTCCTTCCTAGCTCTCAGTGTTGCCTGCGAAAGGTCAGTATACAGGGCTAGATTTTGGTAGGGATCTGGTAGCTTCTGCCCCCTTCTGGTTGCAGCCAGAAATCTTTCCTTTACATGAAAGAAATGAATTCTTAAGATGACATCCCTAGGGAGATGATCAGGCAAGAAACTAGGCTTTGGAAGCCTATGGACCCGATCCACTATTAACTCGCTTTCTGTGATATTAGGCAGGGTGGTTTTGAAGGTGTAGTGTTTGAAGCTAATTCTAACGCCATATAGTATTTGTATCCCTGCCCACTGTCTCAAAAGTTACAGCAAATGTTAACCTGAAATCACTCCCATAGACTTACATTGCATTTTGGCACAATGATTTTGCACTTGTTCTTGTTGTTTCTCATTGATGAAAAACTTGTTGAAAGTGTATTTTTGGAAGCTAATTCTAACGCAATATAGTATTTGTATCCCTGCCAACTTTCTCAAAAGTTACAGCTAATGTTAACATGAAAGCACTCCCATAGACTTACATTGCATTTTGGCACAGTGATTTTGCAAGTGCTCTTGTTGCTTCTCATTGATGAAAAACTTGATAAAAGTGTATTTTTGGAAGCTAATTCTAACGCCATATAGTATTTGTATCCCTGCCAACTTTCTCGAAAGTTACAGCAAATGTTAACCTGAAATCACTCCCATAGACTTACATTGCATTTTGGCACAATGATTTTGCACTTGTTCTTGTTGTTTCTGATTGATGAAAAATTTGTTGAAAGTTTTTTTTTGGAAGCTAATTCTAACGCCATATAGTATTTATATCCCTGCCAACTTTCTCAAAAGTTACAGCAAATGTTTATACGAAAGCACTCCCATAGACTTACATTGCATTTCGGCACTATGATTTTGCACTTGTTCTTGTTGTTTCTCATTGATGAAAAACTTGTTGAAAGTGTATTTTTGGAAGCTAATTCTAACGCCATATAGTATTTGTATCCCTGCCAACTTTCTCAAAAGTTACAGCAAATGTTTATACGAAAGCACTCCCATAGACTTACATTGCATTTCGGCACTATGATTTTGCACGTGTTCTTGTTGTTTCTCATTGATGAAAAAAAACTTGTTGAAAGTGTATTGTTTGAAGCTAATTCTAACGCCATATAGTATTTGTATCTCTGACAACTTTCTCAAAAGTTACAGCTAATGTTAACATGAAAGCACTCCCTTAGACTTACATTGCATTTTGGCACAGTGATTTTGCAAGTGCTCTTGTTGCTTCTCATTTTTGAAAAACTTGTTGAAGATGTAGTGTTTGAAGCTAATTCTAATGTTATATAGTATTTGTATCTCTGACAACTTCCTCAAAAGTTACAGCAAATGTTAACCTGAAATCACTCCCATAGACTTACATTGCATTTTGGCACAATGATTTTGCATTTGTTCTTGTTGTTTCTTATTGATGAAAAACTTGTTGAAAGTTTATTTTTGGAAGCTAATTCTAAAGCCATATAGTATTTGTATCCCTGCCAACTTCCTGAAAAGTTACAGCAAATGTTTATACGAAAGCACTCCCATAGACTTACATTGCATTTCGGCACTATGATTTTGCACTTGTTCTTGTTGTTTCTGATTGATGAAAAACTTGTTGAAAGTGTATTTTTGGAAGCTAATTCTAACGCCATATAGTATTTGTATCCCTGCCAACTTCCTCAAAAGTTACAGCAAATGTTAACCTGAAATCACTCCCATAGACTTACATTGCATTTTGGCACAATGATTTTGCACTTGTTCTTGTTGTTTCTGATTGATGAAAAACTTGTTGAAAGTGTATTTTTGGAAGCTTATTCTAACATCATATAGTATTTGTATCCCTGCCAACTTTCTCAAAAGTTACAGCAAATGTTTATACGAAAGCACTCCCATAGACTTACATTGCATTTTGGCACAGTGATCTTGCAAGTGCTCTTGTTGCTTCTCATTGATGAAAAACTTGTTGAAAGTGTATTTTTGGAAGCTAATTCTAACGCCATATAGTATTTGTATCCCTGCCAACTTCCTCAAAATTTACAGTAAATGTTAACCTGAAATCACTCCCATAGACTTACATTGCATTTTGGCACAGTGATCTTGCAAGTGCTCTTGTTGCTTCTCATTGATGAAAAACTTGTTGAAAGTGTATTTTTGGAAGCTAATTCTAACGCCATATAGTATTTGTATCCCTGCCAACTTTCCCGAAAGTTACAGCAAATGTTAACCTGAAATCACTCCCATAGACTTACATTTGATTTTGGCACAATGATTTTGCACTTGTTCTTGTTGTTTCTGATTGATGAAAAACTTGTTGAAAGTGTATTTTTGGAAGCTTATTCTAACGCCATAATAGTATTTGTATCCCTGCCAACTTTCTCAAAAGTTACAGCAAATGTTTATACGAAAGCACTCCCATAGACTTACATTGCATTTCGGCACTATGATTTTGCACTTGTTCTTGTTGTTTCTCATTGATGAAAAACTTGTTGAAAGTGTATTGTTTGAAGCTAATTCTAACGCCATATAGTATTTGTATCTCTGACAACTTTCTCAAAAGTTACAGCTAATGTTAACATGAAATCACTCCCATAGACTTACATTGCATTTTGGCACAATGATTTTGCATTTGTTCTTGTTGTTTCTTATTGATGACAAACTTGTTGAAAGTGTATTTTTGGAAGCTAATTCTAACGCCATATAGTATTTGTATCCCTGCCAACTTCCTGAAAAGTTACAGCAAATGTTAACCTGAAATCTCTCCCATAGACTTACATTGCATTTTGACACAATGATTTTGCACTTCTTCTTGTTGTTTCTCGTTGAAGAAAAACTTGTTGAAAGTGTATTTTTGGAAGCTAATTCTAACGCCATATAGTATTTGTATCCCAGCCAACTGTCTCAAAAGTTACAGCAAATGTTAACCTGAAATCACTCCCATAGACTTAGATTGCATTTTGGCACAATGATTTTGCACTTGTTCTTGTTGTTTCTGATTGATGAAAAACTTGTTGAAAGTGTATTTTTGGAAGCTTATTCTAACACCATATAGTATTTGTATCCCTGCCAACTTTCTCAAAACTTACAGCAAATGTTTATACGAAAGCACTCCCATAGACTTACATTGCATTTCGGCACTATGATTTTCCACTTGTTCTTGTTGTTTCTGATTGATGAAAAACTTGTTGAAAGTGTATTTTTGGAAGCTAATTCTAACGCCATATAGTATTTGTATCCCTGCCAACTTCCTCAAAAGTTAGAGCAAATGTTTATACGAAAGCACTCCCATAGACTTGCATTGCATTTTGGCACAATGATTTTGCACTTGTTCTTGTTGTTTCTGATTAATGAAAAACTTGTTGAAAGTGTATTTTTGGAAGCTTATTCTAACGCCATATAGTATTTGTATCCCTGCCAACTTTCTCAAAACTTACAGCAAATGTTTATACGAAAGCACTCCCATAGACTTACGTTTTCAATAATTTTTATTGGAGTTTTTTCCTTTTAAACATATATCTAAGCAGGCATTAAATGGCAAATAAGTATGGGAAATTTATAATAATAATGATATGACAAAATAAAAAAGAGGATAAACGATACAAAATTGCAAAAATTTACCTTTTACAGGAATCAAAATAAAACATTTCAAAACTTCTATTCCCATCAAATTTCAATTTAGGAATAATCAGCTGTTGTTTCTCTTTAATTTTCTTTAAATTTACTCTTAAAAGTCAGAGTATTCCACTTTAATAGTGACTATGAAGGATAAGTAAAGTTAAGAAGTTTAAGATTTAGTAAACTCTTTTATAAAACAAAGGAACTCTAGTTTTGATCTTGAAACCGTTTTTTCCTTATCTTGTAATCTATTCATCCAAAATAAACATTATAAATTATAAATTATTCCAGGATTGGCAAGGTGTTTTGTTGTACAATCACTTTTCTATTGTTACCACATTAATTAGTTCCAATATATGCATATAAACTCCAATATCCATAATAATACAATGTGTGTATTATTAAACATTAAACTAAATTGCTAATATAACCAACTAATTAATCTAATCTATTTTACACTGTTGTCCCATAAAATCTTCCAGAGCACTGAGATATAAACTTACACATGTTGTTCAGAATGTCCAGGACTGATCTTGGAGAGGTCAAATAATCCTATTTTTATTTTTGTGAGAGGGTTTGATCATCTCAAAACTCCATGAGTTTCGATTTTTTATACACAGTAGGCCAAAGACTAGCCCTCCCCAGGAAAGACTTCAAACTGCCGCATCTGATTGACCAGGATTTCTCTGCTAAAAGATTTGACTCCACTATTCTAAGAATTTCTGCAATTGTTGGAATAATTGAGGATTTCCAATTTGCAGCTAATTGATTCCTGGTTACTATAAACATATGATTGAAAATCAGTCTCTCCTGAGGTGGCAAATCCCTGGTTCCCAAATGTAATAGTGCCATACTGGATGGGATGGATTGAAGTGACATAGGGAGCTGTTTGAGGAAGGCCTCAATATCATCTCTAAGCTCTTTAAGTTTAGGGCAATCCCAAAGAATATGACCAATGGTACCCGTCTGGTTACACCCTCTCCAACACAGGGGTGATGACTTCATATCGAATTTAGAAATTTTTTCGGGTGTCATATACCACTGCCAAATGTTTTTGAGTAGACCTTCATGATGGTTTACACAATGAGATGATTTCCTCACGGATCTAACAGTCAGTTCCCAGTCTTCCATGTCTATTTCAGAGTTAAGGTAATCCTGCCACTTATTCAATTGCCATTTAGGGGCTAGTTCTTTCATGGTCAACAATGCTCTATAAAAAATTGATGTACCTTTTAAGTGGGAACCTTCTGGTTGGATTATTTTGTTGATTTGCGGAGTTAAAGTGATTGGATTATATTGATGGTTAGTTAGGAATTTACTTATTTTAGCATATAAGGGTTTATCTGATAGTGGTATGTCATATACTGATGTTAAGTATTCAAAAGGTCTAATCCCAGAGTCCTCCAGCAAGTCCTCTATATTTGTTATACCCGCAGCAACCCAGTCATCTAGGTTTATATTCTTAATAACGGTATATAAGGCAATCAAAGGAGTATCAGATGTTATAGATAAGATGTCTCCTTTACATAATTTCATCATCTCCTTCCAAAGTCTGAGAGTGTTAGCTGTTATAGGATTTTGAATGTTCTGTTGAACCTTCCAAGCCAATCTAGATTTCATAAATAGCTTATAAGATTTGTATGGAAGTTGTTCTTCCTCTATAAAAAAACCATTGTTTTGTGCTGTCTTCATTCCAGATTGATCTAGATTGGTCCAGAATGGTTGCCTTGTAATATAATTCAATGTTTGGTACACCTAGGCCTAAGTTGGAGGTATGAGATGTTAATATCTTGCTGGAGAATCTGGATTTTCTGTTCATTAAAACAAATTGATTAAGATTTTTTTGGAGTGTATTGAAGAAAGTTTGGGGGACTCTTATTGGTAGGTTCCTGAATAGGTACAGAAGCTGCGGTAAAATCATCATCTTAAAGGCAGCAGCTCTACCTAACCAAGAATACTCCATTTTAGCAAGTGCTTCTAATTTGATTTTGAATTTTGTTAGCCAAGGGCTGTAATTTTCTCTATATAATTGAGTTAATGTAGGGGTTAATTGAATACCCAGGTATTTTATGGACTTCTCATTCCAAGAGTAGCCGCAGGATTTCTTAAGAGTTTCTTTAATTTTTTGGGAGACATGGCATGGGAGGATGACTGTTTTTTTCTGATTTAATTTGTAAAAGGAAATTTGAGAGAAATTATTGAGTTCTATGTTTACATTTGGCAGTGAAACTAATGGTTTTTGAAGGTATAAGATGACATCATCTGCATATAGGCCTAATTTGGTAGTTGACCTTCCTAATTTTATACCATAAATTTGGGAGTTATCTCTTATTTTTTGGGCTAAGGGTTCTAAAGTCAAATTAAAAATTATTGGGGAGAGTGGGCAGCCCTGACGAGTACCATTTTTAATGTCGAAGGAGTGCGACATTGAACCAGATGACAGCACCTTAGCAGAAGGTTGAGTATATAGAGCCAGGATCGCCTTGTGAAGAAAACCAGGAATGCCAAACTTAACAAGTACCCTAGACAAGTACAACCAGTTGACCCCTGTCGAACGCCTTTTCCGCATCTAGAGAAACAAGGAGGGTAGGCGTCTGACAGAGCCCAATTTTGTGCACTAAAGCAAGGACCTTTCGAGTGCCATCACTAGTAGTTCTGCCTTTGGTAAATCCTACCTGGTCCGGGTGAATAAGTTGGGGCATTAAGGGGGCTAATCTATTAGCTATTACTCGGGCATATATTTTGATATCTGTGTTTAATAAGGAAATTGGTCTATAACTACTTGGGTCTGATGGGTCTTTATCTTCCTTGGGAATAGTTATGATTAATGCTGATAATGATTCTTTGGGGAAAATATCTTTGGTTACTACTTCATTAAACATATTTGTAAGAGGCTTTGATAATATACTTATAAATTTCTTAAAGTAATCATTAATAAAACCATCGGGTCCAGGGGCTTTATCTCTTTTAAGAGAGCTAATGGCAGATTCAATTTCCTGTTGACAGAAAGGAACTGACAAAGATTTTTGCTCAAGATCAGACAATGAGGGTAGATTAACTTTATCTAAGTAATCATCTATTTCTTGGGTCGATGGGATATAAGTGTCTGGGTCCTTTTCTAAATTATAAAGGTCTTCATAATAGGTGGCTAGTGCGTCCACTATGTCTTTGGGATGGTGTGCTTCTATCTTAGTTTTGGGGTATTTAATTTTAACTATTCTTTGATAAACTCTTTCCCTTTGATTTTTCTGGCCATTGCTTTACCTGCTCTGTTATTATCATAATACCAATTTTCCTTGAGTATTGTCTGCCATTTGTCGTATTGGTAATACATGTTATCTGCCAGTTCCTGTCTGGTCTCCTCTAATTTTTGAATAAGATCTGTCTTTTTATTGATAAATATATCCTTCTCTAGGGATTTCATTTTACTTAAAAGGAGGTTAGTTTTTTTCCCTTATCTTTTTTTTGCGGATGGCACTCTGTTTCATTATGACTCCTCTAATAAAAGCTTTGTGTGCATTCCAGAGAGTTGTTTTGGAAACTTCTTTGGTATCATTAAGCTCAAAATATTCTATTAATTCTTTTTTAATAAGGGGGAAAGTGTGCTCAGAATTTAAAATAAATTTGTTCAATTTCCAAATATTTGGTTGTAGAGGTGAATTTTGAAGTTGAATTTTAACACTAATGGGAGAATGATCTGACCAACTTCTGGGGTTTATCTCAATACTGGAGACCAGTGGTAGGGAAAACCTGTCAGTCAAACAATAATCAATGCGAGTGAAGGACTTATGGATCGGTGAGTAGTAAGTGAATTGTTTCTCTTTAGGGTGTATACATCTCCAAGTATCGAATAGCTCAAATTGGATCAGAGCTGGTTTCAGAATAGAGTGAGTTTTCCTAGTTTTGGAGGTGCAGTCAGACTGAGGGTCAACTACTGAATTCAGATCTCCTGATATAAATAAGTAACCTTTAGTAAAGGTGGATATTTTTCTAAATTTTTTGTTGAGAAATTTCATTTGATGGGAGTTTGGAGTGTATAGGTTCACAAATGTAAAATCTTGGGCATTAATTGTACCAGTAATCATCACCATTCTTCCGTCTTCACTAGCAAAAGTTTCCCCTACCACTAGCCCCAGTGTATCTCTGACAGCTATGCATACCCCAGCTTTCTTCTTCTTATTTTTTAAAGTGGAATGGTATATTTTAGAAAATTGATGAATTTTAAGTTTCCCTGCTGCAATTTTATTTAAATGTGTCTCTTGTAAACAAATAATGTCAGCATTTTCTTCTTTTACCAACTTTTGTAGTAGATACCTCTTTCTATAAGAATTTAACCCTCTCACGTTAATCGAAAGAAGTTTACATTCCTGAAACATGTTTATCTATACAGTGATATTGTAAACAAACCAAACCAATATATTAACCTCACCCAAGTCAGTCCGGGGACATCATTTTGACATTCGCACATCTCAGCTCTGATTGGAGAAAAAAAGGTTAGTTTGGGACAACAGCCTGAAAAACTTAAAGGAACAATGAATTAACAAGAAAAAAAGTGGCGTACAAAATGGCATCCGGTTCTACCTATTGTAACTACCACTTGATGAAAAATTAGTTCTCAGTCCAGTGAGAAGAAAAAAAAGAGAAAAAGAAGAAAAACAGTTTCAAAAATATGAAAAGTAAACTTCAAATTACTGTTCAGTTCAAATGACCTATCAGGTCAGGGTCCACCGTTGTGGACTTCCAGTTGGACTTTTCTCCTAAGGGAAGGTGACAAAACCCGAGGGGGAAAGTCAGAAATGGGGGGAAGAGTTTATGGCTGGGCACCCAGCAGTTCAGGTACCACCAGGAGCTTCTGCTGACTTATCTTCCTCAGATGGTGGTTGGGTGGTGTCCATTGGTTGTTGTTTGTATGGGGTTGGATGGTAAATGGGTTTGTCCTTTTTTAGATCTCTGGGGACAAAGATTGGAATGTTCCACTTTGAGAGCAGCTCATGTCCCTCCTTCACGCTTCTAACAACATAGGACACTCCTTGATCCTGTATTATCAGTTTTGGTGGAAATCCCCAGGAATATTGAATGTTATTATGCCTTAGAGTGGCAGTAATCTGCGAATACTCTCGTCTTGCTTGTAAAGTGGTCTGAGATAGATCCTGGTATAATGCCAGATCCCGATATGGATCTGGGAGTTTTTTCCCTCCTCTTGTGGCGGCTAGTAGCATTTCCTTCACATGGAAAAAGTGGATTCTTGTAATCACGTCTCTGGGCAGATGTTTAGCAATATGGCTAGGTTTGGGCAACCTGTGAGCCCTGTCTACAGTCATTTCACTCTCAGTTAACGCAGGGAAGGTAGATTTCAGAATATCCATTACATATCCCTTAAGCTCATCATTATGAACAGTTTCAGGGACCCCTCTGATTTTAACGTTATTCCTCCTATTCCTGTCCTCCCCGTCAGCTATCTTCTCCTTCATCCATCTATTCTCGTTCATAAGCGCCTTGTGGGCATCAACTAATTCGTTATGTGCCGTTGTCATTTCTGCAATCCTATTCTCCAACTTGGAGATTCTCTGGTCTGTTTCACTTGCAAAGTTTGACATTTGTTTCACCAGAGATTGCATATCCCCCCTGATCTCCGCCATGTTATCCTTCATGACGCCGCTAAAGGACACCATGAAGTCCTTAAAAAATTTCTGCGTCATTGTCTGCTCAGTAGCTGGGAATGACGTCAGGGGGTCTAGAGTAACGTTTGCTGGAGGTGGATGAATGGATGGGTGGGGTAAGGACTGTGGAGTCTGTCCTACCTGGGATCTCTGATCATCCTGTCGTGATGATACAGGCTGGGCCTTCAGGGATTTCAGAGGGCTACGATCCCTGGTGTCTTTAGGGCTTTCCTTTGGGTTATCCTCCTCGCTTTCTTCCTCAGCAGGGTCCGCTGGGTTACCCCTGCGATGAGGAGTGTAGAGAGGGCTAAATCTATTCCTCTGAGCTAGTGGTGGGGGAGTAAGGTAGTCCGTTTCATGCCTACCTCGTGGCTGATAATGACGGTCGCCATCTTGGTTTTCCTCCCCATAAAACTCTGAAAGCTTTCGAGGGATAGGAGAGCTATATTTCTTCTTATGTGACACCCTTTTCCACTCCATATCGTTCAGGAGACGTTCACCCACCTTTTTAGCACAAGAAGGGGCTTCCTGGATTGCTTTTAGTAGCTTTTCTGGGTGTTTTCAGCAGAGAGCTACAGCCTCAGGCAGCCATTCAGCTTCGCGCCAGGCCACGCCCCCAAGCACTCCCATAGACTTACATTGCATTTCGGCACTATGATTTTGCACTTGTTCTTGTTGTTTCTGATTGATGAAAAACTTGTTGAAAGTGTATTTTTGGAAGCTAATTCTAACGCCATATAGTATTTGTATCCCTGCCAACTTCCTCAAAAGTTACAGCAAATGTTAACCTGAAATCACTCCCATAGACTTACATTGCATTTTGACACAATGATTTTGCACTTGTTCTTGTTGTTTCTCGTTGAAGAAAAACTTGTTGAAAGTGTATTTTTGGAAGCTAATTCTAACGCCATATAGTATTTGTATCCCTGCCAACTTCTCAAAAGTTACAGCAAATGTTAACCTGAAATCACTCCCATAGACTTACATTGCATTTTGGCACAATGATTTTGCACTTGTTCTTGTTGTTTCTGATTGATGAAAAACTTGTTGAAAGTGTATTTTTGGAAGCTTATTCTAACGCCATATAGTATTTGTATCCCTGCCAACTTTCTCAAAACTTACAGCAAATGTTTATACGAAAGCACTCCCATAGACTTACATTGCATTTCGGCACTATGATTTTGCACTTGTTCTTGTTGTTTCTGATTGATGAAAAACTTGTTGAAAGTGTATTTTTGGAAGCTAATTCTAACGCCATATAGTATTTGTATCCCTGCCAACTTCCTCAAAAGTTACAGCAAATGTTTATACGAAATCACTCCCATAGACTTACATTGCATTTTGGCACAATGATTTGCACTTGTTCTTGTTGTTTCTGATTGATGAAAAACTTGTTGAAAGTGTATTTTTGGAAGCTAATTCTAACGCCATATAGTATTTGTATCCCTGCCAACTTCCTCAAAAGTTACAGCAAATGTTAACCTGAAATCACTCCCATAGACTTACATTGCATTTTGACACAATGATTTTGCACTTGTTCTTGTTGTTTCTCGTTGATGAAAAACTTGTTGAAAGTGTATTTTTGGAAGCTAATTCTAACGCCATATAGTATTTGTATCCCTGCCAACTTTCTCAAAAGTTACAGCAAATGTTAACCTGAAATCACTCCCATAGACTTACATTGCATTTTGGCACAATGATTTTGCACTTGTTCTTGTTGTTTCTGATTGATGAAAAACTTGTTGAAAGTGTATTTTTGGAAGCTAATTCTAACGCCATATAGTATTTGTATCCCTGCCAACTTTCTCAAAAGTTACAGCAAATCTTTAACCTGAAATCACTCCCATAGACTTACATTGCATTTTGGCACAATGATTTTGCACTTGTTCTTGTTGTTTCTGATTGATGAAAAACTTGTTGAAAGTGTATTTTTGGAAGCTTATTCTAACGCCATATAGTATTTGTATCCCTGCCAACTTTCTCAAAAGTTACAGCAAATGTTTATACGAAAGCACTCCCATAGACTTACATTGCATTTCGGCACTATGATTTTGCACTTGTTCTTGTTGTTTCTGATTGATGAAAAACTTGTTGAAAGTGTATTTTTGGAAGCTAATTCTAACGCCATATAGTATTTGTATCCCTGCCAACTTCCTCAAAAGTTACAGCAAATGTTAACTGAAAGCACTCCCATAGACTTACATTGCATTTTGGCACAATGATTTTGCACTTGTTCTTGTTGTTTCTGATTGATGAAAAACTTGTTGAAAGTGTATTTTTGGAAGCTAATTCTAACGCCATATAGTATTTGTATCCCTGCCAACTTCTCAAAAGTTACAGCAAATGTTAACCTGAAATCACTCCCATAGACTTACATTGCATTTTGGCACAATGATTTTGCACTTGTTCTTGTTGTTTCTGATTGATGAAAAACTTGTTGAAAGTGTATTTTTGGAAGCTAATTCTAACGCCATATAGTATTTGTATCCCTGCCAACTTCCTCAAAAGTTACAGCAAATGTTAACCTGAAATCACTCCCATAGACTTACATTGCATTTTGGCACAATGATTTTGCACTTGTTCTTGTTGTTTCTGATTGATGAAAAACTTGTTGAAAGTGTATTTTTGGAAGCTAATTCTAACGCCATATAGTATTTGTATCCCTGCCAACTTCCTCAAAAGTTACAGCAAATGTTTAACCTGAAATCACTCCCATAGACTTACATTGCATTTTGGCACAATGATTTTGCACTTGTTCTTGTTGTTTCTGATTGATGAAAAACTTGTTGAAAGTGTATTTTTGGAAGCTAATTCTAACGCCATATAGTATTTGTATCCCTGCCAACTTCCTCAAAAGTTACAGCAAATGTTAACCTGAAATCACTCCCATAGACTTACATTGCATTTTGGCACAATGATTTTGCACTTGTTCTTGTTGTTTCTGATTGATGAAAAACTTGTTGAAAGTGTATTTTTGGAAGCTAATTCTAACGCCATATAGTATTTGTATCCCTGCCAACTTCTCAAAAGTTACAGCAAATGTTAACCTGAAATCACTCCCATAGACTTACATTGCATTTTGGCACAATGATTTTGCACTTGTTCTTGTTGTTTCTGATTGATGAAAAACTTGTTGAAAGTGTATTTTTGGAAGCTATTCTAACGCCATATAGTATTTGTATCCCTGCCAACTTTCTCAAAAGTTACAGCAAATGTTTATACTGAAAGCACTCCCATAGACTTACATTGCATTTCGGCACTATGATTTTGCACTTGTTCTTGTTGTTTCTGATTGATGAAAAACTTGTTGAAAGTGTATTTTTGGAAGCTAATTCTAACGCCATATAGTATTTGTATCCCTGCCAACTTCCTCAAAAGTTACAGCAAATGTTAACCTGAAATCACTCCCATAGACTTACATTGCATTTTGGCACAATGATTTTGCACTTGTTCTTGTTGTTTCTCGATTGATGAAAAACTTGTTGAAAGTGTATTTTTGGAAGCTAATTCTAACGCCATATAGTATTTGTATCCCTGCCAACTTTCTCAAAAGTTACAGCAAATGTTAACCTGAAATCACTCCCATAGACTTACATTGCATTTTGGCACAATGATTTTGCACTTGTTCTTGTTGTTTCTGATTGATGAAAAACTTGTTGAAAGTGTATTTTTGGAAGCTTATTCTAACGCCATATAGTATTTGTATCCCTGCCAACTTTCTCAAAAGTTACAGCAAATGTTAACTGAAATCACTCCCATAGACTTACATTGCATTTTGGCACAATGATTTTGCACTTGTTCTTGTTGTTTCTGATTGATGAAAAACTTGTTGAAAGTGTATTTTTGGAAGCTAATTCTAACGCCATATAGTATTTGTATCCCTGCCAACTTCCTCAAAAGTTACAGCAAATGTTAACCTGAAATCACTCCCATAGACTTACATTGCATTTTGGCACAATGATTTTGCACTTGTTCTTGTTGTTTCTGATTGATGAAAAACTTGTTGAAAGTGTATTTTTGGAAGCTAATTCTAACGCCATATAGTATTTGTATCCCTGCCAACTTTCTCAAAAGTTACAGCAAATGTTTAACTGAAATCACTCCCATAGACTTACATTGCATTTTGGCACTATGATTTTGCACTTGTTCTTGTTGTTTCTGATTGATGAAAAACTTGTTGAAAGTGTATTTTTGGAAGCTAATTCTAACGCCATATAGTATTTGTATCCCTGCCAACTTTCTCAAAAGTTACAGCAAATGTTAACTGAAATCACTCCCATAGACTTACATTGCATTTTGGCACAATGATTTTGCACTTGTTCTTGTTGTTTCTGATTGATGAAAAACTTGTTGAAAGTGTATTTTTGGAAGCTAATTCTAACGCCATATAGTATTTGTATCCCTGCCAACTTCCTCAAAAGTTACAGCAAATGTTAACCTGAAATCACTCCCATAGACTTACATTGCATTTTGGCACAATGATTTTGCACTTGTTCTTGTTGTTTCTGATTGATGAAAAACTTGTTGAAAGTGTATTTTTGGAAGCTAATTCTAACGCCATATAGTATTTGTATCCCTGCCAACTTCCTCAAAAGTTACAGCAAATGTTAACCTGAAATCACTCCCATAGACTTACATTGCATTTTGGCACAATGATTTTGCACTTGTTCTTGTTGTTTCTGATTGATGAAAAACTTGTTGAAAGTGTATTTTTGGAAGCTAATTCTAACGCCATATAGTATTTGTATCCCTGCCAACTTCCTCAAAAGTTACAGCAAATGTTAACCTGAAATCACTCCCATAGACTTACATTGCATTTTGGCACAATGATTTTGCACTTGTTCTTGTTGTTTCTGATTGATGAAAAACTTGTTGAAAGTGTATTTTTGGAAGCTAATTCTAACGCCATATAGTATTTGTATCCCTGCCAACTTTCTCAAAAGTTACAGCAAATGTTAACCTGAAATCACTCCCATAGACTTACATTGCATTTTGGCACAATGATTTTGCACTTGTTCTTGTTGTTTCTGATTGATGAAAAACTTGTTGAAAGTGTATTTTTGGAAGCTAATTCTAACGCCATATAGTATTTGTATCCCTGCCAACTTTCTCAAAAGTTACAGCAAATGTTTATACGAAAGCACTCCCATAGACTTACATTGCATTTTGGCACAATGATTTTGCACTTGTTCTTGTTGTTTCTGATTGATGAAAAACTTGTTGAAAGTGTATTTTTGGAAGCTAATTCTAACGCCATATAGTATTTGTATCCCTGCCAACTTCTCAAAAGTTACAGCAAATGTTAACCTGAAAGCACTCCCATAGACTTACATTGCATTTTGGCACAATGATTTTGCACTTGTTCTTGTTGTTTCTGATTGATGAAAAACTTGTTGAAAGTGTATTTTTGGAAGCTAATTCTAACGCCATATAGTATTTGTATCCCTGCCAACTTTCTCAAAAGTTACAGCAAATGTTAACCTGAAATCACTCCCATAGACTTACATTGCATTTTGGCACAATGATTTTGCACTTGTTCTTGTTGTTTCTGATTGATGAAAAACTTGTTGAAAGTGTATTTTTGGAAGCTAATTCTAACGCCATATAGTATTTGTATCCCTGCCAACTTCCTCAAAAGTTACAGCAAATGTTAACCTGAAATCACTCCCATAGACTTACATTGCATTTTGGCACAATGATTTTGCACTTGTTCTTGTTGTTTCTGATTGATGAAAAACTTGTTGAAAGTGTATTTTTGGAAGCTAATTCTAACGCCATATAGTATTTGTATCCCTGCCAACTTCTCAAAAGTTACAGCAAATGTTAACCTGAAATCACTCCCATAGACTTACATTGCATTTTGGCACAATGATTTTGCACTTGTTCTTGTTGTTTCTGATTGATGAAAAACTTGTTGAAAGTGTATTTTTGGAAGCTAATTCTAACGCCATATAGTATTTGTATCCCTGCCAACTTCCTCAAAAGTTACAGCAAATGTTAACCTGAAATCACTCCCATAGACTTACATTGCATTTTGGCACAATGATTTTGCACTTGTTCTTGTTGTTTCTGATTGATGAAAAACTTGTTGAAAGTGTATTTTTGGAAGCTAATTCTAACGCCATATAGTATTTGTATCCCTGCCAACTTCTCAAAAGTTACAGCAAATGTTAACCTGAAATCACTCCCATAGACTTACATTGCATTTTGGCACAATGATTTTGCACTTGTTCTTGTTGTTTCTGATTGATGAAAAACTTGTTGAAAGTGTATTTTTGGAAGCTAATTCTAACGCCATATAGTATTTGTATCCCTGCCAACTTTCTCAAAAGTTACAGCAAATGTTATACCTGAAAGCACTCCCATAGACTTACATTGCATTTTGGCACAATGATTTTGCACTTGTTCTTGTTGTTTCTGATTGATGAAAAACTTGTTGAAAGTGTATTTTTGGAAGCTAATTCTAACGCCATATAGTATTTGTATCCCTGCCAACTTCTCAAAAGTTACAGCAAATGTTAACCTGAAATCACTCCCATAGACTTACATTGCATTTTGGCACAATGATTTTGCACTTGTTCTTGTTGTTTCTGATTGATGAAAAACTTGTTGAAAGTGTATTTTTGGAAGCTAATTCTAACGCCATATAGTATTTGTATCCCTGCCAACTTTCTCAAAAGTTACAGCAAATGTTAACCTGAAATCACTCCCATAGACTTACATTGCATTTTGGCACAATGATTTTGCACTTGTTCTTGTTGTTTCTGATTGATGAAAAACTTGTTGAAAGTGTATTTTTGGAAGCTAATTCTAACGCCATATAGTATTTGTATCCCTGCCAACTTTCTCAAAAGTTACAGCAAATGTTTATACTGAAATCACTCCCATAGACTTACATTGCATTTTGGCACAATGATTTTGCACTTGTTCTTGTTGTTTCTGATTGATGAAAAACTTGTTGAAAGTGTATTTTTGGAAGCTTATTCTAACGCCATATAGTATTTGTATCCCTGCCAACTTTCTCAAAAGTTACAGCAAATGTTATACTGAAATCACTCCCATAGACTTACATTGCATTTTGGCACAATGATTTTGCACTTGTTCTTGTTGTTTCTGATTGATGAAAAACTTGTTGAAAGTGTATTTTTGGAAGCTTATTCTAACGCCATATAGTATTTGTATCCCTGCCAACTTCTCAAAAGTTACAGCAAATGTTTATACTGAAAGCACTCCCATAGACTTACATTGCATTTTGGCACAATGATTTTGCACTTGTTCTTGTTGTTTCTGATTGATGAAAAACTTGTTGAAAGTGTATTTTTGGAAGCTAATTCTAACGCCATATAGTATTTGTATCCCTGCCAACTTCTCAAAAGTTACAGCAAATGTTAACCTGAAATCACTCCCATAGACTTACATTGCATTTTGGCACAATGATTTTGCACTTGTTCTTGTTGTTTCTGATTGATGAAAAACTTGTTGAAAGTGTATTTTTGGAAGCTAATTCTAACGCCATATAGTATTTGTATCCCTGCCAACTTTCTCAAAAGTTACAGCAAATGTTAACCTGAAATCACTCCCATAGACTTACATTGCATTTTGGCACAATGATTTTGCACTTGTTCTTGTTGTTTCTGATTGATGAAAAACTTGTTGAAAGTGTATTTTTGGAAGCTAATTCTAACGCCATATAGTATTTGTATCCCTGCCAACTTTCTCAAAAGTTACAGCAAATGTTTAACCTGAAATCACTCCCATAGACTTACATTGCATTTTGGCACAATGATTTTGCACTTGTTCTTGTTGTTTCTGATTGATGAAAAACTTGTTGAAAGTGTATTTTTGGAAGCTTATTCTAACGCCATATAGTATTTGTATCCCTGCCAACTTTCTCAAAAGTTACAGCAAATGTTTATACGAAAGCACTCCCATAGACTTACATTGCATTTTGGCACTATGATTTTGCACTTGTTCTTGTTGTTTCTGATTGATGAAAAACTTGTTGAAAGTGTATTTTTGGAAGCTAATTCTAACGCCATATAGTATTTGTATCCCTGCCAACTTTCTCAAAAGTTACAGCAAATGTTAACCTGAAATCACTCCCATAGACTTACATTGCATTTTGGCACAATGATTTTGCACTTGTTCTTGTTGTTTCTGATTGATGAAAAACTTGTTGAAAGTGTATTTTTGGAAGCTAATTCTAACGCCATATAGTATTTGTATCCCTGCCAACTTTCTCAAAAGTTACAGCAAATGTTAACCTGAAATCACTCCCATAGACTTACATTGCATTTTGGCACAATGATTTTGCACTTGTTCTTGTTGTTTCTGATTGATGAAAAACTTGTTGAAAGTGTATTTTTGGAAGCTAATTCTAACGCCATATAGTATTTGTATCCCTGCCAACTTCCTCAAAAGTTACAGCAAATGTTAACCTGAAATCACTCCCATAGACTTACATTGCATTTTGGCACAATGATTTTGCACTTGTTCTTGTTGTTTCTGATTGATGAAAAACTTGTTGAAAGTGTATTTTTGGAAGCTAATTCTAACGCCATATAGTATTTGTATCCCTGCCAACTTCCTCAAAAGTTACAGCAAATGTTAACCTGAAATCACTCCCATAGACTTACATTGCATTTTGGCACAATGATTTTGCACTTGTTCTTGTTGTTTCTGATTGATGAAAAACTTGTTGAAAGTGTATTTTTGGAAGCTAATTCTAACGCCATATAGTATTTGTATCCCTGCCAACTTTCTCAAAAGTTACAGCAAATGTTTATACGAAAGCACTCCCATAGACTTACATTGCATTTTGGCACAATGATTTTGCACTTGTTCTTGTTGTTTCTGATTGATGAAAAACTTGTTGAAAGTGTATTTTTGGAAGCTTATTCTAACGCCATATAGTATTTGTATCCCTGCCAACTTTCTCAAAAGTTACAGCAAATGTTTATACGAAAGCACTCCCATAGACTTACATTGCATTTCGGCACTATGATTTTGCACTTGTTCTTGTTGTTTCTGATTGATGAAAAACTTGTTGAAAGTGTATTTTTGGAAGCTAATTCTAACGCCATATAGTATTTGTATCCCTGCCAACTTCCTCAAAAGTTACAGCAAATGTTAACCTGAAATCACTCCCATAGACTTACATTGCATTTTGGCACAATGATTTTGCACTTGTTCTTGTTGTTTCTGATTGATGAAAAACTTGTTGAAAGTGTATTTTTGGAAGCTAATTCTAACGCCATATAGTATTTGTATCCCTGCCAACTTTCTCAAAAGTTACAGCAAATGTTAACTGAAATCACTCCCATAGACTTACATTGCATTTTGGCACAATGATTTTGCACTTGTTCTTGTTGTTTCTGATTGATGAAAAACTTGTTGAAAGTGTATTTTTGGAAGCTTATTCTAACGCCATATAGTATTTGTATCCCTGCCAACTTTCTCAAAAGTTACAGCAAATGTTTATACGAAAGCACTCCCATAGACTTACATTGCATTTTGGCACTATGATTTTGCACTTGTTCTTGTTGTTTCTGATTGATGAAAAACTTGTTGAAAGTGTATTTTTGGAAGCTTATTCTAACGCCATATAGTATTTGTATCCCTGCCAACTTTCTCAAAAGTTACAGCAAATGTTTATACGAAAGCACTCCCATAGACTTACATTGCATTTTGGCACAATGATTTTGCACTTGTTCTTGTTGTTTCTGATTGATGAAAAACTTGTTGAAAGTGTATTTTTGGAAGCTAATTCTAACGCCATATAGTATTTGTATCCCTGCCAACTTCCTCAAAAGTTACAGCAAATGTTAACCTGAAATCACTCCCATAGACTTACATTGCATTTTGGCACAATGATTTTGCACTTGTTCTTGTTGTTTCTGATTGATGAAAAACTTGTTGAAAGTGTATTTTTGGAAGCTAATTCTAACGCCATATAGTATTTGTATCCCTGCCAACTTCCTCAAAAGTTACAGCAAATGTTAACCTGAAATCACTCCCATAGACTTACATTGCATTTTGGCACAATGATTTTGCACTTGTTCTTGTTGTTTCTGATTGATGAAAAACTTGTTGAAAGTGTATTTTTGGAAGCTAATTCTAACGCCATATAGTATTTGTATCCCTGCCAACTTCCTCAAAAGTTACAGCAAATGTTAACCTGAAATCACTCCCATAGACTTACATTGCATTTTGGCACAATGATTTTGCACTTGTTCTTGTTGTTTCTGATTGATGAAAAACTTGTTGAAAGTGTATTTTTGGAAGCTAATTCTAACGCCATATAGTATTTGTATCCCTGCCAACTTTCTCAAAAGTTACAGCAAATGTTAACCTGAAATCACTCCCATAGACTTACATTGCATTTTGGCACAATGATTTTGCACTTGTTCTTGTTGTTTCTGATTGATGAAAAACTTGTTGAAAGTGTATTTTTGGAAGCTTATTCTAACGCCATATAGTATTTGTATCCCTGCCAACTTTCTCAAAAGTTACAGCAAATGTTTATACGAAAGCACTCCCATAGACTTACATTGCATTTTGGCACTATGATTTTGCACTTGTTCTTGTTGTTTCTCATTGATGAAAAACTTGTTGAAAGTGTATTTTTGGAAGCTAATTCTAACGCCATATAGTATTTGTATCCCTGCCAACTTTCTCAAAAGTTACAGCAAATGTTAACATGAAATCACTCCCATAGACTTACATTGCATTTTGGCACAATGATTTTGCATTTGTTCTTGTTGTTTCTTATTGATGAAAAACTTGTTGAAAGTGTATTTTTGGAAGCTAATTCTAACGCCATATAGTATTTGTATCCCTGCCAACTTCCTCAAAAGTTACAGCAAATGTTAACCTGAAATCACTCCCATAGACTTACATTGCATTTTGACACAATGATTTTGCACTTGTTCTTGTTGTTTCTCGATTGATGAAAAACTTGTTGAAAGTGTATTTTTGGAAGCTAATTCTAACGCCATATAGTATTTGTATCCCTGCCAACTTTCTCAAAAGTTACAGCAAATGTTTAACCTGAAATCACTCCCATAGACTTACATTGCATTTTGGCACAATGATTTTGCACTTGTTCTTGTTGTTTCTGATTGATGAAAAACTTGTTGAAAGTGTATTTTTGGAAGCTAATTCTAACGCCATATAGTATTTGTATCCCTGCCAACTTTCCTCAAAAGTTACAGCAAATGTTTAACCTGAAATCACTCCCATAGACTTACATTGCATTTTGGCACAATGATTTTGCACTTGTTCTTGTTGTTTCTGATTGATGAAAAACTTGTTGAAAGTGTATTTTTGGAAGCTTATTCTAACGCCATATAGTATTTGTATCCCTGCCAACTTTCTCAAAAGTTACAGCAAATGTTTATACGAAATCACTCCCATAGACTTACATTGCATTTTGGCACTATGATTTTGCACTTGTTCTTGTTGTTTCTGATTGATGAAAAACTTGTTGAAAGTGTATTTTTGGAAGCTAATTCTAACGCCATATAGTATTTGTATCCCTGCCAACTTTCTCAAAAGTTACAGCAAATGTTATACGAAAGCACTCCCATAGACTTACATTGCATTTTGGCACAATGATTTTGCACTTGTTCTTGTTGTTTCTGATTGATGAAAAACTTGTTGAAAGTGTATTTTTGGAAGCTAATTCTAACGCCATATAGTATTTGTATCCCTGCCAACTTCCTCAAAAGTTACAGCAAATGTTAACCTGAAATCACTCCCATAGACTTACATTGCATTTTGGCACAATGATTTTGCACTTGTTCTTGTTGTTTCTGATTGATGAAAAACTTGTTGAAAGTGTATTTTTGGAAGCTAATTCTAACGCCATATAGTATTTGTATCCCTGCCAACTTTCTCAAAAGTTACAGCAAATGTTAACCTGAAATCACTCCCATAGACTTACATTGCATTTTGGCACAATGATTTTGCACTTGTTCTTGTTGTTTCTGATTGATGAAAAACTTGTTGAAAGTGTATTTTTGGAAGCTAATTCTAACGCCATATAGTATTTGTATCCCTGCCAACTTCCTCAAAAGTTACAGCAAATGTTAACCTGAAATCACTCCCATAGACTTACATTGCATTTTGGCACAATGATTTTGCACTTGTTCTTGTTGTTTCTGATTGATGAAAAACTTGTTGAAAGTGTATTTTTGGAAGCTAATTCTAACGCCATATAGTATTTGTATCCCTGCCAACTTTCTCAAAAGTTACAGCAAATGTTTATACGAAAGCACTCCCATAGACTTACATTGCATTTCGGCACTATGATTTTGCACTTGTTCTTGTTGTTTCTGATTGATGAAAAACTTGTTGAAAGTGTATTTTTGGAAGCTAATTCTAACGCCATATAGTATTTGTATCCCTGCCAACTTCCTCAAAAGTTACAGCAAATGTTAACCTGAAATCACTCCCATAGACTTACATTGCATTTTGGCACAATGATTTTGCACTTGTTCTTGTTGTTTCTGATTGATGAAAAACTTGTTGAAAGTGTATTTTTGGAAGCTAATTCTAACGCCATATAGTATTTGTATCCCTGCCAACTTTCTCAAAAGTTACAGCAAATGTTAACCTGAAATCACTCCCATAGACTTACATTGCATTTTGGCACAATGATTTTGCACTTGTTCTTGTTGTTTCTGATTGATGAAAAACTTGTTGAAAGTGTATTTTTGGAAGCTAATTCTAACGCCATATAGTATTTGTATCCCTGCCAACTTCCTCAAAAGTTACAGCAAATGTTAACCTGAAATCACTCCCATAGACTTACATTGCATTTTGGCACAATGATTTTGCACTTGTTCTTGTTGTTTCTGATTGATGAAAAACTTGTTGAAAGTGTATTTTTGGAAGCTTATTCTAACGCCATATAGTATTTGTATCCCTGCCAACTTTCTCAAAAGTTACAGCAAATGTTTATACGAAAGCACTCCCATAGACTTACATTGCATTTCGGCACTATGATTTTGCACTTGTTCTTGTTGTTTCTGATTGATGAAAAACTTGTTGAAAGTGTATTTTTGGAAGCTAATTCTAACGCCATATAGTATTTGTATCCCTGCCAACTTCCTCAAAAGTTACAGCAAATGTTAACCTGAAATCACTCCCATAGACTTACATTGCATTTTGGCACAATGATTTTGCACTTGTTCTTGTTGTTTCTGATTGATGAAAAACTTGTTGAAAGTGTATTTTTGGAAGCTAATTCTAACGCCATATAGTATTTGTATCCCTGCCAACTGTCTCAAAAGTTACAGCAAATGTTAACCTGAAATCACTCCCATAGACTTACATTGCATTTTGGCACAATGATTTTGCACTTGTTCTTGTTGTTTCTGATTGATGAAAAACTTGTTGAAAGTGTATTTTTGGAAGCTTATTCTAACGCCATATAGTATTTGTATCCCTGCCAACTTTCTCAAAAGTTACAGCAAATGTTTATACGAAAGCACTCCCATAGACTTACATTGCATTTCGGCACTATGATTTTGCACTTGTTCTTGTTGTTTCTGATTGATGAAAAACTTGTTGAAAGTGTATTTTTGGAAGCTAATTCTAACGCCATATAGTATTTGTATCCCTGCCAACTTCCTCAAAAGTTACAGCAAATGTTAACCTGAAATCACTCCCATAGACTTACATTGCATTTTGACACAATGATTTGGCAGTTGTTCTTGTTGTTTCTCGTTGAAGAAAAACTTGTTGAATGTGTATTTTTGGAAGCTAATTCTAACGCCATATAGTATTTGTATCCCTGCCAACTTCCTCAAAAGTTACAGCAAATGTTAACCTGAAATCACTCCCATAGACTTACATTGCATTTTGACACAATGATTTTGCAGTTGTTCTTGTTGTTTCTCGTTGAGGAAAAACTTGTTGAAAGTGTATTTTTGGAAGCTAATTCTAACGCCATATAGTATTTGTATCCCTGCCAACTTTCTCAAAAGTTACAGCAAATGTTAACCTGAAATCACTCCCATAGACTTACATTGCATTTTGGCACAATGATTTGCAGTTGTTCTTGTTGTTTCTCGTTGATGAAAAACTTGTTGAAAGTGTATTTTTGGAAGCTAATTCTAACGCCATATAGTATTTGTATCCCTGCCAACTTTCTCAAAAGTTACAGCAAATGTTAACCTGAAATCACTCCCATAGACTTACATTGCATTTCGGCACTATGATTTTGCACTTGTTCTTGTTGTTTCTGATTGATGAAAAACTTGTTGAAAGTGTATTTTTGGAAGCTAATTCTAACGCCATATAGTATTTGTATCCCTGCCAACTTCCTCAAAAGTTACAGCAAATGTTAACCTGAAATCACTCCCATAGACTTACATTGCATTTTGGCACAATGATTTTGCACTTGTTCTTGTTGTTTCTCATTGATGAAAAACTTGTTGAAAGTGTATTTTTGGAAGCTAATTCTAACGCCATATAGTATTTGTATCCCTGCCAACTTTCTCAAAAGTTACAGCAAATGTTAACCTGAAATCACTCCCATAGACTTACATTGCATTTTGGCACAATGATTTTGCACTTGTTCTTGTTGTTTCTGATTGATGAAAAACTTGTTGAAAGTGTATTTTTGGAAGCTTATTCTAACGCCATATAGTATTTGTATCCCTGCCAACTTTCTCAAAAGTTACAGCAAATGTTTATACGAAATCACTCCCATAGACTTACATTGCATTTCGGCACTATGATTTTGCACTTGTTCTTGTTGTTTCTGATTGATGAAAAACTTGTTGAAAGTGTATTTTTGGAAGCTAATTCTAACGCCATATAGTATTTGTATCCCTGCCAACTTTCTCAAAAGTTACAGCAAATGTTAACATGAAATCACTCCCATAGACTTACATTGCATTTTGGCACAGTGATTTTGCACTTGTTCTTGTTGTTTCTCGTTGATGAAAAACTTGTTGAAAGTGTATTTTTGGAAGCTAATTCTAACGCCATATAGTATTTGTATCCCTGCCAACTTCCTCAAAAGTTACAGCAAATGTTAACCTGAAATCACTCCCATAGACTTACATTGCATTTTGGCACAATGATTTTGCACTTGTTCTTGTTGTTTCTGATTGATGAAAAACTTGTTGAAAGTGTATTTTTGGAAGCTAATTCTAACGCCATATAGTATTTGTATCCCTGCCAACTTCCTCAAAAGTTACAGCAAATGTTAACCTGAAATCACTCCCATAGACTTACATTGCATTTTGGCACAATGATTTTGCACTTGTTCTTGTTGTTTCTGATTGATGAAAAACTTGTTGAAAGTGTATTTTTGGAAGCTAATTCTAACGCCATATAGTATTTGTATCCCTGCCAACTTTCTCGAAAGTTACAGCAAATGTTAACCTGAAATCACTCCCATAGACTTACATTGCATTTTGGCACAATGATTTTGCACTTGTTCTTGTTGTTTCTGATTGATGAAAAACTTGTTGAAAGTGTATTTTTGGAAGCTTATTCTAACGCCATATAGTATTTGTATCCCTGCCAACTTTCTCAAAACTTACAGCAAATGTTTATACGAAATCACTCCCATAGACTTACATTGCATTTCGGCACTATGATTTTGCACTTGTTCTTGTTGTTTCTGATTGATGAAAAACTTGTTGAAAGTGTATTTTTGGAAGTTAATTCTAACGCCATATAGTATTTGTATCCCTGCCAACTTTCTCAAAAGTTACAGCTAATGTTAATATGAAAGCACTCCCTTAGACTTACATTGCATTTTGGCACAGTGATTTTGCAAGTGCTCTTGTTGCTTCATATTTTTGAAAAACTTGTTGAAGATGTAGTGTTTGAAGCTAATTCTAACGTTATATAGTATTTGTATCTCTGACAACTTCCTCAAAAGTTACAGCCAATGTTAACCTGAAATCACTCCCGTAGACTTACATTGCATTTTGGCACAATGATTTTGCATTTGTTCTTGTTGTTTCTTATTGATGAAAAACTTGTTGAAAGTGTATTTTTGGAAGCTAATTCTAACGCCATATAGTATTTGTATCCCTGCCAACTTCCTGAAAAGTTACAGCAAATGTTAACCTGAAATCTCTCCCATAGACTTACATTGCATTATGACACATTGATTTTGCACTTGTTCTTGTTGTTTCTTGTTGAAGAAAAACTTGTTGAAAGTGTATTTTTGGAAGCTAATTCTAACGCCATATAGTATTTGTATCCCTGCCAACTGTCTCAAAAGTTACAGCAAATGTTTATACGAAAGCACTCCCATAGACTTACATTGCATTTCGGCACTATGATTTTGCACTTGTTCTTGTTGTTTCTCATTGATGAAAAACTTGTTGAAAGTGTATTTTTGGAAGCTAATTCTAACGCCATATAGTATTTGTATCCCTGCCAACTTTCTCAAAACTTACAGCAAATGTTTATACGAAAGCACTCCCATAGACTTACATTGCATTTCGGCACTATGATTTTGCACTTGTTCTTGTTGTTTCTGATTGATGAAAAACTTGTTGAAAGTGTATTTTTGGAAGCTAATTCTAACGCCATATAGTATTTGTATCCCTGCCAACTTCCTCAAAAGTTACAGCAAATGTTAACCTGAAATCACTCCCATAGACTTACATTGCATTTTGGCACAGTGATCTTGCAAGTGCTCTTGTTGCTTCTCATTGATGAAAAACTTGTTGAAAGTGTATTTTTGAAGCTAATTCTAACGCCATATAGTATTTGTATCCCTGCCAACTTTCTCGAAAGTTACAGCAAATGTTAACCTGAAATCACTCCCATAGACTTACATTGCATTTTGGCACAATGATTTTGCACTTGTTCTTGTTGTTTCTGATTGATGAAAAACTTGTTGAAAGTGTATTTTTGGAAGCTTATTCTAACGCCATATAGTATTTGTATCCCTGCCAACTTTCTCAAAAGTTACAGCAAATGTTAACATGAAAGCACTCCCATAGACTTACATTGCATTTTGGCACAATGATTTTGCATTGTTCTTGTTGTTTCTCGTTGAAGAAAAACTTGTTGAAAGTGTATTTTTGGAAGCTAATTCTAACGCCATATAGTATTTGTATCCCTGCCAACTTTCTCGAAAGTTACAGCAAATGTTAACCTGAAATCACTCCCATAGACTTACATTGCATTTTGGCACAATGATTTTGCACTTGTTCTTGTTGTTTCTGATTGATGAAAAACTTGTTGAAAGTGTATTTTTGGAAGCTAATTCTAACGCCATATAGTATTTGTATTGATGGTACTTTTAGTAGTACCATTTTGACCTTGTATAAGACAAAACTCAGTAAAGGAAAACCTTTAGAAATAGTCAGGCAATTTATTCATACATAATACAACATAACAGTTTTGTCTGGGTAAACTGTTGGAGTAACACACAGAATGTCAGCCAAGGACTTACCAAAGACACACCTCTTGGTCCAGGCGTTATATAGCTTTCAGAAGGCATTTACAGTTATTGTAACAAAGGGTTCACGGAAATACCATACATGGTCTGACTCCTCCTTGTACAATTAATGTCTAAATGATTTACTTAGTCTTACATGTTATCAAAGGAATGTTGTAACATACTGTGCCTAGCTCCAACGGTCCACAACCTTGCAATCAGCTATTGGCTAACAAAGGCCATTGTGGTATTTCCAGTAATTTGAGCAGCACTTCAGCAAGAAGGGGCCCCCATCAGACAGACTGGCGTTATGCTGACACTCTGGAATTAAAGTAACAGAGTGATGATCTTTTGTTTGTATGGCCTAGTATAAGCTATATGAGTGACCATTGTCCACAGTAGACCATTAGCCCTTATAGTCCATCCCTGCCTTGGGCCCTATAGCGTTATGGCGTCATAGAGGGCGGGGGTGACAAATATCAACCCTCTGACACTAGCCATTCGTCCGTCTTAGGATTTAGACCGTTCCAGATATATATTATATAAACATTCCTCTCTTGAAACATTTAAAAATATGTTTCACATTATTAATTACAGGCACAGTAAGAGTGCTGAGAGGACCCCCAGGAACAAGGGAGGTCTATTATAAATGGGACAGTGGTGTACACTGTTGTGAGTTACAGTTCAACTGTCGTGGCAGCACCAATATAGAAGTGCAGCTGAAAAGCTGAAATGAATGAAAACAAAGAAAACAGGAAGCTAGGGGGCTAGAAGTATTTCCTGTTTTTGAGGAACTAACTTGACTAGGGACCGCTGGAACCGCACAATGAAGCAAGAGCTGTCTGAATATAACATGTAGCCTAAGATTTAAGCAAATGTATGATTATAGTGAACTTAGGTTTCAAAATAAAGCAAAATAAAGAATGACAGAGAGATAATAAAAGGAAATCATTGCATAGAGATAATGAGACATAGTAATAATCATCCTGAGTAAGATAATACTGATATTGTAAAATAATACTGATTTCAGTACTATTGAAAAGTAAAAATTATTCTTTCTTTCTTTCAAACCTCCCCACATACGGATGAGAAAAGCTTTATCTTATAGATTGACCACACATTATATACCCTGTGGTGGGGAACTTCATGGGAATGGTATGTGAAAGGAGTACGGAAGGGAGTGAGGAGGAGTACAAGTCAGTGTGATTAGCTAGTTATGTGAAAATAAAGGGAGTACCACTATGTGCGAGCTTCAAAGATATTGCACCTTGTTACTGAGAACAAAAACATAACAGTAATACGAACCTTCTCACAGATGTTACACATAACCTTGAACAGTTTCTAGAAGGGCCTCATGGGCACCTAGAAACTGTTCACTCCATTAAGGGGGGCCAAGCAAGGCCTGCAAGACTTTTCCCTTACAATGTAAATCAAATGAGAGCAGAAGTTGGGGGGAGGTACTTATATCACAAATTCTAACAGAGAAATATAGACCAAGTATTAATGCTAGGATGACATGGATAGACTTAATGAAACTTCCAATGGAGTTGTTTAACCAGCTATAAAATTTTACCTAATCATTTGGAATAACTGAACTGTTCTATAAAAACATTACACTTATTGTTGCAGCTCTAAAACTTTGACTATATGACATTCAACAAACATTTCAGAAACAATATGAGTACAACCTTCTTTTTCCTATCAAAACACATGCTAATCTTAAATCATACTATTTTGGTCAGCTACTCTATTTATTTAAACAACCTCTATGTTTATAGTTACATAGTTAAATTGGGTTGAAAAAAGACAAAGTCCATCAAGTTCAACCCCTCCAAATGAAAACCAAGCATCCATACACACACCCCTTTCACACAAATTCTATATACCCATATCTATACTAACTATAGAGCTTAGTTTATGACGTGATAAGATTTATATTTTTTTATAGATTTAACATTATGGGCGGGACTAGTCTTGGAATCTAGACTCTACTCAATACTAATATTAGCACATGACAGAGTTCTATTATTATGGGGTCTATCATTTTTTTTTCTCTTTTTCTACATCAGTGCTGTTTACACACAACCGGCTACATATAAAGCTGAGGACCTGGGGCAATAATACAATAATAAGTAATTACAGGAAACTTCCCTTCTAAAACCTTCTTTTTTTAAACAGATACAATTTTACCTTTGTTGTCTTCATAACTAATTTAAAACTAAACATATAGAGAAAATATTACATTATCACATTCCCATTGTTCTTATAAATTGTACACAATTTAACTATATCACATTCAATACTGTATGAATCAAAAACTTAAAATTAACCCGTTTCAATATCAGTCCATCAGTTCATTATAGGGGAAAGTCCAATCAGAGAGACATCATGGCTTTGGATAGGCATATGAAGAAATATTCAACAGTCACTTGTATTCAGTCAATGCAGCAGCCTCTGTACAGTTCTTTTTAGAGTTCATAATCAGTCCATTGATCCGATATTAGTATAGGCAAAAATGTAAAGGCATCACAGATATGAATGGCAAACTTGGAAATGGCATGCAGAGTTTCTTTCAATGAGTGGTGGGATCAAGGATAGTTGTTCTATTTGGAATGGATTGGAATAATCTCAACAGCTACTGATGGAATTTTGCTCAGATCACCAACCTGGAAACAAAGAGACAATGTGACAATATCTGGTGTTCTGGTAATACTGACTTATCTAATGTACTAGCTAAAGAACTCTAATGAAACTACTGTAGAACTGTCAGTAATGAGAAGTGGTTGTACATTTATGATATGAGTGAAGGACGTTCGTTTTCTTGTCGTTAATTCAAATGGAGAAAGTCCACAACACCTGATAGGATTGTTGCGGAGAATTGACAGGACAGCTGGGAATAAATCCAACCAAATGCTGCCAGTGATTGTGTTGTTGGAAGTGGGATGGTACAAAGACACAACTCCACTTAAGATCAGTGATATTTGCAAATTTGTAACAGAATCGAAAATTTAATTGTGTAAACTATCAAATACAACCTGTACTGTTTCCTTCTTATAACAAAATAATATTGATTAATCATAACCAGGAAAAACATTTAACAAGTTCTCTCTTGTACCTTTATATATTTATATATATTTTTATATTTTTAGCCTAAATGAGAATGACATAGACCCATTTTAGTAGCATCATTTATTTCTACAAATTTGGTAGTGAAATTACTGGTTATCAGACAAAATCAACAATAAATCGAAGTCACTTCTGCATTTTCTTACACTTGCAGACTTGTGATGCAAGATACACAAGTGCAAAGATTACGGGAGAAATTTTTCTGTAGCAGCGGCACAAGCACATAAGCTGCATTTTTATTAACTGAAACTTATTTAAGTAGAAAAAATAGTAACAACAACAGAACCCACAATATAATACTCCCCTCTTGTTGTACTGCAAATGCAGTACAATAATATGAAATAATAGATTCACATCTGTCTAGAGAATAATGAAAATAATTTAACCTGTACCAATGAGTGAATCGGGTATAGATCCAAACTGCATCAAGTTTACCTTCATGTTGGTGAAAAAGATCCAGATGCAGGAGATACAGAAAAAAAATACAGATGAGTATGAAATGGTAAAGTTAAAAATATTTGCTGTGGTTAAAAGTTCCTGAGCCAACGGGCAGACAAAAGAGGAAGTTACAAAACAGAGAGAGAAGTTAAGCATCTGAAATATTGTGCAACGGAGGATTCTGGGAAATGTAGTTTTTATGACAGTACCAGCAAATAGAATCCTTCTTGTTATTAATTGGACTATGAACTAGATTTCCTCTTAAAGGGTGCTGTAAGTCTAATGCACCGTTAAGTACTTCAGTGTGAAACAACTGACCATGATTTATTTGGTCGGCAGGAAGTTTGTCCTCAGAATATTCAGGGGTAGTACTACTATTAATAAGCTTAAAACATTCTGAACCATTAGATCAATAAGAATCTTCATTACTGGGGCTGCACGGTCTGTGGAAGCAAAAGTTCTAAGATTGTGTAACCCGGTGTCACTCTAAAATTGCCAATAGGCACATTTAAATGGCATTTAATTGCTCCTTAGTATCCATATAAAGGACTGGAT
The DNA here is from genome assembly GCF_017654675.1 of Xenopus laevis. Taxonomy (NCBI): domain Eukaryota; kingdom Metazoa; phylum Chordata; class Amphibia; order Anura; family Pipidae; genus Xenopus; species Xenopus laevis. Next base: position 29,369,883 of record NC_054378.1, on the reverse strand, counting down.
CTAAGTTTGCTGAGCAAGGAGCAGAGAATAGGTGTAATGTCTCAGCTGAAGTATATGTGAGAAATATCTTTTTCCATTGGTTGGCAAAAGCCTGCTAGATCTAATGGCATGCAATTTTTATAGTAAAATATTTTCTCTTACAATTATCCTTTATCTGTCACAGTAGAATGTCAAGTTGTGAGGGAAGAATACTATCGCCTTCTGGCCAGGAAAACGCAGTCTTGTCCCCTCCACTGTGACACTTAACAAAGGCTTTGAAACTTAAAATGTTTTGGGCACTCAACTAGCATATCTAGGAGGATTGTGAGATATTCTAAACTGATGGAACATGTTTTTTTCTTTTCTTCAGATCACAAATCAAACATAATACCCTTAGAAAACAGTTATCAATCTGACACATAAAGATAAAAAAGAGAAGTAAGGTTAGTTTGAGACAAAAAACTATAACAGAGAACATTTTAAAGAGACAACACTAATATTTCTGTTTACACAAGAAAGACAAGTGGAGTGAATTAACCTTATTCACGAGTAACCCATTCACAAACAGAAATACACAAGAGAACTAATGTTACTATGAGAATAATAACAAAGAAGACAATGTTAGGATAAGATATGAATAGTGACATGATAGTCTAAGACAAAATGACAATATTTTAGTGACAGACACATAGAACAAATATTATATTACAAGAGGTACCTATGAAAACATATAAACATTAACGAGAACCAAAAACATTAAGGCAAACATATTCATTACAGACACATCAAAGTCATATAACCGTCAAGTCAAGTCAAGTCAAGTCCTTTTCTTTCTAACATACACACAAGTATTACATTCAAAATATGCTCTAACAGACCTGTAGGATGCAAAAAAGCTTAGCAGCGAGCTATTAACATTGGTTTATAAAACAAACAGGGCAAACAAACATACATATAAACTGGAGTCACCTGCAGGAAAAAATGATGTTATACTTTTCTCTGTAATTTAGAACAGGCTTACAATTGAGTGGAAAGGGAGAAAATAGGTTTGAAGTTGCAGACAACACCTAAATGTTTGTAGGGCTCTCGTTTTTCATCTGACAATTCAAACAGACAGGAAAGTGATTCACACTTCACACTCTACAGAATTTCCTTCAGAAAACCTAGTTTTCGTATTTCTGGCCTGCTAGGTCGCCCCATAAACAGGAACCACAGAAAAACTCCTAAACAGCAAGCAGACTCTGAGATAGAGCCACAAATTCTCTCGTACACCATCACACAGATGACAGTTACACTAAAGTTATTCACGCACTCAGCTAGGCAAACATTCAACATTCATGGATCCTTTTGCATTCATCAACAACATACAGTACACGTTTAATTTCTATTTCAAGATGTTTTAGACTACACTTCATGATAAGGAATAAGAGACATACAAAATACAAAAACAGGAAGGAAATTACGAATTCCTATCATGAATGGCAGATAATTTCAGCTGATTAACACAACAATTAACAAAACAATAGGCAAAAAGAAGAAGTTAGAAAAAACATATATACCCCACCCAGGGGTACTTACGCGCGTGAATCAACCATCGGGGAGTAAAGCTCCTCGGAAAACCTTCCTGTAAAAGAAATATCCACGGGGACACTACAAACATCCGAGAACATCCTCGGGTACACTCCAGTAGCAGAGTCTGGAGCCCTCCATTGCCTGAAAAAATGACTGGAAAAAAACTGGATCACAGTCGGCGGGTCACCATATGATGGTACTTTTAGTAGTACCATTTTGACCTCATGTAAGACAAAACTCAGTAAAGGAAAACCTTTAGAAATAGTCAGGCAATTTATTCATACATAATACAACATAAAAGTTTTGTCTGGGTAAACTGTTGGAGTAACACACAGAATGTCAGCCAAGGACTTACCAAAGACACACCTCTTGGTCCAGGCGTTCAGAAGGCATTTACAGTTATTGTAACAAAGGGTTCACGGAAATACCATACATGGTCTGACTCCTCCTTGTACAATTAATGTCTAAATGATTTACTTAGTCTTACATGTTATCAAAGGAATGTTGTAACATACTGTGCCTAGCTCCAACGGTCCACAACCTTGCAATCAGCTATTGGCTAACAAAGGCCATTGTGGTATTTCCAGTAATTTGAGCTGCACTTCAGCAAGAAGGGGCCCCCATCAGACAGACTGGCGTTATGCTGACACTCTGGAATTTAAGTAACAGAGTGATGATCTTTTGTTTGTATGGCCTAGTATAAGCTATATGAGTGACCATTGTCCACAGTAGACCATTAGCCCTTATAGTCCATCCTGCCTTGGGCCCTATAGCGTTATGGCGTCATATAGGGCGGGGGTGACAAATATCAACCCTCTGACACTAGCCATTCGTCCGTCTTAGGATTTAGACCGTTCCAGATATATAATATAAACATTATCCCTGCGAACTTCCTGAAAAGTTACAGCAAATCTTAACCTGAAATCTCTCCCATAGACTTACATTGCATTTTGACACAATGATTTTGCACTTGTTCTTGTTGTTTCTCGTTGAAGAAAAACTTGTTGAAAGTGTATTTTTGGAAGCTAATTCTAACGCCATATAGTATTTGTATCCCTGCCAACTTTCTCAAAAGTTACAACTAATGTTAATATGAAAGCACTCCCATAGACTTACATTGCATTTTGGCACAGTGATTTTGCAAGTGCTCTTGTTGCTTCTCATTGATGAAAAACTTGTTGAAAGTGTATTTTTGGAAGCTAATTCTAACGCCATATAGTATTTGTATCCCTGCCAACTTTCTCGAAAGTTACAGCAAATGTTTACCTGAAATCACTCCCATAGACTTACATTGCATTTTGGCACAATGATTTTGCACTTGTTCTTGTTGCTTCTCATTTATGAAAAACTTGTTGAAGGTGTAGTGTTTGAAGCTAATTCTAACGTTATATAGTATTTGTATCCCTGCCAACTTTCTCAAAACTTACAGCAAATGTTTATACGAAAGCACTCCCATAGACTTACATTGCATTTCGGCACTATGATTTTGCACTTGTTCTTGTTGTTTCTGATTGATGAAAAACTTGTTGAAAGTGTATTTTTGGAAGCTAATTCTAACGCCATATAGTATTTGTATCCCTGCCAACTTCCTCAAAAGTTACAGCAAATGTTAACCTGAAATCACTCCCATAGACTTACATTGCATTTTGGCACAGTGATCTTGCAAGTGCTCTTGTTGCTTCTCATTGATGAAAAACTTGTTGAAAGTGTATTTTTGAAGCTAATTCTAACGCCATATAGTATTTGTATCCCTGCCAACTTTCTCGAAAGTTACAGCAAATGTTAACCTGAAATCACTCCCATAGACTTACATTGCATTTTGGCACAATGATTTTGCACTTGTTCTTGTTGTTTCTGATTGATGAAAAACTTGTTGAAAGTGTATTTTTGGAAGCTTCTTCTAACGCCATATAGTATTTGTATCCCTGCCAACTTTCTTAAAACTTACAGCAAATGTTTATACGAAAGCACTCCCATAGACTTACATTGCATTTCGGCACTATGATTTTGCACTTGTTCTTGTTGTTTCTCGTTGAAGAAAAACTTGTTGAAAGTGTATTTTTGGAAGCTAATTCTATCGCCATATAGTATTTGTATGACTGCCAAACTTTCTCGAAAGTTACAGCAAATGTTAACCTGAAATCACTCCCATAGACTTACATTGCATTTTGGCACAATGATTTTGCACTTGTTCTTGTTGTTTCTGATTGATGAAAAACTTGTTGAAAGTGTATTTTTGGAAGCTAATTCTAACGCCATATAGTATTTGTATTGATGGTACTTTTAGTAGTACCATTTTGACCTTGTATAAGACAAAACTCAGTAAAGGAAAACCTTTAGAAATAGTCAGGCAATTTATTCATACATAATACAACATAACAGTTTTGTCTGGGTAAACTGTTGGAGTAACACACAGAATGTCAGCCAAGGACTTACCAAAGACACACCTCTTGGTCCAGGCGTTATATAGCTTTCAGAAGGCATTTACAGTTATTGTAACAAAGGGTTCACGGAAATACCATACATGGTCTGACTCCTCCTTGTACAATTAATGTCTAAATGATTTACTTAGTCTTACATGTTATCAAAGGAATGTTGTAACATACTGTGCCTAGCTCCAACGGTCCACAACCTTGCAATCAGCTATTGGCTAACAAAGGCCATTGTGGTATTTCCAGTAATTTGAGCAGCACTTCAGCAAGAAGGGGCCCCCATCAGACAGACTGGCGTTATGCTGACACTCTGGAATTAAAGTAACAGAGTGATGATCTTTTGTTTGTATGGCCTAGTATAAGCTATATGAGTGACCATTGTCCACAGTAGACCATTAGCCCTTATAGTCCATCCCTGCCTTGGGCCCTATAGCGTTATGGCGTCATAGAGGGCGGGGGTGACAAATATCAACCCTCTGACACTAGCCATTCGTCCGTCTTAGGATTTAGACCGTTCCAGATATATATTATATAAACATTCCTCTCTTGAAACATTTAAAAATATGTTTCACATTATTAATTACAGGCACAGTAAGAGTGCTGAGAGGACCCCCAGGAACAAGGGAGGTCTATTATAAATGGGACAGTGGTGTACACTGTTGTGAGTTACAGTTCAACTGTCGTGGCAGCACCAATATAGAAGTGCAGCTGAAAAGCTGAAATGAATGAAAACAAAGAAAACAGGAAGCTAGGGGGCTAGAAGTATTTCCTGTTTTTGAGGAACTAACTTGACTAGGGACCGCTGGAACCGCACAATGAAGCAAGAGCTGTCTGAATATAACATGTAGCCTAAGATTTAAGCAAATGTATGATTATAGTGAACTTAGGTTTCAAAATAAAGCAAAATAAAGAATGACAGAGAGATAATAAAAGGAAATCATTGCATAGAGATAATGAGACATAGTAATAATCATCCTGAGTAAGATAATACTGATATTGTAAAATAATACTGATTTCAGTACTATTGAAAAGTAAAAATTATTCTTTCTTTCTTTCAAACCTCCCCACATACGGATGAGAAAAGCTTTATCTTATAGATTGACCACACATTATATACCCTGTGGTGGGGAACTTCATGGGAATGGTATGTGAAAGGAGTACGGAAGGGAGTGAGGAGGAGTACAAGTCAGTGTGATTAGCTAGTTATGTGAAAATAAAGGGAGTACCACTATGTGCGAGCTTCAAAGATATTGCACCTTGTTACTGAGAACAAAAACATAACAGTAATACGAACCTTCTCACAGATGTTACACATAACCTTGAACAGTTTCTAGAAGGGCCTCATGGGCACCTAGAAACTGTTCACTCCATTAAGGGGGGCCAAGCAAGGCCTGCAAGACTTTTCCCTTACAATGTAAATCAAATGAGAGCAGAAGTTGGGGGGAGGTACTTATATCACAAATTCTAACAGAGAAATATAGACCAAGTATTAATGCTAGGATGACATGGATAGACTTAATGAAACTTCCAATGGAGTTGTTTAACCAGCTATAAAATTTTACCTAATCATTTGGAATAACTGAACTGTTCTATAAAAACATTACACTTATTGTTGCAGCTCTAAAACTTTGACTATATGACATTCAACAAACATTTCAGAAACAATATGAGTACAACCTTCTTTTTCCTATCAAAACACATGCTAATCTTAAATCATACTATTTTGGTCAGCTACTCTATTTATTTAAACAACCTCTATGTTTATAGTTACATAGTTAAATTGGGTTGAAAAAAGACAAAGTCCATCAAGTTCAACCCCTCCAAATGAAAACCAAGCATCCATACACACACCCCTTTCACACAAATTCTATATACCCATATCTATACTAACTATAGAGCTTAGTTTATGACGTGATAAGATTTATATTTTTTTATAGATTTAACATTATGGGCGGGACTAGTCTTGGAATCTAGACTCTACTCAATACTAATATTAGCACATGACAGAGTTCTATTATTATGGGGTCTATCATTTTTTTTTCTCTTTTTCTACATCAGTGCTGTTTACACACAACCGGCTACATATAAAGCTGAGGACCTGGGGCAATAATACAATAATAAGTAATTACAGGAAACTTCCCTTCTAAAACCTTCTTTTTTTAAACAGATACAATTTTACCTTTGTTGTCTTCATAACTAATTTAAAACTAAACATATAGAGAAAATATTACATTATCACATTCCCATTGTTCTTATAAATTGTACACAATTTAACTATATCACATTCAATACTGTATGAATCAAAAACTTAAAATTAACCCGTTTCAATATCAGTCCATCAGTTCATTATAGGGGAAAGTCCAATCAGAGAGACATCATGGCTTTGGATAGGCATATGAAGAAATATTCAACAGTCACTTGTATTCAGTCAATGCAGCAGCCTCTGTACAGTTCTTTTTAGAGTTCATAATCAGTCCATTGATCCGATATTAGTATAGGCAAAAATGTAAAGGCATCACAGATATGAATGGCAAACTTGGAAATGGCATGCAGAGTTTCTTTCAATGAGTGGTGGGATCAAGGATAGTTGTTCTATTTGGAATGGATTGGAATAATCTCAACAGCTACTGATGGAATTTTGCTCAGATCACCAACCTGGAAACAAAGAGACAATGTGACAATATCTGGTGTTCTGGTAATACTGACTTATCTAATGTACTAGCTAAAGAACTCTAATGAAACTACTGTAGAACTGTCAGTAATGAGAAGTGGTTGTACATTTATGATATGAGTGAAGGACGTTCGTTTTCTTGTCGTTAATTCAAATGGAGAAAGTCCACAACACCTGATAGGATTGTTGCGGAGAATTGACAGGACAGCTGGGAATAAATCCAACCAAATGCTGCCAGTGATTGTGTTGTTGGAAGTGGGATGGTACAAAGACACAACTCCACTTAAGATCAGTGATATTTGCAAATTTGTAACAGAATCGAAAATTTAATTGTGTAAACTATCAAATACAACCTGTACTGTTTCCTTCTTATAACAAAATAATATTGATTAATCATAACCAGGAAAAACATTTAACAAGTTCTCTCTTGTACCTTTATATATTTATATATATTTTTATATTTTTAGCCTAAATGAGAATGACATAGACCCATTTTAGTAGCATCATTTATTTCTACAAATTTGGTAGTGAAATTACTGGTTATCAGACAAAATCAACAATAAATCGAAGTCACTTCTGCATTTTCTTACACTTGCAGACTTGTGATGCAAGATACACAAGTGCAAAGATTACGGGAGAAATTTTTCTGTAGCAGCGGCACAAGCACATAAGCTGCATTTTTATTAACTGAAACTTATTTAAGTAGAAAAAATAGTAACAACAACAGAACCCACAATATAATACTCCCCTCTTGTTGTACTGCAAATGCAGTACAATAATATGAAATAATAGATTCACATCTGTCTAGAGAATAATGAAAATAATTTAACCTGTACCAATGAGTGAATCGGGTATAGATCCAAACTGCATCAAGTTTACCTTCATGTTGGTGAAAAAGATCCAGATGCAGGAGATACAGAAAAAAAATACAGATGAGTATGAAATGGTAAAGTTAAAAATATTTGCTGTGGTTAAAAGTTCCTGAGCCAACGGGCAGACAAAAGAGGAAGTTACAAAACAGAGAGAGAAGTTAAGCATCTGAAATATTGTGCAACGGAGGATTCTGGGAAATGTAGTTTTTATGACAGTACCAGCAAATAGAATCCTTCTTGTTATTAATTGGACTATGAACTAGATTTCCTCTTAAAGGGTGCTGTAAGTCTAATGCACCGTTAAGTACTTCAGTGTGAAACAACTGACCATGATTTATTTGGTCGGCAGGAAGTTTGTCCTCAGAATATTCAGGGGTAGTACTACTATTAATAAGCTTAAAACATTCTGAACCATTAGATCAATAAGAATCTTCATTACTGGGGCTGCACGGTCTGTGGAAGCAAAAGTTCTAAGATTGTGTAACCCGGTGTCACTCTAAAATTGCCAATAGGCACATTTAAATGGCATTTAATTGCTCCTTAGTATCCATATAAAGGACTGGATCTAAGTTTGCTGAGCAAGGAGCAGAGAATAGGTGTAATGTCTCAGCTGAAGTATATGTGAGAAATATCTTTTTCCATTGGTTGGCAAAAGCCTGCTAGATCTAATGGCATGCAATTTTTATAGTAAAATATTTTCTCTTACAATTATCCTTTATCTGTCACAGTAGAATGTCAAGTTGTGAGGGAAGAATACTATCGCCTTCTGGCCAGGAAAACGCAGTCTTGTCCCCTCCACTGTGACACTTAACAAAGGCTTTGAAACTTAAAATGTTTTGGGCACTCAACTAGCATATCTAGGAGGATTGTGAGATATTCTAAACTGATGGAACATGTTTTTTTCTTTTCTTCAGATCACAAATCAAACATAATACCCTTAGAAAACAGTTATCAATCTGACACATAAAGATAAAAAAGAGAAGTAAGGTTAGTTTGAGACAAAAAACTATAACAGAGAACATTTTAAAGAGACAACACTAATATTTCTGTTTACACAAGAAAGACAAGTGGAGTGAATTAACCTTATTCACGAGTAACCCATTCACAAACAGAAATACACAAGAGAACTAATGTTACTATGAGAATAATAACAAAGAAGACAATGTTAGGATAAGATATGAATAGTGACATGATAGTCTAAGACAAAATGACAATATTTTAGTGACAGACACATAGAACAAATATTATATTACAAGAGGTACCTATGAAAACATATAAACATTAACGAGAACCAAAAACATTAAGGCAAACATATTCATTACAGACACATCAAAGTCATATAACCGTCAAGTCAAGTCAAGTCAAGTCCTTTTCTTTCTAACATACACACAAGTATTACATTCAAAATATGCTCTAACAGACCTGTAGGATGCAAAAAAGCTTAGCAGCGAGCTATTAACATTGGTTTATAAAACAAACAGGGCAAACAAACATACATATAAACTGGAGTCACCTGCAGGAAAAAATGATGTTATACTTTTCTCTGTAATTTAGAACAGGCTTACAATTGAGTGGAAAGGGAGAAAATAGGTTTGAAGTTGCAGACAACACCTAAATGTTTGTAGGGCTCTCGTTTTTCATCTGACAATTCAAACAGACAGGAAAGTGATTCACACTTCACACTCTACAGAATTTCCTTCAGAAAACCTAGTTTTCGTATTTCTGGCCTGCTAGGTCGCCCCATAAACAGGAACCACAGAAAAACTCCTAAACAGCAAGCAGACTCTGAGATAGAGCCACAAATTCTCTCGTACACCATCACACAGATGACAGTTACACTAAAGTTATTCACGCACTCAGCTAGGCAAACATTCAACATTCATGGATCCTTTTGCATTCATCAACAACATACAGTACACGTTTAATTTCTATTTCAAGATGTTTTAGACTACACTTCATGATAAGGAATAAGAGACATACAAAATACAAAAACAGGAAGGAAATTACGAATTCCTATCATGAATGGCAGATAATTTCAGCTGATTAACACAACAATTAACAAAACAATAGGCAAAAAGAAGAAGTTAGAAAAAACATATATACCCCACCCAGGGGTACTTACGCGCGTGAATCAACCATCGGGGAGTAAAGCTCCTCGGAAAACCTTCCTGTAAAAGAAATATCCACGGGGACACTACAAACATCCGAGAACATCCTCGGGTACACTCCAGTAGCAGAGTCTGGAGCCCTCCATTGCCTGAAAAAATGACTGGAAAAAAACTGGATCACAGTCGGCGGGTCACCATATGATGGTACTTTTAGTAGTACCATTTTGACCTCATGTAAGACAAAACTCAGTAAAGGAAAACCTTTAGAAATAGTCAGGCAATTTATTCATACATAATACAACATAAAAGTTTTGTCTGGGTAAACTGTTGGAGTAACACACAGAATGTCAGCCAAGGACTTACCAAAGACACACCTCTTGGTCCAGGCGTTCAGAAGGCATTTACAGTTATTGTAACATAGGGTTCACGGAAATACCATACATGGTCTGACTCCTCCTTGTACAATTAATGTCTAAATGATTTACTTAGTCTTACATGTTATCAAAGGAATGTTGTAACATACTGTGCCTAGCTCCAACGGTCCACAACCTTGCAATCAGCTATTGGCTAACAAAGGCCATTGTGGTATTTCCAGTAATTTGAGCTGCACTTCAGCAAGAAGGGGCCCCCATCAGACAGACTGGCGTTATGCTGACACTCTGGAATTTAAGTAACAGAGTGATGATCTTTTGTTTGTATGGCCTAGTATAAGCTATATGAGTGACCATTGTCCACAGTAGACCATTAGCCCTTATAGTCCATCCTGCCTTGGGCCCTATAGCGTTATGGCGTCATAGAGGGCGGGGGTGACAAATATCAACCCTCTGACACTAGCCATTCGTCCGTCTTAGGATTTAGACCGTTCCAGATATATAATATAAACATTATCCCTGCGAACTTCCTGAAAAGTTACAGCAAATCTTAACCTGAAATCTCTCCCATAGACTTACATTGCATTTTGACACAATGATTTTGCACTTGTTCTTGTTGTTTCTCGTTGAAGAAAAACTTGTTGAAAGTGTATTTTTGGAAGCTAATTCTAACGCCATATAGTATTTGTATCCCTGCCAACTTTCTCAAAAGTTACAACTAATGTTAATATGAAAGCACTCCCATAGACTTACATTGCATTTTGGCACAGTGATTTTGCAAGTGCTCTTGTTGCTTCTCATTGATGAAAAACTTGTTGAAAGTGTATTTTTGGAAGCTAATTCTAACGCCATATAGTATTTGTATCCCTGCCAACTTTCTCGAAAGTTACAGCAAATGTTTACCTGAAATCACTCCCATAGACTTACATTGCATTTTGGCACAATGATTTTGCACTTGTTCTTGTTGCTTCTCATTTATGAAAAACTTGTTGAAGGTGTAGTGTTTGAAGCTAATTCTAACGTTATATAGTATTTGTATCTCTGACAACTTCCTCAAAAGTTACAGCAAATGTTAACCTGAAATCACTCCCATAGACTTACATTGCATTTTGGCACAATGATTTTGCATTTGTTCTTGTTGTTTCTTATTGATGAAAAACTTGTTGAAAGTGTATTTTTGGAAGCTAATTCTAACGCCATATAGTATTTGTATCCCTGCCAACTTCCTCAAAAGTTACAGCAAATGTTAACCTGAAATCACTCCCATAGACTTACATTGCATTTTGACACAATGATTTTGCACTTGTTCTTGTTGTTTCTCGTTGAAGAAAAACTTGTTGAATGTGTATTTTTGGAAGCTAATTCTAACGCCATATAGTATTTGTATCCCTGCCAACTTTATCAAAAGTTACAGCAAATGTTAACCTGAAATCACTCCCATAGACTTACATTGCATTTTGGCACAATGATTTTGCACTTGTTCTTGTTGTTTCTGATTGATGAAAAACTTGTTGAAAGTGTATTTTTGGAAGCTAATTCTAACGCCATATAGTATTTGTATACCTGCCAACTTTCTCAAAAGTTACAGCTAATGTTAATATGAATGCACTCTCATAGACTTACATTGCATTTTGGCACAGTAATTTTGCAAGTGCTCTTGTTGCTTCTCATTGATGAAAAACTTGTTGAAAGTGTATTTTTGGAAGATAATTCTAACGCCATATAGTATTTGTATCCCTGCCAACTTTCTCGAAAGTTACAGCAAATGTTAACCTGAAATCACTCCCATAGACTTACATTGCATTTTGGCACAGTGATTTTGCAAGTGCATTTGTTGCTTCTCATTGATGAAAAACTTGTTGAAAGTGTATTTTTGGAAGCTAATTCTAACGACATATAGTATTTGTATCCCTGCCAACTTTCTCAAAAGTTACAGCTAATGTTAATATGAAAGCACTCCCTTAGACTTACATTGCATTTTGGCACAGTGATTTTGCCAGTGCTCTTGTTGCTTCATATTTTTGAAAAACTTGTTGAAGATGTAGTGTTTGAAGCTAATTCTAACGTTATATAGTATTTGTATCTCTGACAACTTCCTCAAAAGTTACAGCCAATGTTAACCTGAAATCACTCCCATAGACTTACATTGCATTTTGGCACAATGATTTTGCATTTGTTCTTGTTGTTTCTTATTGATGAAAAACTTGTTGAAAGTGTATTTTTGGAAGCTAATTCTAACGCCATATAGTATTTGTATCCCTGCCAACTTCCTGAAAAGTTACAGCAAATATTAACCTGAAATCTCTCCCATAGACTTACATTGCATTTTGACACAATGATTTTGCACATGTTCTTGTTGTTTCTCGTTGAAGAAAAACTTGTTGAAATTGTATTTTTGGAAGCTAATTCTAACGCCATATAGTATTTGTATCCCTGCCAACTGTCTCAAAAGTTACAGCAAATGTTAACCTGAAATCACTCCCATAGACTTACATTGCATTTTGGCACAATGATTTTGCACTTGTTCTTGTTGTTTCTGATTGATGAAAAACTTGTTGAAAGTGTATTTTTGGAAGCTAATTCTAACGCCATATAGTATTTGTATCCCTGCCAACTTTCTCGAAAGTTACAGCAAATGTTAACCTGAAATCACTCCCATAGACTTACATTGCATTTTGGCACAGTGATTTTGCAAGTGCATTTGTTGCTTCTCATTGATGAAAAACTTGTTGAAAGTGTATTTTTGGAAGCTAATTCTAACGCCATATAGTATTTGTATCCCTGCCAACTTTCTCAAAAGTTACAGCTAATGTTAATATGAAAGCACTCCCATAGACTTACATTGCATTTTGGCACAGTGATTTTGCAAGTGCTCTTGTTGCTTCATATTTTTGAAAAACTTGTTGAAGATGTAGTGTTTGAAGCTAATTCTAACGTTATATAGTATTTGTATCTCTGACAACTTCCTCAAAAGTTACAGCCAATGTTAACCTGAAATCACTCCCATAGACTTACATTGCATTTTGGCACAATGATTTTGCATTTGTTCTTGTTGTTTCTTATTGATGAAAAACTTGTTGAAAGTGTATTTTTGGAAGCTAATTCTAACGCCATATAGTATTTGTATCCCTGCCAACTTCCTGAAAAGTTACAGCAAATGTTAACCTGAAATCTCTCCCATAGACTTACAATTTCAGTAGTTTTTATTGGAATTTTTAGATTATATAACATATACAATAATGTATTTGGTGGTAAAGTCATTAAAATCAAATACAAAATGTACGTTAACAGTATAGATCTTCAAAACAAAATAAAGAGTGTTATTACCATACATCTACAATCCATAGATTATGTAAATGATGAAAAACGAAATTAGAATGTTGAGTTATCAATCGTAAGTGAGTTACATACATAAGTAATGAGCAATATATATGACAATATGTTTTATATTCTTTTACGGGTTTAGTAACAATACTCTGTCAGTGATTGAGTTGAAACGCATATTTTATGTATAGTTTGCGCAAGGGCTTGTGTGAACACACGCGTAAGTATATGCGTAATTATACATTATATCCCGTATCAACATGTGTATGTGTAACAGTATAAATGCGTAACCACATACACTTCATCGTGTAAATGCGCAAATAAGCTATGATGTAGGTGTACCCGCATGCCAGCACACGAGTAAGCCCATCAAACAAGTAGGTAATAAAGAGAAAAGGTAAACAATGATTAATACCACCTACTGTATTTATAATAACTAATTAAACAATATGATGGTCAAAAAATAGGTTTTGACATATGATTGTAAGTTTAATAACAAAATCTTAAAGAGCTGTTATATCTTAGAAGTTTTAACTCCATTTATAATATGCTAATAAAAATAATCTGTATACCCTAAAATTACCAAATTGTTAAAGTATTATCTTGTGGCAATCCAAAACAATAGTTGTATCGGGTATTTCTCAACTTGGGAAATGGGGGATTTAGAGTCTAGAGAGTGAAGCTGATATTTCTACTATACCACTATATTTTCCAGATAACTTAAATCTCATAGATAACCTACATAATAACTATTAATTTACTGAGAGTGAGAACCCCTTCAAATATCAATTTCAAATATCAGTTTTAATTCCAATAAAACTAAAGTTTAACTATTGTTTTTTCTTAAACTGTAACCTTTTTTATCTATCCTAATCTAAACTACAGTGCATCTGTTGTGTCCCATACGAGATAAAAGAACTGTCATATTACAGAGATAATAGTTTCTTTGGTCATCCAGTGTGATATCCATAGTGTTGTCCAGGATGTTGAGGGCCGAACTCAATCAATCTATAATGTTTGATTCAGGTATAGTTCAAGAGATTGTATACTTGATATTTCAAAAGCATAAGAAGGAATCGAAATAGGATTAATCATTAAGCACTCCTAGATCCATGATACCTCAAAATTCCAAAACTGTAGATTTATCATAGATAGTAGGCCAGAGACCAACCTTTCCCAGGAAAGACTGTAAAGTACCACAACGTATTGCCCAAGCTTTTTCTGCTAATAAATTAGATTCTACTTTTCTAATAATCTCTTTAATTGTAGGAGTAAATTTAGTTTTCCAGTTAGAAGCAATTAAGTTTCTGGTCACCATAAAAATGTGGTTTATGATTAGTCTCTCCTGAGGTGGCAGATCTCCTGTTCCCAGGTGAAGTAATGCCATGCCAGGTGGTATAGGCTGTATCAACATTGGTAATTTATTAAGCAAATGTCCAATATCTTCCCTCAACTTCTGAAGTTTGGGGCAATCCCAAAAAATATGTTCTATGGTACCCGTCAGGTTGCAACCCCTCCAACATAGTGAGGATGAATTAACATCAAATCTGGAAATTTTTTCTGGGGTCATGTACCACTGCCAAATGCTCTTAAGAAGACCTTCATGATATGCAACACAATGAGATGACTTTCTTAAAGATCTAATAGTCATCTCCCACTCTTCTGTGTCTATTTCATAATTTAAATACTTCTGCCAACTAGTCATCTGCCATTTAGGAAATGTTTCTTTCATTTCAAGGAATGAACTATAAAGGATAGATGTACCTTTTAATTTAGTTCCTTCTGGTTGTATGATTTTGCTAATTTTGGGTGATATTGTAAGTGGACTGTAGGGATATTTGGTTAGAAATTTATGTATTTTGTCATAGATTGGTTTATCTGATAATGGAATATTATATTTCATGTTAAGATATTCAAGGGTTCTAATCTCGGAATCCTCCAGCAAGTCCTCTACTGATGTTAATCCACATTCAATCCAGTTATCTACTGCAATATTTTTAATAACAATATGTAATAAGTTCAGGGGAGGTTTAAATGATAAGGCTAATACATCTTTTTTATATAGATTTGACAGTTCTCTCCAGATCTTTATGGTATTGATTGTTATTGGGTTAATTGCATTCAGCTTGACCCCCCAGGTTAATCTGGATTCTAAATACCTTTTATATGATCTGTATGGAAGTTGTTCTTCTTCGATTTGTAACCACTGCTTATCATAATCTTCCGTCCAGATCGACCTGGATTGATCTAAAACCGTCGATTTATAATATAGTTCTAGATTAGGTGCACCCAATCCTAGGTTAGATACATGAGCTGTCAATATTTTATTAGAGAATCTTGCTTTCCTATTCATCAAAATATATTTGTTTAATAGTTTTTGAATAGTATTAAAAAAAATTTGAGGTACTTTTACTGGAAGATTCCGAAACAAGTATAGTAACTGAGGCAATACCATCATTTTGAATGCGGCTATCCTTCCAAGCCAAGAATATTCCATTTTTTCTAAAGCCTCTAATTTATTCTTAATTTTGGATAACCAGGGACTATAGTTTTCCTTATAAATTTGTGCAAGATTGGGGGTTAATTGAATACCTAAATATTTAATTGATTTTTCATTCCAAGAATAGTGGCATGAATTTTTAAGAGTTACTTTCATTTTTTTAGACACATAACATGGGAGAATAACCGTTTTCTTCTCATTTAGTTTATAAAATGATACACGAGAAAAGTTTTCCAATTCCTCAGTAACATTTGGCAGTGATACAAGTGGTTTTTGAAGATATAAAATAATATCATCCGCATACAAACCCAGTTTAATATGTAATTTTTCTAATTTTATACCATGGATTTGGGGATTGTTCCTTATTTGTTGGGCTAAGGGCTCTAACGTTAAATTAAAGATCAGTGGAGATAGTGGGCAACCCTGACGGGTACCATTTTTAATATTAAAGGGGTCAGACACAGAGCCAGATGACAATACTTTAGCAGAAGGTTGAGTGTATAAAGCAAGAATTGCTTTATGAAGGAAACCAGGGATTCCAAATTTTGTTAGAACTCTAGACAAGTACAGCCAGTTAACTCTGTCGAATGCCTTTTCCGCATCTAAAGAGACTAGGAGGGTAGGCGCTCGACAGAGCTGAAGTTCATACAATAGAGCAAGGGCTTTCCTTGTTCCATCACATGTAGATCTTCCTTTTATAAATCCTACTTGATCTGTGTGTATAAGTTGGGGCATTAAGGGAATTAATCTATTGGCTAGGACTCTAGCATAAATTTTTATATCTGTATTTAAAAGGGAGATTGACCTATAGTTACCAGGGTCTGTTGGATCTTTATCATCTTTAGGAATGGTCGAAATTAAAGCTGTCAAAGATTCTTTCGGAAATGTACCTAAAGTAGCTGCTTCATTGAATAGGGCCGTGAGAGGTTTAACCAGAATACTTACAAATTTTTTATAATAGTCATTAGTGAAACCATCAGGGCCAGGAGTTTTGTCTTTTTTTAGGATGTTAATAGCATTTTCTACTTCCTGTTGAGAGAAAGGGACCGAAAGAGATTCTTGTTCAAATTCTGACAGTGAGGGAAGAGTTATTTTATCTAAATAATTATCTATTTCCTGCGTATCTGGATTATGAGTGTTTGGGTCATTCTCTAAATTGTAAAGGTCTTCATAATAAGTGGCTAGGGCATTTACTATATCTCTAGGGTGATGAACTTCAGTTTTTGTATGGGGATGTTTAATTTTAATTATTCTTTGGTAAATTCTTTTTCCTTTAATTTTCCTCGCCATAATTTTCCCTGCTTTGTTTCCTTCATAATACCAATTCTGCTTAAGCATAGTTTGCCATTTATCATATTGATAATACATCATATCGGCCAGCTCTTGTCTAGTTCCCTCTAAAGTCTGAATCAAATCTGTTTTTTTATTACTAAATATCTCTTTTTCTAAGTCTTTAATTTTATTCAACAATAAATCAGTTTTCTCTCTAATTTTCCTTTTCTGTATGGCACTTTGCTTCATCAAGACACCTCGCATATATGCTTTATGTGCATTCCAGAGTGATGTTCTTGAAATGTCTTCAGTGTCATTGAATTTGAAGTACTCAAGTAAATCTTTCTTGATAATAGGGAATGTATGTTCTGAATTTAAAATAAATTTGTTTAATCTCCAATTAATTGATTGTAAAGCGGAATTTTGTAAATGAAATTTTACAATTAAGGGGGAGTGGTCGGACCAGACTCTGGGACCTATTTCCACGTCTGACACTAGTGGCAAAGAGAACCTATCCGTAAAACAATGATCTATTCTTGTGAAGGATTTGTAGATTGGTGAGTAATAGGTATACTGTTTTTCATTAGGGTGAGCACACCTCCAAGTGTCAAAGAGCTCAAATTTAATTAATGAAGGATGTAGTATGGAAAAAGTCTTTCTGGTTTTAGATGTACAATCTAGTTTTGGGTCAATTACAGAATTAAGATCTCCAAGAATAAATAGTTTACCTTTAGTGAAATTTTCAAGTTTCTTAAGCTGTTTATTAATATAATTAATTTGACGAGTATTTGGGGCATATATATTAGCAAAAGTATATTCTTGGGAATTAATAGATCCAGAAATCATCACCAATCTACCATCCTCACTGCAGAAAGTCTCCTTAACCACCAGTCCCAGAGTGTCTCTAATGGCTATACAAACCCCAGCTTTTTTCTTTTTTGTATATGTCGAATGATAAATTTTGGAGAATTGATCTATTTTAAGTTTACTTGCGGAAATCTTATTTAAATGTGTCTCTTGAAGACAAACTATATCAGTTTTTTGTTCTTTGACCAATTTATGCAGTAAATACCTTTTTCTGAATGAGTTCAGCCCTCTCACATTCAAGGACAATATTTTACATTCCTGTGTCATTTTGCCATCCATCTGCTGTACCTAAAGAAAAAAGATTAATCAAAGATATCTCCGTTAGAGCCTTCAGAAGGTCACAGGATAACTGACCATGTACTTTTATCTCAGATCTGTGTGTAAAAAAATTAGTTAGTAGGGACATTAATATGCACAAACCATTACAACTAAAACTAAAAACAAAAAAGAAGAAATATAACCAAATCATTGGTAAAAGAAGCAGAGGCATCCGGTTCTACCTCCACAAATATCACCAAGTAACACCAAAAAAGGAAATCAGTTCTCAGCTCCAAGTCTTATGAAAAACAGAAGAGAAAAATAGAAGGAAAATAAAAAGAGTTCAGCAGAGAAGAAAAACTTCAAGAAACACAAAAAAAGAGTTCAATTGACCTATCAGGCCAAATTCTCCAGTAAAACTTTCTCCTACAGGGAAAAACAAAAAGATCCCAAAAGGAGAAGTTTAAGTGTGGGGATTAAGTTTGTGATTGAACATCAGGCGTTTCAGGTGCCGGCTATGGCCTCTTCGTTTCTGTCAGTGTCAGGTAGAGGCTGGGTAGTGTCCATTGGGGATGGTTTGATTGATGATGGTTTAGTAGAAGTCGGTAGGTGAGAGGGTTTATCTCTCCTTGAATCTTTGGGCACAAAGATAGGGATATTCCATTTGCTGAGAAGTTCGTGGCCTTCTTTTGGACTTCTGATCACATATTGGGTGTTGTTATCATTTATAATTAGCTTAGGGGGGAATCCCCATGCGTATGGAATTTTCTTATATCGCAGTGTAGTAGTAATCTCAGAGAAACTCCGTCTTGTCTGTAGTGTGGCCTGGGACAAATCTTGGTATATCGAGAGATCTTTGTATTCTTCTGGTAATTTTCTCCCTTCTCGAGTAGCATCCAGCAACACTTCCTTGACATGAAAAAAAAATGTATCCGTGTAATAACATCTCTAGGAAGATGTTTAGGTATGTGTCCAGGTTTGGGTAGCCTGTGAGCTCTGTCTATTATGCAGAAGATTCTTAACATAGTCTTTCAGCTCAGTAGTACTCACAGTTTCAGATACTCCTCTAATTTTCACATTATTCCTCCGGTTTCTATCCTCCCCATCTGCCAGTTTTTCCTTTATCCACTTATTTTCTTTCATTAAATCTTTATGTGCGTCCACAAGTACATTGTGAGCTGCAGTCATTTCAACAATCCTATTCTCCAGCCTAGTAATTTTTTGATCAGTCTCCTTCATATGATTAGACATATAGCCTGCCAGTGCTTGCAAGTCCCCTCTGACATCCGACATATTATTTTTCATTTCACAAGCAAAGGACATCATAAAGCTTTTAAAAAGGGCTTGGGTCATGGGCTGTTCCGATTCTGGGAAGGATGACATGAAATCCGAAGCACTGCTTGCTGGAGCTGGATGTGCGGGCAGGGGGGGTGGGTGGTATGGATAGACAGATGACCGGAGTGTGGGCTGAGGATCTTGGCCTGCTTGAGGGCCTGAGTCATCCAAATTAGTTACCGCAGACTGAGTTGCAGGCTGGGCTAATGTGGGCTGGGGTGATGTCTGTAGGGGCTTATATGGTTTCATGGGGCTACGATCTCTGCCATCCCCAAAGCTCACCTTAGATCCACCAGCGCTACTTTCTTCCTCATCACTCACTTCTTCCATGCCCGTTTGAGTTCTCTTCCGATAGGGAGTGTATAGAGGGGTAAAACGATTCCTTTGCTCTATCGGTGGTGTAGTGTGATAGCCTGCCTCATGGCTGGGCCTAGGCATGTAGTCACGGTCGCCATCTTTGTTTTCATCCTGGAAGAACTCTGACAGCCTCCGCGGTGTGGGAGAGCTGTATTTCTTCCTGGAACTTACTTTGGTCCACTGCTGTGACATCTCTGGACCTTCACCCAGCTTATTAGTGAAAAGGGGCTCACTTTAGGCTGCTAAAATTAGCTAAAATCGATGTTCTGCACGGAGAGCTGTGGAGTCAAGCAGCCATCAGTTCCACGTGCTAGCCACGCCCCCCCTCTCCCATAGACTTACATTGCATTTTTTTTTTTTTTTTTTTACGGTTTCAATCTTTTTTTATTGAGACATTTTTCAACAGTCATTAAAGGTCAAATTTATATTTTGACATATCCATAATAGTAAGATGATTACATTTTTAATACAAAGAAAGTTAAAAAAAGTTTTAGTGTAATAGCATCAAGTTCTCTAAGTAATTCTGAAGGATCTAGTAAAGAATTTGTTTACATAGATGTATATCAGTAGTGCATCTATATATTGTATGCATCAAATATTATTAAATGCTATTAATATTAATAACTTTTGTAAAGTAAACTAAGGTTATGGTCATCCATTCTATGATATAAATTTACGTCTATTATTTCCAGACTTGGCAGAAGTGTTTTTAGCTTTCCTATCAGCTATCAGTTAACACAAAATCAGATGAGAATGCAAATATTAAGCTGTATGTTGCAATTTATTTTATTGTTGCCATAGTTCAGTGATGAAACTGTACTGCGGTTCATTAAAACAGTCTAGTATATATATAGCTGAAAAATTATTTTCCTTTGTGGATATGCATAAGGTTGTATATTCAGTTCTCTATAAAATATTTGTCTATATAACAACTATACAACTTTTTAACTAATCTATACTACTTGGTCCCAATTAGATTTTTCCAGAACATGAGAAATGTATATTTACATGCAACCTCAAGTGATGATTAAGACTGATCATGATGAGGCCTATGGATATGCACATTCAGTGAGAGAGTGTTAATACATCAGAATTCCAGCAGTTTGGATTCCTTATACACAGTGGGCCATAGACTTGCCCTTCCCAAGAAAGACCGCAGATTACCACATTTAATTGACCAGGATTTTTCAGCTAACAAGTTTAACTCTACCCTTTTTAAAATTTCTTTAAGTGTTGGAACAGTTAGTGATTTCCAATAAACGGCTATGAGATTCCTGATTACCACAAAGATATGATTTATAATCAGTCTTTCCTGGGGGGGCAAATCCATAGTACCCAAATGAAACAAAGCCATACCAGGGGGGATTGAATGAAGTGACATAGGTAATTGTTTAAGAAATTGCTCAATATCAACCCAGCGTTTACTAAGTTTAGGACAACTCCAAAAAATATGTGTCATGGAACCCGTCTGGTTGCAACCTCTCCAACATAAAGGTGATGTTTTAGAGTCAAATTTTGAGATTTTATCAGGGGTCATGTACCATTGCCAAATACTTTTAAGAAGATTTTCATGATGATTAACAGTGTGACGACCTCTTCAATGACCTGACAGCCATTTCCCATTCTTCTATACTAATTTCAGATTGAAGGAAGTCTTGCCATTTATTCAACTGCCATTTTGGGGCTTTTTCTTTCAAATCTATAAGTGTTCTGTAAAAAATGGGTGTACCTTTTAAATGTAATCCCTCTGGCTTAAGAATTTTATTGATTTTGGGAGTTAAGGTAATTGGGTTAGTTGGATATCTAGTTAAGAATTTATGTATTTTCGAATATAGGGGTCTATCAGATGTTGGGATATTATATGATGACATAAGTTCTTCAAATGGTTTAATATCAGAATCTGTCAATAGATCTTCTACTGATGTTATCTCACAAGCAACCCAGTTTTCTAAATTAATATTTTTAATGACAGTATATAAAACTGTCAAAGATGTGGAGGATGGTATAGCTAAGGTATCTCCTCTGCACAATTTTATCATCTCCTTCCATATTCTGAGTGTATTAGCTGTTATTGGGTTTCTGATATTTTGATTAACCTTCCAAGTCAGTCTGGACTCAAGAAAAAGTTTATATGAATTATATGGTAGTTGTTCTTCCTCAATAGAAAGCCATTGTTTGGAAGTATCATTAGTCCAAATTGACCTGGATTGGTCCAAAATAGTTGCTTTATAATACAGCTCAATATTGGGGACACCTAGACCTAGATTAGAGGTATGCGAAGTCAAGATTTTATTAGAAAATCTAGATTTTTTGTTCATCAGAACAAATTTATTTAGCATTTTTTGGAGGGTAATAAAAAACTTTTGAGGGATTCTTATTGGGAGGTTCCTAAATAGATATAGAAGTTGGGGGAGTATTATCATTTTAAAGGCAGCTGATCTGCCTAGCCAAGAAAATTCTAATTTAGCAAGAGCTAATTTTTAAATTTAGTTAACCAGGGGTTGTAATTTTCTCTATAAAGTTGGGCAATTGTAGGGGTTAGTTGTATACCGAGATATTTTAAGGATTTATTACTCCATGAATATTGACATGATTTATTAAGGGTATCTATAGCATGTTGGGGACATAACATGGAAGAATGGTTGACTTATTTTGATTTAATTTGTAAAAAGATATCTTTGAAAAGTTTTCCAATTCTTTGTTTACATTTGGCAATGATACAAGAGGTTTTTGAAGATACAAAAGGATATCGTCTGCATACAAGCCTAGTTTGGTATTAGATTTTTCTAATTGTATGCCATGCATTGATGAGTTGTCTCTGACTTTTTGGGCTAATGGTTCGAGAGTTAAGTTAAAGATTAGTGGCGAAAGTGGGCAACCTTGACGGGTTCCATTCTTGATATCAAAGGGGGAAGATAGTGATCCAGATGTCAATACTCTAGCAGATGGTTGTGTGTAGAGAGCCAGTATCGCCTTGTGCAGGAAATCAGGGAGACCAAATTTTGTTAACACCCTAGATAAATACAACCAGTTAACTCTGTCGAACGCCTTCTCCGCATCTAAAGAGACGACGAGAGTAGGCGTTCGACAGAGCCCAAGTTTATGTAGTATAGCTAGAACCTTACGTGTACCATCACTTGTGGTTCTACCTTTTATGAATCCAACCTGATCAGGGTGAATTAGTTGAGGCATGAAGGGGGCCAACCTATTAGCTATTACTCTAGCGTAGATTTTTATATCTGTGTTTAGCAAGGATATTGGTCTATAATTGACTGGATCTGTTGGGTCCTTCCCTTCTTTGGGTATTGTTGAAATAATAGCTGATAGAGATTCCTTAGGAAAGGCACCATGGGTTGCGACCTCGTTAAACAAGTCTGTAAGGGGTTTAGCTAATATGCTTACAAATTTTTTAAAATAATCATTAACAAAACCATCAACACCAGGTGCCTTATCTTTTTTCAGGGATCCTATAGCAGATTCGACTTCTTGCTGATCAAAAGGGACTGACAAATAATTTTGCTCGAGTTCTGAAAGGGATGGAAGTTCTACATTTTCTAAATATTTATCAATCTCATGGGTAGATGGAATATGATTTTCTGGATTGTTCTCTAGGTTGTAAAGTTCCTCATAATAGGTGGCTAATGCGTCTGCTATATCTCTAGGGTGATGTACTTCTATTTTCGTCTTAGGGTGTTTTATTTTGACTATTCTTTGATAAATTCTTTTCCCTTTTATTTTTTGGGCCATAGCCTTACCCGCTTTGTTTTTTTCATAATACCAGGTCTCTTTGAGTATAGTCTGCCACTTATCATACTGATAGTACATACAATCTGCTAGTTCCTGTCTGGTTTCTTCTAGTAATTGGGTTAATTTTTTTTTTTTATTGCAAAAAATTTCTATTTCTAGGGATTTAATTTTATTTAATAGAGAGTCAGTTTTTTCCCTTATCTTTTTTTTCTGAATGGCGCTCTGTTTTATGAATACACCTCTCATAAAGGCTTTGTGTGCATTCCAGAGTGTGGTTTTTGAAACATCTTTGGTATCATTAATTTTAAAAAATTCTATCAAATCTCTTTTAATTAGGGGGAATGTATGCTCAGAATGTAATATATATTTGTTTATCCTCCATATATTAGGTTGTGGGAAAGAATTTTGGAGTTGAATCTTAACAGTTATGGGGTAGTGATCTGACCAGATTCTGGGGCCGATTTCAATACTTGAGATCAGTGGCAAGGAGAACCTGTCAACCAAACAGTAATCAATCCGTGTGAATGATCTGTGAATTGGGGAGTAATAAGTATACTGTCTTTCTTTAGGATGAAGGCATCTCCACACATCAAATAACTCAGATTTAACTAAGATTGGTTGAATTAATGAGGGAGTTCTCCTAATTTTGGATGTACAGTCCATTTGAGGATCAACAACCGAGTTTAGATCTCCAGCTATAAATAAATGTCCTTTGGTGATGTTGGAGGTTTTTTTAAGTTTTTTATTCAAAAAGCTTATCTGGTGTGAATTAGGGGCATAAATATTTACAAATGTGAATTCTTGGGAGTTTATTGTTCCTGTAACTACTACCATTCTTCCGCCAACACTACTGTATGTGTTCTTTACCACAAGTCCCAGTGTATCTCTAATAGCTATACATACCCCACTTCTCTTTTTCTTTTTTAAGATGGAATGGTATATTTTAGAAAAATGGTGAATCTTTAATTTCTCTGCTCCTATTTTGTTTAGATGGGTCTCCTGAAGGCAAATAATATCTGCCTTCTCTTCTTTTACCAATTTCTGTAACAGATACCTTTTTCTATATGAATTTAACCCTCTCACATTTAATGATAACAACTTACAATTTTGTGACATAGCTAATCAATAACCTGCTGTTACATGATAACAAAAACAGTACATTTACCCCATACACATCAGTCATCGGATCTTTAAATTGAGATGAAAGATATCCATATATCTCAGCTCTGGATAAAAAGAAAAAAGTTAGTTGGGACAGTAACAACAACAAACAAGAACAGATTATGATTAATCTTAACATCAACGTCGACAATTGTCGAAAGAGCAAAAAAAAGAATCAATGACCTCACTGGCATCCGGTTCTGCCACTTGTCACTGAAAAAGAAGTTCACTAAAACAAAACAAAAAAATAAGTGATTTCAAAAACTTCAAAAATTATTCCAAAGGTCTAACAGGCCAAGGTCCACCGATGTGGACTTTAGTTAAACTCTTCTCCTTAAGGGGAAGGTGTCACATCCCAAGGGGAAAGTCTAAAGAGGGGGAAAAGTTTATGGCTAGGCACCATGCAGTTCAGGTTCCTGCAGAAGCCACTGCAGATTCTCCATCCTCTGTTTTCTCTTGGGAACAGTCCATCGGTTGTTGCTTGGACAAGGGTGTGGATCTAATTGGTCTATCCTTCTTGGGGTCTCCGGAGATGAAAACAGGAATGTTCCATTTGGCAAGTAGATCTTTACCTTCTTTTACACTTCTGATGACATGGGTAACCCCCTGGTCGTTGATTATCATCTTTGGGGGGAAGCCCCATGTGTAAGGAATCTTCTTGTATCTCAGAGTTGCCGCTATCTGCGAGTATTCCTTTCTGGCCTGCAGAGTTGCCTGTGAAAGGTCCTGGTACAAGGTTAAGTCCCGAAATGGATCTGGGAGCTTTTTCCCTCCTCTAGTGGATGCAAGAAGTAACTCCTTTACATGGTAAAAATGTATTCTGGTGATAACGTCTCTTGGCAAATGATCAGCTATGAAGCCAGGTTAAGGAAGCCTATGAGCTCTGTCTATTACCAGTTCATTTTCAGAGATTGTAGGTAGAGTGGTTTTCAGTAGGTCTCTCACATACCCTTTTAGGTCATTATTAGAAACTGTCTCTGACACCCCCCTAATCTTCACATTATTTCTTCTGTTCCTATCTTCTGCGTCAGCCATCTTTTCTTTCATCCATTTTACTTCACCCATAAGCTCCAGATGAGCATCAATGAGCTCATTATGTGCCCCAGTCATCTCTGATATCCTATTCTCCAGCTTAGTGACCCTCTGGTCCGTCTTTTTTGCAAATTGTGACACATGCCCTACCAGCTCCTTCATATACACCCTGATCTCCGCCATGTTGTCCTGCATAACACATCTAAAGGAGATCATAAATTCTTTAAAGAATTGCTGGGTCATGGGCTGATCTGTGATCGGAAAGTTTATCAGGGGGTCTGGGGGCTTATTAGCTGGGGGTGTCTGGGGTGAGGGTTGTGAGAGTTGTCCTACCTGAATCTCTCTGTTCTCCTGCTGCGCTGCTGGAGGCTGAGGTCTCATAGACTTTAGAGGGCTGCGATCCCTTGGGTTGTCTTCCTCACTGTCTTCCTGCAGGTCTGCTGGGTTAGCCCTGCGGTGTGGAGTGTATAAGGGAGCAAATCTGTTCCTCTGGGATAGAGGAGTATGGTAGGCAGAATCGTCCTGGTTCCCCTGTTGTTGATCTCGGTCGCCATCTTGGATTTCTTCTTCAAAGAAATCAGCTAGCTTCTTAGGAAACGGAGATCGTTTTTGCTTCTTAGTTTTCACCTTTGTCTACTCCATAGTGTTTAGGAGATGTTCCCCTACGATTTAAATCAAAACAAGGGCTTCCTAGGCTGCTTTAGGTAGCTTAAATCGGTGCTTTCAGCAGAGAGCTACAGGCTCAAACAGCCATACAGCTCTGCGTCTAGGCCACGCCCCTCCCATAGACTTACATTGCATTTTGGCACAATGATTTTGCATTTGTTCTTGTTGTTTCTTATTGATGAAAAACTTGTTGAAAGTGTATTTTTGGAAGCTAATTCTAACGCCATATAGTATTTGTATCCCTGCCAACTTTCTCAAAAGTTACAGCAAATGTTTATACGAAAGCACTCCCATAGACTTACATTGCATTTCGGCACTATGATTTTGCACTTGTTCTTGTTGTTTCTCATTGATGAAAAACTTGTTGAAAGTGTATTGTTTGAAGCTAATTCTAACGCCATATAGTATTTGTATCTCTGACAACTTTCTCAAAAGTTACAGCTAATGTTAATATGAAAGCACTCCCTTAGACTTACATTGCATTTTGGCACAGTGATTTTGCAAGTGCTCTTGTTGCTTCTCATTTTTGAAAAACTTGTTGAAGGTGTAGTGTTTGAAGCTAATTCTAACATTATATAGTATTTGTATCTCTGACAACTTCCTCAAAAGTTACAGCAAATGTTAACCTGAAATCACTCCCATAGACTTACATTGCATTTTGGCACAATGATTATGCACTTGTTCTTGTTGTTTCTCATTGATGAAAAACTTGTTGAAAGTGTATTTTTGGAAGCTAATTCTAACGCCATATAATATTTGTATCCCTGCCAATTTTCTCAAAAGTTACAGCAAATGTTAACCTGAAATCACTCCCATAGACTTACATTGCATTTTGGCACAATGATTTTGCACTTGTTCTTGTTGTTTCTGATTGATGAAAAACTTGTGGAAAGTGTATTTTTGGAAGCTAATTCTAACGCCATATAGTATTTGTATACCTGCCAACTTTCTCAAAAGTTACAGCTAATGTTAATATGAAAGCACTCTCATAGACTTACAGTTTCAATCGTTTTTTATTGAGAAATTTTTCAACAGTCATTAAAGGTCAAATTTTATATTTTGACATATCCATAATAGTAAGATGACTACATTTTTAATACAAAGAAGGTTAAAAAAGTTTTAGTGTAATAGCATCAAGTTCTCTAAGTAATTCTAAAGGATCTAGTAAAGAATTTGTTTACATAGATGTATATCAGTAGTGCATCTATATATTGTATGCATCAAATATTATTAAATGCTATTAATATTAATAACTTTTGTAAAGTAAACTAAGGTTATGGTCATCCATTCTATGATATAAAATTACGTCTATTATTTCCAGACTTGGCAGAAGTGTTTTTAGCTTTCCTATCAGCTATCAGTTAACACAAAATCAGATGAGAATGCAAATATTAAGCTGTATGTTGCAATTTCTGTTATTGTTGCCATAGTTCAGTGATGAAACTGTACTGCGGTTCATTAAAACAGTCTAGTATATATATAGCTGAAAAATTATTTTCCTTTGTGGATATGCATAAGGTTGTATATTCAGTTCTCTATAAAATATTTGTCTATATAACAACTATAAAACTTTTTAAATAATCTATACTACTTGGTCCCAATTAGATTTTTCCAGAACATGAGAAATGTATATTTACATGCAACCTCAAGTGATGATTAAGACTGATCATGATGAGGCCTATGGATATGCACATTCAGTGAGAGAGTGTTAATACATCAGAATTCCAGCAGTTTGGATTCCTTATACACAGTGGGCCATAGACTTGCCCTTCCCAAGAAAGACCGTAGATTACCACATTTAATTGACCAGGATTTTTCAGATAACAAGTTTAACTCTACCCTTTTTAAAATTTCTTTAAGTGTTGGAATAGTTAGTGATTTCCAATAAACGGCTATGAGATTCCTGATTACCACAAAGATATGATTTATAATCAGTCTTTCCTGGGGGGGCAAATCCATAGTACCCAAATCAAACAAAGCCATACCAGGGGGGATTGAATGAAGTGACATAGGTAATTGTTTAAGAAATTGCTCAATATCAACCCAGAGTTTACTAAGTTTAGGACAACTCCAAAAAATATGTGTCATGGAACCCGTCTGGTTGCAACCTCTCCAACATAAAGGTGATGTTTTAGAGTCAAATTTTGAGATTTTATCAGGGGTCATGTACCATTGCCAAATACTTTTAAGAGGATTTTCATGATGATTAACACAGTGTGACGACCTCTTCAATGACCTGACAGCCATTTCCCATTCTTCTATACTAATTTCAGATTGAAGGAAGTCTTGCCATTTATTCAGCTGCCATTTTGGGGCTTTTTCTTTCAAATCTATAAGTGTTCTGTAAAAATGGGTGTACCTTTTAAATGTAATCCCTCTGGCTTAAGAATTTTATTGATTTTGGGAGTTAAGGTAATTGGGTTAGTTGGATATCTAGTTAAGAATTTATGTATTTTCGAATATAGGGGTCTATCAGATGTTGGGATATTATATGATGACATAAGTTCTTCAAATGGTTTAATATCAGAATCTGTCAATAGATCTTCTACTGATGTTATCCCACAAGCAACCCAGTTTTCTAAATTAATATTTTTAATGACAGTATATAAAACTGTCAAAGATGTGGAGGATGGTATAGCTAAGGTATCTCCTCTGCACAATTTTATCATCTCCTTCCATATTCTGAGTGTATTAGCTGTTATTGGGTTTCTGATATTTTGATTAACCTTCCAAGTCAGTCTGGACTCAAGAAAAAGTTTATATGAATTATATGGTAGTTGTTCTTCCTCAATAGAAAGCCATTGTTTGGAAGTATCATTAGTCCAAATTAACCTGGATTGGTCCAAAATAGTTGCTTTATAATACAGCTCAATATTGGGGACACCTAGACCTAGATTAGAGGTATGCGAAGTCAAGATTTTATTAGAAAATCTAGATTTTTTGTTCATCAGAACAAATTTATTTAGCATTTTTTGGAGGGTAATAAAAATCTTTTGAGGGATTCTTATTGGGAGGTTCCTAAATAGATATAGAAGTTGGGGGAGTATTATCATTTTAAAGGCAGCTGATCTGTCTAGCCAAGAAAATTCTAATTTAGCAAGAGCTTCTAAGTTATTTTTAAATTTAGTTAACCAGGGGTTGTAATTTTCTCTATAAAGATGCGCAATTGTAGGGGTTAGTTGTATACCGAGATATTTTAAGGATTTATTACTCCATGAATATTGACATGATTTTTTAAGGGTATCTATAGCATGTTGGGGGACATAACATGGAAGAATGGTTGACTTATTTTGATTTAATTTGTAAAAAGATATCTTTGAAAAGTTTTCCAATTCTTTGTTTACATTTGGCAATGACACAAGAGGTTTTTGAAGATACAAAAGGATATCGTCTGCATACAAGCCTAGTTTTGTATTAGATTTTTCTAATTGTATGCCATGTATTGATGAGTTGTCTCTGACTTTTTGGGCTAATGGTTCGAGAGTTAAGTTAAAGATTAGTGGCGAAAGTGGGCAACCTTGACGGGTTCCATTCTTGATATCGAAGGGGGAAGATAGTGATCCAGATGTCAATACTCTAGCAGATGGTTGTGTGTAGAGAGCCAGTATCGCCTTGTGCAGGAAATCAGGGAGACCAAATTTTGTTAACACCCTAGATAAATACAACCAATTAACTCTGTCGAACGCCTTCTCCGCATCTAAAGAGACGAGGAGAGTAGGCGTTCGACAGAGCCCAAGTTTATGTAGTATAGCTAGAACCTTACGTGTACCATCACTTGTGGTTCTACCTTTTATGAATCCAACCTGATCAGGGTGAATTAGTTGAGGCATGAAGGGGGCCAACCTATTAGCTATTACTTTAGCGTAGATTTTTATATCTGTGTTTAGCAAGGATATTGGTCTATAATTGACTGGATCTGTTGGGTCCTTCCCTTCTTTGGGTATTGTTGAAATAATAGCTGATAGAGATTCCTTAGGAAAGGCACCATGGGTTGCGACCTCGTTAAACAAGTCTGTAAGGGGTTTAGCTAATATGCTTACAAATTTTTAAAAATAATCATTAACAAAACCATCAACACCAGGTGCCTTATCCTTTTTCAGGGATCCTATAGCAGATTCCACTTCTTGCTGATCAAAAGGGACTGACAAATAATTTTGCTCGAGTTCTGAAAGGGATGGAAGTTCTACATTTTCTAAATATTTATCAATCTCATGGGTAGATGGAATATGATTTTCTGGATTGTTCTCTAGGTTGTAAAGTTCCTCATAATAGGTGGCTAATGCGTCTGCTATATCTCTAGGGTGATGTACTTCTATTTTCGTCTTAGGGTGTTTTATTTTGACTATTCTTTGATAAATTCTTTTCCCTTTTTATTTTTTGGGCCATAGCCTTACCCGCTTTGTTTTTTTCATAATACCAGGTCTCTTTGAGTATAGTCTGCCACTTATCATACTGATAGTACATACAATCTGCTAGTTCCTGTCTGGTTTCTTCTAGTAAGTGGGTTAAATTTGTTTTTTTATTGCAAAAATTTCTATTTCTAGGGATCTAATTTTATTTAATAGAGAGTCAGTTTTTTCCCTTATCTTTTTTTTCTGAATGGCGCTCTGTTTTATGAATACACCTCTCATAAAGGCTTTGTGTGCATTCCAGAGTGTGGTTTTTGAAACATCTTTGGTATCATTAATTTTAAAAAATTCTATCAAATCTCTTTTAATTAGGGGGAATGTATGCTCAGAATGTAATATATATTTGTTTATCCTCCATATATTAGGTTGTGGGAAAGAATTTTGGAGTTGAATCTTAACAGTTATGGGGTAGTGATCTGACCAGATTCTGGGGCCGATTTCAATACTTGAGATCAGTGGCAAGGAGAACCTGTCAACCAAACAGTAATCAATCCGTGTGAATGATCTGTGAATTGGGGAGTAATAAGTATACTGTCTTTC
Source organism: Xenopus laevis (assembly GCF_017654675.1). NCBI lineage: Eukaryota > Metazoa > Chordata > Amphibia > Anura > Pipidae > Xenopus > Xenopus laevis. Next base: position 29,338,410 of record NC_054378.1, on the reverse strand, counting down.
TTTATGATGAAGGCATCTCCACACATCAAATAACTCAGATTTAACTAAGATTGGTTGAATTAATGAGGGAGTTCTCCTAATTTTGGATGTACAGTCCATTTGAGGATCAACAACCGAGTTTAGATCTCCAGCTATAAATAAATGTCCTTTGGTGATGTTCGAGATTTTTTTAAGTTTTTTATTCAAAAAGCTTATCTGGTGTGAATTAGGGGCATAAATATTTACAAATGTGAATTCTTGGGAGTTTATTGTTCCTGTAACTACTACCATTCTTCCATCAACACTACTGTATGTGTTCTTTACCACAAGTCCCAGTGTATCTCTAATAGCTATACATACCCCACTTCTCTTTTTCTTTTTTAAGATGGAATGGTATATTTTAGAAAAATGGTGAATCTTTAATTTCTCTGCTCCTATTTTGTTTAGATGGGTCTCCTGAAGGCACATAATATCTGCCTTCTCTTCTTTTACCAATTTCTGTAACAGATACCTTTTTCTATATGAATTTAACCCTCTCACATTTAATGATAACAACTTACAATTTTGTGACATAGCTAATCAATAACCTGCTGTTACATGATAACAAAAACAGTACATTTACCCCATACACATCAGTCATCGGATCTTTAAATTGAGATGAAAGATATCCATATATCTCAGCTCTGGATAAAAGAAAAAAGTTAGTTGGGACAGTAACAACAACAAACAAGAACAGATTATGATTAATCTTAACATCAACGTCGACAATTGTCGAAAGAGCAAAAAAAAAAGAATCAATGACCTCACTGGCATCCGGTTCTGCCACTTGTCACTGAAAAAGAAGTTCACTAAAACAAAAACAAAAAAATAAGTGATTTCAAAAACGTCAAAAATTATTCCAAAGGTCTAACAGGCCAAGGTCCACCGATGTGGACTTTAGTTAAACTCTTCTCCTTAAGGGGAAGGTGTCACATCCCAAGGGGAAAGTCTAAAGAGGGGGAAAGGTTTATGGATAGGCACCATGCAGTTCAGGTTCCTGCAGAAGCCACTGCAGATTCTCCATCCTCTGTTTTATCTTGGGAACAGTCCATCGGTTGTTGCTTGGACAAGGGTGTGGATCTAATTGGTCTATCCTTCTTGGGGTCTCCGGAGATGAAAACAGGAATGTTCCATTTGGCAAGTAGATCTTTACCTTCTTTTACACTTCTGATGACATGGGTAACCCCCTGGTCGTTGATTATCATCTTTGGGGGGAAGCCCCATGTGTAAGGAATCTTCTTGTATCTCAGAGTTGCCGCTATCTGCTAGTATTCCTTTCTGGCCTGCAAAGTTGCCTGTGAAAGGTCCTGGTACAAGGTTAAGTCCCGAAATGGATCTGGGAGCTTTTTCCCTCCTCTAGTGGATGCAAGAAGTAACTCCTTTACATGGTAAAAATGTATTCTGGTGATAACGTCTCTTGGCAAATGATCAGCTATGAAGCCAGGTTTAGGAAGCCTATGAGCTCTGTCTATTACCAGTTCATTTCAGAGATTGTAGGTAGAGTGGTTTTCAGTAGGTCTCTCACATACCCTTTTAGGTCATTATTAGAAACTGTCTCTGACACCCCCCTAATCTTCACATTATTTCTTCTGTTCCTATCTTCTGCGTCAGCCATCTTTTCTTTCATCCATTTTACTTCACCCATAAGCTCCCGATGAGCATCAATAAGCTCATTATGTGCCCCAGTCATCTCTGATATCCTATTCTCCAGCTTAGTGACCCTCTGGTCCGTCTTTTTTGCAAATTGTGACACATGCCCTACCAGCTCCTTCATATCCACCCTGATCTCCGCCATGTTGTCCTACATAACACATCTAAAGGAGATCATAAATTCTTTAAAGAATTGCTGGGTCATGGGCTGATCTGTGATCGGAAAGTTTATCAGGGGGTCTGGGGGCTTATTAGCTGGGGGTGTCTGGGGTGAGGGTTGTGAGAGTTGTCCTACCTGAATCTCTCTGTTCTCCTGCTGCGCTGCTGGAGGCTGAGGTCTCATAGACTTTAGAGGGCTGCGATCCCTTGGGTTGTCTTCCTCACTGTCTTCCTGCAGGTCTGCTGGGTTAGCCCAGCGGTGTGGAGTGTATAAGGGAGCAAATCTGTTCCTCTGGGATAGAGGAGTATGGTAGGCAGAATCGTCCTGGTTCCCCTGTTGTTGATCTCGGTCGCCATCTTGGATTTCTTCTTCAAAGAAATCAGCTAGCTTCTTAGGAAACGGAGATCGTTTTTGCTTCTTAGTTTTCACCTTTGTCCACTCCATAGTGTTTAGGAGATGTTCCCCTACGATTTAAATCAAAACAAGGGCTTCCTAGGCTGCTTTAGGTAGCTTAAATCGGTGCTTGCAGCAGAGAGCTACAGGCTCAAACAGCCATACAGCTCTGCGTCTAGGCCACGCCCCCACCCATAGACTTACATTGCATTTTGGCACAATGATTTTGCATTTGTTCTTGTTGTTTCTTATTGATGAAAAACTTGTTGAAAGTGTATTTTTGGAAGCTAATTCTAATGCCATATAGTATTTGTATCCCTGCCAACTTCCTCAAAAGTTACAGCTAATGTTAATATGAAAGCACTCCCTTACACTTACATTGCATTTTGGCACAATGATTTTGCACCTGTTCTTGTTGTTTCTCATTGATGAAAAACTTGTTGAAAGTGTATTTTTGGAAGCTAATTCTAACGCCATATTGTATTTGTATCCCTGCCAACTTTCTCAAAAGTTACAGCTAATGTTAATATGAAAGCACTCCCTTACACTTACATTGCATTTTGGCACAGTGATTTTGCAAGTGCTCTTGTTGCTTCTCATTTTTGAAAAACTTGTTGAAGGTGTATTTTTGGAAGCTAATTCTAACGCCATATAGTATTTGTATCCCTGCCAACTTTCTCAAAAGTTACAGCTAATGTTAATATGAAAGCACTCCCTTACACTTACATTGCATTTTGGCACAATGATTTTGCACCTGTTCTTGTTGTTTCTCATTGATGAAAAACTTGTTGAAAGTGTATTTTTAGAAGCTAATTCTAATGCCATATAGTATTTGTATCCCTGCCAACTTCCTCAAAAGTTACAGCAAATGTTAACCTGAAATCACTCCCATAGACTTACATTGCATTTTGGCACAATGATTTTGCACTTGTTCTTGTTGTTTCTCGTTGAAGAAAAACTTGTTGAAAGTGTATTTTTGGAAGCTAATTCTAACGCCATATAGTATTTGTATGCCTGCCAACTTTCTCAAAATTTACAGCAAATGTTAACCTGAAATCACTCCCATAGACTTACATTGCATTTTGGCACAGTGATTTTGCACCTGTTCTTGTTGTTTCTCATTGATGAAAAACTTGTTGAAAGTGTATTTTTGGAAGCTAATTCTAACGCCATATAGTATTTGTATCCCTGCCAACTTTCTCAAAAGTTACAGCTAATGTTAATATGAAAGCACTCCCATAGACTTACATTGCATTTTGGCACAATGATTTTGCATTCGTTCTTGTTGTTTCTTATTGATGAAAAACTTGTTGAAAGTGAATTTTTGGAAGCTAATTCTAACGCCATATAGTATTTGTATCCCTGCCAACTTTCTCAAAAGTTACATCAAATGTTAACCTGAAATCACTCCTTTAGACATACATTGCATTTTGGCACAATCATTTTGCACGTGTTCTTGTTCCTTCTGATTGATGAAAAACTTGTAGAAGGTGTATTTTTGGAAGCTAATTCTAACGCCATATAGTATTTGTATCCCTGCCAACTTCCTCAAAAGTTACAGCAAATTTTAACCTGAAATCACTCCCATAGACTTACATTGCATTTTGGCACAATGATTTTGCACTTGTTCTTGTTGTTTCTTGTTGATGAAAAACTTGTTGAAAGTGTATTTTTGGAAGCTAATTCTAACGCCATATAGTATTTGTATCCCTGCCAACTTCCTCAAAAGTTACAGCAAATGTTAACCTGAAATCACTCCCATAGACTTACATTGCATTTTGACACAATGATTTTGCACTTGTTCTTGTTGTTTCTCGTTGAGGAAAAACTTGTTGAAAGTGTATTTTTGGAAGCTAATTCTAACGCCATATAGTATTTGTATCCCTGCCAACTTTCTCAAAAGTTACAGCAGATGTTAACCTGAAATCACTCCCTTAGACTTACATTGCATTTTGGCACAATGATTTTGCACTTGTTCTTGTTGTTTCTCATTGATGAAAAACTTGTTGAAAGTGTATTTTTGGAAGCTAATTCTAACGCCATATAGTATTTGTATCCCTGCCAACTTTCTCAAAAGTTACAGCTAATGTTAACCTGAAATCACTCCCATAGACTTACATTGCATTTTGGCACAATGATTTTGCACTTGTTCTTGTTGTTTCTGATTGATGAAAAACTTGTTGAAAGTGTATTTTTGGAAGCTTCTTCTAACGCGATGTTCCCCTACGATTTAAATCAAAACAAGGGCTTCCTAGGCTGCTTTAGGTAGCTTAAATCGGTGCTTGCAGCAGAGAGCTACAGGCTCAAACAGCCATACAGCTCTGCGTCTAGGCCACGCCCCCACCCATAGACTTACATTGCATTTGGCACAATGATTTTGCATTTGTTCTTGTTGTTTCTTATTGATGAAAAACTTGTTGAAAGTGTATTTTTGGAAGCTAATTCTAATGCCATATAGTATTTGTATCCCTGCCAACTTCCTCAAAAGTTACAGCTAATGTTAATATGAAAGCACTCCCTTACACTTACATTGCATTTTGGCACAATGATTTTGCACCTGTTCTTGTTGTTTCTCATTGATGAAAAACTTGTTGAAAGTGTATTTTTGGAAGCTAATTCTAACGCCATATTGTATTTGTATCCCTGCCAACTTTCTCAAAAGTTACAGCTAATGTTAATATGAAAGCACTCCCTTACACTTACATTGCATTTTGGCACAGTGATTTTGCAAGTGCTCTTGTTGCTTCTCATTTTTGAAAAACTTGTTGAAGGTGTATTTTTGGAAGCTAATTCTAACGCCATATAGTATTTGTATCCCTGCCAACTTTCTCAAAAGTTACAGCAAATGTTTATATGAAAGCACTCCCATAGACTTACATTGCATTTTGGCACAATGATTTTGCACTTGTTCTTGTTGTTTCTCATTGATGAAAAACTTGTTGAAAGTGTATTTTTGGAAGCTTATTCTAACGCCATATTGTATTTGTATCCCTGCCAGGGATGTAGCGAACGTCGGAAAAAAAGTTTGCGAACATATTCGCGAACTTGCGCAAAAATGCGAGCGGTTCGCGAACGGTTCGCGAACCCCATAGACTTCAATGGGAAGGCAAACTTTAACATCTAGAAAAGACATTTCTGGCCAGAAAAATGATTTTAAAGTTGTTTAAAGGGTGCAACGACCTGGACAGTGGCATGCCAGAGGGGGATCAAGGGCAAAAATGTATCTGAAAAATCTGCCTGTGTGTGCTTGGAAGAGATAGTGTAGGGGGAGAGCTGTTAGTGATTTCAGGGACAGATGATAGTAAGTTTGCTGGCTAGTAATCTGCTTGATACTGCTCTGTATTGGAGGGACAGAAGTCTGCAGGGATTTGAGGGACATTTTAGCTTAGGTAGCTTTGCTGGCTAGTAATCTACTGTTCTCTTTAAACAACTGCCATACGTTGACCTTGTAGGCATTGTTTGCCCAGTTTTTTTGGACGCAGCCACTGAAGCACAGTTGCCATAAAAAATATGCCATATAAATGCTGAAAATAGTAATTTTTCGCCATACGTTGACCTTGTAGACATTGTTTGCCCAGTTTTTTTGGTTGCAGCCACTGAAGCACAGTTGCCAGAAAAAATATGCCATATAAATGCTGAAAATAGTCATTTTTTGCCATACGTTGACCTTGTAGGCATTGTTTGCCCAGTTTTTTTGGTCGCAGCCACTGAAGCACAGTTGCCAGAAAAAATATGCCATATAAATGCTGAAAATAGTAATTTTTTGCCATATACGTTGAGTCAACGTATGGCAAAAAATGACTATTTTCAGCATTTATATGGCATATTTTTTCTGGCCTCTGTGCTTCAGTGGCTGCGGCCAAAAAAACTGGGCAAATAATGCCTACAAGGTCAACGTATAAACTACTACAGCGGTGGATACGGATTACATAAAATATATTATGGCTGCTTGAAAAAAGTCACTCCGGTGTTTTTTCTGGAGACGGTAATATTATGGATATTTAGACAGAATGTGAACAAGGTCACACAGCTAGATGGCGGGTTGAAGAAAACAGTGTGCAAATAATGCCTACAGGGCAAATAATGCCTAAAAGGTCAACTTATACACTACTACAGCGGTAGTAAAATAAAAAAAAGTAAAATAAAAAAAAATGAATATTAAAAAAAAAAATTAAAGTTGGTGCTGCTGAACTACTAGGAGCAGCAGATTAGCACACCAGTCCCACTCCCCAACACTGCTAGACTAATAGCACTGGGCTCTTATAGTAGTAGTAGTAGTAGTAGTAAAACAACAAAAAAATAAATAAAAGCAGTCCTTACAAGGACTACTGTTATTGCAGCAGTCAGCAGATGAGATCAGAAGCAGGACAGCTGCCCACTGCAGCTACATACAGAGCACTGCAGTAGAAGGTAGATTACTAGCCAGCAAAGCTACCTAATCTTAAATGTCCCTCAAACCCCTGCAGACTTCTGTCCCTCCAATAACAGAGCAGTATCAAAACGATTACTAGCCAGCAAACTTTCAACTGTCCCTGAAATCACTAACAGGCAGCAGCTCTCTCCCTACACTATCTCTTCAGCACACACAGGCAGAGTGAAAAAACGCTGCAGGGCTTCGGTTTTTATAGGGAAGGGGAGTGGTCCAGGGGAGAGCTTCCTGATTGGCTGCCATGTACCTGCTGGTCTGGGGTGAGAGGGCAAAAAAAAGCACCAACAATGGCGAACCCAAAATGGCGAACGTCGCGCGACGTTCGCGAACTTCCGGCGAGCGCGAACACCCGATGTTCGCGCGAACAAGTTCGCCGGCGAACAGTTCGCGACATCTCTAATCCCTGCCAACTTTCTCAAAAGTTACAGCTAATGTTAATATGAAAGCAATCCCATAGACGTACATTCCATTTTGGCACAGTGATTTTGCACTTGTTCTTGTTGTTTCTCATTGATGAAAAACTTGTTGAAAGTGTATTTTTGGAAGCTTATTCTAACGCCATATTGTATTTGTATCCCTGCCAACTTTCTCAAAAGTTACAGCTAATGTTAATATGAAAGCAATCCCATAGACGTACATTCCATTTTGGCACAGTGATTTTGCACTTGTTCTTGTTGTTTCTCATAGATGAAAAACTTGTTGAAAGTGTATTGTTTGAAGCTAATTCTAACGCCATATAGTATTTGTATCTCTGACAACTTTCTCAAAAGTTACAGCAAATGTTAACCTGAAATCACTCCTTTAGACATACATTGCATTTTGGCACAATGATTTTGCACTTGTTCTTGTTGTTTCTTGTTGAAGAAAAACTTGTTGAAAGTGTATTTTTGGAAGCTAATTCTAACGCCATATAGTATTTGTATCCCTGCCAACTTTCTCAAAAATTACAGCAAATGTTAACCTGAAATCACTCCCATAGACTTACATTGCATTTTGGCACAATGATTTTGCACTTGTTCTTGTTATTTCTGATTGATGAAAAACTTGTTGAAAGTGTATTTTTGGAAGCTAATTCTAACGCCATATAGTATTTGTATACCTGCCAACTTTCTCAAAAGTTACAGCTAATGTTAATATGTTATAGAAATGAAAAGAAGTAAAACCCCTCTCTATTCAATTAACCACCAATTAAAGAAAATTCAAGTATTAGTGCAGCAGTGTCAGAGTTTATTAACAGTTTCGTTAAAGGTTACTAACCCAGTGTTGCTTCAATTATTGGGCAATGATCAAAGGAAAAAAGGCAATGGCACACCAGGCACGATCAAGCAGGGAAAACCCTTGCAGAAGTTTATTTGCACACGATGCAATGTTTCGGGGTGGTCCCCTTTGTCAAGCATGTTTTTAAGTAGTACCGCTTGTTCTTTAAAGAGAACATGAGAGGAACAGTTCCGTTTTAGTCTTAAAAATTTCCCTATAGGGAGTGATTTTTTCACAGAATACGGATGATGACTAGAGAAACTTAGCAAGGAATTAGTGGCTGTCTCTTTTCTGTAGTTGTCAGTAGTCAATTTGCCCTCCTCTGTTATCATAATTGATAGGTCCAGGAAGGAAACCATTTGTTTAGAGATATTCACAGTCAGTTTGATATTGAGTTTATTAATATTAAGCTTGTCTATAAATTCCAGAGCTTCCTGTTCCGTGCCAGACCATAGTATCAGGATATCATCAATATAGCGTATCCATCTTAAAATCTTGTTGTGGTAATTTTTGAACATTTGACTGTTCACAACGGTCTCCTCCCAATGCCCCAAAAAAAGGTTGGCATACGAGGGAGCGCAGGAAGTTCCCATGGCGGTCCCCTGGGTTTGCAGATAGAATTTGCCTTGGAATGTAAAATAATTAAAATGTAAGATGAACCCCATCATTTTAATTAAAAAGCTGGTTTCATCAGATTCACCTAAATAGCTGTAAAAAAGTATTTTAGAGCTTCCAACGTGTTGGAAACACGTGTTGGCACACTGGGAAGCGCTGTTTGTGAAGTCTCCTGGGCGCTTTCCTTATTTTTACTATTGCAAAATAATTTCCTATTGATTTTAAACTTTTGCGACCGCATTGATTCTTCTTTTACAATCTTACCTGTTATCCAATGGCACTGTGGGATTTGTAGTTTTATAGGGAAGATTAGCTCTCCGAATTATAAAATAGCAAGGTAAAATTGAGACTACAGTCCCCAGTGACCTACTTTCTCCTCCGTGTGGGGTCCCAGACTTAGAAAAATACAGGCAGCTAGAACTTGGGACTTCTCCACCTCTAACAATTTTCCTATTCCTCCTTTCTCTTTCAATGCTGGTCTCCTTTGAATAATTTTATGCAAACGTTTTTTAACACCCTATAACTTTAACGGGGGTGTATGGATTAATTATTACTCACCAATTTTTATGCAGTCCTCAAAGATTACCTTAATTGATTTGCAGCAATTTTAATGAATTTAGTAAAGTTTACTTTTTAACAGTTAATCAGTTATTTACAATCTTCTATAATGAATGGATTTTAATGTGTGATATATAATAATGAATTAACTTTAATCTCACCTGGGTCAATTTAATCCTGGTTATTTAAGTTAACTTCTTAATTTCATTTGAAGCACTAGCACTTTATAGCACAATATTAATTAATCCTGTTACATGATTTTTAATTGCTGATGAATTATTAGCACCTAGCACATAGCACTTTATTGGGTAACCCAGCAATGGCTGCCCAATAATTGAAGCAACACTGGGTTAGTAACCTTTAACGAAACTGTTAATAAACTCTGACACTGCTGCACTAATACTTGAATTTTCTTTAATTGGTGGTTAATTGAATAGAGAGGGGTTTTACTTCTTTTCATTTCTATAACACATTATTTTGGTAATCACACCTCTTTCGTTCGGAAAACGTATTGCTTTTTTAGGAAGGTACACTGAACAATTCCTTCTTTATAGCTAATGTTAATATGAAAGCACTCTCATAGACTTACATTGCATTTTGGCACAGTAATTTTGCAAGTGCTCTTGTTGCTTCTCATTGATGAAAAACTTGTTGAAAGTGTATTTTTGGAAGCTAATTCTAACGCCATATAGTATTTGTATCCCTGCCAACTTTTTCGAAAATTACAGCAAATGTTAACCTGAAATCACTCCCATAGACTTACATTGCATTTTGGCACAATGATTTTGCACTTGTTCTTGTTGTTTCTGATTGATGAAAAACTTGTTGAAAGTGTATTTTTGGAAGCTAATTCTAACGCCATATAGTATTTGTATCCCTGCCAACTTTCTCAAAAGTTAAAAAACAAATAAGATTTAAAGCCACAATAGGTGGAGGATGAGGGTATTGAGTATCAGCTACAACAAGCCGGCAGTTTTTGTTAATTTTAAATCAGTTCTAGTGAGTGTTTAGTATGCCCCCTCCCTTCTTAGACCCGACTCCCCATAGATGAATTCTACCTGTCTACGTTGGGACCAGATGAGAGCTACTTCCCCCACAGAAAACCTATGCTGCCATACGTGTTTAGTCTTGACTATGGCTTCATTAGGGGCATATGTGCTGGGGACGAGTCTCTGTTATTTTTAACTAGGCAGCATGTGATTCAGAGGCACACCTCTTGCACGTCACTCTGCGCTGCGGAGGAACTGGTCCGTGTATGGAACGCAAAATTTTCTTTTGCTCATCTTTACTTTCAAAGCGCATGCGTGACCCTACCTTGCAGTATTTGCGTCAGAAGATAGTAGCTGCCTGAAAAGCGTTTGTATGTTAAAAAACAATGTAACAATAAACAAAAGTGCTGTCAATAGCTACAATATATATATTATAATTGTAATAAATATATATTCAACATCTTGATCATGCCTTTATGTTGCATACATCGGATAGTAAGTATAGGAAATGGCTCAATGTATGCTCAAAACTACATTAGTAGGTATTGTATTTGAGATATTTAAAGAAAAGATGTGAATGTAAAACCTTCATTTAACCCATGGATGCTTTGCGATTCATAGTTTAAATCTACTCTGCTTCTCTCTGGAGCAGTTTTCTGTCTAGATCTCCCACTCTTGTGGTATTAATGATTTTCTTAATCCCTATAAATTCCATCATATTAAAGGGATACTGTCATCAGAAAACATGTTTTTTTCAAAACGCATCAGTTAATAGTGCTACTCCAGCAGAATTCTGCACTGAAATCCATTTCTCAAAAGAGCAAACAGATTTTTTTTATATTTAATTTTGAAATCTGACATGGGGCTAGACATTTTGTCAATTTCCCAGCTGCCCCTGGTCATCCTCCACCTTTTGTGGCTTTTAAATCTTATTTGTTTTTTAAAGCAATAGTCCTGCACTGCATACATTTTGAAATGTATGTAATGAATCCATTAATACTTGTGGTGTTATGATTTATTTATTAATCCAACACAAAGCCATACATGGTGGCATACTCAGTACAATGAACAAGAGAATACAGTTGACAACGTATTGGAAGATTTTTCAATGAAACCCCTGGAGAAACAGAGAGGATGCAAGTTAGCACCCGGGGGAGAATAAGACAGAGAGCAAGGAGAAAGGGTAGTATGAAAAAAAATAGAAAAGAAAAAGAAAGAGAAGAGGTAAGAGGAGGTGAGAAAAGGTGAGGGAGGGAGACAGTGAGTGACTTAGCAACGACAGGTGATTCCAACACATATCAAGATGGCACACTTAATCATCGACACGCAGTTATAATTGCACTTAGGCTCTGAGAGATAAGGACTCCAAAGGACCCGAGGCATGTAGTATAATCCCTGAGGAGCATTCAACCCAAATAGACAGGGCAAGCATGCAAGTTATCAAACATCCGATGAAAGCCAATCAATATGTGGGGTAGGTGAGTCTCTATGTCTATTGGAATAGGAGTCATTGTGTAAAATCCACAGCGACCAGGTGGTATTAAACTTAGCCGGGCAACCCCTGGCTGCATAAATTTGATCCAGAAATGCAATGTGGGCGGCTGCTCCTCTTTCCACTTAATAGCAATGGCCTTTTTAGCCTGGAAAAGTAAAAAAATAAGGAGAGTCCTTTCTGATCGTGATATCACCGTGTCCGCAAGAAAATTAAGAAGGAGAACCATTGGATGATGCTCTATTGGCAAGGCCATTAGCTGTGTGAGGTACATAACGATATCAGTCCAGAACCGATGGATCTGTGGGCAGGACCAGGTCATATGGAAAAAATCAGCTCGAGAACTCTTGCATCTGTTGCATTGATCAGGTATAGCTGGGTTAATTTTATGGAGCAAGGAGGGCGTATAATACGCTCTATGGAGATATTTAAACTGGATAAGTCTCTGGTTGTTATTTTTAATAGAATGAATTAATGGTGACGTTTTTATGTCAGTATTGATGTAGACACACTTTGTTGACCACCTGAACTGGTTTGCATTAGAGCTGGGGAGTGTACCTTGAGCTCTTAAGGGTTACAACCCACAGCTCTCCTCAAAATGTGTGGATTCAAACATTTTTGCTGTGTTTTGTTCCTCTGACAAACAACAGACAGGCACAGGCAACAATAAGCCTGTTAGTGGAAGATGACCAATTTATTCATATAATGAGGCATCCGAATACTAAAAGGTATGTGGGATATATTGCAAAAGCTGCATGAAAGATCCAGCCTAAATATCAAACTACTCCTGCTATGGGCCTTTGATGGTCAATTTGTGGGTCCCCGCTCGCGACCTTACACTGCCAGCTTTCGACTTATGGCTTCCTGTTTCATAAGCAGGTGTCTGACGTTCCCACCCCTTTTGTGATGTCATCGGCAGGGCTGGTCGGCGCAGGTCTATAAAAGGCCCTGTGGGTATCTGGCCAGCCTGAACATCACTATACAGGATATATCATTGCAAACACACATTAGCAAAATTTATAGTGCCACTTTGTGACTGTTTTAGCATAGCACACAAAGTTTAAGCATGAATGAAGGCCTCCCATGGTCCAGGGCCTGCGGGGCCTTTTTTACACCACTTGACTGTTTCACAACTCATCCCCACTTATGGTACATTCACATATAGTCTTTGAAATACACCAATAAAGGCCAGAACAAAAAATAAAAAACAGCTTTCTTCAGTTTAGCTGCAAATTTAATTTGAGCCTCTTGCTTCCAGCTTGAATTCCCTCCTTTCTAGGTAAATATGCACGTTATTGTTTTGAAGAAAATTACTGTAACCACAGAGAGGCAAAAATCAATAAATAAATAAAAAAGTAAAGGGTGTCAGTGCTGCAAACAAAGGTTCAAGAGTGTTTCCAAACAGTTGAGTGGAGTGACAAATCTGTGTTGATGAATCCTGACATGCAGAATAAAATCACTACATGACTTCCTGTAGGTCAAGAAATGACATTGTTTTCTAGAGCCATAGTGACAAGGAGGTGACAGAGATTAATAGCTTTGCATTGACTGAGCATCTTAAAGTTCCTTATCTTTGTCATGTCAATGTATTGTCCCGAAGCTGTAAGTGTTATTAGTCTTATAATTGCAGAGACATTTAAAGGGTTTCCCTTTAGGGATTTTGAAATCCAATAAACCTTTCATAAAACCTCAAGCACTGATTTAGGAAGCTTGTGTCTTCCTAAATCAGCTACTCATAGTGCTGTCCTGGGGAAATCTTGCAGCTTCTTACATTAAATGTTTGATTTATGAAGATGATTTTGAATTTGTATTAGTTGTTTTATTAAAAACATATGAAAGGATGTTTCAACCAAAAGCAGACTGCTTAAGATGTGTGCCTATTTAGATTCATACATTTTATTATACACATATTCCTACTTTAAGTGAATGGAATTGTCTACTTATTAAATTTAATGTTTTTTTTACAACATTTAGAAAGAACATGCTGCCATCAATTTGTGTCTCTAGTTTCGCCTTGGAGACAGCTTTGTAAATGCTTGATTACTGGATGCTTTAAAATAATGGAGAAAACAAGTCCTACAACATTAGTTTTGTATTTTATAACAATGAAATCAGGAATTTAATGAATTTATAGTGGCTGAAAAAAATCTAAGATGATATTAATTTGTATTTAAATCCTGATGCTGTGCAATCATTTGTTTGATTGCGCAGAGCACAGAACTAAATAAGTCAAATGTGGTTATATTTTTGCAGAATTATAAGCAGAAGATATTAATGTAGTAGGGTTATAGTGGCATCTTCAGATAATCTAATATCAATTTTATTCATTTGAAATGTTAATTTATTGTTCTAAATGAATGTTGGATGATGCTGGAGTCTGTAATATAGGTTGATTATTAGATGGCATTGTTGTTCCTTTCTTTGGAAAACCAGCAAACAGGAGGCACTATAATGTTATAACATTTGTCAGCATAAGGATGAATGTCACATGGTCATTTATGTGTGCATGTAAACTGTGTTGTCGGTTGCACACTGAGGGTTTTTTTTTTTTAACAAAATCCAAAATTTTCTCACTATTTTCTGACTTGGACCGAATATGCAGAGACTTCCCCCCTATTTATTAATACATTCTCATAAAAAAGGTTCATGCTGGAAAAGACTAGATAAAATCGTGAAAAAATCTGAATAGTAAGTTTTATTTCAGATTTGTCACCATAACCTTGATTGCCCGAAACCTGTGACTTTTTCAGATTTGATGTCCCAAACCTTGAAATCTTCGGATTCTTGAACGAAACCTAGTGCAGATTAGGATATCTTCAAAATGTCAATGGGTCTGAGTTGGAGTACTTTTTTATTTAGACTTTTAACATCATCAGGGTTTAATAAATCTTGAAAAATTCGAGTTTTTTTTAATGAAAAAAATGTTTTTCCCCTTTTAAAGCCCAGTCAGAAAAAATGGACTTTAATAAATAACCCATAGCAACCAATCAGCATTTACTAGTCACCTGCAAACATCTTATTGGTGGCTATGGATTACTGCTCCTGGGCAAACATTGCGCCTTTTATTACTTAACCCCCTAAGAGTTAAATGTTCCATTATTAATTAACAAAATATACAGTATATATACCTAACATTTGGATGTTAGAGAGGAAGCTGCCTTATTAGTTTGTCATCTGATTGTCTGGTCTAAACAATAGGATTTTTAAATTTAAAATTCAAGCTATTTTTGTGTACTTCGACTAGGGAATATTCCAAATTTGATTCGAATTTGAAAAAAAATGATATCGAAGTTTATCCTGTACTGTCTCTTTACAAATTCAACTGCGACCATTCGCCATCTAAAACCTGTTGAATTGTTGTTTTAGCCTATGGGGGACCTCCTAGAACCTATTTAGAGTCAATTGGTGGAGTTTGAAAAATCGAAGTTTTTTTCGATTGAATGTGCTTTTCCTTCGATTCGTACGATTGGCTGAATACGGCCCTATTCGATCTAAAACGGGCCTATTCAACAAAAAAAACTTTGACAATTTTGGTTGGTCTTTTTCAATTAGAATTTCGTAGTTTTTTCAAGTCGAAATTCGACCCTTGATAAATGTGTCCCTTAGCGTGCTTAGTTAAATAGTTGTAGTGTGCATTTGTTTTGTGATTTATGTTTATGTAAATATTTGTCCGATTAATATAAAACCATTTTTACATCTATTGTTGGTGATCTCTTTTCCACACTATACTGCAGAACGTTTGTTAGATATTATAATCTTACAACTTGATTCAAGTTTTTTCTCTGAAACATACATTTTTTTTTTGAAAATTCAAATTTTCAATTTGACCCTAAATCTGGCAGCTGGTCAAGAGAAAGTATGGGCCTCCTGAAGTGACAAGGGTGCTGTTATGTTTTGGGTAGCCAAGGATAAGTAGAGTATAACAGTGCTTTATTAGCAGGCTCATGCAGGCATTACACAACAGCAACTTTCACTTTTAAGCTGTCAGGATGCACTTTGACATCTACAGGCCATTTGTATAAACACCACATATTCCCCCCTATAGTAGGAAAGCATTTGGGCAAATGTAATAAACAACAACAATGCAATTAAAGCAATAATACCATATATTATACTTGAGTCACTGGATGCACACAGGGGTTTCAAGTCTAAGGGACCCGGCGCTAGGAGCATGTGGCAATGTAGTAGGCGGAAATGACGTGCAGAGATTGATGAACATGCAATGTTATGCCAGCTGTTAATCTTTTCTTGCCGTAAAGGAAACAAGATCCAGCAGTGCAAAGAGGGAGAAAACAGACTGTCAGCCTGTCAGCAACTGTGAGAAAAAATGGGGAGGTGGAGAGAAGCAGCTTTCAGAGATCGAGCTGTGAGTGAAATGATTCAGAGAGGAGGGGGAGAGAGAAAGACAGCTGTGACAGTAGGGGTGGGAGAGGTGGAGAGAACGGACTTTCAGAAGTCGGGCTGTGAGAGGAGAGGTGGATAGAAAGTGGGCTTTGATAGAAATGGAGCAAGAAACAGGGGAAAGAAAACGGATGCAAAACTTTTGTCTTACTGATAGTTTAAAGGCACTGTGACTGCTGCAGGGAGAGGAAGGGAAAGATATGGAAGCAAATGGTTAGAGGAAAGAGTTAAAAGGGGCCCTGTGTGGATACTGTCTCTCCCCATTGAAATGTAGGAACTTCCCTTTTTAAGTTCAGCATTTATTATTTAGTGTGCCTATAATGTACCCCCTGTTATAAAATACAAGGATATGTTAAATCCCAGAGTTTCATGACTATATAAAAGCACAGGACCAAAGTGACAGAAATGACATCACTAAGCATCAGTTATGACTAATGACATCCCTAAGCGCAATTTATAAGGATAGAATTTGCTGGATATTTATGGCACTTGTCTTGTGTATTATGTACCGTAACTCTGATCACATAAAGAGATGAGAGGTACACATGGCTTTTGAGTGGACTAATGTGACTATTTTGTCCAAGGGCGTTGTGTGGATATACTGTAGCCTAGGGGCCCCACATGCCGTTAATCCGCCACTGGGGGCAGTTGCATGGCTGGCTCCTCCATAGTTTGGAAGAATGAGGGAGATTTGAAATGCGTGTTCTCCCTCTTCCTCCTCCTCACTACATGTTGTAAGTGCATGGAACAGGCAGCCCTGGGGAGAGTGAGCCCAGCCTGGGAAGCCAGCGCTTATGTGCTCTCACCTGCACAGGGACTGTAGGTTTGCCCCATGCTGCTTGTGCTTCGGCGCTAGGTGACATTTTACCAGTAGCTGCTGCATTTCTCACCCTAGGCTTATGCTCGAGTCAATACGTTTTCCCAGTTTTCGTAGGTAAAATGAGGTACCTCGCCTTATACTCGGGTCAGCTTATACTCGAGTATATACGGTATACATTATACACATCACACAGTCCTGGGTCCATGCAGGTAGTTTTCTGATTCTCTCAGTACGCCTTATAGGTTCACTTTCTTCAGGCCTATTGCAGTTGACATCAGTAGTAGGAAAATGTCATCAAATGGAGCTTCTCCAAAGTCATATCTAACAGGAGCAAGATGACTTGCATTCCATATGCGTCCATCAGACAGTTCATATGTGTATGGTCCTCGCTGGCATCTCACTTCAAATACTGTTCTTATTTCAGTATTCCTGGTTTCTTAATTCTGACTAAAGATCCAGGCTGAAAGTGTATGTCTCTGGCACCATGTTTTCTGTCAGTACAAGCCTTGAATTTGGCTTGTTGACATTTCACAATGTCAGCAGTAGATGATTTTGTAGGCACAGTATTTTGTGGAAGTTTGCAACATGTAACTTAGTGCGCATCTGTCTGCCATGTAATAATTCAGCTAGAGATGATTGGGTTGTTGCATGGCGCGTTGCTCTGTAGTTGTGTAGGAACTCTGTTGTAAATACTTTCCAAGATTTCCCAGTAAGATTTGCTGTCTGTAGTGTTTCTTTCAGACTTCTGTTGAATCTCTCAATTTCTCCATTTACTTGTGGGTAATACACTGAAGATTTCCTATGCATAATATTCCTCTCTCTCAGAAAGGATTCAAACCCATATGAGACAAACTGTGGTCCGTTGTCTGATATTAACTACTTTGGATTACCTTCTCTGCTGAAGACTGTAGACAGAAATGTTATTACTATAGCTGATGTTATATGAGAAACAAATGCAATTTCTGTCCATTTTCTGTAATAGTCCATTTTATTATTAACATGTATCTATATAGCGCCAACATATTGCGTAGCACTAACCTCCATCAAGGTTATAGCAAATCTACAGTCTATAGGAGCATCTGTAAAAGGATCCACAATATCAATAGCAAGTTTTTCCCATACTGAATAAGAAAATGGTACTGGTTTGACATCTCGTCTCATCTTAACTTTGTGTACAAAGTTATTTGCACAGCCCAGTGAAGTGTTGCTTTGTGGTGAAACAATGGCTGTTTGGCAGGCACTGGTGCTGTAGTAATGAGACCATCAATTAATTGTAGGTTTAATGCAGCAAAGAGATCCCTTCCAAGTATAGCAATACCCTTATTCACAATGTAAAAGTCACATTTTGCAGTATTTGATTCAAATTGTACAGTCACTGGCAAGCAACCAAGCACAGGGATTGGATCCTTTAAGTAACTGACCAATTTTCCGCTTAACTTTTGCAGGACATGTAACATGATTTGCAGTGTATTGTGTTGAACCACAGTGAAAACAGTATTTTTTATTTGTATTTGCTGCACGGTTTTGCAGTGTAGGTGAATCCCTTTCCTTAGCACTGTTTTTTGCCTGTGACTGTGAATTATTAGGCCACCGTGTTGAATTCACAATCTGTACATTCCCAGCAGTTCCCTGACTGAGAGTTTTAGCCCCTGCTGTTTCAATTTGGCTAGCCACTGTAATAGCCTTTGCAAGGGTTAAATCCTGCTCTAGGAATCTGTTATGTTTTGGGTAGCCAAGGATAAGTAGAGTATAACAGTGCTTTATTACCAGGCTCATGCAGGCATCATACAACAGTAACTTTCACTTTTAAGCTGTCAGGAAGTATGCACAGTATAAGTCTGGGCACAGTGACATCTACAAGCCATCCTAACAGGAATCAAAGTGACATGTTGATCCACTTGCTGCTGGTGCTGCTGCCGCTCCTACGGCTGTTGCTGCCTTTCTTGCCAAGCAATTATTGCTAGATCAATTATAGATGGTGGATTGGAGTTTCTGCTAAAAGCCATCTTTACCTCCAAACACTCTCTTTTGTAACTAAAATAATTAGGGGAGTGGTTTTATTGGTTACCCAGTGTTTCTCAGCATTCCATGCAGCCATTTCCTGATTCAGAAGGACAGAAAACATAAATTAAGGTGTTCGAGTTGTAAAACTCAAATGTTCGAATGTCTCTCAGGGAACTCACAGGTCAAACATCTGAAAAAAATGATTGCTTCCAAAACTCAGATTAATTTTAGTAAATCTTGATTATTCGAGGCTCAAGTATAATTAGTTGACTTTTGTGAGAAAACATTTGAGTTTCTAGTTTGGCTTAACTCACAAGACATGACAAATTAGAATATTCGTATAAGTTCAGGAGAGTTTAGTGGAAACATTTGAATTGTTGTTCGCATATTTGATATTTATTAAACTGAACTCGACAATTCAAATCTTTCCACTGAACTCTCCTGAACTTTAATAAATCTGGCCATTAAGGTGCACTTAAACATGCATGCACTGTATGTGAATTTTACAACGTGAATTTCAGGGGCAAAAACAAGTACTCAACCAGAAATTAATTGGACATTAATTGGACTTATGGAAAGACCATCTCCCATAGAATCCATTCTAAAATAATGTATGTATAAAAAAAGATTTCCTTTCTCTCTTTAATAGTAAAATGGCACCTTATACTTGATTGTACCTTAGCTGCATAAATCCATATTGATGGTAAAATAATTCTATTGTGTTTATTTTATGGTTAAATCATTTTTAGCAGACTTAGGTATAGTAATCAAAATTATAGAATTATCTGAACCCCCCCCAAGTCCCAAGCATCCTAGTTAGTGATGGGCGAATTTATTCGCCAGGCGCGAATTCGCGGCGAATTTGCGCGATTCGTGTCCAGCGAATAAATTCGCCCGCGAAAATTCGCCGAAAAAATTCACCGGCGTCAAAAAAAATTCCCGAAAAACGGACGCCGGCGTCAAAAACGAGACGGCGGCGCCGTTTCGCGAATTTTTCGGCAAAACGGCGCAAATTCGCCCATCACTAATCCTAGTTAATAGGTCCTAATCTTCCGTTGCAAAGAAAAGAAGACAGATTCAACTTATTCTGTTTCATAAAATGTCTTTAAAAACAGTTAATATAACACTGACTTCTTAAGTCTAGCTTCTTTGATGTATGGTCACAGTATCTGTAACCTGCAATACACTGTATAACATAATAAATAGAGATTAGAGAAGGAAGCACACATAGGGCAATATTGTTTTCTGTTAAACAATATTGTTACCATTTGTTAACATTTTTTAGGTATTCAATTTTTTTTGGCTCATTCAGTGCTTTTTTTTCGTTTGTACTTTTTATAATTGGAGCTTTTAATAAATTCAATGACAATCGTGATTTTAAGTCATGGTTTCAAAAACCATTAAAACCCAACCTTTAATAAATCAACTTCTAAGTTGCCTTGGGTCTGCACAATGCGATTTTTCAAAATGTCTCAGGACACTATGATTTATCTGTTTTTTTAAAAATATTGTCGCCATGCTCTAGAATGTGTGCGCCCACTGCTCTTTTTGTTCTACTAATATAAAAATAGAATATACAATAGTTTAAGTTCACATATTAGTGAATATACCACAAATACTATTTTGTGATTACAGAACATTTTGGGTTCTGGTATGGCTTAAGAAAAGCAACAGTACTGAGAAAAGATGAATTCTTATAATAAGGAGATTGAGGACCCTAAAAAAAAGTTCAATAGGAACATAAATGAACACAAGGGTACACAAAGAAAAACACAAATTAAATCATGAAAGGACAGAATTGAAAAAAGTGTTTAAAATGTTGAGATACAGTTAACAATGTAGAGATAAGTTTTGCACCTAATGCACTTCCTGAAACATTCTCTGTATTCTTAGATATAAATAAACACATACATAACCTTATACTCAAACAACATTTCCTATTAACAGATAAAACAGGGATTGAAACATAAAAAAAATTAGAATAATAGAATTTTTTTCCTAGCAGTTCCCAAGGAGATACAATAAAAGTACCATACATTAAACAAAAAAAGGCATTGACCACATGACAGAGCAACATAAAAAACCTGTATAAAATAACATCACCATCTACAGTAATCCTACCCCATCCAGCCTCGTGGTAGCATTGTTAGCAGGTATCACTTATTTCCCAAGCCTGATCTATAAAGGCCAGATCACTGTTTACTTGTTTTGTGCTTTTATACAAGTTTCATAGTGTTATATATGCAGCTACTTCATGGCACTGTTATACATTATGTATTCCTGCCCAGGTATCTAGGTCCTATATTATATACAGATGCCTCTCACCCCTTTAGTTTAACATAGCTACACAGTATTTATGTATTTTCTATTTTATGATGTATTGTACAGCCTTATTAAGCACTGTCATTTTCTGTCTTCCCCAGTTTTACACTGATCCCTTTGTTAATAAAACTGAAGCTTAATAACCTGTGTCAGTGGATTAATGAAGGAAGGAGTTTAGCTGCATGTCAAACTACACACTACCCCAGGGTAACACGTGGTGAGAACAGAGCAATATGAATGTAAACTGTTTTATATTAGTAGAACAAAAAGAGCAGTGGGCACATGCATTCTAGATCATGAAAACAATATTTGTTAAAAAGTGACAGATCATAGTGTACCCGAGACTTTCCAAAGAATTATATTGTGAAGACTCAAATAACCTAAGTCATATGGTACTGGGCCACATTAAACAAATGTATGAAGGATGAGACTGACTAAACAAATTAAAACAGAGGGAAACCTACTGTAGGAAACATAGGTTAAAAACAGTGATGTCAGTAATGTTTGTACCCCTAATGTTTTTAGAAATGTGATTGTAATCTTAATGTTTATACAAACTAATTTTCAGATGACATACTCACTTTTTGTTAACTAGGCGTGTTGATAAATATATGTATTCCAAAGCCCTTAGCCAAAGAGGAGTGTACCTTAGATAAAACAACAGAGGTTCCTCAGAGGATTATGGACTTGTAGTATAATACGCGATGAGAGAATCTGTGAAACGCATCGGAAAAGACTTGTGTGGCACCAATTGCTACTCCTTGAACACCACCATATCTCTGAACAGCATACCTTTCTGAGGAGTCCAGACTTTTACTTTGTGTGATGTGCTTTTGATGCTGAACTGTCTATGAGTAGGCAATTGGCGTTCTGCAATTGTTTTTAAAATGTGGATCCTTTACTTTTACCTGAACACTTTTTAATCCTTTTGTGGTTTGGTTGCTCTAACCTGATTTACAACACAAAACACATACATGGCAATACAGGGAAATGGTTTAGAAACTTTTATCAATACTGCACCACTTCACTTGCTGCTTCCTTGATTCCAACCCTCACACAAAGCCATTTAGCCTTAACAAACATCTAAATGAGAGCAGTGGCAGAGCTACCGGGGGAGCAGGGGGTGCGAGCGGGCCAGGGCCCGCACCCCCTCAGGGCCCCCTGGCAGCTCACGGGCCACTGGAATCAGGGTGGAAAATTTCGTACGGAGAGGGGGCGGGGGTCCCGGCTGCGTGTCCCGCACCAGAGCCCGCCCCATCTAGTTACGTTACTGGAGAAGAGAGAAGGAAGCACACATAGGACCATTGTCCTATAAAACCGTGCATTGACTTATTTCCCAATGAAGGTCTGTTTCTGGGTGTGATTCTTGTCTGATTTTCTGTTTCTGAGCTTTCCCTGTTTTTGACCTTGCTGTATCACTGCCTGAACCGACCCTTGCCGACCGTGTTTGACCACTCTTCTGGATCCTGACTTTGTATAGTTTTACTGATTGATTTTGACTCCGGCTTGTTTATCTGACTACACTCCTGACTCCTGATTCTGTACTTGCACTGTCTGACTGATACTGATCCGGCCTGGTAATCCTGACTTTGTTCTTGGTTCCTGATTCTGTAATGCCCTGTTGATTAGTACTGTCCCTGTCTGTTTCGTGACTGCACTCTGTTCCCCATCCTTCCTGTATATATTACAGTTCGCTTGCCTGCCCAGAACTTCCCCCTTGACCTCTCACTTTAAGACCTGATAGCATCCAAATAGTGGAGGGCTCTTCCTGAAGCAAAAGGTTTTTAGAGGCAGAAGCTTGAGCCGAGACAGGGACCCTGGGGTTTGTACTGCATTTTGGGATACCATATGTGTCATTAATATTCTTTTAGATGCAGAGTCAAATAAGGCTTTTATGAGAATTAAAGGGTATTCATACGTGATATTACGTTGGGCTCGACTTGAATGCTGAAGGAGCAGCTGCTTCCCCTGCAAGCAAGAAAGCAACCCTGGCAAATCCCCTCCAGTACCTCGGGGAGGAAGAATCCAAGCAGGATAAAGTCGTTTAATGCCTCCAGTAATTGACTGCAAGGCTGGAATTGAAAGGTATTCATATGAGTACAGTAATAAACTTGGGAAGCATTTGGCTAATTTGCTGAAATCACAATTTACAAAATCATTTGTGATGAAAATGAAAGATGATAAACAATAAATGGAAAGCAAAAGATCAGACATAGCAAAATGCTTTCAGATGTACGATTCTAAACTATATAACCTGAATACACAGCAGACAGATTACCTGCATGGGACACATAAAAAAGAACAAATACTTGTTTTTAATACAAACTTAATATACCAAGGCTTGATAAAAATGGTTTAGCTAATCTATACAAACCATTTACTGGGTCAGATGGTTTTACAGTAAACTACTAGAAATTATTTGCTTCTACACTAAACACAATTTTACTCAATTTATTTGAAGCTAAAGATAGGAATATTTCGTTACCAGAACAATTTGAAGAAGCTTATATAACTATACAACACAAACCAGGAAAAGACAACCATGAATGCTCTAGTTATAGACCACTTTCCCTTATTAATATAGACCAAAAGCTAAAACTTATAGTGAATGGAATAAAAATGTACTAACAATCTTTATTTTACATCAATCTGGCTTTATCCCTGGAAGAGAAAGTAAAAACAACACAATTAGAGCTCTGAACTTAATAAAAATAATGAAAACAAGAAAAAATGGGGCATTAATGATATCAATCAGGCGCATAACTACAAAGAAAGCAGATCCTGCGGCTGCAGGGGGGCCCCACGAGACCTAAATAATGAGAAATTTCAATATCTATTCTTAGAACAGGACAACTTCTGGATAGGTTTCGGGCCCTAAAATTAATTTGTTGTGGGGCCCAGTAACATCTAGTTACGCCACTGATATCACTGTATGCTGAAAAAGCATTCAACAGCGTGGACTGGTAATATATGGAAATGGGTTTTGGAAAATAGTTAATTGATAAAATAATGTCTATTTTGGATTCAAATCCTTCACGAAAGATTTGGCAGAACACCGAACCGAATCCTAATTTGCATATGCAAATTAGGGGTGGGAAGGGGAAAACATTTTTTACTTACCTTGTTTTGTGACAAAAAGTTGTCCGAATCCTGCTGAAAAAGATCAAATCCTGGCCGAATCCCGAACTGAATCCTGAATTCGGTGCATCCCTAATAATGTCCCTGTCTCAATGCAAGAATAAGAGTAAATAGAACAATGTCTGATAAAGTACAAATAAGGAATGGGACGAGACAGTCCTGCCCATTGTTCCCATTATTTTTCATATCTCTTGAACTTTTAATTGCTGTTAGATCAGGATATTAATGGTGTTAGGGTTTCTAACATTCAGTATAAAGTGTCTGCTTTTGAAGACGATTTACTGTTTTATATAACACAACCCCACATCATATACAAAACTAATAAATGCTTTTGGTGCCCTATCTAATTTCAAAATGAATTATAATGTCAGAAGTATTTAATATTACCGTATCAAAGCAAACTTCTACTAATTTAAAATATTTTTTCCTTTAATTGGGCTAAGCATTCAGCTAAATATATAGGTACTAAGAAACAATGTACCTTTACTTGAAACTATAGATTAGTATATTCTGAAATGCAGTAATATGTGTTTCATGGTTTGACAAAGTATTATGTATTTCCAAAACATACCTATTACTATTCCTCTCAGGTTTTGTGCTATAATTAAATTCAAATTATCTAAATTCATATGGAAAGATTCAACTCTTAGAATTTTTTATAAGACTCTAACTAGACTAAGTGAAATTGAGATATATTCCATGTATATATCATGCTACTGTGCAACGCAACTATTTAGAATTTTAATGTGGCATACTGAAAAAAGTTGGCACCCACACATTAATGCAGTAAATGGAGGATAAAATAAAACTTTAGATCCTCTAATGTAACGCTAACTTGGGCTATACAGCTAGTGCTTAGAGCATGGGTTACATGTGACTCTTACACTTAAGGCAGGGCCTTCACTAAGTGAAAGAATAAAGGTGTGGTGTAGTGTAACTACAACTCTCACAGGCTACTGTGCAATAAAAATGGGAAAGAATGCACGCCAGGAGGTTCTTGAGGCGAAAAAGATGAAACTGTTTATCTGTTCAAGACAAAAGAGCCCAGGGTAAGCAATGAGACCCATTATAATCAGCAGACTAGAACAGGTGGATGAGACAGCTGAGGGCCTTCCCTGAGCAGTAGTCAAGTAGTAAGGCAGACCTCCAGGCAGATGTACCTTGAAGTGGTCCCGATATCACCCAGCAGAGTGGTCTAAGCCTACACCCTACCTAATGTGGTCCCTTCACTAAAGGCAATCTAGGAGCCTTGGGAAAATATTCCCCTGCTACAGATCCTTGATGGAGCACAAAGCTGCTCTTTATATCTCTCCTCTCTATCTTACTCTCCTAGAGAGTATATAACAAAGATTATCCTGTCTCTAGCTCGTTCAGGGGGTCCCTGCTCCCCGACTCTAGGTACTAGAGGTACTTGCCCCTCTAGGGCAAAAGGGCTTTACTGGACCTTGGTATACCCAGGCTCAGTGGGAACATCCAGTTGGTAAGTACACCAGAAGCCAAAGAGAAAGATCCACCCCTTTCCATACACTATAGTAAAGTGTAATAACTAAGATATGTAGATTAAACCTAGATACATGGGCTTTTGCCCAGCAACTAGGGAAAAGGAGGAAGGGTAGGCAATTAAAGCCATAGGGTCATTTTAACCCTATGGCTCCCTATATACAACAGGGGAAAAAACCCATTTCTTCCTGACAATGGAGCAAAATAAATACACAAATATCAAAATAACATTTGAAAATTAGCGTAATAATAGACAGTACCATAACATCATATTTTGGTGTCCTCTCCTAAGAAATACCTGGTGACAATATACTTAAAAAAAACAGTAAAGAAAAATGCAAAAGAAAAATGGAATACTGTATAGTAGACGTTTCAAGTGCAATAACAGTTTCAGTTACTTAGAACTTTATTACAATTATCAAGAGTCTCTGTATCAGATCACTCAGGCATGTTACTTAGAGAAGACTTGGGATCATCCTGCCCTGCATCAGGAATTAACCCAGACACATACTTGTTGAACACTTAGGGGCAAATTCACTAAGCGCCGAAGCGCCGAACGCTAGCGTTAATTCGCTAGCATTTGGCATTTTCGTTACTGCGCAAATTCACTAACAAACGCTGGCGTAGTTTCGCTAGTGTTACTTCGCACCCTTATGCCAGGCGAATTTTCGCTAGCGACGTAACTACGCAAATTCACTAACTTGCGCAGTGTACTGAACGCTACCTTTTACACTAGACTTCCTTCGCCACCTCAGACCTGGCGAAGCGCAATAGAGTAGATAGGGATTGTTTCAAAAAAAGTCAAAATTTTTTCTAAGTCCCAAAAAACATTTTCTACATGATGGGTGATAGGCTAAAAAAGATCAAAAATTTTTTTGGGGCTCCCCTCCTTCCCCCCTACATTTCCTGACTCATGGCAACTTACCTAGACAGTGGGCACATGTGTAGGGCAAAATAAAAATTTTATTTGATGATTTGAAGGTTTTCTTGGCATTTGTAGTGCTTACGGTATACGTATTCCTCCATTGAAATTTGAATTTGGCGCCGTATGCAAATTAGCCTTCGCTAGCGTAACTTCACTTTACATAGCGAAACAACGCAAGCGCAACTTCGCAACCTTACGCTACCCCTGAGTGCAACTTCGGATTTTAGTGAATTTTCGAAGCGCTGGCGAAACTACGCCTGGCGAAGTGCGGCGAAGTTGCGCCTGCCACAACTTCGATTCTTAGTGAATTTGCCCCTTGGAAACAACCTGCCTCACATCAGGAGTTCCCGGCACATGACTTAGAGGAAAGGAACATGGGAATATCCTGCTCTGCTCAGCTATAAAAGAAAATTAGTTATTCTTTTGCATAGGAAATCATTTACCCATAGTAGTGCAACACTCATTTCAACAATAGCTAAATTAGTAATGCCCCACCATAACTAAACTTTATTCCAGCATCATACCCCCCCTTTCCAAGTGTCCAAATACTGCCAGTCACTTGAGAGGTAGAATGCTTAAGTATAAAGATGATACTCAGCCAGCGAATAGAAAGAGGTAGAAGATTTGTGGTAGGGGCACAACAGTCTCTGTCTTGTGAACCCAACTATTTACAAAGTTTAAAGTCATTCAATAAAAAACAGGGAATGAGGGAAAAACTGTCGAAGCTAAACTCCAGGTGTCTCGACTGTTAGGAGTCCATAGAGCAGCTGAAAGTAATCTCAGGAGTGGATCCCATAATCAGGATCCTGAGAAAAATCAGTCCCAAATCCTTCAAGGAAGTCTGGATACATCACAGGGTCCAACCAGTACCCCTGTGGATAGTCACGGCTTCACCTCAATTTTCTTCAGGGTGTCCTCATATGTGAGGTAATAAGAGGGGTTTGGCTTATCCATTCTACCCCCATTAGGCAACTTTGAGCTTAAGCTGAAAAGTCCGCCCTCTTGGAATTGTCCACTTTGGACAGTTCATGTTCACAGCACCCACAGAATGGCACTACCACCCTCATATTATTCAAGTTCAGTCTCTCCCCATATGTACCGGCACATATATAACTTTTGGCAAACTCTATAACCGGGGGAATCACACAGTGAAAAGGGAGTGATCCCAGCCGGGACATCGGCATCCTCCCATCCATTCCAACCAATGTCTGTCATATCAAAAAAAAAAAAATTGGTTTTACTGAGGATGGAATTGAAATGTACTCCACTTGTACCCGCAGCTGCAGCTGCAGAGTGAATTGGCAGTAAGCAGCAGAAGGTCCAGTTGATCCATCCACAGCCATGGTCTGGGGGAAGTGCGGCACTTGAGAACCTGGAGCATGTGCTGGAAAGCACTCCGGGCTCCACAGTGATTAAAGGTAGGTAACTGGATACCGTTAGCAATGAAGGAGCATGTGCTGAGAGCTCTTTGTAGCAGCAGCTAGAAGTGTTCAGGCACAGACAGTAAGGAGCAATGATAGGCTAGTCCTCTCTCCACAAAGTCTACTCACAAAATGGCGGTGATGACGTATATTTAGGAGCCGCCCTGCTCCAATCACTCCAACAGTTGTCGCACCTAAATTGGCAACTGTAGGCTGTCGCGACTTGGAGATGATTGAGAGTGGCTCAAGCCAATAATGGTCAGCGGGAAAAACCTCCAAGACCAAACCCACAGCCTACTTTAGCGCTGAAAAAGGAAAAAAATGTGCAGGACAGCCTTTTTGGGAGCTAGAATTAAATTTAAAGCTCTCTATGGATGAATGGGAAAAAAGTCTCACTAAATTTAAAATATTCACATCAGCAAAAATGCATAAGTCCTGTTACAAAATCATATCCGTATGGCACCCGCACAGTCAGGGAATCAGGAATTTTCTACCTAGAACTAGAGCACTATACCACAGAGGCAAGCATTCAGGGCATGAGTGGAGAGCAGATAAAAAATAAAATTCAAAATTTTAATTTTTTTATGTAAGTCCACAGCTGTTGACCAATTATCTCCTTTCACGCTATCCTACCCCAGTTGTACTCCTGGTTGGGCATTCTTGTGCCGGGCTGCACAGCATGCTCAGATAAGACCAGGTGTAAAAAGTATTTTTTTTTTCAGCATCAGTGTAATATGGAGAGGTATCAGTAGCTTGGCATGGGTACATGTTCTTCCTGAGGTTGAATCTTCAGTTGAGTCTATGACAGTCCATTTGTCCTGGTAGTAGCCACTGGGGGCAATGATCTCTGCCAAGTTATAGTTTCTGATCTTATTTGTCTCATAAAGTGCTTGATTCAATGCGCTAAATATGCAATAAAGAAAATGTGTGTTTACCTGCGATAAAGAATGTGCTATTCTACCTAATTAAATTAATTGCAATATGGAATTTAGTAAATGAGAGAAATGTTCAATTTAGCGGTTTTGTAGCAGTTTCTATTTTTTTGTGTGGAAATGGTTATCGCTCTTTTTTTTATTACCAAATCACGCTGCAACTTAAAGGTACAGTAACACCAAAATATAAAAGTGTTTTGTAAAGTAATGAAAATATAATGTACTTGTTATGTATTGACTG
This sequence comes from Xenopus laevis, assembly GCF_017654675.1. Classification (NCBI taxonomy): domain Eukaryota; kingdom Metazoa; phylum Chordata; class Amphibia; order Anura; family Pipidae; genus Xenopus; species Xenopus laevis. Next base: position 29,309,145 of record NC_054378.1, on the reverse strand, counting down.
TTAATGTAATGCCAGTAGATGGCGCTGTTACATCTTAAACTGAGATGTGTCACTCTGCTCTGCTGATTATTGTTTCCCAAGTATCTGCCTCTCTATCTCTCTTTTCTCCTAACTTGTTGGCAGTTCAGCCATGCTTTCCTTCCTAGTAAAGTTTGTTCTACTCCCAGCTACTGTGAACGTTTTGTGTACTACTACAGGGTCCAGAACTTAATAGTACTGTTGCCCTGCACTGGTAAAACTGGTGTGTTTGCTTCAGACATGCTACTATAGCTTACATAAACAAGCTGCCGTGTAGCTATGGGGGCAGCCATTTACAGCTGGAAAAGGAGAAAAGGCACAGGGCAAACAGTAGATAGATAAGCTCTGCAGTAAATAATGGGATTTTTCAGAATGTTTATATTTTCTACTTTGTTTCCTGTGCTTGAATTGCCCCCATGACTATATATCAGCCTGTTTATATAAACTATAGTTTTACCGTTATATTATATTGTCGTTCCTTTAAAACACCTTCATCATTTGGTGTTATTGTTCCTTTAACATGCAGAATTCTACTTCTGTCTACAATTGTATAAATACAACATATGTCAAGTTCGTAACCTGAAATACTATTTTTTCATGTGGAAAATAACTTCACCTCTAAAGCTCCAAGTTGCCTAAGTTGCTCATCACAACCAATTAAATGTTATTACTTAAACACCACACCCAGACATACAGTAGCAACACTATAAAAAGGACTTGCTGTTCTAGAAAATTTGTGAAAATTCAAGTTTGCAATTACAAACCCATGTTGCTTGCTAGGGTCACATATTGTAACAACTTTATAATTGTTGTAAAGAGAAACAGCAACAGCTATGACAAAACTCAAAAATATGGTGAATTAACCACAAATGAAGCTAAGCAATAACCATTCTATCTTTGTTTTGAAAGTTTCAATTACACTGAATTGTCTCTGTGTAGCCAATGGCATTATTTAATGTTAAAAAAAAAGCCCTTCAGGCCAAAAAAACAGAAGGAGGCCCATTTCAGCCTGTACAGTTTAGCATCAAGGTTTTGTGATCATTCTGCCATTTGCTTATGTATGATTCTTATCTTTTTTTTACAGACCAACAACTAAAATAACAACCACCATCCGTGCAGCACAAAAAAGTTTGGTTCGGTATTCAGCCAGGATTCAGCCTTTTTCAGCAGGATTCGGATTCAGCCGAATCCTTGTGCCTGGCTGAACCCAATCTGAATCCTAATTTTGCATATGTAAATTAGGTGCGGGAAGGGAAATTTTCATCACAAAACAAGGAAGTAAAAATGTTTTTCCCCCCACTGTTTCCTTTCCTGCCCCTAATTTACATATGCAAATTAGGATTTGGTTCGGTATTTGGCCAAATCTTTCACAAAGAATTCGCCTGAATCAAAAATAGTGGATTCAGTGCATTCCTACAAAAAAGCAATTTGGCCAAAAAGAATACCCCATCTTCTCAAACTTTAACAATGAATGCTGGTCCAAGTGACACTCCTGATCCAAGAGAATAATGTAAGTGAGGATCATATTGTTATGCACCAACCATCTTTTCCTAGCTGGCCAACAACACACCCATATAGTGTTTATGGTGCAGCAATACCCAACATATGTGCTGGTAATATCCCAGCAATAACACCACCACAACTTCAGGTTTTTGCAACAGCTAGAAATCAAGGTAATTTTTTTACACACATACCATGCACATCCTTGTGTCTCCTTATATGTGGCCTACACAAAGGCCTTTTTGCAATAATTGATGCCTATAACAGCAATGTCCTCTCCAAATGTAACCACTACTATAAATACTGAAACAGCAAACACTGCATTAGAACAAAATAACCCAAGAAACTCCAAACCCAATATTGTATTATAATGCAATATAAACCAAGAGCCTTCAAGCCAAAATATTGACATAAAACTATACAAGTTATCCTGTAAATGAAGTAGAATGTGAGGCAGAAGAAACACAATCACATGATGATGCTGCGTTTTCAGAGGAGAATCAGGAACCATCAGATTACCATTCTGAAAGTGCGCTGGATCCATTCCATGTGTCGGATAAGGCATTCCAAGCTTTTAACAATTCCTATCTGGAAACACAAATAAGATGCCATAATAATATGGTGAATTTTTAAATTACGTTTGTAGATAGTAAGAATGGCAAATTAGAATTATGATTTGGCCATAACACTGAAAAGAACAGAGCACAATCAAACTGAACTCCTCAAGCAAAATTTGACCATATAACCCACACCATATCAACACCATAGCACAATATACACAGTACCATCACATCCTCTTCTGGTACCCTCTCCTGAGGCATATCACGGAACAATGGTCACTGCAAAGGAAAAACAGCTTACACAATACTGTATCATAAAAACATTTTCAAGTGCAAAATAAAGTAGTTGCAATTACTCAAACTTTATTACAACTCTCCTGAGTGTTTGTACAAGACCCTTTACGAGCAAGTCCAAGTTTCAGTAAGAACTGACCAGTCCTTTACTCTCCAGGGTCTGAATTCCACTTGCTGGCACACTAGGTTCCCTCCTCCTGGGGTTTCACTGCTGTGAACCAAACATGGCCCTAGTGTCCACGTATTCCAGCTCTGTTCCAGTACCGGGAGCACACTAACATGGAGCTGTACCCTCTGGGACCTCTGGATCTGGCCATCCATCTCATATGTATCCTCTATCTTGGGTATGGGCATGGTGTCTCACGTGGCTGAAAAGAAAGTGTTATGCACCTGCAACTGCCATCCACACAGGTCAATGCAGCAGCAACCGCAGTCCATTAGTGCGTGACAGCACAAATATTTGCTTCCTAGCAGCTGCTAGAGGTAGTAAGCACCCCCAGATCAGGGGCAGTGCAGATATATCCACCTCCGGCAAAAATTCTCCACAAAATGTCGGCAGTGACAAACATCAGGATCCGCCTCATTCCATGGTTCCAAAGTGCTTCTCGTGCCCAAAAATGGCAACGTGGACATCTTGCACAACTTGACTGATTGACACAGGCACTGGCCAGCACGGGTACTCGGGGAATGAACCTCCAAGCTCAAAACTCACGGCCAAATACTTTCGTGAGAAAAACGTGGACTGCCTTTTTCCTACTAGGTCCAGTAGCTGGACTTAAAGCAACAGTAGCTCAGCTTTTAAGAAATCACGCTCCACGTTGGGCGCCAAAATGTAATTCTATTGTCTTGACCCATAGGGGTTAAATAGCTGCTATGCCTTTAAATCCCTACCCTTCCTCCTTTCTCCCTAGTAACTAGGCAAAAGCCTATGTATCTAGTTAGTTATTTACATAACCAGTGTTATTGGCCAGGGGTGTTATGACCACTTCCTAATGAAACCCAGAGATTCTGCTCAGCAGGGACACAGATAAGAAATGTATCAACTAAATGTATCCATTTAGAACAGTTTACAGGGTCGGCGACCCCCCCTCCCAGAGCTGCTTCAGAAGGTGAAAAAAGACACTTGACAAAACAGTCACACATAGAAAATAGAAAGTAATTGGAAAAAGTCTTTATGTCTGATGAGCTATCTGAAAACAACTAGTTGTTTGAAGGTGAACCACCCCTTTAACAAACTATACTGATTTTATGCAACAATAGAACAAAATTTTCACAGAATTTTTTGTTGCGCTCGGTGTCTTTATTGAATGAAAAAAAAAAAGTCAAACATACGTTAAGATACAAAATTATCTTAATACACTACAGACTAATCATGAGGATTTAAAACAACACTCTCATTTCCCTAAATATATGAATCATTTAAATAAAAAAACTGAAAAATTGGAGTGTGAATTGATGGACAGAAAGACAAACAAGTTTAAAAGGGATAAAGGTGACTATGACTCGACAAAACCTTTTTTCACATAAAAGGTATAGAACAGATCAAAAGAGAAAGGGTTTTAAAAAATCCATCTTAAAACCTCCTAAGGATAAAAGAGTGAGCTTTTCAGATTTTGAAAGTTTTGAAGAATCAGATACTGGTGCCTGCTCCTCCTCTTCTTTGTCTCCCCAGCCAATTCAAACTTTAAGAGCTCAAGAAATATTTTCAATTGAAGATAGCCGATATACATCATACTCCACATCATCAAAACATGATTATGGCAAACATCCAAAGTGGAAGAACAGATAGAACTACCCTTCAAGTGATCTAAGCGGGGAAGAAGAAAACATCAGGTTATCAAAGTACTCCCTGAGGGAAAGGGGGAAGAAAAGGTTTTGAACTTGTTTAATAGGACTTTGTCCCTTGATGAAATTAATGTTCTAGCAAAAGGTCTCACTTTTTCACCTGTAAAAAAATTTGATCTGTTCGATACAATCACTGATAGTAATCCCTTTGTATGTAAAATACTGTTGAGGAAGCATTTCTATAACAAAGATGAACAGGAGAATAGGTCTGATGACGTTTAGTTCAAACAATCAAATTTTTATACAGTTCAGGAATTACAATCTGTTATACATCTAGAGGATTTACAAATGATAGGTAACTATGTCAAGGTCAGAGCTAGATTAACCAATATGGGGTTCAGGCCTAAATCCACCTGCACATTTAAGGGATCAAGTGTTGAATCTTTTTCAAAAAAGTGTAGAAACTGAACTAATTACATTACATACCAATAGGAATCTCATGGAAAAAACACAGATAAATATAATTTTAACTATAAAGAAAAATAGGCCTTAAAAAGCTTAGAAAATGACAGTGAAATTGTTATTATAAATGCAGATAAAGGAGGACAAATAGTCATACTCAATAAAATAGACTATATACAAGAGGCTGTCAGACAATTGTCTGATAAAAACATTTACATTCATTTGGATACTAACCCTACAAAAAAATATAAAAAGGAATGAGATCATCTTATTTTAGAAACATTTGAAAATAATATCATAGATGAAATGGTGGCTTCATATTTAAAAGTGGAATATCCTAAAACTGCAATTTTTCACCATTTTCCAAAAATCCATAAAGCTACTCGTCCCCCTATAGGCCGTCCCATTATAGCGGGCATAGGTTCACTAGGTGAAAATTTGTGTTCTTATATTGATTACTTGCTCCAACAATTAGTATTTCAACTTCCTAGTTATCTAAAAGATAGCAATCATTTAATTTACACCATGAATAATTTAAATTTAAAAGTGAATATAATTGGGCATCCACTGATGTAGTGGCCCTCTACTCGTGTATCCCCCATCACCTTGGATTACAGGCTATTGAATTCCATTTTACTTGCTTCAGTGTATTTAACTCAAACTTGATTTCATTTATCTTGCGAGCTATAAAATATTTACTCACACATAACTTCTTTCTATTTAATAATAAATATTTTTAACAGTGCTGTGGCAATACCATGGGTGCTAAATTTGCCCCCTCATATGCCAACCTATTTTTGGGTTGGTGGGAGGATCGATACATTTTTCATAATTGTGACTTTTCTAATTACATACAATACTATGGGAGATACACATTAATTGTAACCAACTCAATTTAAAATTTACCATTGAATTCAACATACAATTCATTAATTTATTAGACATCACCTTATGTGGTGAAAATTAAACTGTAATCACTAATATGATTCTTGACGTAATATCCTGTCATCCTTAACATTTAATAAAACGTATTCCATACAGTCAATTTTTAAGATTGAGATGCATATGTACAAGAAACATATATTTTATTAACAAGTCTGAGGATTTAAAAAGTAGACTATTGGAGAGAGGTTATAGTTGGGAGAACTTTTTCCAATTCTCAAAGCAGTTTTAGCTAAAGGACACACTTTAGTATCAAGAAGAACACAGACTCTTGGTAATATATTATCCCCTAGTCTAATAAGAACTATTACTCCAAGCAAAACCTGGTTACATACAAAAGGGAGCTACAAATGTGCTTCGACGAAATGCATTACTTGTAAATACATCTCTGTAACTAAGACCTTTACTTTCAACACTACTACAAAAAACTATGATATCAAACATTATATTAATTGTAATACTACAAATGTGATCTATCTTCTTAACCACAAAACATTTACAAAACATTACGTGGGTCAAACGAATCAAATTAGATAACACATTCTTAATATTAACAACAAGAAATATAGAACAGCAGTTGCCAGGCATTTTGATGAGTGTAACAGTAGGATTTCCTTTTATTTGAGAGTCACAGGCATAGATAGAGTAGTTCCTAAAATAAGGGGTGGAAACATTTATTCTGAGTTATTGAAATTAGAGACCAAATGGATTTTATATTTAGGTACAAGGCGGCTGCCGATTTTGATGTCTCCTGCTGTGTATAATAGTCAGTCCTTTTTCCCTTTTCCCTATTTTTTCCCTATGTATTATGTATTTCCTAATTAAGTTAACCTATGTTTTGTTTTGCCCTTGGGGGTGTGTCTAATCAATCCTAGGATCTGAATGTTCTCTCTTGGGTGACACATCTGGTAGCACTGCCTACATGGTTACATGGTTACTGCCTACATTGGCTACCTTTATTTTAAATATCCTGTATTTAATGTTCAATATTCAGCCTGGTAGACACAAAATGTGTCAGGCCCTGGTTCTTAATTATGGAGAATAAAATGTAAGCTTTTTTAAAATTCTACCATCTGACTCTGTTTTCACTACTTCGTGCGTCCAGGCCTGTGCCAGCCTCTTTTGAAGTTTCCTGGTATTTGCTCCCCTTGCTGAAGGTCTGGGGCATGTGCACCCCGGCCCCCCCATGTATATCGGTAAGCTAATTTAACGTCTCTAAACATTGCACATACTGGTTACATATTTGTTTAGGTCCCTCTAGGGCACGTAGCTTTACTGGGTCTTGCTGCACCCAGGCTCCATGGAACATCCAGCTGGGTCAGCAACCAGAAGCCAAAGAGGAAGTTCCACCCCTTCTTTTTCACTATACAGGGTGTGTTCACAGTGCCTCCTGGCCAATAGCACAACTATGCAAATCTAGTCTACATCTAATCTACATCTAGCTACATGGGCATCTGCCCGGCAACTAGGAAGATCAGGAAGTGTAGGGAATTAAAGCCATGGGGACACATTAACCCTATGGGTCCCCACATAACTATAGAGTTTAGTATAACAATAGTGTGGTGTTTATAAAAATGGCCTGTAGATGTCACTGTGCTCAAGACTTATACTGTGCATACTTTCTATACAGCTTGTCATGTTAGCATTGCTTACTGTTGTGTAATGGCTGCATGAGCCTGCTAATAAGCACTGTTATACTCTATTCATCCTTGGCTACCAAAACATAACAAATAGCCTTTATATTATGTCTGTCCAATAAATCATCCAATCCACTTTTAAAGGCATTAACAGAATCAGCCATCACAACATCACCCAGCAGTGCATTCCACAACCTCATTGTCCTCACTGTGAAGAACTACCTACGTTTCTTCAAATAAAAGTTTTTTTCTTCTAGTCTAAAGAGGTGGCCTCTGGTGCAGTGATCCTTTTTATGGGTAAAAAGATCCCTTGCTATTTGTGTATAACGTCCTCTACTGTACTTGTAAACTGTAATCATGTCCCCTCGCAAGCTCCTTTTTTCCAGAGAAAACAACCCCAACCTTGACAGTCTACCCTCAAAATTTAAGTTATCCATCCCTAAGCAGTTTAGTTGCATGCCTCTGCACTCTTCCAGCTTATTTATATACCTCTTAAGGACTGGAGTCCAAAACTGCACTGCATACTCCAAGTGAGGCCTTGCCAGAGACCTTTAAAGAGGCATCATTTTGTTTTCATCCCTTGAGTTAATGCCATATTTTATGTAAGACAGAACTTTATTTGCTTTAGTAGCCACAGAATCACACTGTCCAGAATTAGACAACATATTATCTACAAAAATCCATAGATCCTTCTCATTTAAGGAAACTCCCAACATACTGCCATTTAGCGTATAACTTGCATTTTATTATTTTTCCAAAGTGCATAACCTTGTATTTATCAACATTGAACCTCATTTTCCAGTTTGCTGCCCAGTTTTCCACCTTAGACAAATCACTCTGCAAAATGGCAGCATCCTGCATGGAACCTATAGTTCTGCACAGTGTAGTATCATCTGCAAAAATAGAACAGTACTTTCAATGCCCACCTCCAGGTAAAAACAAAGGACCTAGCACAGAGCACTGCGGTATTCCACTAACAACAATGGCCCAATTAGAAAATGTTCCATTTACCACCACTCTTTGTAGTCTATCTTTTAGCCAGTTGTCTATGCAGGTACAAATACTATGTTCCAGGCCAACATTCCTTAATATAACCACTAACCTTCTGTGTGGCACTGTATCAAATGCTTTAGCAAAGTCCAAGTAAATCACATCCACTGCCATCCCTTCTCATTAAAAGAAATTAAGTTAGTCTGGCAAGATCTATTATGCATAAAACCATGCTGGCACAAACTAGTAGTATTTTGATTTGCTGTGAAGTCCAGTATCTTATCCTTTATTAACCCTTTGAAAGCTTTCCTACCACTGACGTCACACTAATCTGCCTATTGTTTTGAGGCTGAGTACTGGATCCCTTTTGAATAGCGGCACCACATTAGCAATTCGTCAGTCTCTCTGCACCATGCCAGACCTTAATGAATTCTGAAAAATTAAGTGAAGAGGTTTGGCTAAGCTCGCTAAGTACACTGGGATGAATACCATCTGGCCTGGATCTTTGTTTATCTTTAGATGTTCTAGTCCTTTTTGAATTTCCTCATGTGTGAACCATGCATCATTAGTTGTATTACTAGAATTGGGACTATAAAGAAGGAAACCTTCATTAACTGGTTAAAAAAATATGAGACAAAAAATATGAGTTCAGCAACTCAGTTTTTCATTAACCAGCTGATCCTGCTTTATTTTTTTACTATATATATATATACAATCCCTGTTTTGTTTAAAGGGTAAGGCATTTTTTAGTAGCAGTATGCACAAAATGTCGCTGTCTTAAATATATTGATAATGGGTTGAGTGCAGAGGACTCTTGTATTTGACTATATGTATTTTGTGGTCACAGCCTCATTGCACCCCCGCCTAATGGTTTTAAAAAATAGTGGTGAGCACAACTTTCCCTTGTTTGTTATAGTTTATACAGGAGCAGTGACCAGCTCTATGTTGTAGCTCCCACCCTTCCCAGCTATAGTCAGGTGATCCCACTGGTGTCTAATAAAAGGGCAGCCAAGTATGGAGGTTTACTTTGAAAGCAGCAAGTTAAGTTGCAGGTAATACCTAGTCCCTTTGTAAAATGTATAATGAAGCAATGGAATTCTTAATGAATCAGATAAAATTGAGCATAGGACTGGCCAGATATGGGATGACTTTGACGTAGTTGGCCAGCTTAAATATATTGCAATATATGGACAAACAATCCCTGTTTTGTTTAAAGGGTAAGGCATTTTTTAGTAGCAGTATGCACAAAATGTCGCTGTCTTAAATATATTGATAATGGGTTGAGTGCAGAGGACTCTTGTATTTGACTATATGTATTTTGTGGTCACAGCCTCATTGCACCCCCGCCTAATGGTTTTAAAAAATAGTGGTGAGCACAACTTTCCCTTGTTTGTTATAGTTTATACAGGAGCAGTGACCAGCTCTATGTTGTAGCTCCCACCCTTCCCAGCTATAGTCAGGTGATCCCACTGGTGTCTAATAAAAGGGCAGCCAAGTATGGAGGTTTACTTTGAAAGCAGCAAGTTAAGTTGCAGGTAATACCTAGTCCCTTTGTAAAATGTATAATGAAGCAATGGAATTCTTAATGAATCAGATAAAATTGAGCATAGGACTGGCCAGATATGGGATGACTTTGACGTAGTTGGCCAGCTTAAATATATTGCAATATATGGACAAACAATCCCTGTTTTGTTTAAAGGGTAAGGCATTTTTTAGTAGCAGTATGCACAAAATGTCGCTGTCTTAAATATATTGATAATGGGTTGAGTGCAGAGGACTCTTGTATTTGACTATATGTATTTTGTGGTCACAGCCTCATTGCACCCCCGCCTAATGGTTTTAAAAAATAGTGGTGAGCACAACTTTCCCTTGTTTGTTATAGTTTATACAGGAGCAGTGACCAGCTCTATGTTGTAGCTCCCACCCTTCCCAGCTATAGTCAGGTGATCCCACTGGTGTCTAATAAAAGGGCAGCCAAGTATGGAGGTTTACTTTGAAAGCAGCAAGTTAAGTTGCAGGTAATACCTAGTCCCTTTGTAAAATGTATAATGAAGCAATGGAATTCTTAATGAATCAGATAAAATTGAGCATAGGACTGGCCAGATATGGGATGACTTTGACGTAGTTGGCCAGCTTAAATATATTGCAATATATGGACAAACAATCCCTGTTTTGTTTAAAGGGTAAGGCATTTTTAGTAGCAGTATGCACAAAATGTCGCTGTCTTAAATATATTGATAATGGGTTGAGTGCAGAGGACTCTTGTATTTGACTATATGTATTTTGTGGTCACAGCCTCATTGCACCCCCGCCTAATGGTTTTAAAAAATAGTGGTGAGCACAACTTTCCCTTGTTTGTTATAGTTTATACAGGAGCAGTGACCAGCTCTATGTTGTAGCTCCCACCCTTCCCAGCTATAGTCAGGTGATCCCACTGGTGTCTAATAAAAGGGCAGCCAAGTATGGAGGTTTACTTTGAAAGCAGCAAGTTAAGTTGCAGGTAATACCTAGTCCCTTTGTAAAATGTATAATGAAGCAATGGAATTCTTAATGAATCAGATAAAATTGAGCATAGGACTGGCCAGATATGGGATGACTTTGACGTAGTTGGCCAGCTTAAATATATTGCAATATATGGACAAACAATCCCTGTTTTGTTTAAAGGGTAAGGCATTTTTTAGTAGCAGTATGCACAAAATGTCGCTGTCTTAAATATATTGATAATGGGTTGAGTGCAGAGGACTCTTGTATTTGACTATATGTATTTTGTGGTCACAGCCTCATTGCACCCCCGCCTAATGGTTTTAAAAAATAGTGGTGAGCACAACTTTCCCTTGTTTGTTATAGTTTATACAGGAGCAGTGACCAGCTCTATGTTGTAGCTCCCACCCTTCCCAGCTATAGTCAGGTGATCCCACTGGTGTCTAATAAAAGGGCAGCCAAGTATGGAGGTTTACTTTGAAAGCAGCAAGTTAAGTTGCAGGTAATACCTAGTCCCTTTGTAAAATGTATAATGAAGCAATGGAATTCTTAATGAATCAGATAAAATTGAGCATAGGACTGGCCAGATATGGGATGACTTTGACGTAGTTGGGCCAGCTTAAATATATTGCAATATATGGACAAACAATCCCTGTTTTGTTTAAAGGGTAAGGCATTTTTAGTAGCAGTATGCACAAAATGTCGCTGTCTTAAATATATTGATAATGGGTTGAGTGCAGAGGACTCTTGTATTTGACTATATGTATTTTGTGGTCACAGCCTCATTGCACCCCCGCCTAATGGTTTTAAAAAATAGTGGTGAGCACAACTTTCCCTTGTTTGTTATAGTTTATACAGGAGCAGTGACCAGCTCTATGTTGTAGCTCCCACCCTTCCCAGCTATAGTCAGGTGATCCCACTGGTGTCTAATAAAAGGGCAGCCAAGTATGGAGGTTTACTTTGAAAGCAGCAAGTTAAGTTGCAGGTAATACCTAGTCCCTTTGTAAAATGTATAATGAAGCAATGGAATTCTTAATGAATCAGATAAAATTGAGCATAGGACTGGCCAGATATGGGATGACTTTGACGTAGTTGGCCAGCTTAAATATATTGCAATATATGGACAAACAATCCCTGTTTTGTTTAAAGGGTAAGGCATTTTTTAGTAGCAGTATGCACAAAATGTCGCTGTCTTAAATATATTGATAATGGGTTGAGTGCAGAGGACTCTTGTATTTGACTATATGTATTTTGTGGTCACAGCCTCATTGCACCCCCGCCTAATGGTTTTAAAAAATAGTGGTGAGCACAACTTTCCCTTGTTTGTTATAGTTTATACAGGAGCAGTGACCAGCTCTATGTTGTAGCTCCCACCCTTCCCAGCTATAGTCAGGTGATCCCACTGGTGTCTAATAAAAGGGCAGCCAAGTATGGAGGTTTACTTTGAAAGCAGCAAGTTAAGTTGCAGGTAATACCTAGTCCCTTTGTAAAATGTATAATGAAGCAATGGAATTCTTAATGAATCAGATAAAATTGAGCATAGGACTGGCCAGATATGGGATGACTTTGACGTAGTTGGCCAGCTTAAATATATTGCAATATATGGACAAACAATCCCTGTTTTGTTTAAAGGGTAAGGCATTTTTTAGTAGCAGTATGCACAAAATGTCGCTGTCTTAAATATATTGATAATGGGTTGAGTGCAGAGGACTCTTGTATTTGACTATATGTATTTTGTGGTCACAGCCTCATTGCACCCCCGCCTAATGGTTTTAAAAAATAGTGGTGAGCACAACTTTCCCTTGTTTGTTATAGTTTATACAGGAGCAGTGACCAGCTCTATGTTGTAGCTCCCACCCTTCCCAGCTATAGTCAGGTGATCCCACTGGTGTCTAATAAAAGGGCAGCCAAGTATGGAGGTTTACTTTGAAAGCAGCAAGTTAAGTTGCAGGTAATACCTAGTCCCTTTGTAAAATGTATAATGAAGCAATGGAATTCTTAATGAATCAGATAAAATTGAGCATAGGACTGGCCAGATATGGGATGACTTTGACGTAGTTGGCCAGCTTAAATATATTGCAATATATGGACAAACAATCCCTGTTTTGTTTAAAGGGTAAGGCATTTTTTAGTAGCAGTATGCACAAAATGTCGCTGTCTTAAATATATTGATAATGGGTTGAGTGCAGAGGACTCTTGTATTTGACTATATGTATTTTGTGGTCACAGCCTCATTGCACCCCCGCCTAATGGTTTTAAAAAATAGTGGTGAGCACAACTTTCCCTTGTTTGTTATAGTTTATACAGGAGCAGTGACCAGCTCTATGTTGTAGCTCCCACCCTTCCCAGCTATAGTCAGGTGATCCCACTGGTGTCTAATAAAAGGGCAGCCAAGTATGGAGGTTTACTTTGAAAGCAGCAAGTTAAGTTGCAGGTAATACCTAGTCCCTTTGTAAAATGTATAATGAAGCAATGGAATTCTTAATGAATCAGATAAAATTGAGCATAGGACTGGCCAGATATGGGATGACTTTGACGTAGTTGGCCAGCTTAAATATATTGCAATATATGGACAAACAATCCCTGTTTTGTTTAAAGGGTAAGGCATTTTTTAGTAGCAGTATGCACAAAATGTCGCTGTCTTAAATATATTGATAATGGGTTGAGTGCAGAGGACTCTTGTATTTGACTATATGTATTTTGTGGTCACAGCCTCATTGCACCCCCGCCTAATGGTTTTAAAAAATAGTGGTGAGCACAACTTTCCCTTGTTTGTTATATATATATATATATATATATACATATATTTATATATAACTTATTTAAAAAATAATTTTAGGGGGGTTGCATAACGCAGGTACGATGTCCCCTTACCTCAGTAAATATCCAGGCCAATCTCAATGTCTCTTTGCTCAGCCCAAGATGGCAATGAGCAAGGAGACATGAGTCAGCACATCACGGCTCCTGCTTCCCCAGCTACGTCAGCATTAACAGGCTCACAGAGCCCAAGCCCACAACATATTGGGACACAAGATATGCAATGCACCCCATCTGAATTTGCTCCGGTAACAGAGAATATCTTGCTGCAACATTTAAACAGTCTTAAAGACTCCCTTACAGACACCATTACTAAAACAGTGGCTCAAGCTCTATCCACAATAAAAGCTGATGTAGCTGAATTGGGGGACAGAACAAACAAAGTGTAAAACACCCTGGCATAATGCCTTACAAACAGATCACCAACAATTGAAATTGCTTTGTGAAGATCTGGAAAACCGTAATCGCAGATGCAACCTGCGTATCAGGGTAATACCAGAGACAGTTAAACAATCAGATCTCAAGGATTATTTAAATACTTTGTTTGTACACCTGGCCCCAGATCACTCAGCAGAACTGTGACGCATGGATAGAGAACACAGAGCTCTAGGTGCCAGACCACCAGATGCAAAACTCCCAAAAGATGTGATCCTATCTATGCATTACTATGAGAGCAAAGACAAGATCATCATGGCTACCTAAAACCGCCAGTCAATCACACACCTGGGAGCAAGTCTACAAATCTTTAACGACATATTGGCTATTACATTAGCTTTGAAACCACTGACTCAACAGCTCCGAGAAAATAACATCCCATATAGGTGGGGATAACTGTGTAAATTAATTGCCACAAAAAATGGCAGGCCGAGAAGTCAGCCAGACTAAGCAGTTCCTGCATGCTTTGGAATTATCTGATAAAGACATACAGCTTCGTCCAACAGAACGTCTACAACCTGACAGAATACAATCACTTTGGGAAAAAGTTCCTGCGTCACGTCAACAAAATGATTAATAAAGATGGAGAGGCACAGCTTTTCTTGCCCGGAAGACAGGAAAGACCTGCTTTAACCTAGGAGTAACCTCACTGCCATTGGTACTTAGCCGGATCCACTGCTTTGTTACCTTAGGCCGGATCGAGCTCGGCAGGAGTACTTTAAATACCTACTACATATTTCACGGTCTACGACGACTGAACCTGCACCATACCCCGAGGAAGGAGACTGGGGACTACCAGCCGAATATCCCAGTGAATACTCCAAACTTGTAGTATTACATAGTAAGTAAGTAAGGTTGAAAAAAGACATGTCCATCGAGTTTGTATGGATGCTGGGTTTTCATTTGGAGGGGTTGAACTTGATGGACTTTGTCTTTTTTCAACTCAATTTAACTATGTAACTATGAGTTCAACCTTTTTTTTTATTAACTACCTATATGCCAGTTGATCCAGAGGAAGGCAAAAAACCCATCTGAAGCCTCTCCAATTTGCCTTAAAGGGGGAATAATTTCTTCCTGACTCCAAAATGGCAATCGGACTAGTCCCTGGATCAACTTGGAGTATGAGCTATTTCCCATAACCCTGTATTCCCTCACTTGCTAAAAAGCTATCCAACCCCTTCTTAAAACTATCTAATGTATCAGCCTGTACAACTGATTCAGGGAGAGAATTCCACATCTTCACAGCTCTCACTGTAAAAAACCCCTTCCGAATATTTAGGCGGAACCTCTTTTCTTTTCCTCTAATCGGAATGGATGACCTCGTGTCAGCTGGAAAGACCTACTGGTAAATAAAGCATTAGAGAGATTATTATATGATCCCCTTATATATTTATACATAGACATCAAATCACCCCTTAAGCGCCTCTTCTCCAGCATAAACATCCCCAATTTGGCCAGTCTTTCCTCATAGCTAAGATTTTTCTTACCTTTTACCAGCTTAGTTGCCCTTCTCTGTACCCTCTCTAATACAATAATGTCCTGTTTGAGTGATGGAGATCAAAACTGTATGGCATATTCTAGATGGGGCCTTACAAGTGCTCTATACAGTGGAAGAATGACCCCCTCCTCCCTTGACTCTAATACCCTTGATGCTGCCGACTGGCATTGCTTGCTACAGCCAAGTTTATCATCTACACCGACTCCAAGGTCCTTTTCCATAATCGATTTGCCTAGTGCAGTCCCATTAAGGGTACAAGTGGCTTGGATATTTTTACATCCCAGGTGCATGACCTCACATTTATCAACATTGAATCTCATTTGCCACTTAGCTGCCCAGATTGCCAGTTTGTCGAGATCCTGTTGCAAGGATGCCACATCCTGGATGGAATTAATTGGGCTGGATAATTTTGTGTCATCTGCAAACGCTGATACATTACTTACAACACCCTCACCTAAGTCATTAATGAACAAGTTAAATAAAAGTGGACCCAATACTGAGCCCTGGGGGACCCCACTAAGAACCTTACTCCAAGTAGAGAATGTCCCATTAACAACCACCCTCTGTACACGTGCAAACGACTTCATTAAGCCCAACAGACCTTAGTTTAGAAAGCAGTCGTTTGTGGGGCACAGTATCAAATGCTTTGGAAAAATCCAAATAGATCAAATCTACTGCCCCCCCACTGTCCAGAATCTTACTTACCACATCATAAAATGCAATCAAATTTGTCTGACATGACCTATCCTTCATAAAGCCATGCTGCTCATAATGCCATTCATTAGGACAAAATTTTGAATGTGATCCCTTAACAAGCCTTCAAATAATTTGCCCACCACAGATGTCAAGATTACTGGCCTATAATTACCAGTCTGAGAACGTAATCCCTTTTTAAATATTGGAATAACATCATCTTTTCTCCAATCCATAGGCACCATACCAGATGACAGTGAATCCAAGAAAATCCGAAAAAAGGGCTGGTCTAAAACTGAACTAAGCTCTCTTAGAACCCGGGGGTGTATGCCATCAGGCCCTGGAGCCTTGTTTACATTAATTTGTTTTAAAGCTTTATGAATCATATCCTGAGTCAGCCACTGACTAGATTGAGCTGAACCATTCGTGGAGTTATAAAATGAGCCTGTGAACCCAGACTCCTCTATTGTATACACTGAAGAGAAAAACTGATTTAACACATTTGCCTTTTCTGTATCTGTTACAACCATACCGGTACCATTATTTAATGGAGCAACACTCTCAACCTGCATCTTTTTACTATTAATATATTTAAAAAACTTTTTAGGGTTAGTTTTCACCTCCACCGCAATTAACTCTTCATTTCTTTTCTTAGCCTTCCGGATTGCTGATTTACAACATTTATTACAGTGTTTATATTCATTAAATGCAACTTCTGTCCCTACAGATTTGTAGTTTTTAAATGCCTTTCTCTTCTTTCCCATTAACTTCTTTGCGTCTGTATTAAGCCACAAAGGATGATTCTTAGAGCTTCTACGTTTAGTCCTTAAGGGAATAAATTGATAACAGTAATGATTTAATATCATTTTAAAGGACAACCATTTCTGTTCTGTGTTTTTAGCTGAAAATCTAATGCCCCAATCAATGCTCTGTAGGGCAGCCCTCAAGGCACTAAAATTAGCTTTTCCAAAATTCCGGGTTTTTGTTGCCCCAGTATATTTTTGTTTTTTGCACCAGACATTAAAAGATATAACATTATGGTCACTATTACCCAGGGGTTCAATGACTTGCACATTTGCTATAAGTTCTGGGTCATTTGAGATCACTAAATCAAGAATAGCATTTTTTCTGGTAGGCTCCTCAACAACCTGTGCTAAAAAATTGTCGTGCAATAAGTTTATAAACTTGTTCCCATTAACTGATCTAGCAGTACCGTTGCTCCAGTCAATATCTGTGTAATTAAAATCCCCCATTATCATTACTTTATCTAAACTAGCAGCCTTTTCTATTTGCATTAGGAGCTTTGTCTCTTCCTCCTCACTTTCATTAGGGGGTCTATAGCATACTCCTACAATTAATTTGCTGGATTCTTTACAATTGGTGAAGAACTCCACCCATACGACTTCTGCCCCCTCATTTTCTAACATAACCTCCTCCTTTATATGAGCTTTTAAATCCTGCCTAACATACAGACATACCCCTCCTCCTTTTCTATTGCCTCTGTCCCTCCGAAACAAAGTATAGCCACTGATATTTACTGCCCAGTCATGCGACTCATTCAGCCATGTTTCGGCCACACCAATCACATCATATTTTCCTTCCAACACCAGCAGCTCCAGCTCACCAATTTTACCAGTCAGACTTCTTGCATTTGTAAACATACATTTAATACTGGTACCATATTGAACATATGACATGTGGTCCTCCCTATCCTTAACAGTACCCCCAGCCAAATCTCCTCCCCCATTTTCCCTTTCTTTGCCCACTATCTCATCTAACCTGTCTTGCACTGAATCTTTTACTGAACCCTCCCCCCCCACACCTACTTTAAAATCTCCTCCAACCTTCTACTAGTGTTACTACTAACACTAGTAGAAGGATAAAAGTTAAGTGGACTGTGTCTCATCAAAATACCAGCTTGCCTTCCCGATAAGCGAGCAAGCAATACATCACTATTAAGCCATTTTCAGGCTCTTCACTGCTCCAGGAGGACAGATGAGTACACCATATATCCACGGTTATGGATGTACGGTTTTGTAAGTGGTACCCAGTCAAACACAATCAAAGGAATAGTTGGTTGGAGGGGATTACGATGATCAAATGGTCTAATCTGCGCCCACTTCCACAGAGATGCAGGAGAGCTGAGTATTATAGTACAAATGGTTAATTTTGTTTCGTTTAACCTCAAGGGAACAAATACTCCCTTGAAGAGAAGATTCGTTTTTAAGGAACTCCAGGCTTTAAAGGCAGATGTAGCATTCTTTCAGGAAACGCATCATAAAAAACATCAGCTTTGGAGACTGACAAATAACGTGTTTCCGAAATACTACCCTGCCTCAAACCCCAGTAAAAAAGCAGGAGTAGCTATTTTAATGCGTAACCCCATAAATTTCTCCCATACTCATAAGGAAGTGGAGGGACATTATATATTGCTAAATGGAACCTTAGAAGGTGTAAAGGTGACACTATTAAATGTATATGTGCCCAATAAAGGGCAGATCTGGTTTATCCATAAGCTAAACACTAAACTTAGAAAGTACCAAAAATCCCCTATTATTTTAGGAGGGGATTTCAATTTGGCAATATCACAGTTAAATGATGTCCTTTGGACTAATAACACTCCCCCACCAAGGAACTCAGATTTTCATTCACAAAAATTCAGACAACTTCAAGAAAGATACCTGTGGTAGATATCTGGAGGATAAAATATCCTAAACAATATACTTTTTATTCCCACCCAAACAATACTAGTAGGATTGATTATTTTTTTATCTCCCCGAGTTGAGTCATCCTAAACTTACAGCTGATATAGGACTAATAACGTGGTCAGACCATGCCCCAATCTCTGTGAACATACCACTTCAAGATCTTGGTCCTAAGAAAATGTGTCAGTGGAGGCTTAATGAAACTCTTCTGACTTAAAATCATAGGTGACAAATTAGAAGATTTTTTTAGGATAAATCAGGGGACAGTAATATGGGAGGCGCATAATGCCACCATTAGAGGTGAACTGATGTCTCTAGCAAGCCAAATAAAGCATAATAAGTTAGCTACTCTAAAAACTCTACAAGATTTATTAAGCACGCTAGAGCGACAATTTGCGCAATGGCCTACTGTCCAGAAGCTGGCAAGAATTACCCAAATTAGAAATAATATCAAAGAGCTCCAAGTCCAGGAGGTGGGAAAATCCATACAATGGACTAAACAAAAATATTACGAATATGGCAACAAGGCCCATACCATGTTGGTAAATAGATTAAAGGATCGCAGGACACTTAATAGACCCCTCATAATTCAGAATAATGATAGACAGGAGACGCATCCAGATAAGATATTGGAGTGCTTTATAAATTATTATGAGAAGTTATATAATTTGCCACACCACCCAAACAACCAGCTGCAACATCAACAGGCAATTAAAGAGTTCCTTAGACAGAGTAGGTTGCCCACCCTTACTACAGAAGAAACAACAATGTTAAATGCCAAAGTCAAGATTGAAAAACTAGCTCAGATCTTAAAGGATCTTCCCTTTAAGAAAGCGCCTGGCCCTGATGACCTGACTTATAAATATTACAAATGTTTTCCTAAACAATTACATGCTAGGATGTGTGACCTTTACAATGGTTATCTACACAGCAATCCTATACACAGGGAATAGTTGAGGTCATTCATTACAGTAATACCTAAAGAAGGACATGACCATACTAAATACGCAAACTATAGGCCGATTTCCTCGCTCAACTCTGACCTGAAGATTTTCACTAAATTACCAGCAAATTGATTGAATGAGATTCTTCCAAGGTTAATCCACAAAGACCAAGTGGGTTTTGTCAAATTCAGACAAGCGGGAGACAATACCCGAAGAGCCATAGATTTGATAGATATCTTAAACAAAGAATCGACAAGCGCCTTGGTCCTAAGTGTAGATGCTGAAAAGGCGTTTGATCGCCTAAATTGGGGATTTATGTTCTCTAATTTAGAGGTAATGGGTTTTCAAGGGCCTTTTTTAGAGGCAATTAGGGGATTATATTCTCAACCCTTGGCACAGGTTAAATCAGCAGGGCTACTTTTAGACACCTTCTCAATTCAACGGCACCAGGCAGGGGTGTCCTCTGCTGCCACTTTTATTTGTCCTTAGCATAGAACCACTGGCAAGTAGAATACTAAATCATCCAGATATTCATGGGATTTCCCTGAAAGGAAGGTCATTTAAGATTTGCCTATATGCGGATGATGTATTTTTTACATTAACGCGCCCTCTCACCTCAATCTACACCAGGAAATTGATATTTCTGGCCAATACTCAGGGTATAAGATCAATAACGACAAGACAGAAGTGTTACCATTATATATACCCTCTGTCACCTTTAAACTATTGAAACTCAACTTTAATTATCGCCGGCAAAAGTCTTAAGTATTTGGGTATACATCTCACTACAAGATATGACACTCTATATAGAGCAAACTATGTAGCACTATGGAGAGCTTTGACAAAAGATATTGATAAATGGGGAAAGCTCAATTTATCTTGGTTCGGTAAAATAGCTACACTGAAAATGACTGCCCTTCCTCGACTGCTTTATTATTTTGAGACTCTCCTGGTAGCGGTTCCTAGACCAGTACTACAGAGTTTTCAAAATCACTGCTATAGTTATATATGGGGGGGAAGAGACAGCGAATATGTAGGCAAGTTCTACAGCGACAAAGGGCACAAGGAGGGCTAGACATCCCTGATTTTTATACATATTATCTTTCTACTCAAGTACGACAGACTATACAGTGGTCCTCTAAATTAGCTTATACTAAATGGATGGAAATAGTATAACTGTCTCTAGCTCCTAATCACCCAAGTACGCTTTTATGGACCCATGGACATAGGGCACTTGGACAAATAGCCCCACGTACGATTCAATTTACTCTGAATATATGGTCAAAATGTAAGAATAGACTGTGCCCCAAAGATAGATCTGCCCCCCTTACACCTTTCCTTTATAATGAAACATTCCCCTTGGGACAAGAAGCACACTTTATCCACATATGGAAGGACACATTAGCTTTTTTCAAATTGTACATTTATTCAATCAGCAAACAAAAACTTGTCTGGATAAACAACAACTGATAGAAGGTTATAATTTAAGAGGTTTTAAAGACTACATGTATTTTCAGCTAAGACATTATGTTAAGTCGTTGTGTACTAGTATGAGAATGCCAGAACTAACTATGCTGCAAAGTCTTCTATATGTATCCCCATAAAAGAGAATATTTACAAGGTAATATTTGGCTGGTATCATACCCCAGCTCTCCTAAAAAAGATCTTTCCAGAAACATCACCAAATTGCTGGAGATGTGGGGGGACCCCAGTTGATCTGGTCCATAAATGTTGGTCCTGTCCTATGATATCCATACCTCAATCAATCCTGAAAAGTACAGAGGTTTAACAATCACAGAGCTAAGCTTGCCTAATACCCTGGGATGAATACCATCTGGTGCAGGGCCTTTGTTTATCTTAATATGTTCTAGTCTCTTTTGAATTTCCTTGTGCGTGAACCATGCATCATTCATTAGTTGTATCACTAGAATTGGGACTATTAAGAAGGAAATCAGTAATCTTTAACTGGTTCCTTATATGTGTAGACAGACAAAAATTACTGTTCCGAATTTCTGCTTTGTCTTTGTACTCGACCAGCTTACCCCACCCTGACATTAGGAGTCCCACCCCTTCCTGCTACATTTTTTTAACTATTTACATATTTAAATAATAATTTTGAATCCTTTTTACTGCTTGCTGCAATACCCTTTTCCATCTCCATTTTCTTTTTTGCATGATTTATTGTCCTCCTTGTACCTTTATGTACTATATGTCCTGTGTCAACCACTGACTAGAATGAGCAGCCAACAGTGCAGCAGGTGTGGATCAGGTGTGTCTTGGAACTCTGACTCCTCTTTTGTGTACGCTGAAGAAAATAACTGATTTAGCACATTTGCCTTTTCTTTATCTGTTAGAACCATATTGGTACCATTATTTGAAGCCACACTTTTAACCAGCATCTTTTTACTATTATTATACTTCAAAAACTTTTTGGGGTTAGTCTTAGCCTCTCCTCATTCTCTATTTTCCAATAGTCTTCTAGATTGCTGATTTGAAACACTTATTATACACGTAGTGTCTCCTCTGACATTTAGTTTTTAGATGTTTTCTCTTCTTTCCTATGAACTCCTTTACTTCTGTATTATGGATAGATCTTAACGCTTCTAAATTTACTTCTTAAGGGAATACAGTAACAATTTAATATAATTTTAAATGGCTTTTTGCACCTACTACTAACACTCTCTGCCATTACATGTGTTATTTTTAGCATCCTTTGCTCTTAGCTGCAGTTTAACTATTTGATTTATGATTCACAATTTCAGAAGAAGTGCACTGTTTTTCACCTCAGCTCATGGATCTGGAGATCCTTGCATGCGCTTAACAATTCATACTTGTATGTGACAATGGCAAAGTAAGACATTGCTTCAAATGAAAGTTCTTTTCTTCTATTCTGGAGGGGTGGCCTCTGGTGTGGCGATCCTCTTTATGGGTAAAAAGGTCTCCTGCTATTTGTCTATAATGTCCTCTAGTGTACTTGTGAAGTGTAATCATGCCCCCTCGCAAGTGTCTTTTTTCAAGCGATAACAACCCCAACCTTACCCTCATAATTTAAGTCTTCCATCCCTCTAACCAGTTTAGTTGCATGTCTCTGCACTCTCTCCAGCTCATTTATATCCCTCTTAAGGACTGTCCAAAATGGCACTGCATACTCCAGATGAGGCCTACCAGGGACCTATAAAAGAGGCATAATTATGTTTTCATTCCTAGAGTTAATGCCCTTTTTTATGTAAGACAGACATTTATTTGCTTTAGTAGCCACAGAATGACACTGCCCAGAATTAGACAACATGTTATTTATAAAAACCTCTAGATCCTTTTCATTTAAGGAAACTTCCAACACACTTTTTATTGTATAACTTGCATGTATATTATAAAGAAATTAAGTTAGTCTGGCAAGATCTACTATGCATTAAACCATGCTGGCACAAACTATTATTATATACAGAGTATTATTATTATGATTTGCTATGAAGTCCAGTATCTTATCCATTACTAACCCTTCGAAAAGCTTTCCTACCACGGACATCAGACTAACTGGCCTATAGATTTGAGGCTGAGAACGGGATCCCTTTTAAATAGCAGCACCACATTAGTCAGTCTCTCTGCACCATGCCAGACCTCAATGAATCCTGAAAAATGTATTAAAGAAGTTTGGCAATCACAGAGCTAAGCTTGCAGTACCCTGGGATGAATACCATCTGGCCCTGGACCTTTGTTTATCTAAACATGTTCAAGTCTCTTTTGAATTTCCTCATGTGCGAACCATGCATCATTAATAGAATTGTAAACCTTCATTAACTGGTTCCTCACTTGTGTAGACAGATGAAAAATATAAGTTCAGAATCTTAGCTTTTTTTTTGTTCTTTTCAATCAGCTGACCCCCCTCTGATTTTATTTTCCAGTTTGATACATCCACAATAAATAGTGATAAACAGTTCAAATATAAACCAGTCTATCGTATCTCTGCATATTTATCACTGCAGCAATGCCTACCTAGACTGATACAGCAAAAGATGGTTCAAGCATTTTTAATCCTTTTTAACAGAGGATAGCGGGTTTAATAGAGGGAAGGGTAACAGAAAAGGGGAGGGGGTGTAGGCCGAGGGCATTGCATCATAGGTGACGCAGTATATATATCTTGTAGCACCTTAAGCATTATCCTGCACAGAGGCTGTGTCAAGCTCGTCTAACCATGGGCCCAGTCCTTTTCAAACCTGTCTGGGCAACCTCTGCTCAGGTATGTTAATTTGTATAGGGAAAGAGCTTCATTCACTAGGAATTTCCAATGTTTTAAAGAGGGAGCTCTGGGTAATTTCCAGACTAGGGTAATCGCCTTTCTTGCTAAAAGTACAGCAACCTTAATAAAAGACCTAGAAGGCATTCCTCCGGTGTCCACACACTCGGTATATTAAGAGTTTGTGTTATGTAGTTAACCACCTTGTCCCAAAATGTAACCATCTGTGGGCATGTCCAGAAGGTGTGGAGATAAGTACCCATCCCACATTTAAAGCATATATTATCTGCTTTAAGGCCCATGGAGTGCAGCCTTGCCGAAGTAAGGTAGGTTCTATGTATCATACGATATTGTATTAGGATGTCATTGCTACCTATTACTGAAGGCAGATATGGATGTGTAATATCGTCCCAGTCATCCAGATCTAAGTGTGGTATGTCTTGCACCCATATAGTATGACATTGTGCATACGTTGTTTATTAAAAGTGTTATAAATGCGAGATACTAGCTTCCCCTGATTTGGTGACCTTAGGGTTTCCTTAAGCAAGGAGAGGGACAACTTGGGGGTAGCCGGAAACTGGCTAAGTGCTGCATGTCTTATTTGAAAATATCTGTACCACATGTCTTGGAAGATTAAACTCAGTTGCCAAATCCGCATATGATTTAAACCTCTGATTGTCAGAAAGCTGGCCAATGTATTTAATATTATATCTTGCCCAGAGTACTGGGTCTTGTATTGTCAGAAAGTGTCTTAGTTTAGGATGACACCATATAGGTGTGTAGGGGGAGACATCAATTTGGCGTGTTTTGTCATACCTAAGGGCTGTTTCCCATATTGAAGATAGCATCTTTAGAGTTGAGGGGGGACAACCCCTATGGGCAGTTCCCCGGAGTACAGTATTAGTGAGTGCCTCAACAGACCCGGCTGCTTCTGCCAAGATAGGGAAGGCAGCATTCTCAGCTGATGGGTTAAGACTCCATGCTTCATACACTAGTTGAATGGGCAGATAGTACAAAAGAAAATGTGGGCAAGCCAGACCTCCACGTGTTTTAGGGGCAGTCAGTGTTTTGAGCCTTGTTGCCCCATATAAACGTGCATACAAGCGAGTCAAGTTTGGTAAAAAGGTTGAGGGGCAAAGGAACTGGGGAATTATGAAATAGGTACAGTAACTTGGGAAGAACCACCATTTTTAAGAGATTGATGCGTCCTAATAGATTAAGTGGGAGTCCCGACCAGTTTGTAAGGTTCACAGTCAGTTGCTGGACTACCGGTCAATGTTTAGTTCCTTAAACTTGTACGGGTTTGGAGAAACCCAGATTCCCAAATATTTAAATGTCTCTATCCATTTCAAGTCTGCAGACATAGAGTGCGGGGAGGGCTGCTGTCCATTAATGGTCATGTAAGTAGATTTCTGCCAGTTGTCCTGCAGCCCTGAAAATTCTCCAAACTGGTCAACTATCCTGAGGAGGGCCCCAAGTGATTGTTTAGCATCTGCTAGAAACACCAAGGCATCGTTTGCAGACTAATTTATTAGTTCAAATTCTAGCTGACGGATTAGCGTATAACAGTTTTATCTAGCTTATAAATTTAGGACCAAAGCCCATGGCTGCCAACACGCCCCACAAAAAGTTCCACTCAACAGAATCAAATGCTTTCCTTATATCAAGGCAGACTATTACCCCTGGGTAGCCACCAAGTCGGGCTAAGTCAATATTCGTGAACAGTCTATGTATATTAATATCAGTTGCCTGCCCTGGCATAAAACCGGACTGATCAGTATGCACTACAGAAGAGATTATTTTGGTGAGACGGTTGGCTAGCACTTTTGCCAGAATCTTAACATCATTACAGAGGTCGAGATGGGCCGATAGGCTGCACAGTCCAGCGGGTCGCCACCTTTTTTGGGTATCAGGACTATAAGTGCTTCCCTAAGGGATGTGGGCAGCATACCGACCTCCAGTGCAGTTTCATATAAGCAAAGTAATCTGGGGGCTATGCTACCTATATTGAGCTTGTACCAATCTATCGGGATGCCGTCCAACCCTGGCATCTTACCCGGGGAAGGATGAGATAGCATCCATAATTTTGGTAACTGATAATTGCTCCTCCAGTGAGAGGCTTTCATGTGGTGTTAGGGTTTCCAAGGGAATGTTACTGAGAAAATCCCTTAGGGTTTGGTGCGTCATATTGGCTGTGGATTGGTAGAGGTTATGGTAGTAGTGTGCAAAAGCTTTGTTATTGCCTCTAGGGGTATCCCGCAGATCACCCAATGGATGATC
This sequence comes from Xenopus laevis, assembly GCF_017654675.1. Classification (NCBI taxonomy): domain Eukaryota; kingdom Metazoa; phylum Chordata; class Amphibia; order Anura; family Pipidae; genus Xenopus; species Xenopus laevis. The sequence continues at coordinate 29,282,870 of NC_054378.1, read as the reverse complement.
TGCGTGATTGGGGTGGGGGCGGTGGATTCCCTGAGCAGAAAGGCCATCAGCTTGCCCCCTTTATTACCTTTTTCAAAAAGTGTATAATAACTTTTTTTCCGTTTTGTCCAGTAAGTGAAGGTAATACTGTCTGCGGGCCTGTGCCACCTGTAGATGGTGATTTGGAGAAGGATCTCTCTCTTCTGCCAACCATATGTCCGCCTCTTGCTCCTGATTTCTGATTAAGCAGCTTCCTGTGACTGGATACAGCCATTATACAGGAGCCTCTCAAATATGCCTTAGAGGCTTCCCACACCGTTAGTGTAGAGGCTGAACCTTCGTTTAGAGACCAATATTCCCCCATTTCTTTAATCAGGTGGTCATTTACCTCAGGGACCTGTAGCCACTTGGGGTGGAGTCTCCACTGCACTAGATTCAATTCACTCTGGGGTCGTAGGGTAAGGGAGAGGGGGCGTGATCTGATATGCCGCTTGGGAGATAAAGCGGTGCTGGTTATCTCTGCCAAAAGAGGCCTAGAAATTAAAGCAAGATCAATTCTAGATGCTGCATAGTGGGAGGCCGAGTAGCATGAGTACACTTTCTGAGTTGGAAATTTATGCCTCCATGGGTCTTTGAAGTTATACGTATCACACCAGTTGGTTAGTGGGCTAATTGAGTTATGCCTATCCAATGTATGAGACAGGACCAGGTTTAAGTCGCCCATTAGTATCAGCGGCGCTGGGTCCCAGCTGCTGATTTTAGCCAGTATTAGAGAGAGAACCTCTATATTAGCTGGTGGAGGGAGGTAAACATTGGCAATAATGTAAGGTTTGGTTCCCCATAAGCACCTCATGAGAACATATCTGCCCTGTGGGTCAGCGCATATGTGCTGAAACAGAATATTTACCAGAGGATTTACCAATGAGGATGGCCACCCCGCGGGAGTATGTAGAGTAGGAGACATGAATCACCCTGGCCACCCATGCTTTTTTCAGTGCCAGGACCCTACTGCCCCCAAGGGGTGTCTCTTGTAGTAAGACCAGATCTGGAGAGTATTTTTTAAGATACTGAAAGACAAGTCCCCTTTTAATTTTAGAATTTAAACCCCTGGTATTCCAGGAAATAAGCTTAAGGTGAGCCATGAGCACTGTTGAGTATTAAGGGTAGCACATACCTCCTACAGACATACATAGCTTTGCTAACGTGGGCCCCCTTCATCCGGGGTTTCTCATGGTTCAATGTGTTCCAGAATGTGCTAGATACCTGCTTCATTTTTTTACTATTAACATATTTAAAAAAAATATTTTGGATTCTTTTTACTGCTTGCTGTAATATCCTTCCATATTGATTTTAGCTTGCCTATTTTTGCTCTGTATTCCACCCTGTGAAAAGCATTTCTCACTTAATATGTTGCAAAGATGCCCTTATACTGTCAAAGTTTGCACTTCTGAAATTTAGTGTTTTAGTTACTCCCTTATACAATTGCCTCTGGAAAAGAATCTCAAAGGAGACCATGTTATGATCACTATTCCCTAAATGCGCACCCACACAAATGCTAGAGAGGAATTCCATATTATCAGTTATTACAAGATCCAAAAGAGTTATTCCTAGGTTCTTGAACGAGATAGAATAAAAAATTGCCATTCAGCATATTTACTAGCCTTTTCTGTCTTGGCAACCCCATTATCCCAGTCAATGTTTGGATAATTGAAGTCACCCAATTTAGTGCATGGCTTTAATTCAGGCTTTACAAACAAACACACTCCTCCACCCTTTTTAATCCCTCCTAAAAAGGGTGTAACCATTTAAATTCACAGTCCAGTCACATGTTTCATCCCACCAGGTCTCAGTGATACCAATTATTTCATAATTTTATAAACTTATGAATGCTATGCTGTCCTATAATTGTTTTGCCATATGTACGTTTTGATACAATATGTGATTCCCCAGACCTGTGTGAAGCAGTTCACAGCTTCTACTCACCATTTTTATTAAGACCTCTTTAGGGGAGAGCATTTGCTGGGCTGAGCATTTGCAAATGTGATAAGTTTTAAGTGATTCATTTACAAGTGATCTGGAAGAGTTTCCCAAGGAGTTATGAACTGACAACTCTTCTGTTTATTACAGGTAAATCTACTATTGCATTCACTTCCATCTCTGCTGTGACCCTGTTGTCTGCATTTTTGCACTTTTTTTTAACACTGAAATGTTTTATTGGTTTTCCAAGAAACTTTTCAAGCGGTATTGCTTGAGTCCTTTAAGCATATAAACTTAGAAAATTATAAATTAAAATGTAATAAAATACAATAAAGCAATATAAATAAAGTGAAATAAATTAAAATAAAATAAAGTAAAGTAGGGCGGCTGGTTTGCACATAACAGGTAGTACATTTAGGAGAGCTGGGGTCTGACATCAAGAACATTTGTTTTGCAAGTCACTCTGGTAATCCACTCATACATGTAATGCTGAAAAAAGCAGAGGGTCATTCTCATATGCTAACCATGGTAGCCAAATTCTATCATAAGCTTCCATATAATTTTGTAGCATGTATGTCATTTTCTCATTGGCTGCTATATCTATGTTTTTTGTTTTTAGCATAGATAAGGGTATAGTAGCCTTTTTCCAGTTACGTGCAATGATCAATCTTGCAGCCATAAGAATATGTTGGGACAGTCTGTGAGCAGGGTTGGAAAATCTGTTAGGCTAGGAGCATAACGGTCGGGTCTTTAGGAAAATCAGTATGCAGTATTTTGGATAGTAGGTGTTTTACATAATCCCAAAATTTAGAGACCACTTTACAGTTCCACAATATATGAAGCACTGAACCATTTTCTTGGCAACCTATAAAGCAGTATAGGTCACAAGATGGATAGATCTTAAGCAGTCACAAGGATACCAAATAAGTTCTATGTAAGAGTTGTATCGATGTTTCTCTGTTTGATACACATGCTTTTTGGTTTGCTGTTAGACTGAATTGTCACCATTGTTTAGCTAAAATTGTAGTTTGTAGATCCTGTTCCCCCTGAAGCATATATTTATGTTTAAACTTCTCCATCGGTAATCGGTTTAGCAATTTATAAGTCAGGCTCAGTATACCAGGTGCCAGTGGTGCCTGATCATTTAAAAGCACAGTTGAAAAGTAAAGTGAAAGTGCAAGTAAGTGGGTAAAAGTTAAAAAGGGCAAAAAAAGTTATATCATAAAAGAGAAAAAGCCACAGAATTACAGAAAAAGAAACAAAGCACAAAGTGTTTTTTCAATTCACTAAATATCAATCCTGCAGCAGAATCAACTGAGCTTTTGTTATAGCTGTGTGTGATATTAGAGAAAAAAAATTAAATATCTTCCATTCACCCAAGAGCAGCTACTTTATATAATATTGGCAGAACAGAACTGAAGCCCAGTGTTGAGGCAGTTCACATCACAACCTCTCCTGTGGATAGCATAGCAACCCCCAGCACATGATTAATAAATAGCTTGGGGACCCCCTAACAAGAATTTCCAATGCTAACAAACCCCCACCAGGTTAATTCCCACTGGCAGAGTATGGCACACACAGACAGACTGACACACACAGGGAGCATAGGGCAGACAGAGTATGGCACACACACAGGGAACATGTGGAAGCAGAATACAGCAAGAGACAGGGAAACTAATCAGGACTTTGTGCCCCTTCAGCAGTTTGTCTGAAGTGTGAACAGGTGAACAATGTAGGCACTTATAGTCTTGGTCTAAAATGTGAACAGTACAGATCTTTAAGGGTGTGAATAATGCAGGATCTTATAAACTGAATTTTAGGTGTAAACAGTCAGGACCAGTTAATCTGTCTAATGATACATTTTATAGGTTACACAAGTCATAGCAGGCAGACTTTCTTGTAGGGGGCCACAGACGAGGGGTTGCTGGTTGGATGCTCATGGGCTGCCAGTTGGACATCACTATAAATATGTAGAATGGAGGAGCAGGAGAGACTGGGAGAGAAAATCAAACAAAAGAGAATAATAAAAGAGAAAGTGAGCAACACTTGCACATTTTGTTCATGTTTATCTATAATGGATATGATTGAGGGTCTGTGCCCTGCATTGCTTGTGTACATCGCAATGCCCTGTTGGCAGTGCAGTTGTTATATAACTATGTTTTGTTTATAATCTGACAACATTATGCTTATCTAGTAGTTAGTGTTCAGCATGTGCTCAGTGTAAAATGTTTTTGGTTTTCTAGTACACACTGCATCTCACTGTTTATTATGCCTGTAGTGTCAGAAGCTCTCAGTATATAATCTGCTTTCAATAGAGGACCCACACTACTCTTGTATAATAAGTTTTTCAATGTTTATAGAGGCTTATAGAACAAAAGGGGCAGAATAAATGGGAGTGATGATGGGGGGGCAGAACAAGCAATGAAAGGAGAGGAAAACACTTAAACAGAAGAAAAGATAGATGATGATGAAAGGTGGAAGGAATGAGAATTTCAAGAAAAAAGGAAAGTAGTATAGACATCCTGCTATCTTTTTCTGTAACCCTGTAATGTTCGCAGCGAGGAACCGCTGTAACCGAGGATAGCCACTCCAAGGGGAGTGGATATGGTGGGAGCCCAGGGGTGTAGCCATAGGAGATTGGAGGCAAAGACATGATGATGATGATGAAAGTAAAAGTAGGTTTATTGGCAGTCAGAACACAGAAACCAAAAGGCAGGAACAGGCAAAAAGGCTAATCAAGGTATCCAGATGGTGAGGGAAAAATGGGGAACACAGGAAAAAAAGGTACTCACTCAGGAAACAAGGTTTTCAGGAAAAAGGCATACAAGGTTCAGATTCAGATTGGTAGGTCAGGAACAAACAGAATACATTCAATGACTCAGCCCTGAGTAAAGCTCAGGGCGGGGTTTATAAAGGGAAGGTGATTAGGAAATGGGAGACACATGAGGGTAAACGAGGTGGGTGGAAAACACTGTGAACAGGCAGATAACAGAAACATTAAACACAAGAATTCAGAACCAATCCCGAGAGCCCCCAGTGGCTCATGAGGTAAGTGCTGCAAATAAACAGAACAGCACCACCAGAGTTCAAGTCCCGGGCTGATCCTGACAAACCCGTGTGGCTGGGGCCAAATTGTGCCATGAAGTACTGGGGGCAATGGATCAAGGGAGAGAGGTAAAAAGGCAGGGTTACAGTAGCAGTCAGCAGGAGTGTTGTGCCAGCCAGCCACGCAGTCTAGGGGGCCCGACCACAATGGTCCAAATAGGGCCCCGCACTTGATAAGACCGGCCCTGAGGGGCGCAACATCTATTGTCTGCCACATACAATACTGTTTTGGCAGACAGGAAGGTTTAATAACACATCAAAGCTCTAATCTTCAAAACTCTAATCTTGCTAATACCCAAGATTGACTTCATTGTGGATTATGATTATGAACATATTATGCTGATTGAAGCAACATTCCAGAGGATATTTAGCGAAGCAAGATCCTATGTACAAATTATTCTGAATTGAAAAAACCAGTTGGATGACTGGTGAAACATCTTCAAGAAAATCAGAGCAAGTCCAGTTGATTTGACTTATTTGTATAGATCTGACCTGTAAGGGCTAGGTGTGCTACTCATACCAAACATAAACCAAGTAGTATGTATCTGTATGTAACCACTGTGTATTTACCTTCTAAATGTAAAATCTGTTTGATAAAGCTATGTACAGACATTAGAAAAATGTCAGCATTGGAGTCTGAAACAGTTATGTTTATTTGTAACATGCAAAGTAAAGCAGATATTATATAGTTGTGACTTATATTTTCATTTTCTAATGCCTAGTAAAGAACAGCAGTGGGGTAATGGCAGATATATTTTAGAGCCTCAATTCAGGAAATGTACTGGAAATGTACATGTCATCCTACAAAACACAAACTGAACATTGGGCATTGAGGAGAGCAGTATTAGTGCTGTGCGGGCTGCTTGTGATCAGCAGATGAAAGGTCACACGGGCAGACCTTTCACATGCAGTGGAAGTGTTACAGCAGTGACCTAAGACTGAGAGGGTATAAAATGAGCTACAGGTACCTGGGGAAGTGACTGTCTGTCTGGACCAGTTAGCATGACTGCAGCAGTGCAAGGATATGTCCACAAGTTGCTGAGCAGGAAAAAGAGCAGAGCCAGAGCAGATGAGGGCAGGGCACAGTCCCCCACTACCAGCAAAGTGCCCTCCCAACCCATAGATGCCCCATTTGTGCAAAGTTTTGATGTCCTGCCTAATAAATATAAAACAGGATCAATTATTTTCTGTTTTAAATGTATTAGGCAGGGCTTTGGAACTTTGTACAAATGGGGCATCTATGGATTCGGATGGGATTTTGTTTCTTTTATAATGTATACTAACGTTTCTTTTGCTTGGCAAACACAATATAAATGAATTTGGAATTATTCTTTAAGGTGATAGGTCTCCTTTAAGGGGGGATATGATAACTATATATAAATATATAAGGGGATCATATACTAATCTAGGTCCTTCCAGCAGGTACACTCCATTCCGATTAGAAGAAAGGAGGTTCCATCTAAGTATTTGGAAAGGTTATTTACAGTGAGAGCTGTGAAGTTGTGGAACTTGCTCCTTGAATCAGTTCTAATGGCCAGTACATTATGGGGGAAGATTTATTATGGTTTGAATGGTAAATTTGAATTTTCAAAAAAAATTGTCACAAATCACAAATTAGAATTTAAAAGCACCAACTTGAATGTAAATTTGAATGTTAGATTTATTGTGGCTGGATTCCCAAAGTGTATCTAAAAAGTGATAGCACTTCTCTTATACTATACATTTTTACTTAGCTTTGGGAGTGCTCCCACAACCCCCCTTTGAATTTGATATGTAGCCTGAAGCTGTGGCTAAGCTTTATGGGGTTTGTAGCACCCCCCCATACCCACCCCGATTAACTAATGGTGGCCCTATATTTTTAACTGCACCCAAGTAACACTTTTGACACACATTCACATTCACTACACCTATTACTACACTTATTTAACTTGTCCTTTACTTATTTTAGCTCACACTCATATTCTTACTTACGTATACCTGTACTAACACATATACATATATGCACTTGCATATATACTGAATTATTTAGACAGGGGCCCAGGGAATGTGGACTGACCAATTTGGCCATGTCGGTAGCACTTCTCTTATACTATACATTTTTACTTAGCATTGGGAGTGCTCTCACAATCCCCCTTTGTATCTAAAAAGTGGTATGCCAGTGGAGAGCAGAAAGATGGGTTATGCGTGACTGTCCCCCACTGAAGTAAAAGTAACAGCTAAGTCTATTAAAGAGGTATGTGGGTTAAGTCCCTGTACAGATGAGGTCAAATGTGGCTTGCCGATTAACACTGAGTGCGGTTCTGATTGTGTGTCAGAATGTGTGATAAAAAATTCTGGCCAAGAAGGGTACCCTACAACCTGTAAATATAACATGTCCATGGTGTGGACAAAGCCACTGAAGCATGCATGCCTGAACAAAAATCTCGTCTTGTTTGATCAGTCTACTCTTGTGTGACTACTCTTATAGGAACATGTGCAGCGCCGTTGCAATGCCCCCCCTCACCGGAAAGTGCAAACATATATAGCTGATGCTTGAGAGAGGTAAATGTTTACAGGAACATATATGTGTGTGTACCCTCAGCTTGAGGTAAGTTAAATATCTTACAGTATAAAGAAAGGTCAAGATCACTTTTTTTTTTTTAAAGGTAAATGTTATTGTTTTAACAACACAATAAATCAACCCAAACAAAAATTAGAGAAAAAAAAGAATAAAAAGACTTCCATTGTATTTTAGTACATTTTTATTAAGCCATGGAGTGCTTCCACAACCTTTCCTTTTTGTATTGTAGCAGATTTATTCTGTTCGGAAGTTCAGCAGCTATGCTGCAGGCCTGGCTTCTATGTGGTTGTAGTAACCCCACACCTGTCCCTTTAAATGGTGGAACAATGCCTTTGGAAATGGGTGTTGGTCTCGGAGCAGTTTCTCTTTCCTAAAAGCCGCAAGCGGGGGAGGATTAATCTCATGGAAACAATGCTAGGGTCTAGGTTATCTCTCCCCTTTGAAAGCTAATGGCGGGGGATTACTAAGCCCTATGATGAAAACCAATGCCCAGGTCAGGAGACCTTTTATTTCAGGTAATGCTCTTATGCCGGGAGGCTTTAGAATTTGAAATTATGACCAGAGGTAAATAGTTAGGTACCGCCATATGGGTTTTACCTTGACATGGTGTGGTGGCTTATCAATCTTATGATCATAATTTTGTAACTACATGCATCTGCATAGATTACTGATATGACAGAGGACCAGGGAATGTGCATTGATCAATTTTTCTTTTTTTTCTCTATGTCTGTAGTGAATTTGGCCAGATCAGAAGCACTTCCATTGTATTTTAGTACATTTTTATTAAGCCATGCAGTGCTCCCACAACGTTTCCTTTTTCCAAACAAAAAATAGCAGCATTTGTCAATTGTGATCTGTTACAGTAGTTAAAAATGGTATTGATGCAGATACAGTATCTGTCCAACAACAAGCTGTTGTCACTAAAGGTTGTTAGTGCCTATACAGTATGGAGGTAAAATTTCGGTACAGATAAGTGCAGGTTATACTGTATGTGTTGCCATAATATTCTGGTATATTCTGGACAATAGCTTAGCTGGAGCGGGGTGATAGAGGGTACTCTCTAGGTTAACTGTGATCATTGCAGGGGTAATGATGTGGAACTGTGCCTGGAAAGTGTGCCTAAGTTGGAAGTACCTATAGATTTGGATTTGTTGAACGGGAAGATGCTCTTGCAGATCTTGGAGTGTGGGAACTAAATCAGACAGTTTCTTGAGGCCTTGACTAGACCAGTATATGAAGTCAGGTAGGCCATGTAGGTGGGTGAGAAGTGAGTTGCCCCACAAAGGAAGGTTAGGTGACAGATATGGTGCCTAGTAGACAAGAAGCTTTAGTGCTTTATGCAGGGTGACCAGGGTGTTCGGCAGGATTGCCATGTCAGAAGGGTATAGGGGTAGGTACCGAGGACCTCTATGGAGTGTAGGATGGAGGCCTGGAGGACCATATTGGGGTTGTATGGGTTGGGAGAAAAGCACCATTGCAGGTAATAGATTTGGGAGGCCATTTAGTAATAGTAGAAGTGTGGGAAGGCCCCCATTAGTGATTAGTCTTTCCCAGGAGATGCAGGGGGTTTTATTGGCCCAAATGAATGTATAAGTTTGTTAAGTTTTCTAAAGAAGGAGCGGGGAATGATAAACGGAGTGTTATGCAATATGTATAGGAATTTAGGAAAGTACATTATTTTAATGATATTGATTTGGCCCATAGCGTCAGTGGTAGGTTAGCCATGTGCTTGAGGGCACCAGAGAGGGAATTAATGATTGGGTCTAGATTGAACCGCACAAAGGATTGTGGGTCTTTGTGGATGTGAACACCCAGGTATTTGAATGAATTTGCCCAATTTAGGTATAGGCCTGGGGAAGGCAGTGGCAGGGGGATTTTAGTCAATACTTTATACTGTAGTTGTGATTTTTCCCAGTTGATTTTTTTTTCAAAGTTCTGGACTGTGGTCAGGAGGCCAGAGAGAGAGTCTTCTTTGTCTCCTAGGTATATTAGGATATCATCTGCAAAAAGGGACACCTTTTCAGTGATATTGCCATACTGAATGTCTTGTATGGTTGGACAGTATCGTATCAGAATGGCTAGGGGTTTGATTGCCAGTGTGAATAGGATTGGAGATAGGGAACAACCCTGTCTGGTTTCCCTTTTTAGCTGGAAGGGTTCAGAGGTAACATTGTTAACTCTGACTTTGCCCATTGGAGACTTATAAAGCAGCTTGACCCATTGTATAAAACAAATTTGTGGAGGACTTGCCAGAGGTAGTCCCATTCCACTGAGTTGAAGGCTTTCTCCAAGTCTAAGGAGGTCACTACCCTGGTATTGCTATTGGTATGGGAGATTTGTAGGTTTGTAAAGAGGCAACGGAGGTTGTATGATGACTATTATGAGGGCTTCTGAGAATGATGACGACAGGGACCCACAATCCCAGGCTGCCTGGAGGGTTTTCAAGAGGTGTGGCGACACTAGCTCATCTTGGGACTTGTACCAATCTGGGGGAAGTCCATCTAACCCAGGTTTTTTTTATAGAGGCCTGTATTGTCAACCTTACTTCCGCCATGGTGATGGGTGTGTCAAGCTAGGCTCTTTCTGAGGGAGATAATTTGGGTATAGCTATAGAATCTAAGAATCGGGTCAGAATTATAATGTTGTGCAGGAGGTAGAGGAGCTATAGAGGGATTTCTAATATTTTTAGTGTAGTAGTTTCAATAGGAAAGGCCTTGTTGTGCTCCTAGTGAGCCTAAATCCCTGGTGGGGAAAGAAAGGTTAAGAGACTAGTCTGAATCCATGGAGGGTAGAGTAAAAGGGGCTTTGGGGCAGATTTACTAAAGGGCAAGGTGGCTAATGCTAGTGTAAATTCGCTAGCATTACCATTCACAGGGACTTTGCCAATTTACTAAAGGGCGCAGGCATCACTTCGCTAGAGAAGGAGATAGACACTAGTGTTGCTTCGCACTCTAACACCAGGCAAATTTTCGCTCTGGTGAATGGATGTTACTCTGAAAATTCACTAAGATGCATTTTTTACTGAACGTTACCTCTTTCGCCAGACTTGCCTTCACGAGCTCAGACCAGGCAAAGTGCATTGGAGTACATAGATCTTCCTCAATCTTCTGTTACTTACATCATATTTTAGTGGAAAAAGTTTCTAAGTCCCAAAAAATGCTGGAGTCTTTTCAGAGTGATAGCATTTTTTTGGGTAACTGGCTTCCCCCATACATTTTCTAACATATGGAACATAAACTATACAGTGGGCTCATGTGTAGGGCATTATAACAACTCTATTTTCTTTATTAAGGTTCCCTGGACTTGTATAATGTAATGTATTTGCTGCAACATATGCCTCCATTGAACTTTATAATTCCCACCGTAAGCAAATTAGAAGACCTTTAACGAAGTTGCACTAGGCATAATTGAATGCTAGCACATCTTAACTTTTGATTGCTGAAGTAACGCTTGCGAAAATTTGCCAGCACTTAGCGCCCTGGACGCAACTTTGCATTTTAGTAAATTAGCGTTGTCTGAGCAAACTGGTGAAGTGTAGCAATGGGTGTGAAGCAGTCGCTGGCAAATTTTCACAGGTTAGTAAATTTCCCACAAATAATAGTACACGCACTCCTGCAGCCAAGGCGGTTGAGGAACCGCCTTGGCTGCAGGAGTACGTGTACTATTATTTGTGATGAATTATATTGCCTAAACTATGGGTTCGGGGCATGTCACCCGGCCGATTTGGTGAGTGCAAGCTCCCCTGACTTTCATGTTCCTAAGGTTCAATTGGTTATCTTTCAAGTGTCGGACCTGGGGTTTGTACACCCAGGTCAATTTTCCTACTTGGTGAGCTATAATCCAGTAGTTTTTCCGTCACTGTATGTTTTAAGCACAACTATAGCTTGGTGCCATTAATAATTATTAAGTAGTCATCAAGAGAGATTGGAGCCAGACACATTTTTTCTTTAGTAAATTTTCCCCTTAGTGAGAAGCCTGAATATTCCAATGTGGAAACCAACCTGTATGGTGAGAATCTCAGGGGTATATTTATCAAAAGTTAGAGATCACCACAGTCCTCTAGAGAAATTCCGCCACTCTCCATTCATTTCTATGGGATTTTGAAAGCCGTATTTATCAAAGGATGGACTTTCACTTTCACTGATTGATAAATACTCTTTTAAAAACCCCATAGTAATGACTGGAGAGTGGCGGAATTTCACTCTAGAGGACTGTGATGATCTCTAACTTCACTTTTTGATAAATATACCCACCAGTGTGGGGAAAAGTCTTTTGGGTATATTTATTATTAAGAGTGAAGTTAGAGATCACCACAGTCCTCTAGAGTGAAATTCCGCCACTCTCCATTAATTTCTATGGGATTTTGAAAGGCGTATTTATCAAAGGATGAGCTTTCACTTTCAACCAATGATAAATGCTCTTTTAAAAATCCATAGAAATAAATGGTGGAAAGAGTGGCAGAATTACCCTCTAGAGGACTGTGGCGATATCTAACTTCACTCTTTGATAAATATACCCCAATGACTGCGTGCTGTTAAAACCCAGATGAACAATGGCCTCTCAGCAGAATATTATAGACTATTTAATCCTTAACGATCCCCCATTTTAACGAATCTTTACAATAAAGTCTTGCAAATCTCCCCTGTAACGAAAGGTTTCCCTGGTGGTCTAGTGGCTTACCCTGGTGGTCTAGAGTCTAGTGGCCTCCTGTTGGGATGCCCGCACCATTTGTCCTGCTTCCTCCTGTGCTGGTTACCCTATGGCACACGTGGACCCGCGCTTCCGGGTTTACGGCATGATGACGTCATCGCGCTTGACGTGAAACAGTGTTTAAAGGGGTTTCAGTGTTTAGCACATTGCCCGTTGTTAGGTTCTATATGTTGGCTCCTGGGTGCTATTTCTACGTGAATCCTACTGACCTTCTGGTTATTGACCCTTGCTTTGCCTGACTATTCTGAACTCTATAACCTGACCCTTGCCTGGCTGTTTATTCTGAACTCTCCAACCTGATCCTTCCCTGCCTGACTATTCTACGCTCTCCAATCCTGATCCTAGCCTGTCTGACCATTCCTAGAACTCTGCCTGCACCGACCCAGCCTGTCTGACTATTCTTAACTCTTCTTGTGCTGGCCCGGGCTGCCTGTTCCATGCTGTGTTATCTGGCCTTTCTTCCAAGTTGTGTTGTCTTCCATTCCAGTATCCTTGGTAAACGATCATGCCCCTTTGCTCGACAGGAACCTTTGGCTTTGTTCCTCTCTTAATAAGACCTGGCAGCATCCAATTAGCTGAGGGCTCCTCCTGAGGTGAAAGGCGGCTGTTAAAGGCAGAAGCAAGAGTCGAGACCAGGGAGCCTAGCACTGGTTCTGAATTTAGAGTGCCAAACGTGTCATCCCCACTATGGCACAAAGCAAATGTAGCAAGAATTATTTTACTTCTTAAAGAAGGAAGAGATCCAACAGACCAAGCTTCGTACAGACTCATATCATTGCTAAACCAAGATATGAAAATTTTGGCTAAAATTATGGCAGATAGACTACAATTGATTCTCCCCAAAATACTTACCAACCACCAAGTAGGTTTACTTAAACATCGACAGCCAGTCCAAGCCCTTCGAAAAATATTCACTACACTGTATCACAGCGACCTAGAAAAAATAAAACATGGAATGCTATTAAATTTGGATACCGACAAGTCTTTTGATAGGATATCACATGCACATATAAGTTGATTACTAAAATTCCAACATTTTCGCATTCAAATGCTCAACTTATTTAAAACTTGTACTCAGATCCATGCACATTTCTCACAGTCAACAGTTTTAATTTGGACAGATTCATGATATGCAGGGGTACAAGACAGGGCTTCTCATTATCCTCACTACTGTTCAACTTAGCCTTAGAACCCTACATTTAATATCTGGGCATAAAAATCCCAAAACACCATAGCGATATCTATGACCTAAACAGTAGATCAATTATTAATAACATACAACAGGAAATTATGCAATGGAAGCATATCAACTTAACCTTTCTGGGAAGGATTCACTTTTTTAAAATTATTTTGTTCCCAAAACTATTATACCCTCTACTGTACAAATGCTGCCCTACTGTATCAAATCAACAGACCCAAAACACAGATACAATATTTTTCATACCTTTATTTAGCAGAATAAATGCCCCAGAATCAGCATATATAAACTGCAACAACCCAACACACTGGGGGAAGTTAACATGCCGAACATTAAAGAATACAATGAGGCAGCACTACTAAGATATGCAGGATACTGGATACTAAACCACAATTTATTTACAACAATAGATCTAGATCAATACCACTCTGAAAGTTATATTTTAAATTCCCTTCTTCATTCTCCACCTTCAGATATCTCTCCATCGTTAAAAGAAAACCCACTGTTCTATTATACCTATAAAACATGGAGATCTTTAAAGTAGAAGGAAAGCTACATAAACAGTGTATTGCAAATAGATTAGCCACAATCGTGCAATCTATAACACTATATTTATTCTGCAGAATGCTTTACCATACCTGAGTAAACAGCTGTAAAAGCTCTCTGTTTGTTTAAGATAGAAACTGCCATATTAGCTTGGTGTGACATCACTTCCTGCCTGAGTCTCTCCCTGCTCACTCATGTTTGCTGTGTTTCTTTTGACAGAGGACTCAGAGCAGTACTTTGAGGGTTTACTGGTGTATTTATATAGACTTTTCTGATAAAGCTTACTTATTTTTAGCCTTTCCTTCTACTTTAAGACACAAACATGGCCACCCTTTACATCTCTCACTATACCTGACCTGGATGGGAAAAAAAACTTCCCTACTGGATTGTCAAACTCGATCTTATATACTTGACAAGCTAAAGGACTATACAACATTCAAGACATTATGAAAGAAAACCATGAAGTGCTTTCTTCTATAGAGCTAAAAGAAAAATACCCCTTTAGAACCTCATCCACCTTTCTCAATTTACAAATACTACATTTTCCAAGACACATAATTAATAATTTAAAAAAGGAACAAGAAAAGAAAATCCGGTTGATAATCTTTTGGATAGATAAAATAACAAAACGATACATTGCACAAACATATCATATGTTAAGAATACAGAAAAGGATATTAAAGGTCCCGGTGGTCCATTTCTCTGCCGGTCCACAAAATTGTCTGTTCTCCCTCAGACTCGCAGTGAAATTCAAATCGTATTGTGGGGAGGACAAGTGCTCATTAGCACGAGAATTAGACAAATGAGGAAAAGGAAATAATTCCAATATAGTATAGTATCTCTATACATAAAGGAATTGTTCAGTGTAAAAATAAAAACTGGGTAAATAGATAGGCTGTGCAAAATAAAAAATGTTTCTAATAGTTAGTTAGCCAAAAATGTAATGTATAAAGTATGGAGTGATTTTATGTATAACATGTCAGTCAGAACCCAACTTCCTGCTTTTCAGCTCTCTTGGTTTACACTGACTGGTTACCCTGGCTACCAGGCAGTAACCAATCAGAGACTTGAGGGGGGGCCACATGGGTCATATCTGTTGCTTTTGAATCTGAGCTGAATGCTGAGGATCAATTACAAACTCACTGAACAGAAATGTACCATGTGGCCCCCCTTCAAGTCGCTGACTAGCTCAGAGTTATAGAGCTGAAAAGCAGGACGTTAGATTCTGGCTGTTTTATTAGATATCTGTTCACTCCAACCTTTATATATAACATTTTTGGCTAACTAACTATATCAGAAACATTTTTTTATCTATTTACAGTTTTTATTTTCACACTGAACTATTCCTTTAATATAGATTCGGTGCACCTCAGGTGGAATTAAAATATTATAAAATTAGTGCTGAATGTCCTTTCCCAGTCCTATTAATACTCTCTATGTGCCAATCTTTGGACTACTCAAATTCACACAGTGTGGTCACTCTTATGGGTTGAAAGGGGTTATTAATAGTAAACTCTCCAGATGGCTTCTGATTCCACGATTCTAAAGAAATGCACTGACATAGTGTAAAATCATAAATTTTTAAAATTCCCAATAAAGTTAAAATTACACTCACAATGTTACTGTTAAAATCGCATGTAAGAAAAGTTTTTTTGAATTGACACCACTTCGCTGCTTTTTCGGGTCTCCAGAGCATTCTATGCAGATGGTTTTGCCGGCATCTCGACCGCCACGTGTACCCTAGGCTCCTGTGGATGACGTTGCCGCCCATCGCGTTTCGTCTTCGACTTTCTCAAGGGCTTTCAAGTTGCCAATGCGCATGTTACTTTATGTGGAGATAGCTGTTCCGGTCATATGCTTTCCTTTCTGCTTCCTGTGTTCACTTGTTTACTCGTCTCTATGGAAATGGTTCTCTTCAGCCAGCATTGCCATTTCCTGTTAGTCCTATACGTGTCCCCATGGCAACCAATTTTGAGCTTCTGCTGCATAGATGAACGATCAAGTTTTCCTCATTTATAGGTGGTTATATTAACACATTCTCTATTTTTCTATATTATATCTCGAATGTGACATAGTTACATATACAAAATCTAGGGGTTGTGGAAGCACTCTTAAGGCTAAATCAAAGTATGTTTAAGTATAAGGGAAGTGCTACTTACAATGCACTTCCCTGGGCCCCTGTCTCATAAGCAATTCAGTATAAATGCAAGTGCATGTGTTTACAAAACAGGGGTTTTTAGTTACAAAGTTATGATCATAAAGTTGAAAAGCCACCATACCACGTCAAGGTAAACCCCATATGGCGGTCCCTAACTTATTTATCTCAGGTCATAGTATAAAAAGACTTAGTTCTCTGCATAATAGCATTACCTGTATTCACTGTGTGTTGAACATTGGTTTCAGTCAGAAAGCTAAATCCTCCCCCGCCCATAAGGGCTTTTAAGAGAGAGAGATTGCCCAAACCAACGCCCATATTTAAAAGCATAGGACCACCATTAGTAAAAGGGGGTGGGTATGGGGTGCTATTAAAAACCACGGGAAGCTAAGCCACAGCTTCAGGGCTAATATAATATACAAAATCTAGGGGTTGTGGAAGCACTCTTAAGGCTAAATCAAAGTATGTTTAAGTATAAGGGAAGTGCTACTTACAATGCAATTCCCTGGGCCCCTGTCTCATAAGCAATTCAGTATAAATGCAAGTGCATGTGTTTACAAAACAGGGGTTTTTAATTACAAAGTTATGATCATAAAGTTGAAAAGCCACCATACCACGTCAAGGTAAACCCCATATGGCGGTCCCTAACTTATTTATCTCAGGTCATAGTATAAAAAGACTTAGTTCTCTGCATAATAGCATTACCTGTATTCACTGTGTGTTGAACATTGGTTTCAGTCAGAAAGCTAAATCCTCCCCCGCCCATAAGGGCTTTTAAGAGAGAGAGATTGCCCAAACCAACGCCCATATTTAAAAGCATAGGACCACCATTAGTAAAAGGGGGTGGGTATGGGGTGCTATTAAAAACCACGGGAAGCTAAGCCACAGCTTCAGGGCTAATATAATATACAAAATCTAGGGGTTGTGGAAGCACTCTTAAGGCTAAATCAAAGTATGTTTAAGTATAAGGGAAGTGCTACTTACAATGCAATTCCCTGGGCCCCTGTCTCATAAGCAATTCAGTATAAATGCAAGTGCATGTGTTTACAAAACAGGGGTTTTTAATTACAAAGTTATGATCATAAAGTTGAAAAGCCACCATACCACGTCAAGGTAAACCCCATATGGCGGTCCCTAACTTATTTATCTCAGGTCATAGTATAAAAAGACTTAGTTCTCTGCATAATAGCATTACCTGTATTCACTGTGTGTTGAACATTGGTTTCAGTCAGAAAGCTAAATCCTCCCCCGCCCATAAGGGCTTTTAAGAGAGAGAGATTGCCCAAACCAACGCCCATATTTAAAAGCATAGGACCACCATTAGTAAAAGGGGGTGGGTATGGGGTGCTATTAAAAACCACGGGAAGCTAAGCCACAGCTTCAGGGCTAATATAATATACAAAATCTAGGGGTTGTGGAAGCACTCTTAAGGCTAAATCAAAGTATGTTTAAGTATAAGGGAAGTGCTACTTACAATGCACTTCCCTGGGCCCCTGTCTCATAAGCAATTCAGTATAAATGCAAGTGCATGTGTTTACAAAACAGGGGTTTTTAGTTACAAAGTTATGATCATAAAGTTGAAAAGCCACCATACCACGTCAAGGTAAACCCCATATGGCGGTCCCTAACTTATTTATCTCAGGTCATAGTATAAAAAGACTTAGTTCTCTGCATAATAGCATTACCTGTATTCACTGTGTGTTGAACATTGGTTTCAGTCAGAAAGCTAAATCCTCCCCCGCCCATAAGGGCTTTTAAGAGAGAGAGATTGCCCAAACCAACGCCCCTATTTAAAAGCATAGGACCACCATCTAGGCTCCAGATTGAAACCAATGTTCCACAAACACTGAATACAGGTAATGCTATTTGTATATACTTTGATCTGTCCATAATTACTGTCCCCCCCCCTTATCCGCAGCCTTAAAGGACCAGTAACATCAAAAATTTTTACACAAAAATTCGTTAGAATACAACGAAATAAAACACCAAGACAAATTAAAATTTCAAATAGAAAAGCCTTTATTAAGAAATAACTTACAGAAACTCCACTTCCTGTCCTCTACAGAAAAGGCGACACGGCGACCATCCATCCTGCTGGGCTCGATTTCTCCTTCCTAGATATTCACTGACAGCGTGTAGATCTCCTCTTCTTCATCCCTCTCCCAGGATTAGCAGTAGGCGATGTTCGGCGGGCTCCCCCTCCCTCAGTGTGGGGAAGAAGCTTTCAGCAACTTCTTATTCTAGTACCGTCACCAGCACTGCTGCCTTTCAATCATCAATCACTTCAGTTCTTGTTCGGCAAGGGGAGATCAGATGCGCAGAAACACTTGGCTGCACAATCCCTCTCATATCTTCGCTTGTGTAACGTCCTGCCGTGGGTCCCGTGCGCCAACCCCCAGACAGTCACGCTCCCCGCACATAATGCATTCGCGTTATAGCGCAAGTGAATGCGCACTCTGAAACATATTCATAGATCTCTGCAGCCTTTTCCGTCTCCCCTTCTGCTCCATAACTTTGTTTGGAAAGTTAGAATGCCCCTATAATTTGACCGATGCTGATCCTCTTGGCCAGTTGTCAATCACAGGGACCTATTCACCCCGCCCCCAGCAGAGCCGTCCCTCCCTCCCTTCGCTACCTACTAGGCTGCCTGCAGTGAAGCCCTAACAAAGGGGCCTGGGGATGGGGCAACCATGGGATGGGGACACGGAGGGGGAGCCCGCCGAACATTGCCTACTGCTGATCCTGGGAGAGGGATGAAGAAGAGGAGATCTACACGCTGTCAGTGAATATCCAGGAAGGAGAAATTGAGCCCAGCAGGATGGATGGTCGCCGTGTCGCCTTTTCTGTAGAGGACAGGAAGTGGAATTTCTGTAAGTTATTTCTTAATAAAGGCTTTTCTATTTGAAATTTTAATTTGTCTTGGTGTTTTATTTCGTTGTATTCTAAGAATTTTTGTGTAAAAATTTTTGATGTTACTGGTCCTTTAATCATTATAGTCTTGTCATTTTTTAGCTGTTCTAACGCTGTCTTCTCTTTTTAGTCAGATTGCACCTTTTCTTTTTCCAAATCTTTTTTTACCAATTCTTCATATAGCTTTATAGATTGTCCTTTCTCAGTATAAGGAATGTATTCTGAACTTTTCTTAAGGGAAGTATGTACAAATTTTTCTTTGGCCCCCTTTTGATTGCCTTTGTGATTACTATAATTTTTTGTGATGTGATCATTACGTGCAAATGCTTTTTTTAACATTATTTTTCTAATACATTTTTCAGTGTCGATAAATGTCTCAAATTTGTGGGTGCAAATGTTAGGCCTTTTCTTAACACATTGTGTTAATGTGTTAAGAATAGTCATAAACATAGAAAATACGGAAACATCTCTATTCAAATAGGCATCTATCACTACACAAATACCTATAGCAGATATTTTGAAATTTCGCACACAAATAATAAAACTACTACCTGCCAGCAGATTTCAAGAAATTGCCTTACAATTACTCCATAACTCATATCTAACACCAGAAAGACGCTTCAAAATGGGAACTCTCCTATCAGTCAATTACATTCGATGTCAAGCTCCCAAAGAAAATCTCATACACATGTTTAGGGTTGTGCCCCAAAATACAAATCTTCTGGCAGGAAGTAACCTCCTATTTGATGCAAATGGCTAACAAACCAATCCAATCGACTATGGACTGGGCCGTATTCAGTAATGCAACATCCTACCCACAATTAAACAGGGCACATAAACACCTGACGGGAAGATTGGTGGCAGTGTCCCACAAGGCCAAAGTAGAAAGTATTTTTTATAGAAACTTTCTAAAGGAAGCTATGACCAAAAAGGAACAACAAAGTAACACATTTTTTTCTACCTGGATCATATACATAACTAGTCTCCCGCAAACACTTAGGGGCAGATTTACTAAGGGTCGAATATCGAGGGTTAATTAACCCTCGATATTCGACTAGGAACTAAAATCGTT
This sequence comes from Xenopus laevis, assembly GCF_017654675.1. Classification (NCBI taxonomy): domain Eukaryota; kingdom Metazoa; phylum Chordata; class Amphibia; order Anura; family Pipidae; genus Xenopus; species Xenopus laevis. Next base: position 29,262,658 of record NC_054378.1, on the reverse strand, counting down.
CGACTTCGAATATCGAAGTCGAACGATTTAGCGCTAATCCTACGATCGAACGATCGAAGGATTATTCGTTCGATCGAACGATTAAATCCTTCGAATCGAACGATTCGAAGGATTTTAATACAACGATCGAAGGAATATCCTTGATCAAAAAAATGCAGGCAAGCCTATGGGGACCTTCCCCATAGGCTAACATTGACTTCGGTAGCTTTTAGCTGCCGAAGTAGGGGGTCGAAGTTTTTCTTAAAGAGACAGTACTTCGATTATCGAATGGTCGAATAGTCGAACGATTTTTAGTTCGAATCGTTCGATTCGAAGTTGAAGTAGTAGTCGAAGGTCGAAGTAGCCCATTCGATGGTCGAAGTAGCCAAAAAAACACTTCGAAATTCGAAGTTTTTTTAATTAGAATCCTTCACTCGAGCTTTGTAAATGTGTCCCTTAGATATCGAACAATACATACCTTTCAAAACACAACCTGGTATCACACTTTGAAAGGCAATCCGTTACTCCAAGAAACAGACAAATCTATCCAAGACACAATCCACGAATCGAGTGGTACTACGAAGTCACCTCCCAGGAGTCACCGCATTAACAGGCTTTTGGCATCCTACAAAAGATAAAACAATTTAACCTGTGAATCTTGGTAAATATTCTTGGAAAGTAATGTTAAAATGGTATAATCCCTTTCCTTCCTTCATTTCCCCTTTTCTTTATTCATGTTTATACTTTCAAAATACTTATACAATAATGATCAGACATACTTTATGTCCAAAATTGCTGTTCACTTATTTTTTGGAAAATCAATAAAGACAATAATACAAAAAAAACAAAACAAAACGCTGATGAACTATGTTCTTGTATGCAAGTGACTTTATGTTGGAAGAGTTTTCCTAAAAAAACCTGTGTTTTTACCTGAAGATGCTGTGTCTCTGTCTTTATGCGCCTAAATCTCTGCTTTCCTGCCTACCATAGCTGAGCTGATGTCTCCCAAAAATTATGTGGCAGATTTATTAAGAGTAGAATTGAAAATTCGAATTAGATTTTGAATTTTCAAATTTTTAATGGTCAAAACTCTCAAATTTGAATTGTGAATTATCCAAACTCAATTCAAGTTTTAAATAGAATTTCAAGAGGTATCATACGCTGGCCCTTTTCCCCCCACTAACCTCCTCACCACTACTTTCCCTCACTGTGAACACGTTTTGTAAATTCCCTACCTACTGCCTGCCCACATGGGCAGCAGAAGATGTTCTTCCTTGGGGGGGGGGCAACGGCAGAGAGCTATTTTAGTGCCATTGTTTATCTTAACATGTTCTAGTCTCTTTTGAATTTCCTCATGCGCGAACCATGCATCATTAGTTGTGTTACTAGAATTGGGAATATTAAGCAGGAAACTTTCATTGACTGGTTCCTCATTACAGAAATCCAAAGTACAGATTTAAACCTTCCCTTCTCCCTAAAGGAGATAGAAACTATAATAGATTGGATTTATTGTTTTGTATTATAAGACATATAATAAAGAACTTGCCCCAATATTGTGTTCTTATTTTAACCCCAACTGGGTTTAAAACCCAACAAGGACCCCTTAATTATATGCTGGTTATAGACCGATTATAATATAGACTTGAAAATATATGCAAAGATCTTAGCAAATAGAATAAAACAATACTTACTGGTACTTATCCACAAAGATCAAGAAGGTTTTATACCTAAATTGGAGGGACAATGTCTACAAAATAATTTCTCTTATACATTTAGTTAAAAGAGATAAAACCCCGGCACTATTACTTACTACAGACGCCGAGAAGGCGTTCAATAGGGTCTCCTGGCTGTTCTTGGAGAGGGTATTAGAAGTATTTGGTCTAGGAGAAATTACAATAGGACATTGTAGTCCTGAATTTTAGATATTCAACAATAACCCCATACACGCAATGGGTTAACAGATATCTGCCTTTCCATCAATGGCAACTGTGAAGGTGCAAGCCTGGACAAAAGCCATCCTGCCATAAAACAATCCTTGCAGCTACAGTAATGTCCATATCAAAGCGATGCAAATAACTGGACATACTGGTGTGGGTGCAGGGATAGCAAGAGTTTCCAAGGGAATGATCAACAAAGGGATACCTGGAGCATTGGATTATGGGATTTCTTTCACAGTGCAACCTAACTTGATTTCAGTCCCTTGTCTATCTAAGAAGAGATGAACCATCTTCAAGAACAGCAAACATCGACTTGATTGGCTGGGAATGTCTTTTGGGTGTGGCTGTACTGGGGAAAGGGTAGTATGTTTGTTTGAATGGTCTTCCTTATGTGTATATAAAAAGCATTTTAAATACCCTGTTAGTTGGTCACTTTCCACTCCCTTCCATTGCACCTTTCCTTATCCCTTTCTTCCTCCTTTCATCTTAGTTAGTTCCTTTTTTATGTTATACCTTTTAGTTCCTTTGTAAATAAATACCACTTATTTAAAGATCAGTCTGTCTCAAGTCATTAGCCTGGCACCCCAAAATAGAGCAGATCCAACAGAAGTATATTAGCATTATACCAAGAACCATATGCAAGACTCAGATTAAACGGTACATTATCTGCCCCAGTCAATATAGATAATGGGACAAGACAGGGATGTCGATTGTCTCCCTTACTTTTTATTATGGTGATTTAAGGTTAAATCCAAATATTTCAGGGATTAAAGGACCAGTAACATCAAAAAAATTTTTGTCAGTATACGAAAAAAAAATTGTTAGTATACGAGAAACTCCGCTTCCCCTCCTCTTCTGAAAAGGCGACATCTGTCCTGCAGCATTTGATTTCTCCTTCCTGGCTATTCTACTGACAGCATGTGAAGGAGCGTGGGCTGGTAAGAGGAACATGGACACTAAACAGCAGCAGTAGCACAGGAAGAGGAGGTAGCAGCACTGAGGCAGAGGGTAAGGGGTTGAGGGTCCAGTAGTTGCCCTTGCCTGGGTTGCCGGGCTCCCGGGGGATCTTGAAGAAGCAGTCATTTAGTTAGAGGTTGTGGTGCATGGAGTTCTAGCAGGCTGGGAACTTCTCCCAATAGTAAGGAAAGCGGTTGCTGATAAACTTGCAGATACCTCTCAGAGTTAGCTTCTTTTGGGGGCTCTGCAGGATGGACATGGTGATGAGCATAGGGGGGCTTCACCAGACTGTTCTTGGGCTTGTTCTGGATGCCCTCCTGCTGCTGCTTCTTGCTCTCACCCTCACCCTCTGCCTCAGTGCAACTGCCTGAGGGACTCCTGGGGATCTTCTTGCCCCACAGCTCGCCCACTTTGTTGGGAAGTCCATCCGGGCTCTCACACTTACTGTCCTTGTCCAGCACCTTGTCCCCCTTGCCCACCACATCAATGTCTGCATCGTCTGTGCTCAGCCCGGCAACCCAGGCAAAAATTGCAGCCTTTGCTGATAACTTGCCAATATGTATAATTAATCCAACAGTTTCCCTTCCTAACTTTCTTCAACTTATTGAGATTTTTGGAGCAATGTCTAATTTTAAGGATAAGTATGTTAAATCAGAAATTCTCAACATAAATATCAATGAAACCAGAGTTCACTAGAACATAGTTTCCCCTTTAGATGGTCCAAGGACTACATTAAATATTTGGGCATAAAAATCACTGCTAATCTCAGTGAACTATATCAAAGTAAGTATGGGGTCTTACTTCCCTCTGTGCAACAACTAACAGATATATGGAGAAAATTAAATCTATCCTGGATGTGTAGAATCCAGGCCATTAAAATGGTATTGATCACTCAGGGCGCCATGGATCCGAGATTGCATATCAGCATCGTATGCATCAAAACAAAGGGGCGTAGCCACCCTAATCTGTACATCCCTACCATACCAACTGCGAGAATCCATTATTGACCCAGACGGCCGCCACTTAATAATCCGTATAGATATTCTAGGAACAGAATACACCATAGCCAACATATATGCCCCAAACGGCCCTAACAGGGCGTTTTACTCACAACTCACACAGAAACTACTGGGTATGCAGATTCCAAACTTGATAGTGGGTGGAGATTTCAATGCTCTACGAGATCCCACTATTGACAGGACGGGGCCCCCAACTAACCACAACAACACTGCTAGGGGAGATATCATACAAATGGAGGACCAGCTGGCTCTCGTAGACCCATGGAGACTATTACACTCTACGGACAGACAATATAGTTACCACTCGAAAGTGCATGATATGCACTCCCGGATAGACTATATACTCACACACGAACGCCTCTTCTTTCATATCCGCGAAGCGGGGATTGAGGAAATTGTACTCTCTGACCATGCTCCGATCTATATCAATCTACAACTAGCAAGACCACACACGCACTGTCACCGCTGGACCTTTCCCACCTATTTGGCCCAAACGGAATCCTTTCGCACACTTTTAATTAATCACTGGCACGACATGATTGACGATAACATAGAACATTGGGAGACACCACTTCTATTGTGGAATACTACTAAAGCAGTAATGAGGGGAAACCTCATATCCCACATGGCCAAACATCGTAGAGAGGAACATGCTAAATTTCGCCAATTACTAAGTGCAGTTAAACAGACACATAGAGATTATATAGACACTCCAACGACAACCTCCAAGGAAAAGTATATGGAAGCTAAACAACTCCTGGAGACTTATGCCACATCCAAAGCCAAAAAGAATCTAGAATATACTAAGTACAAATTTATAGGTGGGGGAACAAGACGGGAAACTCCTAGCTGCCCTCATTAAACCCAGATCCAAAGTCAACCATATTCTTAAACTACAGGCATTGGATAACGGAATACCCGTTTGTACTCCTCAGGCTATCAGAACGACACTTGAGCAATATTTTAGAGATGTATACTCAGCAGAGGACCTCCGGAGGACCTGATTGCTCATATCTTACATAAGGCCTCCTTATCGGAGATAACGCAGACCCAAAGAGATACGCTTAATGCGCCCATAACTGACGAAGAAGTCACTACCACAATTCGAATTTTGGCTAACAATAAATCCCCGGGTCCGGATGGCTACACTGCTGAGTATTATAAAATTCTGAGTCCGCATGCCACTCGGCTATTGACAAATGTTTATAACACCATATATCAGAAAGGGGACATTGCCAAAGAACAGATAGAGGCTTACACCACATTACTCCCCAAACCAAATAAGGACCCAACCCACTTAAACTCTTATCGCCCAATCTCCTTGTTGAATGTCGATCTGAAAATTTTGTCTAAGATTATAGCCCAAAGACTCCAATCTTTATTGCCTGATCTTTTAACGCACCACCAACTGGGCTTTGTCCGCCATCGACACTCGACAAAGGGAATTCGAGCAGCGATAGCAGCAACATTAATCTCCACGAAACACCAAAACACAAAGAATGTTCTTTTAAGCCTTGATGCGGAAAAGGCATTTGACAAAATCTTATGGCCTTTCCTGTTTCGAATTCTGCACATAGAAACTTGGGTGACATCTTTGGAACATATATACACAACTTGTATACTAATGCCCAAACGAGGCTATTACTTAATGGAACCATCACAGATCCCATTAACATACATAGAGGCACAAGACAGGGATGCCCATTATCTCCCCTATTGTTTAATCTGACGTTAGACCCCTTTTGAGAATCCTCCAAGACATGACGAGTTTCCACGGCATTAAAGTAGGAGACCATGAAACCAAAATCACAGCCTTTGCAGATGATCTCCTCCTATATATTGCAAATCCTAAACAGGCTTTACCACACATTCTTTCCGTGATCCATCAATACGGGCAAGCATCGGATACTGCATCAATGTTGCCAAATCGGTGATTTTGCCGTTAGGAAATAAAGGGAAACCTCGCTGGGGTAACAATATGATTTTACGTGGACCAAGGACGAAATTACTTATCTGGGTATACAAATACCAAAAAGGCCGAATGAACTCTACGCCCGTAATATAACTCGTTGTATAAGGGGAATTACGCAAGACATAAAAAACTGGCAAACTTATCACCTTTCTGCAATGGGGAGGGCTAATCTGCTCAAAATGGTGGCATTCCCCAAACTCTTATACAACCTTCAGAGTCTCCCCATCTTGGTACATGATAGGATATCCAATCACTCTACAAACTGTTCAGACATTTCATATGGAATGGGAAAAAGGCGCGAATTAGTCTCAAAAAACTCCAACAAAACACATTAAATGGAGGCCTTAACTTCCCCAATATCAAACAATACAACATGGCAGCCACTATAAAGACATTTAAAAGACTGGATCCATAAACTCTGACATATATACTAATACCTACCAGGAACAACAGTTCATCCCGCAGACGAACCTACTATATATTCTACACATGCATAGAGCTGAACTTACAACTGACATTATAGACAATCCCTTATTATATTCCACTTGGCAAACCTGGAAGGACTTGAGAAAACAGAGTTGCTTAAACGGTAATTCACTCATTATACTTACCTCTTCTGTCCAATCCAGACTTCCGGAGTGGGCGGCATTGACAATATATCAGGACTGGGGTAAAGAAGGGGTGACAACAATACGTCAATTAACAAAACAGGATACTCGCAAACCACTTACGTATGTACAATTACAAACCACATTTCCCTCCGTAGTGCATAATGTGTTTGCATTTTTACAAGCTCAGATGTATACTAGTAGGACTATCAGACTTCTAACGGATAAGGATTGGATAACTCTTTGGATAGGTTTCTTTTACGGGTTAACTCCACCAAGGGAACCATATCGCAGAACTACAAATTTATGCAGGTTAATACTGACTATGACAGCATACCCAAAGGACCTAAACAATGGACTGTGGACATACCTGACCTAAGCATGGAAGTTATTTTTGGGATGTATAAACAACTATGGCGCACCCTACCCTCTAGCATCTATAGGGAAATGTTTTTGAATTTGCTACACAGAACATATCTGACTCCAGAAATACTTTATAAAATGCAGCGAAGGGACAATAGCAATTGCCCGAAGTGTGGGCAACCCGGAGCTGACCTTATGCACTGTTTATGGTCTTGTCCATACATACGACGGTTCTGGAATCAGATAAGAGATTATGCAAATAGACACTTAGTGAATTTTGTCCCACTATCAGCAGCTTGGGCACTTTGGGGCATAACCCCCAACGCCCATACCAGAATTACAAGGGGTGCAAAAAGACTCTTATTAATCATAACAGCATAGCGAAAAAAACTATATTACAGGTTTGGATAACAAACTCCCCCCCCACTGTTAAGCTCTTCCTGGAGAAATTAGTGCGAGTTTTCTACATGGATTGGATAGAAGCATCTCTCAATAAAAACGCAATTGTCCAAAGGTTTTTTCGAAACTTGGGAAACGTTTTATTGACATAGTTCCACAAACAATAAGGCTTAGACTCCACGAGTGCTTTTTCTGCACGGAATGGTATATCACAAGGACAATACATGGAGACCCTCCAATTAATCTGTGACTAGCAGGGCTTCCGGCATAGCAGCTTCAGAGACGAGAAAAGACCTATAAAGAGAGAGAGAGAGTAACTGCAATGATCATCATTTTCTTTTCTGTTTATTTATTTATCTGTTTTTTTTTTTTTTTTTTCTCCTGGTTTATGATAAGGTTAAATTGCTACCCATATCCACAAGCTTGAGTGCAGCAATCTGATTATCTATTTGATACTGCATTGTACACTTCACCATTCCTTTTATAGTTGCATTACTTGTACGGAAAAATCCGACTGTATGTTGCTTTATGTAATCGAGTTATGTATATTCTATGAATAGAAGGAATGCACATGTATGTATGTGGATATGATTGATTTGTATTGACCAACTGCTCGAATAAAAAATGTTTCTTTAAAAAAAAAAAAATGGTATTGATGCCAAAACTGGCATATTATATGCAGACTCTAGCAATAACACTTCCTCCATCCTTTTTTAAGACCATTTAGGCAATGGTTATCAAATTTGTCGGGGCAGACAAGTCCCCCAGTCTACAAAATTGGGTGCTAATCCTTCCTAGGGAAAGGGTGTTCAATTATACTATCTGTCTATTCATTTGTCATGTATAAATGCATGGGCATTTCAAAAGAGGAGGCGAGATTGTGTTGACCTGGAACAATCATTAGCAGGCATACCAATAATTAACTACGGCTGGTCCACATCCGGGACAATCCCGGGAGAAGTAAAAATAAATCCGTTTGGTAGGTCCAACTATAAATCGTGGTTCACCAATAGGGAAAAAAACTCACTTACCAAATTCCCTTACCTACTCCAACCTCTGGTTAACAACCATACCTAGTTTAGAAATAGGAATGTTTGGGGTGTATCCTTCATGGCATCAGGATAGGAAGCAATAACTGAGGGCTCTGCACGGGAGTCCTATAAATACTGCAGATATCTTACAAATAAACCCAAGCGACTAAGACCCCCGAACTGAGCCCAGCTGATCTGAGGATGCGGAGAAGCAGACTGAAGTACACAGCGCAAGATCTGAATACAACGCGCACCATGCAGTCACAAAATAGCGCAGAGACTCAAGCACATCGCACAGAGCCGGTAAACACGCAAGAACAAGTGTGGCAGAGAAACTAGCGAAATTCGCTAGGGATCCACTACCCCAAACGCAATACAGGAGGTACACCATCTGCAGAACAAGGGTCAGATAAACAACCTGCAATGGAGGTAGGAAGCATGCTACCCCAACATACAGCATCCCCCTGCAACCTCAGAGCCCATGCTGACAGAGCTATACCAGGCCAACCATGTGGGTTCGATAGGGAAGATAGACGAACTAAAAATGGACTTTGCAATACTGAAACATTAGATGTAAATCCCCTCCTTTGTAATTTTAAAAAGTGCAAAATAAAGCCGACATATTGATATTAACTTACCGGACTCCAAGAATGCTTTGATCAGCGCTCTGCAGCGGTAACAGAGGTTTGATGTAGTAGACGGGCAGAAGGAGCCGATACATCGCGAGAGCTGCAGCTTAGCAGGAGCTGGCGTGCATGGGAAGAGCTCCACCATTGCCACATCGTCTTTTTGTTAATACTGAAACACTATATGCAAAATATCCATTGGATAAGAACACTAAATTTTTTGAAACCACACACCACAGTTGACTTTTATACCTCTGGGCAGGCCTTCCCCAGAACCCTTCCAGGACAGGTAACAATAATTAATATAGACTGAGTGCAGGACTGTTATATAACAACTCCCCCGGCACAAGTGCAGCAGGTTAAAGTTTGCTACTAGTCTGGACTCTGTGGGAACACCAACCCCCAAATTAGTAAACTCAACAGTTAAGGGAGTAAACTCACTCTGAGCAGTCTTATGGAGTGGGTGGGGTGGGGGCGGGAAAGGGTTGCAAGTTCACTGTTTTGCTTATGATTAATAACTTAATGTTATAAGATGATATGGTGTCTTGAAACTTGAGAGCAATGAATGTGTAAACAAAGGGTTAAGCAACCTTCCTAGCTTTTTCTCCAACCCTGTAAGTGATGAGTCCCCCCAGCATAATGGCCACAGTTAAAATTATGCCATGGAACGTGAGAGGGCTGGGATATGCAATAAAGAGGAGTCTGGTCTTTGACTCTATCCGTAGGCACAAGCCCCAAATAATCTTTTTACAGGAGACTCAACTGATGTGAGCGGAAAGGTAATGGCACTAATGAAACCCTGGATAGGTTCAATGTATCATTCTAGCTACTCCAGGGTGTTACCATATTGCTTTGCAGATCCTGCCCCATTTTAATTGAATGAATTATCTCTGATAAAGAGGGCACATACGACCTCCTCCATGGCACAGGAAAAAAAACTCACCAAATGAAATTATAAGCATGTATGTAGATGACACCTTCCTATACCTGTCTAACTCACAACAAGAACTTACACATGCACTACACATAATTAACACTCATCCAAAGTACTCAGGACTGAAGATAAATTGGTCCGTGCTTTTTCCAATTGATCCCCTCCCTACCATTGTTCCGCACCACACCAATGGCCTTGTATGGGTGGATTCCTTCAAATACTTGGGCATATGGATAAACGCCGACCTGGCCAAGTTTGAGGAACTCAACATACAGCCCATGTTAAGATACATAGAGACTAAAAAAGAAGTGTGTGCCAATCTGCCACTTACCTTTCTAAGAAGGATAAACCTATTTAAAAGATGATTCAACCCAAGTTAACCTACATCTTTAGACAGTCCCCGCTACTGATACAATCTTCAATCTTTGCAAAACTAAAAAGCCACATGTTAACTCTGTGTTGGGCTGGAGCCGCTCCTAGGTTAGCCTTCAATACCCTGAACCTACCAACTAAACAAGGCGGCCTTGCAGCACCCAACCTATTTTTTATATTATTTGGCAACACAAATGACAGTGGTCAGAAACTGGGCATTATCATCCCATACAAACACAGCCACAGTTCTGGAAGCATAAGTATTGGGGTCATTTGAAGAGCTTACCATACAGAGGCACCACATGCACTACAAAGGCCTCCCCCCAGATGAAGGCAACAGTCAAGGTCTGGCAAATTGCAGGAAAGCTCTAACCAAAATTACCACAACACTGCTCAATGTTTACCCACTATGGGGCAATCCAAACCTAAAACACCTGACTGGTATCCCGGACCCACATATAATGTAAAATGTGTTGCAGCTGTTATAAAAGAGGGTAAGCTGCTGGGGTTCCAAGAACTGAAGCAAAAATTTTTATTCCCTAATGCCATGTTCTTTAGGTTCCTGCAACTAAGACACACAATGTAAGCTCAATTCCAACTGGGAATTATAGACACAACACAATATCCTGGAAACTGGGATGCACAAAACGGAATTAATTAAACCCCTCTCACATTTCTATGCACAATTGTCCAAATTAGGGAGCATTAAACTGAAAGCCACATGGCAAAAGAACATTCTGGAGATCACAACTGAGACCTGGGAGGATATTTTAGGTAATGTTTTTGAAGGGCTGATTAGTAGCAAAGATAAAATTATACAACTAAATTATCTACTCCGAACTTACCTTACCCCACAATGGTTACACAAAATGAATCCACTGCCAGCACGGCACTCCCCAGTTGAATTCTTTCCCATGACATGGGAATGCCCAATATTTCAAATATTTTGGAAAGAGGTAATTCAGATAATAAGGGGAAAAACCGATATATCTGACGATGGAACCCACTTTAATCTGTATGTACTCTGTATGTATACAAAGAAAGTAATCCCATAGTAAACTTCACTATGGGAGAATATGCATAAACTATCAAGAGCGGTTAGAGTAAGATAGATGAATTACAAATTATTTACCAGGTGGCATTATACACTTAAGAAAAAGTTTCCCAGACAGCTCTGATAAATGTTGGAGACGGGAACAGGATAGAGGTACTCAAATTCATATTTGGTACACAAAATTAAATTCATATTGGGAGGAAGTTCTAGAAGATATAAAGAAAGTGACAGAAAACAATTAAAAAAAAACAGATATACCTCTAATTATATTAAATATAATACCAGAGACTAACAGTATGTTATCAGATACGCTTCCCTTGCAACTGTTAAATGCAGCAAAAATTATAATACTGAGGAACTGGAAAAAAAAAACACACCTCCATCATATAGTGAGTAGTGGAACCTAGTAGAGGAAAATAGGTAATTAGAAGAGATTACAAATATTTTATATAATACAAGTGACAGTTATTGGAGAGCGTGGGAACCTTGGTTAGTTTTTCTAAAAGTGGGTAACCACCTTCCTTCTTGATAAATAGGGAAGAAATGGTGACCAGTAAAGTATCTTAAAAGGTACAAGCTTGTATTGATGATCCGAGAATAGATAGGTATCTTATTTTATTTATCTATTTTTTTCTTATTTTTCTTATGTTGATTTGTAATAATAGGTATAAACCAGCTGTAATGCCTATTTATTATCATAAATTATGTGATAAGATGTCTAAAGATCTGTGCCATGCCTACTCTCCCTTCCCTATCCCTTTTGCCTTCTATACCCCATCCCTTTTTTGAATGAAAAAGCTAAAAAATAAAGAATGTGGAAAGTAAATACATTTTCTTTCTTGCTTTTCTTTCTGTTCTGCTCAACCAGTTGATCCCCCTCTGATATTAAGGGCTATACCCCTTCCTGCTTTGTTTTTTTACTATCTACATATTTAAAAAATAATTTTGCATTCTTTTTACGGCTTTATGCAATACCCTTTTCCATTTTCTGATAGCTTTTTTGCATGATTAATTGGCATCCTTGTACCTGATAAATGTTACTGCTGTCCCAGCTTACTTGAAAGCCCTAAAAGCACATCTTTTCTTACCCACCTCAAAAGCAACACTTCTATTAAACCACAACGGTTTACAATGACATTCCTTGCTAAGGGGAATGTACTGAAATGTATATTCAGTAAGCAGCATTTCAAAGACGTGCCATTTTTGTTCTGTGTTTAACCCTTTGAAAAGCATTTAATATGTTGCAGAGATGCCATTATACTGTCAAAGTTTGAACTTCTAAAATTTAGTGTTTTATTTACTCCCTTATAGAGTTGCCTCTGCAACATAATCTCAAAGCAGACCATGTTATGATATATATATATTTCATATATATTTGCTGCTGCTTCTTATGCCACCACTTAAAGGGGACCCGTCACCCCAAAAAATTATTAAAAATCCTATTTTATCACATTAGTCAAGCAAAATGAACTTAAAATACACTATATAAATTATTTGAATCTTGTTTCCTTCAGTCTGGGAATTCAAAATTATGGCAACAGGCAGCAGCCATTTTGTGCACATTCTTAATAAGGCAAGCCTTGTATCAGCTCAGAATCTTGTTGTGCACCAGAATGGGGGACCTGATGTCCATTCCCATGCCCTGGCTACACAATTAAATGGTAAAGGGAACGGAGGAATGGTGGGAGAGCAGTGACATCTAGGAAGTGCTGAATGGAAAGTGAAAGTAACTGTCTGCCCCGCCTCTATGCCCATGGCATAGAGGAGGGGCAGACAATATTTGATTGACAGCTGAGATTTTTAAATGAGTTTACAACAGCTATGAATGCTTTAATAAAAAATAGAAATTCAATTTCATGTTTCATTTGAAAAGGACTGTTATTATACAGATTTTTGTGTCTGGGTGACAGGTCCACTTTAATCCAGCTCTCTAATTCAGATTGATAGGAGGAACAGAGAGAGAGGCATCAGGAGAGGGTAGGCACTGTCTGGAAAAAGAATGCTTATATTGTGGAGCAAAGGGGCATTACCGCAGCAAGTGTGTAAAGAAGCAGGGAAACTTGTTAGGATTCTTGTTTGGGCAATAACAAATATACTCCCCAACAATCTAACTATAAGATTTTGATTCCTGTTTTTCTATGTTGGAAAAAGCAAAGTGTTGAAGTTTCTGCCTTTTTGGATCCTGGAGCAGCTGTGAACTTTTTGGATGTTCTGGGGTACCCCATATTTTATCAGTGGTACCCCAGAACATCAAAGTAGTGACTTTCCTTGAGGGATTACCTTCCAGTCATGCTTGGCACAATTTGGAGTGCGGACCAAGGAGGAAGCAATTAGGCAAACACAGTTCGTGGTACAATGGATTAGGCAGAAGAATCGTCAGTTCAGGCAAAGGTCGGTCCAGGCAGCAAGATATCGTGGTCGAGGTTTCAGGCAAAGGTCGGTCCAGGCAGCGAAGTATCAAGGTCGAGGTTTCAGGCAAGGTCGAGAATCAAGAATCAATATTTAGAAGACACCCAGGAACTCTAGATAGAAGAACCTATACTCGGGCGCTGAGAGAACCTTCTGGCGTCCTTAAATAGGTGGGTTTTCGCGACAAAATGTGCTAGGTGACGTCACATGACGTGCACCAATTAATTACGCTGCGCGAAAACGCTGGCGTCACACTGACATCTGACGGCCACATGGCCTTTTCTGGGCACCGCCATCTTGGACGCGCGGAGGACGGCCAGGACGCCTTACAAAAGGCTGCTGAGACACTTCCTCCAACATAGACACCACGACTGTGCTATTCAATCTTATGGGTGCATATAATTTTATTCAGATCAAAAAAGGTGATGGATGGAAGACGGCATTTAATACTGTTGTGATGGGCACTACGAGGACTAGTAATGCCTCTCTGGCTTTAGAAAAATGTATTTTCGATGTGCCTTCAGTTCTCCTTCTGTGGTATATTATACTGGTGGCTCTAATTACCTCTCTGAACAGGAAAGGAGCAGATCGAAACATGTGGCCTGATGAAGACGTACAGGCATTTGAATGCCTAAAATAGGCATTTACCTCTGCTCCAGTTCTCAGCCATCTGGATTAAGGACTTCTTTTTCTGGTTGAGGTAGATGCTTCTGAGCTAGAGCTGAGGCAGTCTCAGCGATACCCTGTTACTTGTAAGTTGCATCCGTGTGACTTCTTCTCTAGGAAATTATGATGAACAGGGAGTTATTGGTCATCAACTAGGCTCTCAAAGAGACATCTTCTGAAGAGGGCTAAACATGTGGTTAAAGTTTTAACTTTAAAGTGCATGTAGCAGGCTTGAGTTCAGACCTGTTTGTCTCTCTGTCTGAGGCTCAAATTGATTCACCAGCAAATGTGCAACCTGACAAATAATTTGTCCCAGAGAATTTATGTGAGCTGTCTTGTCTGAGACTCACAATTCCAAAATAGCTGGGCATCCTGGCCAAGGTAAAATTTGCTCCCTTATATCTCAAACTCTCTGGTGGCTGACTTTGAGGCAGGATGTTAATAGTTATATAAACTTTTGTGATGTATGTCAACACTCTCAACAATCTAGGTTCTTACCTCAGAGAGCAATGAACCTGATGTTGATGTTCCAGGGCATCTTTACTGACTTATGTATGTGCATAGATTTAAGTTATTTATCTATTGGCTTTTTGTTGAGCTCTCAGATACTCATGTATAGCTGATGCTGAACTTTCAAAGCTTACTGATGATTTACATTGAGAGAAAGCAAATGAAGAGGCAGAACTTGCTGCTAGGTGCTCTTTATTGCACACAACATGTTTCGGGCCAAGAGCCCTTTATCAAGTGTACAAATCATTACGTGAACAGGCATTTTAAAGTGTAGGTCATAAAACATTGTATGTCAATCAACCGTGGTACGGTGCTGATGTCATCTTAGTAAGTGCTCAATAATAAAAAATATATAAATAGTACAAAAAATCTTTTTGCTTCATTCAGAAGTTCAACGGTGGTACGGTGCTGATATCATCTTAATAAGTGCTAATAAAACCAATAAAAGAAAATGTATAAACAATACAAAAAATCTTTTTGCTTCATTCCGAAATTCAAATAGGATTGACAACTGTCCCGAAATTTACAAGGATATTGCATAAAGGTAATACATCCAAAACGTTTTGCTAAGATGCAAAGAGAGGAACTGGCCATTTCTAGGCCTACCACTTAAACAACATGTTCACATATCAATTTTACATAGAAGGATTGTCCAGTATTCTTACCACTAGTTGTACATATAATGTAACTATCTTGGGCTCAGAAATTCTGTTATCTGAAAAGAAACAAATAAGGCATCAATTTCAAGGGAGAATTGGTTACAGACGTATCAAAAATGTATCAAAGAACTGTATCAAAGATATTATCAATCATCGTTTACACATAGTAAAGATAAGGGATGCAACAATGTAACTAGTTATAGGAAACATTTAACACTCCAGCTATCATTCATGCCTTTTGGATAAAGTGTATCTAGTTTTTTAATCCAGTATGCCTCTCTCTGTGATATTTTCTTCTTTAGATTACCACCTCTCTGCATTGGGCTAATCACTTCAAGTATGGCCCATCTTAACTGGGACTGGTTATGGTTGGCAGTATTAAAATGTCTAGATACCGTAGTATCGGTGGCTGTTCCTTTTTTAAAATTCCTTATATTCCCTTTATGCTCCTTTATGCGGGTTTTTACTGCTCTTATGGTTTGACCAATGTATGCAAGCCCACAGGGACATTTTAACACATAAATCACATTGCTTGTATCACATGTGGCAAAGTGATTTAGCTTAACAGGAGTACCATTTGCTGGATGTCGCAAGGTATCTCCTTTAATAATGGAGGAGCAGCAAATACAATTTAAGCAAGGAAATGTTCCCACTTTTGGTTGGCCTAGAAATCTCTGGGTACCCTTTATTTGGGGCGGATTAACCTCTGATGGACAAAGTATATCTCGGAGACTCCTTCCTTGATTGTAACTAAATATTGGAGGTTTTGTCAGTGTACTCCTTAATGTTTTTTCCTGTAATAACAATGGCCAGTACTTATGGCTAATACGTTCTATTTCTTTGCTCTTAGCACTGTATTGGCTTACAAATGGAAAGACATCTCATGTCTTTTGCTTTATATGTCAGAAGCTCTTTCCTAGGTATTGTACCTACTTCCTTGACACAGTTTTCAATATTTTTAACTTTATAGCCTCGTTCAATAAATCTATGTTTAAGGGTATTTGCTACAAGGGAATAGTTGGCCTCTTCAGACATGATCCTGCGTGCCCTTATAAATTGGCACTTAGGGATTGCTCTAATTACTTTAGGGGCATGGAAACTAGAGGCATGCAAGATATTATTTTTCTCCGTAGTTTTACGGTACAGATTAGTGCTAATATTACCATTGGTTACAGTTATAGTGACATCAAGGAAATTAATACTCTGCCCCCCCTTCTCTGTGGTGAACTTAATAGTGGGGTGTGCTTCATTTGCCTTGTTAACCATTTCCATAAAAGCAAATTCTGGGCCTTCCCAAAGAATGAGGATATCATCCACAAACCTATAATATCCTAGCATATGTGAGTATGGTGCTGTCAGGAACAATTGCTTTTTGATTCTGTGGACAAAGATATTGGCAAACGATGGAGCGACGACTGCCCCCATCGACGTCCCCTGCCTTTGCCAATAAAATTCCCCAGAGAATCTAAAGTAGTTTTTCTTTCAATCAATGATAAAGTACAGCAATTGATGAGAAACATTTGTTTCTAGTAGTGCTTTCTCTACATATAGTATACACTCTTCTTGTGGGATAGACGTGTAGAGGCTCTGTTTGTCAATACTATATAGTTTAGCATTGGTACTTATTTTCCCAAGGTCCCTTAATTTACAGAGTAAATCTGTGGTATCGATTAAGCAAGTAGGGATATTTGCAACCAAGGGCTGTAAAAACCTATCCACAAACTTAGAGAGAGGTTCAAGTACGGAATCTATTCCAGAAACTATAGGTCTGCCTGGCAGGTTCTCTAAGGACTTGTGGATCTTTGGTAACAAATATAGCACAGGTATGCGCGGATGTTCTTTACACTGGAAATCTTTTACATGATTTGGGATAAGACCATTATCCATTGCCTGTGAAACCATCAATTCAATCTTTTTTTTTATAGTAAGAGTGGGATCATTCCCTATTTTTTCATAATGACCCGGCATATTAAGTTGTTTAAAGGTCTCCTGTAAGCAAGAATCCTTATTCAATATTACAATTGCCCCACCTTTGTCAGCCTTACGTATAACAATTGACCCATTTGTTTTTAGTTTTTGAAGTGCAGATTTCTCATTGTAAGATAAATTAGTCCTACGTCCCTTGGTTGCACCTTTTTCCCAAACCAGCTTCACCTCATGTGTTACGATTTTTTCAAAAGCAGAGAGAAATTCATTATTTACATCAGGTACAAATGTGCTAGTATTTTTGAACCCTTTAAAGGCTTCTACAGAGTCTTTTACCTTATTACTGCTAGCAGCACCCTGTGGACCAAAATGCAATTTTAGTTTAATATTCCTTAAAAACTTTTGGAAGTCAATTTCCCAGGTCACAAATTCTGTATTGTACGTTGGTACAAAACCTAAACCTTTATTAAGTACTTGCATTTCAAATTTGTCTAGTTCATAGGAAGATAGATTTATCCCAAGGTGATTTACCTTGTTGTCTTGCGGTTCCTCGTTGGGTACTGCTCCCTGGTGTTCTGTGGCTTTTGGTTGCGTTGTATACCCATCGTATCCTGGGGTGCTGCAGCTCCTAAAAAAGACGCAGATGATTGTATAGAAGAGGCAGAGCATTCTTCACTGCTGGATGTCACTTCCGTCTGTGCTCAAGGTGTACCCTGCCGTGAGGTTCTGTAACTAGATACACTTTATCCAAAAGGCATGAATGATAGCTGGCGTGTTAAATGTTTCCTATAACTAGTTACATTGTTGCATCCCTTATCTTTACTATGTGTAAACGATGATTGATAATATCTTTGATACAGTTCTTTGATACATTTTTGATACGTCTGTAACCAATTCTCCCTTGAAATTGATGCCTTATTTGTTTCTTTTCAGATAACAGAATTTCTGAGCCCAAGATAGTTACATTATATGTACAACTAGTGGTAAGAATACTGGACAATCCTTCTATGTAAAATTGATATGTGAACATGTTGTTTAAGTGGTAGGCCTAGAAATGGCCAGTTCCTCTCTTTGCATCTTAGCAAAACGTTTTGGATGTATTACCTTTATGCAATATCCTTGTAAATTTCGGGACAGTTGTCAATCCTATTTGAATTTCGGAATGAAGCAAAAAGATTTTTTGTATTGTTTATACATTTTCTTTTATTGGTTTTATTAGCACTTATTAAGATGATATCAGCACCGTACCACCGTTGAACTTCTGAATGAAGCAAAAAGATTTTTTGTACTATTTATATATTTTTTATTATTGAGCACTTACTAAGATGACATCAGCACCGTACCACGGTTGATTGACATACAATGTTTTATGACCTACACTTTAAAATGCCTGTTCACGTAATGATTTGTACACTTGATAAAGGGCTCTTGGCCTGAAACATGTTGTGTGCAATAAAGAGCACCTAGCAGCAAGTTCTGCCTCTTCATTTGCTTTCTCTCAGTTCTCTTACTATTTGGTTCATTTCCTACACCTGGAACGGGGGTGTCCTTCTGAGACTGAGAGCACAGCTGCCAAATCCCCAGTCATCCCAATATATTGTCCAGTGATGATTTAAATTAGTTTATTCATGCATTTGCTGCTGCATAATATTGGCCTGAACCAGCTGCTCCATGGCTGCTGTGATGCACAAGTACTGCTTCTATAACTATCTGTTTCCTTAAGACCATGCCCACTTTTGACACACCATATGTGGGAATTCACTCAAAATTTAGCCTTAGCAATAACTTCCCGAAGTTTTATCCACACATTTGGTCCATACCTCAGTTTCTAACAGACATAGCATATCAGTGTTTCCAATCTCTTTGCTTCAGAGAAGTACCTCACAGTCATAGACTTCCTCAAACATCCTCAGATGTAGTTATCTAGGTAGTCACACAAATGTGAAAGGGGCTAATTAGATCCCATTTGTTAAAAATAGTAATTCACACATGGCTTTCTAGGAAGTTGCATACATGCATTCTGTCATATGTATCTGGCAGTTCACATAAATGATTTGGTGTACTTCATATTGCATTAGATTTATTCTATTGGCACCAATAGAGGTTTTATTACATTGACTTTATTACATTGACTTTTATGTCTAGAAAGTCTGAGATAATGCACTTGTTGAATGTGCAATATACGTGCTTTACCTTATTTTTACTGTTGTGAAGATAAAGGGCCCAGTGTCTTCCGCTCTAAAAGGCAGCCTCAGTCAACCCTACTTCAGCTGTTCTAGAAACATAGGCAGTCGTCAGCCTTCCCTAAAGTGAGAGAAAATACACAGGTAGCAAAGAGCATAGTTGCCTCTGATTGGCTCCTGTTGCACACATGGGCTTGAGCAGAAACAAAGCAAGGAGCTGTCTATGGCAGCCTGTGGCTGCAGAGGCAAACAGATTGATTATTTCGACAACAGTAAGAATAAAGTAAATGCATAGCATTCATATTGGAAAGTCACTTGTTTTTAGGGATTCTATCAAAATCACATAACTTACATCCCCTTTAAAATGTACTTCCAGATATGGGATACCATACCTGAATAAACTGTCTATACAGTTTATAGATGCCACTGGACCCACATGCTTGCTCCACACATGTTCTCAACCTCATTTGCATGGCTGCCCATATTCTCAGATCATAGGCAGCAGAAGATGTTTTTGGCTGGGGGGTCCAGGGGTAGAAGGAAGAGCGGTGTGCAGCGCACTGTAACACGATTTTGGTCACACCCACATTTTGGCCACACCTCTCTTTTGGCTGTGGGGACACACCATAGCTGTGGGACAGCATAAGCGTAATGTCTGAAAACATAGGACAACATGATATTATATATATTATATTTATATATTATAAATGCAGTAATCCAGGAGATGGTTGCTATGTATGGGTTATGAGACCTGCAACAAACCTAGCACCAATTACTAAATTATATAATAAGAAGCAGTGAACACAGACACTCCTAGCTTATTATAAGTTTGAGATTGTAGCACTGCCTCACTCTATTGCCCTGCCAAACAGCAAATCATATGTAGCTTTATGCCTGGAGCACTGTGTAAGAGGGAAAGCAATATAGTAACTGCATTAGTAATGTTGAAAAGTCACTGCATTAGACAGTAATGTTATATTATAATGGCACAATTGTACAATGTCTCCTATCCCACTGCATCAGCATAATATTTATACATAAACATAGTAATTTAGGTTGAAAAGACACACACATCCAAACTTTTGTACTAAGCTTATAGTTGATTCAGAGGAATGAGAATACAATCCACCTAAAGCCTCTCCATATTGCTTTTGAAAAGCAATGAAATCTGGATCAACCTTGTACTAAGATCTTTAACCTTGTATTTTTTGTATACCCTCCAGAACTGATATCAGGATGGCACAGTGGCAATTTCAGGTATAAATATCCCAGAACTCATATCAGGATGGTACAGTGGCAATTCCATGTACAAATACCCCTATAACTCATAGCAGGATGGCACCATGGCAATTCCATGTACAAACACCCTAGAACTCATAGCAGGATGGCACAGAGGAAATTACATCTAGAAATACCCCCACACAAGTACAAGTAATAAAAACGACAGCTCTCTTCTTACCTCTTCTCTGCTTGGTAGTTCAGGGGGGAGGGGTTCCACAGATATTGCCATGCAAGGGAAGTGGTAAGAATAAAATACATTCCTTCCACCTCACCAACAAGCCCAGTGTATGGGTGGGGAGTTCAAATACTGATCTAGAATCCAACCACGGCAAGTCTTCACTTTTCTGCACTTGATTTAGTGCCCTGCTCTGACACAGCTTGAATGCCTGTATTGCAGCTTGCCGGGAGGTGGGGCTCAGTGGAATGCCGATTGGGTAAACTCTGCTTCTCAGCCGCTGTGAGGAACTCCCTGGTTTCAAACCAGGGACCTGTTGCGTTGTAGGCACTGCACCTACTGCTTGAGCCACAGGAGGCGGTGTGGTGGCGGCCTGGCTCTGTGGTTGCTTTGCTGCCTTCAGGTCATGGTCTTATGGCCAGTACCGGAAGACTTCTTTTGTACAGAACTGGCTGCCCAGCCTTCAGTTCCTGCTCCAGGGCCGGCTGGCCAGCCTCCAATTCCACCTTCAGGGCCGGCGGCCAAGCCTCAAGTTCCTGCTTCAGGGCTGGCTGCCCAGCCTCCAGTTCCTGCTCCAGGGCTGGCTCTTCAGTCCCTGACCCTGGCGGCTCTTCAGTCCCTGACCCTGTCGGCTCTTCAGTCCCTGACCCTGTCGGCTCTTCAGATTCTTCTGCTTATTGAGAGACTAGAATTTGACTTTTGGTTATTTAAAATGTATGTTATCCATCTTGTATCACCCGGAGGGCAATATGGCAAAGGGGGGGGGGGGTAGTGTGAGGAACTCCCTGGTTTCAAACCTGAGACCTGTTGTGTTCCAGGCACTGCTCCTCCTGCTTGAGGCACAGTGGTGGAGGTCTGGCTCTGATAAGAGGACTGTTGCTTTGCTGCCTCCAGGTCAGCCTTTCTCAATACACCCCCCCAGTCCAGCTGAGGGCAATTACTCATTTGATTGCTACTTAAACCTAATTCCCCAACACCATGTGCTGGATTATTAGCCCTACTACTGACGCCAAGCCCTGTGGTATCCTGATCGTGTTGTTGATCCTGTTCCTGAAATATCTGGTAAATCTTGTCTTGTTCCTGCCTTGTTTTTTCCTTTGGACTGTCCCTCAACTCCAGTCCCTGACCCTGGCGGCTCTTCAGTCCCTGACCCTGGCAGCTCTTCAGATAACCTGCTTATTGAGACACTAGAATTTGACTTTTGGTTATTTAAAATGTATGTTATCAATCTTGTAAATCTTGTCTTATTCCTGACTTGTTTTTTCCTTTGGAATGCCCCTCAACTGTTTTTGCTGCTGTTTAAACCCTGTACCTGGACTTGTTTTCGCTGCCGTTTAAATCCTGTACCTGGACTTTTTTTTGCTGCCGTTTAAATCCTGTACCTGGACTTGTTTTTGCTGCCGTTTAAACCCTGTGCCTGGACTTGTTTTTGCTGCAGTTAAAATGTTTCTGCACAGGTCTGTGCACATTTTTGTTATGAAACACCTTTCAAATTATTCAGCACATAGGCTCTTATCTGTGAATCCTTATAGCTGCCTGCTTCCTGACTCTACTTTCAGCACTCAAATGGAAAGCAGTGTCAAGCCTGACACTGACTGCCCCCCCACCGGTTCCGACACCTATGGCAGAGATATCTAATGAGTAGTAATGGGCGAATAAATTTGCAAGACACAAATTCCTGGCGAATTTTTGCATTTCACTGCAAGCAAATTAATTAATCTGCAAAAAATTTGCTGTATCAAAAAAAAAAATTGGCATGCATCAAAATTGGTGCACAAATAAAAATTGTTGCTCATCAAAATTAATCAGACAACAATTGACAATTGACATTTGGACTAAATGGTCGCACATATAAAATTTGTCGCTCGCATCAAAATTATTTTGACGTCCATTGACTTCAAGGCGTTTTGCAAACTTTTCGATATTTCGCGGCACAGATTCACCCATTGCTACTGATGAGTGATCCCCAGATTAGTTTTATCAAAGACCAAGATTATTATTGGGTGGCCATCATGCTAAACCAGTATAAGGAACAGCTGGGGGAATTCCTTGTACCCAACCAGGAAGAGATGAGATCCCATGGATTTCTGGGTGTCAAGGCTCGAGCAGTAGCACAGTACCCTCTGGAGGTGTCTTGAACATTTCTTCAGTTTCGCAGATGGGGTGGTCACTGAGAAGAAGACATGGCTATCCACTGGCAGCATGGATATTCTGACATTCATTACTATGTATGAGTCATGGATACGTGGGGATATGCAAGTGGCCATTGCTGATACCACAGAGTAGCTTCCTCTCCTCTTCACAGATGGTTGTCTTTCCAATGCTGCCTCACCCTCCTCTATACTATCCTCTCATAGACTCCTCCTTATTAGTTACCCCTTTCCCCCTTTGACCAATATATGTGTTGCTACATTTTTTTTCCATTTTTTTTGTTCTCGTGGGGCCTGTCAAGGATTGCAATGCTGCATTGTTGGCAATTTTTTTTTTTTGGTGAGGCCTGGCAAGGGTCCCACTGCTGCTCCTACTGCTGCATTGCTGGCATTGCCAGCTGGGCTTACTGTCTACTACTACTACTATCTACTTTCCTACTATCTGTTGCTGGCTCTCTGGCAAACTGGGCATAAATAGTATGCAATTTTTGTCTCAGTGGGGCCTGTCACTTAAGCTGGGTCCTACTGTTTGTCGTGGTCTGTCTATCTGCCTTCTGTGAAAGCTGTTTGCCAATCTGGGTATAAGCAATATGCGATTTTTTTCCCCTAGTTGTTACTCAAGCCAGGTTCTACTCCCTGCTCTACAATTTCTATATATGTATATGTACTGCACAGTGTTGGAGTGCTCTGTTATTTCAATAACTTGTCAGCTGCTACACAGATTAAAGGCCCACCTGCCCGGTGCCAGTTCAATTGCCAAAATTGCTGTAGCACACTGATTCAAAATTATCAGTGTAAAAATTATTTTATTGGCTCAAAAGTA
Source organism: Xenopus laevis (assembly GCF_017654675.1). NCBI lineage: Eukaryota > Metazoa > Chordata > Amphibia > Anura > Pipidae > Xenopus > Xenopus laevis. Next base: position 29,238,625 of record NC_054378.1, on the reverse strand, counting down.
GACATTAATTCTGGCAATGTTTCGGGCCACACATTGGTCCTTTATATATATATATATATATCATCAAAAAAATGCTGAATGGAATTTGACACCTACTTTATTCAATACCAAATGCGTAAAAATTCATACATATTCAGAAATAAAACACCCATTGTGCTAGTGCGTTTTTTGCTTGAAAAAACACATGATGCAAGCATTAAAAAAGCATTAAAAAGTATGTTTCCAGTATAAATAGCTGAGTGGAAAACATTGGAGAACATTTCATATAAGAGATGGAATCAGTTCTATTGAACCCCACCAGTTATGTTACATTATCAAAGTTGAAAAGGCACTTAATAGAGAGTCTGGTCAGACGACTGAGCCATAAAATTCAGACTCAACATTGAGCTCCGGATTGTAGAATTTGAACAAAATAAAATGATTTTTCTTATTAATTACAATAAAGATCCTGATTTTTTAAACTAAGATATTATGCAGAATGCCTGCAAGACAAAACCTATTTTGCTCTTTTTAAGAAAATCTTCATTATCTGCTGAAAATAAGTTATTTACAGGCTGAGCATGATGTAAAATGATGGTGGAGGAAATCGAGGCTGAGCTGTAAGGTAGAATTTTAACAAAATATAATAATTTTCCTTCTTTATTAATCTTAAATATGTTCACCCCATACTATCCATCCTTATAGATGATGGTTTTCCTTAAATTAAATCACATAAATGTGTAATATGTGCTGTATAAATGCAAGCACTACTGCATGTTACTCTTTAGATCAAGAGTCTGTAGGCCTTTTGACCTATTGCTTCATTCTATAATCCATTTTTAGTTAATTCATAGTAAATCTAATGTCATTAATATTTTAAAGACACCTACATCATTGTATGGTCACTCCTACACTCTTTTATTAGATTCATTAAGAATTCTACCTTGTTATAGCTGGCTGGTGGCCAATAAAAGGGCAACCATGGTTGGGAATTTTAACGTTTAAAGCAGCAAGTAGGTTGCAGGTGAAATTTAGTCCCTGTGGAAAATGTATATCGAAGCAGTAGAATTCTTATTGAATCAGATAAAAGTTGAGTGTAGGACTGGCCATATCAGGGATGACTTTGACATAGTTGGCTATCTTAAATATATTGCAATATATGGACAAATAATCCCTATTTTGTTTAAAAGGGATGTCATTTTTCTTAGCTTAAGGCATAAAATGTCTCATGTGTCTTAAATATATTGATATTTGGGTTTAGTGCTGAGGACTTCTTGTATTTGTCTGTATGAATTTTGTGGTCACAGCCTTATTGCACTTCAGCTTAATGTTTTAAAAATTATTGGTGATCATAACTTTCCCTTGTTTTTTAATATTTTAAAAGCCCTTTCCACTTTATAAATAAATCATGATTTTTGCAATTACTGTCTTGCATAAAAAATTAGATAAGGGCCTCATCTTGAGTATACAGAAAAAGGCAATTAATATAAAAATGTTAAAAAGAAAAAAATAAGGCAAGTTGGAAAGTTGCTTAGAATTAGCAAACACAAATTAGGGGTAGGCAGAAGACCCTTTAACAGGAACCTGCTAAATTCCCCCCAATCATTGCTCCTTAGACAGGTGCCTTTTCTCCAGTTCCAGCCCTGGGGTTCTCTATGTGACATTGTCATATTTGTCCTTTACATTGTCTCCTCCACCTCCTGCTTCTGTTTATATGTCCTTAGAAAGTCCCGTTAGAAATACCACCAAATATGATACCCCTTATTGCAAACAATTAAAGTGCAATTGTTGGCAGAAATGTCAACTTTATTTTGCATAAATCTATACAAATGTTTACTTTATTTTGGTCACAGTTTTATATCAAGGATGCTATGTTCACAAATAAGCTGGTAATCGTGGAGTGTTTGAGAATCTATCATAGGTGCATAATATTGATTTCCTGATCAGTACTTCAGACTCCCAAGAGATAGGTTAGAAAGAGAAAAAGAAAACTGTGAAATGCGTGGCATTGATTAAGCGGTAGAGGACTCTGTATTTGTACTAGACATTGATTCTTAGCTCATATCCCTGTTTGAGCTGATTGATGGCAATACAGTTTCATGTCATCTAGAACCACAATAATATTTTACGACCATGTTTGTGAAGACTTGACTAAATGAGAATAATTGGACTGAAAGGCTGAGTATCACATTTCACTGATTTAGTGAAGATGACATTCAAGTTTTATAGTGCACCTCTTAAAAGTACCAGTAATTAGAGTGGATTGCTTAAATTTGTGGTGGTAAGCATGGACCATGTTCGGTGGGCTTGTTTATTGTTAACAATAAGCCAAACAGCATTTGCTTTATTCGAAGTGAAACTCCAGTTCTTTACAATTTAATTCAGTTTAGCTCTGCTAATATTTATAAGATATTCAGTTCAGCATATTTCTAGTCCAGATTAACTAATCTTCTAGTATACAATAATGTCTTCCCTCTGCAACCCCATTAACACAGTTTTAGATGGAATATGTATTTAGCTGCAACTTTATTTTACTTACAAATATATGTAAAAAGGATAATTTCTCTCTACATAGATTGCTTGGAAAGGGACATTTGAAGGAGTTAACAGTACTACACCACTATCTATAACCTGTCATATACTGTAGAGACTGACAGATTGCTGATGATAGCAGAGTTTACTGATAAAAGTATGTTTATTCCCACAACATGTTTCAGACTGTGCACCCTTTTATCAAGTGTGTAACAGAAGACATTTGCAGAACTACAGTATGTGCAACATGTACAGTGGAGGTGTGTCATAGTGACTGCAAGCTATGATGTCACAAAAGTTCATACATATTCATACATACACATTTTGATAGTAGTGTAATCCCAAAGTGTCAATTAGGAAAATAATTAGTCCAATTATAACCTCAAAGTGTCAATGAATAAATAGAAGACATCTTTTCAAAAGAGCTGCCCGTTAATTAGGACCTACTATGCAAAATTTGATGAGTATGCTTGGGGTAAAGAGGAAGGGAAAATGACCAGTAATCTTTTGTTTCTATCTTGGGCACAGTATATCTTTATCTGAAAAGGAAACAATATACAATTGGTTTCAAGCTATGATAAAACTGTAACAAATTGTAGGAAACATTTTAAGCTCCATCTATCAGTCAAATCTTTTGGTTGTAATGTATCCAATTTCTTAACCCAGTAAGCTTCTCTTTGTAATAATCTTTGTTTCATGTTGCCATCTCTTTGTAAATGGCAAACCACTTATAAAGTGGTCCACCTCTGTTGTTACTAATTGTGGTTAACAGTGTTAAAATGTATAGATAGCATAGTGTCTGTAGCTGTTTCTTGTTTGTAGTTACGTATATTGCCTCTGTGCCTTAATGTTTGTTGCCAATACCATACCACACCACAAAGCAAATAAATCACACAATACATAATACTTTAAATTGACTGTGGTTCCATTTGGACTACTCAGTTCAAATATGTTCCTACTTTTGATTTACCTAGGAACTTTAGGGGAAGAGTTAATTTCAGAATGAAAAAGGATAACCCGGAGAGACCTACCTTTTTTATAGCTAAATACAGGTGGGTTTAAAAGTACTTTCTTAAGTGTTTTGTCTTGTGACAATGGTGGCCAATATTTTACACACAATCTGTTTTTATCTCCTCACTCTGATTACTATATTGGCTCACAAAGAGGATAACCTCCCAAGTACTAAGACTTTTATATCTTATACAGTAACTGACCTCTAGCCATTTTACCCGTGTCATTGCTACATTTTTGTATTTCCCATGCCTCATTTTATGAATCTTTGTTGTAGGGTTCTAGCTGCCATAGTGTAGTCTTCCTCTTTGGAAGATATTCTCTGTGCCCTTATGTACTTGTCTTTAGGTATGACTTTAATGACACTTGGGGGTGTGGAAGCTAGAAGCATGCAATATCTTATCAGTATTTTTACAGTATAGACTATTACTGATATTTCCATCTTTCAGCTTAAATGTTCCCCAACATGTGTGGAAGGCTAATGTGGGTAACTACCTGAAAAAAGGTTTTGATGTCTGGATGCAGGGTGAGTTGTTGTTAGCAAGAGAGATAACACCTGCACTGTCCAGACCATCTTGCAGAAACTGTAGTAATGTTGGGATGTGGCATGTAGTCAGTCCACTGGATCCTGTTACACCACATAAGGAATGTATTCCAAATGTGGTGGTAAACTACTAGTTTACAAGCTCGTAGGAACATAGCTGTTATGCTGATGGCATTTTCAATTGTCATGCAGTTAGTGCTAACTGTCCTAAACCCAAGTGGTAAGAGTTGCCCCATTGCAGGAGGTCTGGTCTCAGGGGTAGTTGCCATTGGTGTTACTGACAGGGCTTGCAGATTGGAAAACCATGCCCTTTTTGGCCAGAACGATGCAAACACTATGGCCATTATCTGGAACCATGATGTCTACTTGAGGCTCACCCAGATCCAGAGCTATTGAAAGATCATGTTATGAAGGGATCATTCTCCTGGATTTAGAAAGTTCTTGCTGAGGAAGTTAACTTCCCAGTTTAACTGACTTGGGGTGTATACAGTGATTGGACTCCGTAAATGAAGAAGGCATGAGACTTCTCTCCTGAAATGCTACAGGTGCTTCCCTGCTGGTTTACGTAGGCCGCTGAAGTGGTGTTGTAAGACTGAATTTTGATTGGGCAACCGTCTAAAAGGTACGACCAGTGCTTGAAGGAGAGATACACTGCTTGGAGTTCTAGAATATTTACTGTATATGGAGTTGCCACAACCGAGGAGGATTGCCCAACCAGAAGCAAACCCTTCTGGTGAGGAGGTTACTGGGCTTTTGCCACCATTGTAGGGACAACTTTGTTGTCTGAGAGAGGGTTATTTTGGCTGTGAGACTGTGGTGGGATCTGGACCACTTTCTAAAAAAGTCAAATTGGAGGGGGCGCATATGAAACTGGTCAAAGATCCAAGATATATTCCAAATCATTCTCTCAAAGTTAAAAAATCACTCTTTATTCAGCATAGATATTAAAAAGTAGGCATACAGACCAATTGATACTCCGCCTAAACTGGGCATATGAAGAAAAACCTCTATGGAGGTGGTCATAAGGCTGAGAAGTCACATGCAGGACCTTGTTGGCTTGAAGGTGATGGCTAGGCACACAGCCGCAGTCAGTTTTTTCTGTTTGTCTAAAGTCAGGAACACTTTGTGAAGCATGGAGTCAAAGCAAATGCCCAGGAACACCATAGACTGCAAGGACTGGCCTGTAAGAGCTGTCTTTCTTGAGTACCAGGAAAAGATTGGAATAGAAACCTGTTTTTCTCTCTGTTACAGCTTTGATTTGCAGCATGGTCTGTATAACTTGTTTAAGTGTGGCTCATATGTGTCACATAGAAAGCGGAAAAATGAGCATAAATATCAGAGGGCCCCAGATGGCAGAATCCCCTCTCTGATACCCACTGATGTTGTCAAGAGCTGAGCCCTCTTTACCAGACATGTCAGTGGTAAAAAAAGTGACTCTGGGGATGGATTACACTGGGGCTAAAGCAGTTGGTAGCCTCCCAGAAATTGTGGCTTGTCGTGATAGTTGTATGGCAGCAAGCTTTTCTTTTGTTTATCATAATTTTTATTGTTTTTTTCAAAACATACATTTTTTTCCATTTTTGAAAAATAATGTAAACCACAATAATACAAAAGAGATGCATATGCAATGCAGCTTACACAGCAAAAGGATATGAACAAATATATATAACATGCAGGCAGAGCGCACACCATTAGCCAAAAATAGAACCTGGATGACAGTCCGAATAAAAATAGATACCAAGGTGAGTTGACAGCACTGCAGGGAAGTTTTGAGGCAAAGGTTTCAGCAAACAAAATGTAGGTTTATTGGTTCCAACATTTCAGTTCCACATTGGAACTTTCATCAGGGAGAGTCATCTGTTTTCATTCATATAGCCTCCTCCAGTATAACTGTTTTAATTGTTTTTTAATTGTTTTAACTGTTTTTAATATCTTAAGGAGGGGGAAAGCTCTAAAATCCATAAAATGGAAGATTACATTAGAAATCTACAATGTCTTTCCAGAGAGACTTCCGGTTTCGGCACCTGTGAAGATGGGGATCCAGAGCTAATGTGCCCACTAATTGGGGTCAAGAATCGGCATAAAGCTGAGGAGGAACTTATTGAAGTTCTCTCACCTTGTACCGGAGTTTGCCTGGAGTCCGTGGGGGTGAGAGCTGTTTCTGATGCAGCTGGTGCTTTTCCATTGCGTGTCTTGGGGCCCGCAGTTTCTCTCAGCCCGCGCCATTGCTGCTCGGGAAGATTTGGCTGTGCAATATAGCCGTCGAGTCAGTTTTCTCACCCAGTGCTGGAGTTTGTCGTAGGTCTGTGAGGGGCAAGAGGAGACCGGTATGCAGCAGTTTTAAGTCACTCTGACACGAGCTGTGTTTTTGAATTGCATATCTTGGGACTCGCAGTTTCTCTGAGCCCGCACCATTGCTGCTTGGAGGATTTGGCGGCAAGCTTTTTGAATATTACCAGAGGAAGGGTCCACTGTGCTTGTGGTTGGTGAGGAGTTCTGTTATGTTCGGGGTCTCTGGCCCTGAGAAGGTTTATCTATACTTCTGTGACACATCTGAGGGCTATATATATATATATATATATATATATATATATATATATATATATATATATATATATATATATATATATATATATATATATATATATATATATATATTGTGTGAGAGAAATGCTGGATTAGAGGTGGAAGGTGTTTATATTTCTCCCAGATTTCTCTCTTATATATACTAAGCTCCAGGGAAAGTATGTCAGCAGTGAAAGAGTGTTCTTTCACTGCATTTGGCTTTTGGAAAAGCCGGTAAAAAGGGCCCTGGAGTGAATGGAAGTGAGCGGGTGGGACTTCCATTCACCAGGCTATCCAGGTTTTGGTGAAGCCTGGCTAATTAGTGGCCTCGTTAGACTTCAGAGGAAATCCTTTAAACAGTGTGTCTCAGAGTTACTCTCTCTCTCTCTTCCTGGGGAACTGCCTGCATGCAGTAAGGGGAGAGCCGGACACAGTGAGTAACCAAACAAACAACTGTTTTTTGTAGAGTTGGATGCTAGATCCTCTCTATTGTATAGAGAGGGAGCGACTGTATGTTACTTAGAGCCGGACAGGCTAGGATTTCTTTTTATGTTTTGTTTTCCAATATGCTCCTGTGTGCCGGTTATATGTGAATAAAGCTGATTGCGGTCAGCCTAAAACTCAATGCTGAGTGTGAACTGTGGTTTTCTGAGACCAATCCGATCCCTGCAATCTACCTAAACCCCCCGAGACGGCACCGTTTGGACGAGTGACGTTACATATGGTGGAGGAGGCTTTGGCAATTAAAAAAAAAAAGATTTTGAAGATTTAAAGGGCCAGAAACCCAGTTCCAGCTGTGCATTATAAAGTGTTTTGCTGCAAGGCATTATGGACGACGTTCTCAAGGCCCTGATACAGGCTACGGCTGCTCAGCAAGAGGCCACCAGAGTCTAGCAGCAACAGCTGATCGCAAACCGAGAGGAGCAGCGACAAGACCGGGAGCTCCTCAAAGAGGTAGTGCAGCAGCTAGCTGCAAGGAGTGCTGCAGCACCCCCTACAGAAACTGCTAAACCAACTGCTATACGGGCTAGTTACTATCTGCAAAAGCTGACAACAAGTGATGATGTTGAAGCTTACCTTTCCACATTTGAGAGGACTGGCCTAAAGAGCAGTGGGCAGGCCTGGTGGCACCCTTTCTCTCTGGGGAACCACAAAAAGCCTATTTTGATCTGGATCATGTTGCCGCTAAAGATTATGACAAACTAAAAGCTGAGATTTTGGCCCGGCTGGGGGTCACCCTCTCGGTCCGTGCCCAGCGGGTTCATCAGTGGATGTTTATGGCAGAAAAGCCTCCACGCTCCCAGATGCATGACCTAATTCATCTAACTAAAAAGTGGTTGCAGCCGGAGACCCTAACAGGGCCACAGATCGTGGAGCGGATAGTGATGGACCGGTACCTTAGGTCTCTGCCTTCACCTTTGCGCAAATGGGTAAGCCATGCAGACCCAACAACTGCAGACCAGCTTGTGGAAATGGTAGAGAGGTACCTTTCTGCCGAAGAGCTACTCAGTTTTCAACAAGTGGAGCACACCCTAGCTCCCAAAGGGAAACTTCCTGGCATATCCAGCAAACTCCCTGCATGGAAAAAGGGACCTACGACCGATAAGAGCATGCTCCAACGTGGAGAATCTACAGGCACTAGACCCAGAGACTACCAAAATGTGCCAGGAGGGACCCCTCCTCGCAGAGGACCCAATAAAGACTTGGTGCGGTGTTACCGGTGCCATATGCTGGGACACTTTGCTGCCGACTGCAGCCTAACTGATGAGCCTATGCAGTGTGATACTGCCTTAACAAAGAGACGTACGTCAATGTATGCTCAGGTTGTATGTACTGCCCTTCCAAAGACAGGGAAGGATAAGTACCTGTGTGATGTTGTTGTGGAAGGAAAGCTAGTAAATGCATTATTAGATTCTGGTAGCCAGGTTACCCTGATAAAATCTTTGTTGATTGAAACGCCTCAGTATGGGCCTGAGACGGTAGGGGTCACATGTATTCATGGGGATACTCGCGAGTATGCTATGGCTGAAGTGGAAATCAAAACTGCCTACGGGACATTAAGGTACCCCGTAGGGTTGGTTCCCACTTTACCACATGACATAATTTTGGGGAGGAACTTCCCACATTTCTGGAAATTGTGGGAAACTGACAAGGTTATGGACCAATCCTACTCAAAGGGAAGCCGCCCTGATTCCGGTAATAAAGTGTCTGAGGGTGTACCGGAGGGTGAGGTTACTACAGATTTTCCCTTTTCTGTATTAGCAGAGCAGTTAAAGGATCCCACACTGTCTAGAGCAAAGGGCCAATGTAAAAATGATAGATGGGAAATCTATAGATTCTGACTCTAGACCAGTGATACCCAACCAGTAGCTCGTGAGCAACATGTTGCTCTCCAACCCCTTGGATGTTGCTCCCAGTGGCCTCAAAGCAGGTGCCTATTTTTGAATTCCAGGCTTGGAGGCAAGTTTTAGTTGCATAAAAACCAGGTGTACTGACAAAAAGAGCTTCAATTTAGGTTGACAATGCACATAGGGGCTACTAAATGGCCAATCACAGCACTTATTTGGCACCCCAGGAACATTTTTCATGCTAGTGTTGCTCCCCAACTCCTTTTACTTCTGAATGTTGCTCACGGGTTCAAAAGGTTGGGGATCCCTGCTCTAGACCCTCTTGTCCCTACTTAGCCCTCCAAAATGACCTACTATATCAGGTAGTAGAAAAGGGAAATGATCGGGTAGAGCAGCTGGTTGTCGCAAAACCATACCGGCGTATGGTACTTGACCTCGCACATAAACATGTGATGGGCGGACATTTAGGTGTAGAGAAGACCAAAGAGCGAATTTTGCAACGGTTTTTCTGGCCAGGAATACATGGTGAAGTCGAGCAATACTGTAGTTCCTGTCCAGACTGTCAGTATTCGGCTCCTAAGCCGCATTTTCGGAGCCCTTTGGTCCCTCTCCCTATGATAGAGACACCATTTGAGAGGATAGCCATGGATTTGGTGGGCCCAATAGTAAACTCTGCACGGGGACACCAACATATATTAGTAATAATGGATTATGCTACCCGATACCCCGAGGCCATTCCTCTACGTAATACCTCCTCTAAATCCATTGCTAGAGAGTTGGTACATGTCTTTAGCAGGGTAGGAATCCCAAAGGAAATACTCACTGACCAAGGCACCCCATTTATGTCCCGGGTCATGAAGGATCTGTGCAAGCTGTTTAAAGTAGTCCAACTTCGCACTTCAGTATACCACCCCCAGACTGATGGATTAGTGGAAAGGTTCAATAAAACGCTCAAAAATATGCTTAAGAAGGTGGTAGGCAAGGATGGGAAAAATTGGGATTACCTGTTACCCTATTTGATGTTTGCCATAAGGGAGGTCCCTCAATCCTCTACGGGATACTCACCGTTTGAGTTGCTATATGGTAGGCACCCTAGGGGCTTGTTGGACATAGCAAAGGAGACTTGTGAGGGACAACCCACCCCCTTTAAAAGTGTCATTGAGCATGTATGCCAAATGCAGGACAGGATCACGCGGTGATGCCCATAGTAAGAGAGCACATGGAGCAGGCGCAAGAAGCTCAACAGAGGGTGTATAATAGGGGTGCCAGAGTACGCAATTTTTCCCCTGGTGATCGTGTACTTGTGTTAATACCCACGGTAGAAAGCAAATTTTTGGCAAAGTGGCAAGGACCCTTTGAGATCCTTGAAAAGATTGGTGAAGTAAATTATAAGGTTCGCCAACCAGGTAAAAGAAAACCCGAGCAAATTTACCATGTCAATCTTATAAAACCCTGGAAAGAAAGAATGTCATTGTTCACCAAACCTACTTCATCTCTAAGGGAGTTTTCCCCATGGTTAATTAGTGAATTAAATAGAAAGGCCTGGGAATTGGCACGGAGCAGCTCTAGTGTGCGTCCATCCACAGCAGCAGGCAAGCCACGCCCCCTCCTTCTTCTATTTCTATTAACTCTTTATCTAAAAAATTATGGAACAATTATGGATCAGACCCACACCCGTTACTTAGGGGCTGATTCACTAAGCTCGAGTGAAGGATTCGAATGAAAAATACTTCAAATTTCGAAGTATTTTTTTGGTACTTCGACCATCGAATTGGTTAAATTCATTCGAAATCGAACGAATCGAACGAAAAATCGTTCGACTATTCGACCATTCGATAGTCGAAGTACTTGCCCTTTAAAAAAAACTTCGACCCCCTACTTCGGCAGGTAAAACCTACCGAAGTCAATGTTAGCCTATGGGGAAGGTCCCCATAGGTTTGCTAATCTTTTTTTGATCGAAGGATTTTCCTTCGATCGTTGAATTAAAATCGTTCGAATCGTTCGATTCGAACGATTTAATCGTTCGATCGAACGAAAAATCCTTCGATCGTTCGATCGAAGGATTAGCGCTAAATCCTTCGACTTCGATATTCGAAGTCGAAGGATTTCAATTCGAGGGTCGAATTTCGAAGTATTTTTAACTTCGAAATTCGACCCTTAGTGAATCTGCCCCATAAAGTTTAAAATAAATGGACGTTCCTACAATGTCAAGTGTCTCCTCCAGACTTGGTGAAGTCTATTTATGATTTCAATAAATTGATTTTAGCAGAGAGCTTGAGGATACAACATTTTAGGTACTAGTCCCAAGTGTGATGAGACCAATGTGTCCCTTTTCCACTATCTATGGATTAGTATGTTTTGGAGGGAAGTCACCTGTTTTCTGAACATGAGTCTGAAAATAAAAATTAAATTATCTCCAAGTTTTACTTTGTTGCATCTAGATGAAAATAGTCTTTCTTCAATTTTTAATATAGAATTTATGTCCCAAGAGAATAACATATTGACAATTTTTTTTAGCAGCCTCCAGGAAGGCATTATTTAATTTTTGGCTATAAAAGGAGCCCCCCTCATTGTCAGACATAATTTCTTTTATGAACCAGCTTAGTTGGCAATAAGCTTTATTAGTAAAAACAAAAGGAGATAATTCCTTTTAGTCTTTTAGACTTATATGGTCTCCTTACTTTGGGATCTGTGACTCTAGCACTAGAAGTCAAATATCTCAGTTCCTTCAATTGTAAATAGATTGCAGGTTGGATATCTGACATTTCCGAGGACAATGGGCTTTTTTCTTTCTTTCTTTTCTTTTATGATTGTTTTTGCATCCACTGGTTTAGTTAGTTTTAGTTAGTTCTTGTTAATTTCTTTTATATATTACTTCATTGTAAGTTCAAAATTTTGAATATTGCGTCATTGTACTAATTGCAGCACATTTTCTGTATTCTATTTTTTGTCATATTGACTTTATGGTTTATTGTGAAAATCAAATCAAATATTTCAAACTACAATGTCTTTCCAAAGAAAAACATGGAGAACCAATATATAAGAGGTCATAAACTGGAAACAGAACTAAGTCTATTTTCAAGTTAGAACATATAAAATCTCATAGTCTTTGCAATACTTTTAATGCTGGGACAATTCCAAAAGTAATGAAAATATTCATGTTTTCATGTTTACATTTGGGGCAAAATGAAAACTGTTTCCCATTCAAAAAAGCTTCCCAAAACCTAAATGGACAAGTGTTCAACTCTCCAGTCTTCTGAAAAAAAAAACCACAGCAAGCTTTTCTAGTGAGGCAGAGATACAAGGAAGAATAGCCTGTCTCGTGTGTGCAAGGTTTTGTTCTAATTTATTGGTCACACATTCATCACTCATAATGCTGAAAGGTACCATTCTTACTTTGTTGTCAACAACTGATTAAGGAAAAGGGTTACAGATAATTGTTAACTCAGGGTGGTAAGCTACTTTGTGTTACTCTAGAATATTTAAAATACATTTTATACACTCTTTCTACCAATAAAACTTAGTACGGTATCATCTTTATCAGGTCTGAAGGAAACAAAGGCTTTCTTTCTACATTTTTTTAATATAGTAGAAAACAAGACTTCAAGCAACAAGTTTTAGATATGGTAACATTGATTTTAGGAAAAATTTTTTGAAACTGTGGTCTCCTTACTTCAACTTCTTGGAATCTGGGGATGAGATTTGTTCTGTCCTCCCTACGTATTACCCTAGGGCAGTCTGTAGTTCAGCATGCAGCTAAACCTCCCCACTCTCCAATAAAGAGACTGTGAACTGAAGTCTGTAGATTTTACTGGTTGGCAAAGGGGAATAGGTGAAACTGTAACAAATAACAGAAAATAGGGTAAATAGATTGCAATGAACAGTGCAATATAAACAGATATGCATATAGATGCAACATCAAATGCTAGCTGGCATGAAAAGTCTATGCAGCAATGTCTCTGGGGGTGCTGGCAGCTGTGGAGGTGATTTGGTGCAACTATTTGATTACCAGCGATGCTACCATGAGGAGAGATGAAACTGTGCGTGCTTCTTCCACAGCATGGTCTGTAAAATGGAGTACTGGCTCCCACAAGGCATTGCTCTAGGTCACATGGTGGGACTATGGTAGCCTGATTAGTTCAAATTCTGCCGTAAGCATTATGGAGGTGTAGAATGGATAGAGGGAGTGACCTTGTGCACTTACAGCAAGTGTCCAGAGGAGGGAGCTCCGAGCATGAGAACCAGGAACTCCCAAAACATGGTAAAAGCGTATGCTGGAGACATGACACGCCCCGTCTGGCATCAATGGATGTCACCACTTTATTCCTTAAGGGACAAGTAAAGTCAGTTCGGAAAGGAACAATTTTGTTTTCCTTTGTTTGGAGGTTTTGACCTCAACATTGAGGACTCTTGCGTCCTCACTTGGAAGTTTTTGGTGACAAGAGCCAAGGACCATTCATTCCTCTGTGACTCACAGTCTTTCAACAGAACAACATCGTCAGGTTTGAGGTTGGGCTCGGTAGTTTGCCATTTACAAAGTGGCTGCAAAGTGAAGATGTATTGCTTTCTCCATTTGTCCCAGAAGGTGTTCACAAGACTGCCTCCTACTCTCAATGGGCTAGTTTGGACAAGGAATGGGTCATGCTGTCTTTAGGGACAGTCAAATACAAGAGGTCCTCTGCACTCAACCCATTATCAATATATTTAAGACAGAGACATTTTGTGCATACTGCTACTAAAAAATGCCTTACCCTTTAAACAACACAGGGATTGTTTGTCCATATATTGCAATATATTTAAGCTGGCCAACTACGTCAAAGTCATCCCATATCTGGCCAGTCCTATGCTTCATTTTCATCTGATTCATTAAGAATTCAATTGCTTAATCATACATTTTACAAAGGGACAAAGTTTTACCCGCAGCTTACTAGCTGCTTTCAAACTCCCAAACTTGGCTGCCCTTTTATTAGACACCAGTGGGATCACCTGACTATAGCTGGGAAGGGTGGCCTAATGGTTCTAAAAAATAGTGGTGAGCACAACTTTCCCTTGTTTGTTATAGTTATACAGGAGCAGTGACCAGCTCCATGTTGTAGCTCCCACCCTTCCCAGCTATAGCAAGTTGTGTCTTTGAGCTGACTTGCTGTAACAGCGTGGTCTGCTAGGTTGTAGTCCGTATAGAAAACAATCTCTTTGAGCTCTATACCTGTCTCAGCTAGCTCTACAGCTAGAACGGCAGCACAGAGTTCTAGGCTGGGTATAGTGTGTTCAGGAATTGGTGCCAGTTTTGCCTTACCAATAACAAATGTAATGTTACAATGTCTATAGTTGTCCACTGTTTTGAAGTATGCTACAGCAGCTATGGCTTTGACAGAAGCATCAGATAACACACAAAGTTTTTGGCTTTGTACCTCTGTAGAAGGTATTGCAGTATATGGGCGTGTAACACAAAGGTTGGAAAATGTTGCTAGAGAACTTCTCCATTCTGTCCACAAAGTCTTTTTGTCAGGAGCTAGTGGGGTGTCCCAATCGGATGTTTCAAGGGTTTAGTTTCTTAGAAGTGCTTCACCTAGTATGGTGACAGGAGCAGTGAATCCTGAAGGATCACACAGGCTATTTATTGTGGCCAGAACACCTCTGCGAGTGAAGGGTTTCTCTTCCCTGTTTACTTGGAAGGCAAAGCTATCAGACTTTAAGTCCCACAGAAGCCCGAAGCTCCGTAAAGAGTCAGCTCCCAAGTCTAAGTCTCTTAGATCATTGGAATGGTCTTGTGAAGAGAAGGCTTCCATCACTACTTTTTTGTTGAAGCTATTTTGTGAAGCCTGAGTTTGGAACAGGTGAGTGTTTCCTGTGCTCTTTTGAGAAGACTGATTGCAGCTTCGCTTGAAGCTAGCGATTTTAAGCAGTCAACTGCATAGAAGTCTTTTTCTACTAATTGTCTGACATCTGACTCGTACTCTACCTCACTTTCTTGTGTAGGGCGTCTGAGTCCTTGGATCGCAACTGCAGGCGAAGGACTGTTGAAAAAGATATGCACCCTCGTATGGTACTCTGTGATGTCCTTGGAAGGGTTGTTATCTCTGAACCTAAAAGGTAGAGGGGCGACCCAACTGTTTGAATTATTTTTAACTAGTTCTCGTTTTATTATTTTCAGAAAGAGTTTATCCTCAATAGACATTGCCAGTTGGTTATCCTCTTTTGTTCTCTGGAACACTGTGCATCCCAAATGATCTTGATCACTGTCACAGGTGAGATTATCATCTGAAATGTTTGGGGGTGTCTGTACCAGGCTGGTGCTGTAAGGTTTTTCCTTTATTAGGAACTGATTGTGGCATGGTGGAAAAATGGAGGGGTGTCCATTATCTAGTGTATTTGTCAGCATGCGGTTTATGCAGACTGGTTTGTGTACACTTCCAAGGCAAGCTTCTCCTTGATCTAGCTTCTGGGCATAAGGTGCATTGTGAGGGCCATTTATCTGGTCCCTTGCTTTGTGGACCCGTAGCATATCTCTTCCAAGGAGAAGCATTATCTGAGCCCTGGGGTCAAGTTTGGGGATTAAGTGCATTATACGTTTCAAGTGTACCTGGTGCTTAGCTACGTCCGGTGTAGGGATTTCAGATCTATTATCGGGGATCTGGTTGCATTCAATTATAGTTGCTAAGGGTAGACATACCTTTCCATCTATGCATTCTACTTGGTAGCCAGATGCCCTCTTCCTGCTGTCTCGATAACTCATGCACATGTTTTTAGAGAGTAAGGAATGTTTGGGCCCTTGACATTAAATGTGTCAAAGAAAGCTGGGCAGGATAAAGATCTGTTGCTCTGGTCATCCAGGATTGCATGCAGCTTAATGTCTTTATCTGTTTGGCCTGTCGGGTATACTTTGACCAGGCAAATTTTGGAGCCGGATCTGATTCTGGCGCCATTGCAGATTTCTGTGCATTGAGAACTGACTTCTAGTATGTTTGTGGCAGTGTCGTCTTCCTCCCCGCCATGCTTGCTGACGCTCTTGGTGTAAGATACGGTCCATGGGGCTGGCCCAGGGTGTAAAGCTGTGTTGTGATATGAGCTGTCACATTCTGTGCATTTTACACTGACCTGACAGTCCTTGGCAAGATGAGATGTTGATGAACAGCACTTGTAGCAGATGTTGTTATCCTTTAGGTAGGCTTTGCGGTCTTCTATGGACTTCTCTCTGAAGGCTCTGCATTTCAGAAGAGGGTGAGGCATTTGGTGTAAAGGACACTGCTTACCAGGGTTTTTGTGCCTTGTCTCCTCGTGAGAAGGTTCTGCAGATCTGTGAAAAGAATCTAAAGAGGAAGCATTCGTTTTGTGTACTGTTACTGCTGCTTTGTAAGTATTAGGTACTGAAAGGGTGGCATGTGGCAAAGTGAAATCAAAACTCATCTTGGCGTGTGGTATAAAAAGTCCATGAATACAGTGAAGGGAGGAAATTGGACATTGTGCACTTCTTTAAATTTTGACCCATGTACCATCCACCGCTCCTGTAAGTTGTAGGGCAACTTTTGCACTATGGGGTTAACACCTCTGGCTGTGTCAAGAAATGCAAGTCCAGGTAAGTCCAGGTAAGTCCCCTTCGGCTTTGGCTACCTGTAAATCCATTAACAGGTCACTTAGTTCCCTAAGTTTCTGGTAACCTTTATTAGATATTTTAGGGAAGTCATCAATTCTTTTGAAAAGTGCATTGTCAACTACCTTCGCTGAGCCATAGCACTCATTAAGTCTGTGCCAGATCATCCTGAGACCAGTCTCTGGGTGGTTTATGTTGATCACCCTGATTCTTTTGGCATGCTCTGCAGACTCAGTGCCTAGGTATTTGATTAGGAGGTCTGTGTTGGCCTGGTTGTCGTGCTGAAAGAGAATCTGTGTCCGGCTTGGAGTGCTGGTAGACATACTTATAAAGTGCTTTATGTTGGAATACATGCAACAGCATTCATGCTTAAACACTGGAGTATTAAAATGATCACAAAGTGGCGCCGTGAATATTGTTAATGTATGATTGCAATGATCTATGCTGTTGTATTAGTGCACTCTGTTGTTTTTGTTTCCTTTTGTGTCTCCACCATATCGTCCTTTATCTTCCACACTGTTAAATGTGTTCTGTATTATCCCTGCACTCACAAGTAAATCATTTCCCAAGTTGCTGTGCTGACTGTTCCCTGTGTGATCATCATAAAAACCACCTCTGCCAACACTTTAAACATATGTTGAAAAATTGGGCCAAAACCTCATTTTGATAAAATATAAAATAAATATTCCCATTATACTGTATCAAATGTCTTTTGGAAATTCAGGCTCAAAGCTTGCACATGAGTCAAATAAATAACCCACCTGATATCGTCGGCTGTGTATCATCTCGGGACGAAGCCCGTTTGATCAAGGTGTATAAGGGTAGGTAAAAAGATATTAAGTCTAGTGACTAAGATTTTCCTGAATATCCTAAGGTCCAAATTAAGGATGGAGATGGGAATGTAGTAGTTTAGGATAAACTTCCCATACACATTCTGTTGCATGCTGTGGGCAAGGGATCATTTTTTCAAAAAAATCTTATTTTCAAATTTGGTTGAGTGGGATTGACCAGTAAACTTGAATTGCCAGCTATGATTATTTCTTTAGTGCATGTCTTTAATTTAGGCTTTACAAACAAACACACTCCTCCACCCTTTTTCATCCCTCTGCCCCTCCTAAAAAGGGTGTAACCATTTAAATTCACAGTCCAGTCACATGTTTCATCCCACCAGGTCTCAGTGATACCAATGATATCATAATTTTTAGAGCATGCAATTAATTCTAGGTCTCCCATTTTACCTGACAAACTCTGTGCCAGTATACAGCGGATGTTACTACTTTTACTTTTGAAATTTGCATTACTTAGTGGAGAATTATATGTTAAGTTAGCATTATTCTGTTTTCCTTATAACAGAGGGACCTCCTTAACTGGTGAACTATATCCCCCCCTCACTCCTCCCCCATGACCCCTTACTAACCCCACTGACCCTAGCTTCCCCATAATTTTATCTCACCCGCCCACCCCTTGCCTAGTTTAAACACTCCTCCAACCGCTTAGCCATTCTTTCCCCTACCCCTTTGGTAGTGTTTTGAAAGGAGGATCGCCAGGCTCTGAAGTCTTCTGGGTCTTCTGGGTCGTTAAACTTTACAAGTCCTTTTGTGACTAGCTCTACCGTGCAAAGAACTTAGCAACGTCCATTGTGACCTGGTTAGTACTAGGGTAAACAGGTGGATGAGTGTAATATTGAGAAGGTGTTGTGTAATCATACCTGTTTGGAGGTTCTCTTTTAGGCTGATTTGTTACATACCTCTTTAACGTATCGATGGAAACTGGATAAAAGAAAATTAATCACATATAAGTTCCTTATCTGTTCATGCGTCTCATTCTCTGTTTAGTGCTCTGTACTGGTCTCACTCCCGTACCGGTTCACCATTTGCTCCAGATGAATATCAAATTATCGATGTATCTTTTGTATATTTATATAAAGATTTATATAACAGCTGTTCCTCCCATTGCCCCATAAATAAATTTGCAAATGATGGAGCAAATGGTGAACCGGTATGGGAGTGAGACCAGTACGGAGCACTAAACACCCATGGAATGGAACAGAAAAGACGCATGAACAGATAAGGAACTTATATATGATTGCTCGTCTTTTATTGTGTAAGTGTAATTTGTATGCGGGGATTATGTTGAACTAAAACTAAATACTACACTTAGAAAGGATTCCCTGTCTTTTGCGCTTCTATTTTTTACTACAGATTTCTATATATTTGAAAAGGGAGTACTCCATTACCAAAAGCAGCAGAGAGGGGAAGTGAATTTTAATAGGTGCTGATCCATATTAACCTCCACTTCAAGTACGCCGCAGGTGTGAAATTGGTGTTTTGCGTTGTATACTTTCCTTCTGATCTATGGCAGCTGTAAGAGGAAGGTTTGAAACAAATGAAAGACGGGATAAAAATTGGGCCATGTTACAGGTCTTTTCAGTAAGGAGTAATGAGAATCCGACCATAATGCTGTGTAGTTTAGAGAAATTATTAACAAGAGAAATTAAAGATTGGTGGGATTTGGTATCTTTAGAAAATTATTAAAAACATACCTTTAGGATTACGAGTGGAGAAAAACTGTGCATTTGATTTTGAGGATGTGGATTTTTAAATGGAATGGGAGAACATATTGAATGATTGTTCAAACAGGTTAATTGAAGTGCTAATTAAATACAGAGAATACAAATTGGAAAAAGGAAAGGCTTTTGCTCCAACTGCGACTGCGCCCGCCATGCCGATCTCCAAGTCAACTTACCGAAAACCTGGAAGATGGCTGTGTGGAACTCTGCTGCCTGATTCTGCCCCAAGGATTAAGAATTAAGCACGGGGCATTTCCCCTGGGGGGGGGAGTTAGGCTGGGGGGAGGAGGGAGGGGGTCTATGTGGGGTGGAGGGCACAGGTTTTTTATTACAGGGTTGAATTCTCCTTTACGCTCTTACTGAGAGGATCAATTTACTATCTTATACCGGAACTCTTTGCTTGCAAGGTGGTAATAATTTTCATTACACCCAGCTTTCTCTGTTTAAGGTTGTAGATGAACATAATGTCTTTACAAGGATCTGAATATTCAAGTCATGCTAATATTTAAGAAATGGAATCCGTTAAAGAGTTAAATGAAATGTCTGTTATGCCAAAGCGTGCAACCAAACCTTCCCAAATTATCATAGAAAACTATGAGTCTGAAAAGGATCTTCTTTTAGGGAAGCTGCATGATATTTGGAAGAAGATTGTGCATTATATGCCACTTTTTAATGCTGCTTCTGATAAATCCAATGAGCTGAATGATGTACTGAAACTTTTAAGAAATGCTTTTGACTGTTTTCAAACACTGTCTGATTTTTAAACAAATAAACAAATAAAATGATGAAGGTTTATTTGAGGAGAAAAATAGATTTTATCTTATTAAAGAGTAAATGTGTAACACTGTGCTTGATATAATAATGAAGATTGAGTAAAGAATTGCACATTTACAAGAGGTCAAATCACAGTGTATCTTATGGCTACCTTGCAACACGTGAGAACAACACTCATTGAACCTCCTCCAGGACTGAACACCTTTGCACCTCCATACATTCCTTCAACCTCAAGTGTAACAATTCCAGATACCAGGCTGCAACATGCTCCTCAGATCATTAAGACGGAATGGTCTGATTTTGCCAAGATCCGCCGTGAGCTTACAAGCACCGGTCTTACACACTTTTATGATCGTCCTGAAAACTACAGAGCTTGGAAGTCAACTTTCAAAACAACAATAGAAGATTTGGGTATTACTGCAAAAGAAGAACTTGACCTATTGGTAAAATGTTTAGGCTCAGAGTCTTATAAACAAGTTGTTCAGATCAGAAGAGTGCATGTGCTGCTTAGGAAATTTTAAAGCAGACATATTGCCATATGTCTGCTTTAAAATTTCAGACATTATAGAAAATGCCCTGTTCAAAAGAATTCAGGATTTCTCCAAAATCTCCAACAGGGACAGTCTTAAATTTCAAGAATGGAGTCATCTTCTTCAAGAATTACAACTCGCTGAGGTAGGCGTGGCTATCTGGCCATCAGGGCAGATGTGCGTTGCAGGCACTCCCAGGGCCCACACTAATTTCACCACCTAAAAAAACCCTAACTGCTCACCCCTAGCTCCCGATGAGAAGATCCGCTTCAAATCTGGACCGGAACGAGGTCCCCAGCACTCCCCAAACTGGAGATCAAGTTGCAGAGTGAAGCCAGGGACTCACGTGATTGCGGACCCGAGCTGCGAGTGACCTGGAGCGCAGTTCTCACCAGAGTCAGCACAGATCGCTGCTGAGGACCCAGGAGAACTTCCACAGAGGTATAATAGAGCACAGCCTGTAACGCAGCCCACACACTGCAGGCTTATAGCATACCTCCCAAGGCCACAGAGACCAACACTTAAGGCCTCTCTGATGCAATACCTGAATATACCTAACCCCAACAGAGGCCCCAACAATTATTAACCCTTCATGAGCAGTCTATCTCCTCTTATATGGCAATCAGTTCTAAACTGGAATCAAGTGGGGACAAGACCCGGCTGTTCATGGAGTAGGACACACATCAAGTGAGCTCCGTATGCCCTAAACATATCCTGTGATACCTTCGCTAACTGTGTGACAAAGACCTGATCTGAGGGGTAACAGCAACTCTTGTCTAACATGGCAGACAGGAATCAACAGAGTAAGAAGAAGACTGAGATCCCCAATTGCTTGGAGCAATTTGTTCGCAAGGCCTCGCCGGCTTCTGACCCCAAGACGGTGCAAGACCCTGCCGCAGAAGACAATACATCGCAAGAAGAGGTCCTGCAACCGCAGCCCACGCTGCAAGATCTGCTGACCGCAGTACCAAACTGTCAACAGTCCTGCCAAGCTACCATCATGTCCACAGCGGACGAACTCAAGGCAGAACTATCACTGATCAAACATGCAACGCATTAGAGAACGCACCTTAGCAGCAGAGGCCCGAATTTCAGCACTAGAAGACTCCTGTCACCCTCTACAGCAATCCACTCAGGATTTACAAAGACAAGTGGAGCAATGGCGGCAAAAAGTAGATGACCTGGAAAACCGGGCAAGACGTAGCAATGTTCGCTTGGTCAGAGTGCCAGAGAGGGAGGAAGGGGATCACCTGGAGATCATTGTGGAAAGAATCCTGAAAGAATGGGCGGGTACAGACTCCCTAACCCCGGCCTTTTCGGTGGAGTGGGCACACAGAATACCATCTAGGCCACCGATACCCGGTGCCCCACCCAGGCCTCTGATGGCACGTATACATAACTGCAAGGATTGGGACAAGTTACTGGCAGTGGCACGCACTAAAGGTCAAATCCAGCTGAATAACTCCAAGGTCTCTATATACCCAGACTTCTCCGCTGAACTCCAAAAGATGAGGGCAAGATTTCTGGATGTAAAGATAAGGCTGCGGCAGAGAGAAATCCCATACTCCCAACTACGGATACAGACGACCTCGGGTGTTAAATTCTTTGACAACCCGACAGAGGTTGGATTCATTGGGCCGACAACGTGTGGAGGCTTGAGATCTCCTCTTTCTTCCTCCCTTTTTTGGTTTCCAGGTGTTCTCTGTAACAGTCAGCGGCCAGGACAGCAAGATGTGGTAACTATGTTCCCCTAAATTTTTATGAATCGACAATAGGCCTTTAATCTCTGTTAGGGGAAGTCACTTGGCATCTACAGCTGCAGTAGCCTAACCTTGACTAACATGCCTAAGCTGACTCAGTTCCCTTTGCAATTACCTGTGAACTATTGTCTATTAAGGCCCTAGGACAAGCGGAGCAGCACTTGATGAACATTTCAACACTCCCCTCATTTATTCAGGGTAACTACTCAATTGTGAGCTAGAACTACTCTGGTTTAATTGTTTTGGTTTTGGGAAAAGTGGCACATAAGTTGGGGATAGGAGCGACGGGGAGGGAAAGGGTGATAGGATTACTGTGTTCATTTTGCTTGATAACAATAACTACAAATTGATGCTGTTGTTTTGTTTTTTTAAAATGGGTATGTTGTGTGAAACAGATAGTATCTACGCTGTCAGTAACCAACCAGTGGCACTCAAACAAACCACCAACCACAATGGGGAGTAACATGAGATTAATTTCCTGGAATGCTAGGGGACTTAATGACCCTATCAAGAGAAGAACGGCTCTAACCTATATCAAAAAGCTAAACCCAGACATTCTTTTCTTGCAAGAAACTCACCTAACTGGATCTTCTATCCTCTCCCTTAAAAAATCGTGGGTAGGCTGGCACTACCACTCCACATACTCAGTGTACACAGGAGGAGTCTCTATATTAATCAACAAAAAAAGTTATATTCTCCTTATTGCACATTAGAGTAGACCCCAAAGGCAGGTTTATTTTTTTGCACTGCAAACTTTTTTCCAAGGAATTTCTGCTAGCCAATATCTATATCCCCCCCCCATTTACGGATGACATACGTTTGGAATTTACGAGCTACTGCCTGCAATTCCCCCAATCCACGATCCAAATCGCAGGTGACTTTAACTCCACCCCAGACCCAGCCATAGATAGATGGAGACGGGATGGCTCCGGAGGTACAGGTGTAAATCATAAGCTCAATAATTTCCTTCACTCCTTGA
Source organism: Xenopus laevis (assembly GCF_017654675.1). NCBI lineage: Eukaryota > Metazoa > Chordata > Amphibia > Anura > Pipidae > Xenopus > Xenopus laevis. The sequence goes on along the minus strand of NC_054378.1, from coordinate 29,215,443 downwards.
ATCTACTAGAAATGTGGTGAACATTCCACTCCTCTACACGGCAATACTCCTGCTACTCCAAGTCTCATCTTTGCTTGTCTAGAATAGACCTAGTACTAATGTCCAGAGAAATGCTACCACTCATTCACTGAATTGAATATCTTCCAAGAGGAATCTCAGATCATGCCCCGCTAGAGATAGTATGGTCATGGGGGAATCAGACCTCCAACAGAGGGTGGCGTCTTAATCCAGCATGGCTGAGTATTGTGGGGAAAACTGAAGAAATCAGCAACTCTTTACAGGAATATTTCGCGCTTAATGCTTCCCCTGACACAGGTCTGATAAATTGGGATGCTTTTAAGGCCCATGTGAGAGGAACATATATAAGGGAGATCAACGTGATCAAAACAAAAACTAAAATCCAAGAGGCCCAGTTGCAGGAGTTGGTGACTCGTGCTGAACAAGAGGTGATCCCAACACACACGCCTTATGCACATCATAAACTGCAACGAGAGCAGGAAAACTACCACAAATACTTGGAATCCATTAGCCAAAGGAAATTAATGTTTCTGAAACATAATATATTTGAGCAAGGGGCTAGGACTGGGAAAATGTTGGCGCACTTGGCCAGAGCAGACTCCTCCCCCCCAATAATTCCATTGATCCGGTCCATAAATGGAGATGTCACTGACAACCCCAAAGAAATCAGTGGTATTTTTGGGTCATACTACGAGCACTTGTATAAATCCCAGCTGGGGCCATATAGAAACCAACTGCCCCATTACTTAGCAGAAATTGAATTGCCAACTTTAAACCCTGATCAGTGAGCTGCATTAGATGCTGAGATCACAGTTGACAGGATCGAGCTAGCTATTAGGGCATTCCCCAGTGGAAAGTCACCAGGCAGAGACGGATTGCCCATCAAATTATATAAAACCTATGCAACAACTCTCTCTCCCAAGCTACTAGCTGTCTACTCAGCAGTGCTAGATAGTGGGGGGCTCCCCCCATCAATGAGAGAGGCATCAATTATTGTTCTCCCAAAACCTGGTAAGAATCCACAGGAATGTGGCTCATACAGACCTATCTCGCTTTTGAATAGATCTTAGCTCGGAGACTTATGCTGGCGATAGAAAGCATTATTGGCCCAGACCAGTCCGGATTTATACCTTGCAAAAGCACAGCTGTGAATCTATGGAGGCTCTACACTAACCTGTCCACGAATCATGACAACAAAGGAAATAGACTGTTGGTGGCACCGGACATTGCTAAAGCCTTCGACACAGTCGGACACAGTCGAATGGGCATACCTATGGCGGTGATGGACAAAATGGGGATTGGTCCGAAATTCCTAGCTTTTACCCAGCTGCTATATGCGAAACCTTCAGCACTGGTAACTATCAACGGTATATCATCTCCTCACTTTGATCTTACGTGGGGAACAAGACAAGGCTGCCCTCTATCCCCACTCCTATTCGCTATAGCAACCGAAACTCTAGCGGCTGTTATAAGGAACGACCCAGAAATAGTTGGATGGAAACTTGGGCCTATCCAGGAGAAAATTCAACTGTACGCGGATGACTCCCTTGTCTACCTGGCGGATAGCGGCAAATCATTGGAACGACTGACGAAGGTTCTCACCACTTTCGGTAACTTTTCGGGCCTAAAGGTCAATATATCCAAATCTAGTGTGCTCCCAGTAGATTCCAGACCTGAATGGAATGCTCCCCTTACCCCTGCATTGACTGTGGTCTCAAAATTTAAATACCGTGGGGTAGAGGTTTCACTACCAACGTCATCCTATTGGGACCTGAATGTGTCCCCACTACTGGGCCAGGTGGAATCCAAATTTAAGCAATGGGCCTCACTTCCACAAGGCAGAATCAGTCTGATAAAAATGACCATGCTCCCTAAGATCCTATATATACTATCACAGACATCCCTTCAAGCTATTTTCAAGCTTTGGATAAACTAATGGGGCCCTTTATATGGGGAGCAGGGCGACCCCGATTAAGACTTGAAATCCTAAAGAGATCTGCATTGCATGGGGGGCGGCTTTGCCAGACTTTGAGCTTTATTTTTTAGCTACCCAACTCACCATGGATCACTGCAGACCCACACTGCCTATCTGCAACTCTTTTGGAGTCGACTGGGGAACAGGGGATGCCAACTACACAATGGTTGCTAAGGAATCAGACAGGTAAAAATACTAGCAAAGAACACCCCTTAATACTACTAGGTCAAAAAATGTGGCTACGCGCCCAATCTTTGTGCCTTACCCAAACGAAGCACCCTGACACCCCTATATGGAACAACCATCTACTCAAAGAATTCCAAAACATAGAATCCGCAGGGCCATGGTCTAGCAAAGGAATAACAACTATTGGTCACATTATCTCTGACAATTCACTCAAGCCGTTTGTAGTACTCCAACAGGAGTTCGGAATTTCAGAATCTTCTTGGTTACTGTATGAGCAGGTCAAACACGCATTCCTTGCTGACCCCTTTAAGTTGGGCAAACCCCCCTTTTGTAGAATATTAGAGCTGCAAGACAACCAACACTTAATTTACAATTTATATGAAGTGCTGAGATTTTGTAAACATGATAGACTTAGTCCCAATCTACTTGCAATCTGGCAGAAAGATATTCCCACATTGACAGCTAAGGAATGGCAGGATGCTCTAGAGGCCCCTAGATTTGTCTCGCCAAATGCTGATCACAAAATGATTCAGAGATACATAATTCATAAAGCATACTGCGGCTGAACAGAATGAATCCACAACATCCACCAACTTGCACCCGGTGCAAGGTAGATACCGGCTCTTTCATACACATGTTGTGGGAATTCCCCAATCTGAATCTTTATTGGCGTGAGGTATTCAATACTATTTCGAATGCAGTATCAGTGGAAATACGACCCACCCCAGAACTGGCTATATTAAATATAGGCGAAAGCTCCCAATATAACAAACATCAATTGATTACAATTAGGCTAAGTCTTTTCCAGGCTCGCAGACATATAACAATCTGATGGAAAAGTCCAGAGTCCCCGACCCACAAAGGTTGGTTGGAACAAATGAAGCTTTACATTGATAGGATGCAATATTTGTTTACTAAAAGAGCCTCCTCTGAAAAATTTGACTTAATATGGGGAAACTGGCCCTCTTCCTAGTAGATAAGTAGACTTAAAAAAGACACTTTACCCTTTAAAACCCCCACTGTGAGAGGTTACGAATCACGGACTCCCATTTTAGTTGATTGATGATGTTTTATGCTGTTGTATCTGTTTCACACGTTATATGAACAATGATATAAGCATGACATGCAAATAACATCAGGCTAACTTAGTTTCGCAAACTGAATGTACCTTGCAAAAATACCATGAATACAATGTCGGTATGTACAACTGTATGTCATGTTCAATCTTTTCAATAAAGATTATGATGTTAAAAAAAAGAATTACAACTGGCTAAAGAAGACCCTTGCTTACCAGGTTATCTTGATACTTCACATGGTGTTAATCCAGTGGTTGAGAAGCTGCCTTTCAACCTTCAAGATAAGACGAACCAACATGAACATCTCAAGTTTCTCCAAGATGACGGGTTTCACCTATCTGGGAGAAAACCGAGGCCTCTCCCCGGAAAAGGACAAGGTTTCAGAATCAAAGCTGATTACTGCAGCTTAGAAAGAAAAATATTTTTTTTTTTACTTTACTATTCTCCCAATTAAATTTTTTGAAATTTTGACTGCTTTCTTGTCCAATTGGGCTGAGGGAAATATAATATTGTGTGGTGACTCACATTCCTCAACTGAGGGTAATAAAATTGGTAAATTATGTGCTGGTATGGGATTGGTGCAGATCTGGAGGGAATTACACCCTGGTACTAAACAGTTTAGCCACTTCTCTGCCCCCATAAACTATATACCAGAATCCTTAATACCTCTGCCCAATCTTTGAAAGTGTTAACAGTCCCCTGGTCTGATCACTTCCCTCTCTCATATAGAGTTACACCGTATAAGATACCAAAATATATTCTAGATGGCGATTAAACAAACTTTTATTAAGAACTCCAAAATACTACACTCAACTAGAAACTTGTCTTAAAGACTATTTTACAAATAATTTTAGGGTCAATATCATCATACACAACATTATGGGAAGCCCATAAATCAGTTATAAGTAGGGATGCACCGAATCCAGGATTCGGCCTTTTTAAGCAGGATTCAGATTTGGCCGAATCCTTCTGCCAGGCCGAACCGAATCTGGCAGGGAGGGAAATCTAAAGACTTTTGTCACAAAACAAAGAAGTAAAAATGTTTTAACCTTTGCATATGCAAATTAAGGTTCGGATTCGGCCGAATCTTTCAAGAAGGATTTGGGGGTTCGGCCGAATCCAAAATTGTGGATTCGGTGCATCCCTAGTTATTAGAGACCAAGCCGTTTATTTGCACGTAAATAATGGAACATATTTGATTACAATCCTATATCCAACGTTTGGACCTCATCAGGCCAAACATCAAATGCAATGCCCAAAATATTGCAAGAATTTCATAGATTTTACAAACAACTTTATGCTTCCTCAGTCAGTATCCCTTAATCTCATTTAACACAGTTTTTCAGAAATGTATCGATACCCACAATATTAGAATCCCAAAAAGCTCCTATGAGGAGAAGATAACGGAAGAGGAAGTTAAATTAGCTATACAACATTTCCAACTCTCAAAGTCTCTGGGTCCTGATGGATTTTCAACCCTTAATTGTAAAAAATTCTTTCACATTTTAATCCCTCATCTCACAAGCCCCAAAATTCAAACATACCTTACATGCTTTTAAAATTGGAAGGCACTCATTTCTGTCGAATGGCCTTACCTTTACCATACCTTACTGAAATGGGGCTTTGGCCCAAAATTCATTACATGGATTAAGGCTTTATACCATTAACCAATCAGGAGAGTAACCATAGGCTCTCACTGTTCCACAACATTCCCTATAGAAAGAGTCATGAGACAGGATTGCCCTTTATCCCCCCTCCTATTCAAGATCTGATCCTAGAGCCATTAGCTATAGTGATTAGGGAAAACCCAGATATCAATGGATTACGAATGGGAACCCAGGAACACACTTTAAATCTATTTGCAGATGACGTTACCATGGTAAAATATTGCAAGAATTTGGGTCCATCTCAGGCTTGGTGATCAATCCCACTAAAACAGAAGCGTTAAGTATCAATCTACCCCGGAGATGATCAAGCTTTTGACTATAAATTTCAATATCCAGTGTTGCAATACATATATTACTATTTTGGGCATAAGGTTTACTATATCATATAACCAACTATACAGGACTAATTATCCCTATATTTATAAAAAAAACTCCAAATGATGTTGGAAGACTGGAACAATTACCATGTTTTATAGGTAGGCTGGATAACTGCAGTGAAGATGACACTACTCCTGATACTGCTGTACCTGTTCAGAGTACTTCCAATAAACAAAATATTTGAAAAACACATTATGTCATTTATTTGGAAAGCTAAACCACCAAGAGTTAATAGAGCAACATTAAAAATGAGACCCCAGGAAGGAGGATTGGGCCTCCCAAACCTAAGAAAGTATTATGCTGCTGCTCAGTTGGCTCAGATCCCCTAATATATCTTCAATATCCACATAATAGGTGGACATTCAATATACACCTATTAAACACCTAACAATACTAAATCATATCTTCACAAGAACTAGCAGTCAGTGGCGCAACTACCAGGGGTGCAGCAGGTGCAACTGCACCAGGGCTCATAGTCCCTGCACCTCCGGTGGGGCCCCACCTGGAAAATACGGCTCCCAAATCTGCAGAATCGTCAGGCTATTCCACGGCCGCCTGAGGAGGTAAGAAGGACTTCAGTGTGCAAATTGACCAATTAGGGAGCTTTAAGCAGCAGCAGCACTTTCAATTTGCTGTAAAACCTGGTGCAACCCCCTGATTGGCCAGTTTGTACATTATGCCAGAGAAGTTTTTTTTTCTTCGTCGCTGTCTCCTGTCTGTGTCTCCTGCTGTGTAACTTGATCTCCCTCGACCCCCCCCCCTCCTGCAGGGAACACGCAGCTAAGGCAGAGGAAAGGTATCAGCTCACAGCAGCAAGGAACTCTAACTTCTTTCTGACCTGCTGCTTCCCCTGTAAGTTTCTGTAACTCATAATATTTTACTTAGTCAGTCAAATGTGCATCTCAATGGGAATCTGAGGCTGGGGTTATTATACATGTTATATCCACATATCATTTTCCTATGACTTCTGGGGGTATTTATACATATAATTGACATTGTACCATCTTGCTCTGAGTTCTGGGGGTATTTATACATGGAATTGCCTTTATGCCATCCTACTCTGAGTTCTGGGGGTATTTATACATGGAATTGCCTTTATGCCACCCTGCTATTAATTCTGGGGGTATTTATACATGGAATTGCCTTTATGCTGTCCTACTATTAATTCTGGGGGTATTTATACATGGAATTGCCTTTATGCCATCCCACTATTTATTCTGGGGGTATTTATACATAGAATTGCCACCGTACCATTTTGCACAATGCCTTGTAAGACTATACGTTTACTGCTACTTTTTATTTTTATTCAGGCTCTCTGCAATTCATATCCTAGTCTTTCATTCAAATCAATTTATAGTTGCTAGGGTAATTTGGACCCTAACAAACAGACTGCTGCAATTGCAAACTGGAGAGCTGCTGAATAAAAAGCTAAATAACGCAAACCGCAAATAAAAAGATGAAAAAAAAAACAATTGCAAAATTTTTCAGAATATCCCTCTCTGCACCATATTAAAGTTAATGTAAAGGTGAATGACCCCTTTTATGCCGCACTGATTTACCCTTGCCATTAACGCAGTAAAAATGTATTTCAGACTCATGCTTAGATCCTTTGAGAACAGGTATGGGACCTGTTATCCAGAATGCTCCGGATACTGGATCTTTCTGTAATTTGGATCTTCATAGCTTAAGTCTACTAGAAAATCATGTAAACATAAAATGAACCCTCAATAAGGCTTAATTATATCTTAGTTGGGATCTTAGGGATCTTGGGATCAAGTACAAGCTACTGTTTTATTATTACACAGAAAAAGGAAATCATTTTTAAAAAGTTGGATTATTTGATTATAATGGTCTATAGGAGACAATCTTTCTGTAATTCAGAGCTTTCTGGATAACAGGTTTCCGGATCCTCCTGTACTAAAAGACAAACTGTCTTCCTCAGATTGATTTCTTTTTCTTTGTCCCTATAAACCAGCAGCATTATTCATATACAGTAAATGTGTGTGTATTGCAGCAAGAACAGGAACATGATTCATACATATTATAGCCAGATATATTATTGTGCCATCCACAGGTGCCACTATTTACTATCCAAAGCTGCATTTTCATAAGAGTAATGTTGCTGTGGACTTAAATGATTGAGAACATACATGAACTATTATTCTGAATTGGTATATGTGTATGTCATGAGCAACCATATTGATCATATTAGTGTTAGGTTTACTGGAACAGTTTTAACTGCTCCTATGACATTAGGTCAGTAATGCTGTGTTCAAGCCCAATACAAGTGTGTGGGGAGGGGGGTAGGGGACCCAGTTGTAAATTTATGTACCAGGGCCCTTAGGGGTCTAGTTACGCCACTGCTAGCAGTAACACATTTTGGTCCAACAGCAACAAGGTATTTCAAACAAGCTATGTGTAATGGATCAATAGATGGCTGGTATGAGTTATTAGACCATAAAAAACACTGCATCAACTGCAACATCCCCAATACTGACTGTTTTGACTTTTAAAATGTTAATATTTTAGGATGCAGATCAGCTACCGTGAAGCTTTAGTTGCTTTGTATTTATGACAGTTAGATATTTGCATATTGTGACTTAAGATTTTGCTAGAAGAGCTAACAATCATTTTACTATTCTGAGTGGTGGAATGCACACATTTATGGCAAGTAGGAAATGCATACGCATATCATATATACATGTGTGTTATGAACAACTTTTGTCATGTAGTTTCTTCACTGCCAAGCAGTTTTATTATACAATAAGAGCAGTAAGGAAATAGCACCCCAAGTGATATATCACACATTAAACAGTGAAACACAGTGGATAGGAATACTGACACCCCAATCATTTTATTTACAGTAATAGTCAGTGGGTACTCACACCCTTATGCATTATATGCAATTAAAGGAAGTGGACACGGGGGCATGGTTAACTAGCAATGTGAGCAGACGTCTAATTTAGCTCCACTGATAGCCCACTAAATCCGGCAAGATATCCTGAATTGTGTGGCATACAACCTACCGATCAACTCAACTAACATTAAGGAAATCAGCAGATGGGCAAAAAAAGCAAATAGTCGCTGAATCCTCAGATATCAGAGCAAATCACCTGCAACGCGGCGAGGCCTGCCAAGATGGCGGAACTACGCAAGCACAGCTGCCTTGAGGGAACAACACGCTATCTCCTCTCAGCCACAGATGGTGCTTCAAGGGGACATTCTATTGCTGACGACACAGCGACGGAGGCTTCATCATCCTCAAACCACAATTTGCCGCAACAGAAAAACCTCAACTTGATGATCTTACCCTGGCGGAGGTGGTAACAGTCCTCAAAATAAAAAAAACTATACAGGACTGCCATATGGCCACAATGGCCAAAGTTGAAGAACTGAGGGTGGACTTTGCGATACTTCAGCAAGATTTACAAAAAGTAAGAGAGCACACCATGGAAACTGAGAGGAGGGTAAGCGAACTTGAGGATCTATGCAACCCCATGCCAGATTACATAGAGCAACTGCGTCATAGGTTCGATGCTGCGGAGGCCAAATCTGATGATCTGGAGAATCGACTCCGGAGGAACAACATCAGGATAGTGGGGTTTTCAGAAAGAGCTGAAGGCAGAATTCGGAATTCGGAAACCTTCTCCAATGCCTTCATTATCGAACGGGCACATCGCATCCCAGGTAAACCACCACCTCCTGTGGCCCCTCCGCGGCCTATCATTGCACGATTCCTGAATTCTGAGACTGAGACATCGCACTTGCAGCCGCTCGTCGTAAAGGGGAAATAAGGTTTGAGAATGCAATAATCTCTTTATATCCTGATTTCTCCAATGACCTACACAAGCAACGACAACAATTCACAGCTGTTAAAAGGCACCTCAGGGAGTCAGGCCTACAGTACGCCATGTTGTACCCAGCCAAACTCAGGATGTCAGCAGATGGGCACAATCACTTTTTCACTACCCCCACTGAGGTATTCAAATGGCTAGATCAACAACCACAGTCTCACAGATAGCTTTAAAGTCCTACTACCTCTATCATGATCTACATCTATCTTTGGGGTGGAGATAGTATATTGGTTTACGAAATTACAATAACAGAGATAACTGCTATATCTTGGAATGTTAGGGGGCTAAGCTCTCCATTAAAACGATCCTTGGTATTCAGCTTCCTACGTAAACGCAACCCTCATATTATATGTCTCCAGGAGACTCACATGTGTAAAGTCACTAATCCTAATTTGTTTAGAAAACCCTGGATCATACAAGCTTACAATGTGTTATATTCTAACTACTCTAGAGGGACCTCAATATTAATAAATAAACCACTTCCTTTCAAACTCCTACATTTTAAAAATGACCCGGAGGGAAGATTTACTCTAATACAAGCTTCTGTACGATCTGCTTCAACACATTGCAGACCTGCCCCCTGGACCGACTTTGATACTGGGGGATTTTAATTCAGTAATGAATGGGGAAAAGACCGTCTATCCCTATCTAACTCAGGAAGGGCTGATCCAGGTGGCATAAGAGGATGGGCACAAACCTCGGGGTTTTCATGCTACTTTAGGGGAGCTATGTCAAGAATCGATCTCGTCTTCGCCTCCCCGGAAATGTCTTCCAAAATTACTAAAGCAGAGTTCCTCCCAAGGGGGATCTTTGATCATGTTCCACTACTGATCTCTTGGACATTGCATCCAAATCCTAAACATAAAATGTGGAAGCTTAGTCCGCACTGGATTATCCATCTAGATATACAAAAAACTATACTAAATTCACTTACTAATTACTTCCAAGAGAATATTACCACAACCTCTTGATTACTAACAAGCCTTATACACATCTAGAATAAAAAAAAAACCCTCAGATATCAAAAATTATCTCCAGCAACTCTCCCCAATCTTCCCCTAGAATACAGAGGACTCCTAGATCTTCCAATACAAGAACAAGAAGTCCTGGAGGCTATAGCTACATTCCCCTCTGGCAAAACCCCAGGCCCTGATGGACTACCCAACACCTGGCATGCAACATACGCTGCTACCCTAGCTCCATATCTTACAAAGTTATTTAATCAATCACTAATTTCAAGATCACTCCCACCCTCATTTGTTCTAATTCTAAAACCAGGCAAAAACCCACTATCTCACTCTTCTTATCATCCCATATCGCTTATCAACTCTTAAATCCTAGCAAAGGTATTAGCAAGATGTTTGAACCTTGTAATAAAATCCCTAGTCACTCCAGATCAAGTGGGTTTATACCTCACAAAGTGGCCAAACTTAATATTAGAAGGCTGTACACAAACATGATAGTGGCTCACGAGAACCCAGGCACCAGAGTCATTGCCTCCCTTGATAACAAGAAGGCATTCGACTCGGTTGAGTGGATCTACTTATGGGAAATTCTGAAAATGTTTGGTTTTCGCAAGAACTTTTTGACGTGCAAGCGATATATAATAACCCCAGGGCTAAAATATTGTCAAATCTTGAGCTATCCAGTCCAATAATATTAATATAGAGGAACCAGACAGGGCTGCCCCCTATCACCAGGCCTATTTGCACTAGCCATGGAACCTCTAGCGTGCCTAATCAGGGACAGCAAAGAGGTCAGGGGATTTGAGTTAGGCAATCTTATGGTAATAGACCCCTCTCTCCCACTGACAAAGTTGGATCCACTGAGATATTTGGGAATAAATGTACACCCAAACCTAGATAGATTCAAGGTACTAAACATTGACCCTCTAATGGAATCACTCCAAAAGACAATTGAGAAATGGCTTAAGCTCCCTCTATCATTAATTGTCAGGATAAACTTGTTCAAAATGAAGTACCTCCCTAAGTTCTTATATCTGTTTAGACAATCACCAGTATGGCTCCCAGCTCCCTTTTTAAAATTACTTAAAATGCAATTAAACAAACTCTACTGGTTTCCAGGGCAACTAGGGTTAAATACAACACCCTATCATCTTCATTAGTAGATAGTGGACTAGCAGCCCCTGATATGCTGGAATACTTCATAGCAGCCCAATTAATACCGCTGAGGTGGTGACAAGCACCAACGTCGAAAGACCCGGTGACACTTCTAAAAGCTCAAATAACGGGGTCACTTGAAGGCTTATGCAATCTGATCTATAGGAAGGCATCATTCTCTACCAATGTCACCTCAATGAAAAACATGGTTTTTCATTGAGTCAATAGTAAAAAAATGTCAATAGTAAAAAAATGAAGCAGGAAGGGGTGGGACCCTTACTATCAGAGGGGGATCAGCTGGTTGATGAAAACAAAATAAAAGCGCAGATTCTGAACTCGTATTTTTCATCTGTTTACACAAATGAAGAACCAGTAAGTGAAGGTTTCCTTCTTAACACTCCCAATTCTAGTAATACAACTAATGATGCATGGTTCACACAAGAAGAAATTCAAAAGAGACTTGAACAGGTTAAGATTAACAAAGGTCCAGGGCCAGATGGTATTCATCCCAGGGTAATTAGCGAGCTTAGCTCTGTGATTGCCAAACCTCTTTACTTAATTTTTCAGGATTCATTGAGATCTGGTATTGTGCCAAGAGACTGGCGAATTGCTAATGTGGTGCCTCTATTCAAAAAAGGATCCCGTTCTCAGCCTCAAAACTATAGGCCAGTTAGTCTGACGTCAGTATTAGGAAAGCTTTTCGAAGGGTTAATAAAGGATAAGATACTGGACTTCATAGCAAATCATAATACTATGAGTTTGTGCCAGCATGGTTTTATGCGTAATAGATCTTGCCAGACTAACTTAATTTCTTTTTACGAGAATGTAAGTAGAGACCTCGATTCTGGGATGGCAGTGGATGTGATTTACTTAGACTTTGCTAAAGCATTTGATACAGTGCCACACAAAAGGTTACTGGTTAAATTAAGGAATGTTGGCCTGGAACATAGTATTTGTACCTGGATAGCGAACTGGCTAAAAGATAGACTACAAAGAGTGGTGGTAAATGGAACATTTTCTAATTGGACCAGTGTTGTTAGTGGAGTACCACAGGGCTCTGTACTAGGTCCCTTGCTTTTCAACTTGTTTATTAATGACCTGGAGGTGGGCATTGAAAGTACTGTTTCTATTTTTGCAGATGATACTAAATTGTGCAGAACTATAGGTTCCATGCAGGATGCTGCCACTTTGCAAAGTGATCTGTCTAAACTGGAAAACTGGGCAGCAAACTGGAAAATGAGGTTCAATGTTAATAAATGCAAGGTTATGCACTTTGGCAAAAATAATATAAATGCAAGTTATACACTAAATGGCAATGTGTTGGGAGTTTCCTTAAATGAAAAGGATCTAGGGGTCTTTGTAGATAACACGTTGTCTAATTCTGGGCAGTGTCATTCTGTGGCTACTAAAGCAAATAAAGTTCTGTCTTGCATAAAAAAGGGCATTAACTCAAGGGATGAAAACATAATTATGCCTCTTTATAGGTCCCTGGTAAGGCCTCATCTGGAGTATGCAGTTCAGTTTTGGACTCCAGTCCTTAAGAGGGATATAAATGAGCTGGAGAGAGTGCAGAGACGTGCAACTAAATTGGTTAGAGGGACGGAAGACTTAAATTATGAGGGTAGACTGTCAAGGTTGGGGTTGTTTTCTCTGGAAAAAAGGCGCTTGCGAGGGGACATGATTACACTTTACAAGTACATTAGAGGACATTATAGACAAATGGCAGGGGACCTTTTTACCCATAAAGTGGATCACCGTACCAGAGGCCACCCCTTTAGACTAGAAGAAAAGAACTTTCATTTGAAGCAACGTAGAGGGTTCTTCACAGTCAGGACAGTGAGGTTGTGGAATGCACTGCCGGGTGATGTTGTGATGGCTGATTCAGTTAATGCCTTTAAGAATGGCTTGGATGATTTTTTGGACAGACATAATATTAAAGGCTATTGTGATACTAAACTCTATAGTTAATATAGGTATGGGTATATAGAATTTTAATTAAAAGTAGGGAGGGGTGTGTGTATGGATGCTGGGTTTTCATTTGGAGGGGTTGAACTTGATGGACTTTGTCTTTTTTCAACCCAATTTAACTATGTAACTATGTAACTATGTAACTATGGTTAAAGCTTGGCAGCTAAGCTGCAAGAGAGTTGGAAATGATACCCAGGTCCTATCCCCCCATACCCCGTTATGGTTTAATATGAATCTGTCACAGCTTCTCACAGTACCTGATCCACACCTTTGGGCACAATATAATGTGAAATATATAGGTGATATATATTCGGACAATATGCGCTTACTCAACAATTCCAGACCAACACCCCTAGAATTGGGAATTCGCGGCTAGAGGATTTATTGCGTAAGGAACACCTTACAAAGCCATTATCAGCAATACATACTTTACTACGCACCAGTTACCAAACCACAAAGCAGGAAATGCTGCAGAAATGGGTCGTTAGCATTCCGGATCTTACAATGGAACAATGCAAATATATACTGGCAAACTCCCTCACCCTCTACTAAGATCCCCCATACTCTACATGAATTAACATTGAAGTGCAATAGGTGCAAAAACTCCAATGCAGATCTTTACCATATGGTTTGGGATTGAACCCAAATTCAACACTTCTGGACAGAAGTACTAACTATTTAACTAAACTTATGCCAATGCCGGTGAAATTTCACCCCAAGGTGCTACTATTGAACTACCTGCAGGATACGACAACTTCGAGAACAGAAAGGACATTGCTCACCTTTCTTCTATTCCATGCAGAAAGAGTTATAGCCATAAAATGGAAAAATGAGAGCTCTACCACGCTCAGCTATTGGATAAGCCTGGTGGAACAAACACTGCCAGCATTGGAACAAATTTACTATACTAGGGGATGTGTCACAAAATTTAATAAAATATGGACACTTTGGATCTTACGAAACGAGTACTATCCAAACAGGGCCGCAAACATACCAGACCAACCTTTGGGCTGGCTTGAAGCCCCTATCCAGGTCTTGGACAATTAGTACTTCTAAGATTATTCTAGGTATTAGAAGGCAACCCAAAGCAGAAAGTGATTTAATGAGATCATAATTTTGTTGTAATATGTCTTCATCCCAGATATGCTAAAAGAGAATATTATAATGAGTTATTATCTTACATGTTCCCTACACAGAATGGTCATTCTCCCCCCCCCCCTTCTTCTACTGCTCCTTCCTTCCTACCTATCTTCCCTTCCTTTCCTCCCTCCTATGCACTTCTCTCTCAGGTTGGGGATGCCAAGGTTGAAAATTTTGAAAATTGCTTTCAGAGGTGCAAAACAAAACTGTTTATGAAGCTCTCATTGTATATGCAATATGTCTTGTACCACATACATAGTAAAATAGTAACATAGTAAGTAAGGTTGAAAAAAGACAAAAAAGACAAATGTCCATCAAGTTCAACCTTTTTTTTTTTTTTATTAACTACCTATCTGCCAGTTGATCCAGAGGAAGGCAAAAAACCCATCTGAAGCCTCTCCAATTTGCCTTAGAGGGGGAAAAATCCCTTCCTGACTCTAAAATGGCAATCGGACTAGTCCCTGGATCAACTTGGACTATGAGCTATTTCCCATAACCCTGTATTCCCTTACTTGCTAAAAAGCTATCCAACCCCTTCATAAAGCTATCTAATGTATCAGCCTGTACAACTGATTCAGAGAGAGAATTCCACAGCTTCACAGCTCTCACTGTAAAAAACCCCTTCCGAATATTTAGGCGGAACCTCTTTTCTTCTAATCGGAATGGGTGACCTCGTGTCAGCTGGAAAGACCTACTGGTAAATAAAGCATTAGAGAGATTATTATATGATCCCCTTATATATTTATACATAGTCATCATATCACCCCTTAAGCACCTCTTCTCCAGCGTGAACATCCCCAATTTGGCCAGTCTTTCCTCATAGCTAAGATTTTCAATATCTTTTACCAGCTTAGTTGCCCTTCTCTGTACCCTCTCTAATACAATAATGTCCTGTTTAAGTGATGGAGACCAAAACTGTACGGCATATTCTAGATGGGGCCTTACAAGTGCTCTATACAGTGGAAGAATGACCCCCTCCTCCCTTGACTCTATGCCCCTTTTAATACAGCTCAAGAACTTATTTGCCCTTGATGCTGCCGACTGGCATTGCTTGCTACAGCCAAGTTTATCATCTACAACGACTCCAAGGTCCTTTTCCATAATGGATTTGCCTAGTGCAGTCCCATTAAGGGTATAAGTGGCTTGGATATTTTTACATCCCAGGTGCATGACTTGGGCTGGATAATTTTGTGCAAACACTGATACATTACTTACAACACCCTCCCCTAAGTCATTAATGAACAAGTTAAATAAAAGTGGACCCAATACTGAGCCCTGGGGGACCCCACTAAGAACCTTACTCCAAGTAGAGAATGTCCCATTAACAACCACCCTCTGTACCCGATCCTGTAGCCAGTTTCCTATCCACGTGCAAACGACTTCATTAACCCCAACAGACCTTAGTTTAGAAAGCAGTCGTTTGTGGGGCACAGTATCAAACGCTTTGGCAAAATCCAAATAGATCACATCACTGTCCAGAATCTTACTTACCACATCATAAAATGCAATCAAATTCGTCTGACATGACCTATCCTTCATAAAGCCATGCTGATTGTTGCTCATAATGCCATTCATTAGGACAAAATTTTGAATGTGATCCCTTAACAAGCCTTCAAATAATTTGCCCACCACAGATGTCAAGTTTACTGGCCTATAATTGCCAGGCTGAGATCGTAATCCCTTTTTAAATATTGGAATAACATCAGATTTTCTCCAATCCATAGGCACCATACCAGATGACAGTGAATCTGAGAAAATCAGAAATAAGGGCTGGTCTAAAACTGGACTAAGCTCTCTTAGAACCCGGGGTGTATGCCATCAGGCCCTGGAGCCTTGTTTACATTAATTTGTATTAAAGCTTTTTGGATCATATCCTGAGTCAGCCACTGACTAGATTGAGCTGAACCATTAGTGCAGTTATTAAGTGAGCCTGTGAACCCAGACTCCTCTATTGTATACACTGAAGAAAAGAACTTATGTAACACATTTGCCTTATCTGTATCTGTTACAACCATACTGGTACCATTATTTAATGGAGCAACACTCTCAACCTGCATCTTTTTACTATTAATATATTTAAAAAACTTTTTAGGGTTAGTTTTCACCTCCACCGCAATTAACTCTTCATTTCTTTTCTTAGCCTTCCGGATTGCTGATTTACAACATTTATTCATTAAATGCAGCTTCTGTCCCTACAGATTTGTAGTTTTTAAATGACTTTCTCTTCTTTCCCATTAACTTCTTTACTTCTGTATTAAGCCACACAGGATGATTCTTAGAGCTTCTACGTTTAGTCCTTAAGGGAATAAATTCAGAACAGTAATGATTTAATATCATTTTAAAGGACAACCATTTCTGTTCTGTGTTTTTAGCTGAAAACCTAATGCCCCAATCAATGCTCTGTAGGGCAGCCCTCATGAAAGTTAATAAATAAACACTTTAAAAAAAAAAGGAAGTGGACACTGACACTCAAGCACATAGAACATTAATCATAGTTGATTACTATACCCTAAGCACATAACAACAGCTTCAACCAGGGCTCATTTACCAACACTGGATACATGTGCACCTGGGCAGTATCCCATAGAAACTAGTTTTTAGTTTTTGTTCAGACAGCCACGTGAAGAACAATAACAGCAACAATTTAGTTGGCATGGCATATAAGCATTATATGCAGAGAGACACAGTGGGCATTGGTACCCTTGCATTTTTTGCTCCCCATCTTAAGATGCATGGTATTAGGAGATAAAGTACTGCTGCTTTCTAACTGTCATGGGTAGAACCACACAAGGTGGGAAATTTAAACTAATGTCACTGTTCCCCTCTCTGTCCTGCTGGTTAGACAGTGCAAATTTGCCAGATTATCAAACCAATGCACCACTGCTGCACCACAACCAGAGCACAGGCTCACAGCTATAAACATTACAGCTAAAATGACTGTAGCTTATTAACCTTATCTTTTGTAGTTCCGTGCTCTGTTTCTTTTTCCATTGTATTAAGTATTTTTCTCCACTATATCACAGTGGTTATTTGTTATTGAGATGCCACATTCAACACATCCAATTGGTTGGTTCAGACTTTTTTCTCCCTTTGCACTTTGCTCTGTACTTTACTGTTGTAGTTTTCTTTATAACTTACTTTTTTGTTTTCTCTGTGTTCAGCCCCCATTCTAATCTCTTCTCATTTTCTAATCGTTCTTGTAATCTTTCTGTGCCTTTATTCCTTTCTTCTAGGTAATTTTCCTAATTCTTCCCCATAAGCTCCTCTTACACAGTGCTGTGCATGTGGTGCGACTGGATGGTGAGTGCAGAGGTTCAAAGTTCAATACTCAGCAAACTGTCCAAACACGTTCTAGTAGAAAATATATGGTTTATTTAACCCTTTTTAAAATGTAAATAGCAGTTTGTGGACAGCATTTTTTAATTGACTGGATCAGTAAGGAGAATCAGCTGCTGTGGACAGGTCCTATTTTTGGAGGGGGGCATAGACCCGGCACCTCCTGGTTCCGACACCTATGCTTAGCCATACTTTCGAACACTGAAAAATGGAACAATGAACAAAAAAATCTGGCACAAGTAGCGTGCCAAGATTTTTTTGTCCATGAACATTTTATGACCACATCCCCAAATTTTAAAAAGGCAGGTTATAAAAGTTTGAACATTTCTGTGAGTTCTAGGGCCATGTTTTATTTTTACATTACATTTTTGTTTTTCACAATTTTGCTAATGAATGTGAAATTGCCCTTTAAGCTGTGAGTCACAGTTCTCCCAAAATACTTGCTTATTTTAAATAGTTACAATTGTATCTTTGCCAATATTAAATTGTTACAAATGTATCTAAATGCAGGTGCTGAGTATTCTGGGTTCTCTGCCAAAATGACTCTTCTTTAATTAATTTTCAGAAACTTTTATCTTTTTTCTGACGACAGAGATGTAACATAGTAACATAGTAAGTTAGGTTGAAAAAAGACAGGTTCATCAAGTTCAACCTTAAGTCTAACAGCTAGTTGAGCTAGCAAGTAAAAAAAAACATTTGAAGCCTCTCCAATTTGTCTCAGAGGGGGAAAAATTCCTTCCTGACTCCAAGATGGCAATTAGACCAGTCCCTGGATCAACTTGAACTATAAGCTATCTTTCATAGCCCTGTATTCCCTCACTTGCTAAAAAGCCTTCCAACCCTTTTTTGAAGCTATCTAATGTATCAGTCAGAATGACTGATTCAGGGATGGAATTCCACATCAACACAGCTACACAGCTATCTCTGTAAAAAAACTGCTTCCGAATATTTAGATGGAATCTCCTTTATTCCAATGGGTGCCCATGTGTCAGCTGAAGGACCTATTGCTACTGGTATTTAAAGCAGTAGAGAGAGATTAATCCCCTTATATATGTATACATAGTTAACATATCACTCCTTAAGCACCTCCTCTCCAGCATGAACAACCCCAACTTGGCCAGGCTTTCCTCATAGCTGAGATTTTCTATACCTTTTACCAGCTTAGTTGCCCTTCACTGGACCCTCTCTAATTCAATAATGTCCCGTTTGAGCACTGGAGAACAAAACTGTATGGCATATTGTAGATGGGGCCTTAGCAGTGCTCTGTACAGTGGAAGAATAACCCTTTCCTTCCACATATCCATGCCCCTTTTTCTACAGCTCAAGACCATGTTTGCCCTTGGATCTGCTGACTGACATTGCTTGCTACAGCCAAGTTATTATTATCCAAGTTCCTTTTCCATTTTGGATTTGCCTAGTGCAATTCCATTAAGCCTTTAAACTGTGCAACCGGGTGTAATTTGGAAGCGGTGTGCCATCCAATATATGATATTATTTACGTAAACTTTGATGAGCACCTGCCCTACTTCTTATTTTGGATTAGCTTTTTCGTTTGGCTGATTATTACACTTAAACAAGGATCACAATACAAAACAGCACGATGTATAAACCATACACAATGGAAGAAGTGGACAAGATTTTGTTTACTGAGACTTTCCTGGACACATTTGTTGAGTTACGAGCAAAGGAAGCTTTTCATGAACTATTACGATTACGTAAGAAGGAAACAGAGCTGCACCTTCATGGGGTCTCACTCTCCTAGTACTATAGCGAAAAAAGGATCCCAAGAGGTTTTCGTCTAAATAATACCCCCACAATTGGCAGAGACAATGTGGATTTCTGTAACAAGTGGTGCGCTATATTGGATAGATGCTCATTTGAATTGATACTTCTGGTGATTGAGGAAACGGGCCGGGAACTAAAAGCTACATGTGGGGAGATTTTGCAGTTTGAGAGTACCAACTTGGATGCTATTAAGAACGACAAGGATACCGACTGGCTGAAAAGACTACAGGAGCAGGTGATGCAGTATAAAAACGATATACTTGCCTTTAAACGCTTTCATGCGAGTACAGCAGGATCATAAGGATGATTACGTATGTCACTGGCGCCGTGGTGGTAGGCCAATCGGACAGAGACGCCGGATGATGACGTCACACAAACCGTGGCGACCCCTGGGATATGCGTCGAGTAGTGGCGATTCAGAAGAGGAAGTGGATGTGGCAGCTCGTGTAGCGGAGAAGCCTTTTTTAGGAAGCAAGCAGGCCAAGGAGAAAGAAGGCACCCCAAATGCCGTCGCAGTGGCAGAACGCACCCTGAGAGAGAAAGTGCGAAGGAGACCTCCACGGCGTGGTGCGAAAATGAACTAGAGCAACCGGTTATTAACCTCTCTGGACATCAGTTAACACTGGGGAAGTAAGCGTCTTATCACGTGGCTTATCTTTTGTTCCAACACTAAAATCGCATGTATTTTAAAATGTTGTGGATAATTATAAGTTTTCCCGGAAGCTACGTTTGAGGAATACTTTAAAAATAAGACTGCCACCACTACACAAAATGGGGATGAAAATAAGAAATATAAATCACGGAGTGACTTTGATCCTGGCACTGCAAATAGTTCCCTGCATCCATATTCCCGTATAATTAATGATGTGGCAATACACGACACACAGTTACCCCGGCATAGGGGGAATTTGAACAAAGAAGAAGGGGCTAATCTCTAAACTCTCAGCGAAAGATCAGATATTATAGTAAAGCCGGCGGATAAGGATTTTTATTATAAAAATACACTTACATTAATTCAAAACGTTAACATATCAGAAAATCAAAAAAGGAACAAGCCCACCCATGCACCCTCCTGCCCGCAGAGTCCATCCCTCTGTCCATAGGCAATAGTCCAAATCACCAATTTACAAGGCCAAACTTGCAAAGTCTTGTTTTTGTCCATATGGCCTTTGCACCACCCCAAAAACAATAAGTAAACTCCCCCACCCTTCCAGAAATGCATGAAGAACAATCTCGGGACATTTCTCTGCTCGTACATTGTGCTGTGCAATATCTCTGCCATCACCCTGAGGATAAAAGAAGAGCAGTATCAGAGTGTGGGAGACAATACCAATACAACAGTTTCCATACAGCGCATAACAAGATGCAAGTTTACAGAGGAATGTGTACCCATCGCCATCGCTTTTCATTAGCCACAGACCTTCTTATATCATTTTCCTTCAGGAAACTCAACTGAGCCAGAGTTGCCATAACAATGTTACCAGGAGTAGCACCAGCAAAGCCAAAGGATCTCCTGCACCTATGCTGCCAGATCTGGTATCGTGTGCAGGCGATGATAATGTAAAGGGTCTCACGGTCCAGTAGATGTTGCCTGACAGAAACCCCATAGGCTGACTCTGTATAGGTCAAGTTTTTCAGGGCGGGAACTTTAAGAGCTGTGGCTAACTGACCATACACGTCTCTAGTCACAGGGCAACTGACCAGAAAGTGATCCTGGGTCTCTTCCTCTTCACATTCCCAGGGGCAATTTTTGCTGCCAATACTAAGATAATTTAAGTTGCCCCGGACATAAAGTTTCCCTTGGAGTGAAAGCCAACAGTTGTCAAAGAACTTAGGGGGGAGTCTCTTGCCATTAAGATAGCGAAGGCAGGAATGAAGGATGTCACCCACACAGTCTCTCAGAGCGAGAGGAACAGAAAAAAAGTCCCTGATCACCCTGTGGTACAACTGCCTTCGGGAAGATGTGGCCAGCTCACCCACCCTGACATCCCACCTCTTCAGAATCTTCAGAGCGAGAACTAGGTGTGATGGGAGGGATCCCTGTACTATCCGAAATCTCTTCATTCTACCGCCTTGAAACCATGTCCCTACAAAAGGCGATACCCAGTTCCTGATACAGACTTCCCACAGGGAATCATTTCCTTGGGCCAAACCCCCAAAGTTAAACTTCAGGAAAAGTGACCCAAAGAAAGCCACTGGGCACAACATGCCCAAACCACCCTCCTTCCGCTGTAGGTACGTTATCCCCCTTTTGACTGGATTCAGCCCGTGTCCCCAGAGCAACTGGAAAAACAGACTGTGGACCCTGGCGTAGAGAGATTCTGGCAATGGATACACGTACGCTACATACAAAAACAGAGGGACCAGATAGGCCTTGATAAGCTTCACCTTTTCCCTGTAGGCCAGCCTCCATCCCTTCCATCGCTGGACCTTTGCTGTTCCGGCATCCAGTTTCTCATCCCAATTTAGCCTGCAATTGAAGCCGGCGGATAAGGGTGGAGCGGTAGTGGTTTTGGACTACCATTATTATAGAACGGAAATATTGGGACAACTATCGGATTCAAGGTGTTATCAGAAACTAACATATGATCCAACCAATTTGTTTCAATTACCGCTTAAGCAAATGCTGAACGAGGCTTGTATGAGTGGCTGGATCACGAGTGACCTCAAAGATGGACTGTTCCTAGAATATCCGGTAAGACCTGTTATTTATACGCTACCGAAAATCCACAAAAACCTTACACAACCGCCAGGGAGACCCATAATATCAGCAGTGGGTTCCCTAACTGAGAAAATAGCTAAATATGTGGATGAGTTATTGCAACCTTTGATACATGGGATAGGGTCTTTCCTACAGGACACCACCGACTTTTTACGTGTCATTGATAGTGTGGCTGCTGGGGACCAAATATTTAAATTTGTTACCATGGATGTCCATAGCCTTTATACGTGCATACCGCACGAGGCTGGAATTGAAGCAGTTAGGGAACTAATGAGTGGAATCATTATATAAGAATATTATATAAGAATTATTTCAAATTTGAAAAGAATTTCTTCCTGCAGCTGCTGGGGACTGCCATGGGCTCTAATGTAGCACCCTCATACGCAAATGCATATATGCATTTGTAGGAAACAAATCACATTTTGCGTCACCCTTTATTTCGTCAATATGGTGGATACTACAAGCGCTACATTGACGATTTATTCTTTTTATGATTTGGGTCAGAGGATGATTTACTCAGACTTGTGGATAGTCTGAATCATATACCTTCCAATATACGGTTCACCATGCATTATGATTTTGGGAGTATACAGTTCCTGGATGTGACAGTATATAAGGATCTGGTTGCAAATAGGCTTCAGACTGTACAACAGTCTGTTACATTATACTAGCAGCCACCCCAAACATCTGTTAAACTCATTGCCTAAATCCCAAATCTTACGTGTGGTGCGGATCACCAGTGACAAAGAGGAAAGAGTTGTGGCCCTAAACTATATGAGTGAACAATTCCTCAGGAGGGGATATCCTAAAGAACTAATTGACAAAGTAAAACAATGGGCCATATCCATAGATAGGGATACTCTATTTAGGGGTGATCTTGATACCAGGATGGGTAAGGTGAAGGATGATGAAAGATTATTATGTACTACAACCTACGATGCATGTACTCCATTGATTAAGAGCTCTATATTACAGCACTGGCCCATTATAAAAACGGACACGGAATTATCTGCAATCAATAAGAAGAGGATCCAATGCGGGTACAGAAAGAATAAAAACCTGAAGGAATTATTGTCCCCCACGGATCCGGTAAGCAAGTACGATAATAAATCGGAGGGTTAATAAACCAGGTTCTTACAAGTGTGGAAATTGTGTGATGTGTAATACCCTTATAACAGGGGATACCTTTCGCCATCCACATAGTGGGAGGGCATACCATCAAACAGAGGCTTACCTGTACCTCCCGCAATGTTGTCTATATAATCAAGTGTCCATGTGGACTCCTATATTGTGGGAAAACGAATAGGCAGTTAAAAGAGCTAGTGAGGATGCATCGTTCAACTATTCGGGCAGCACTTGATCCAAAACCCAAGAAGGATGGTAAACAAGATATTTCGAAATAACCAGTGGCACAGCATTGTCTGCAAGCTAAACATCCACCTTCCTCTTTCAAATGTATGCCTATAGACAGTGTTCAGGATTTACCACGGGGAGGTGATGTGGATAAATTATTATTGCAAAGGGAGGCATATTGGACTTTTGAGTTGGACTGTGTCTCCCCTCGTGGATTAAATGCGTTGCTGTTAAACTGCTTCCTCTCTGGGTGACTGATATGCTCTGACATACAGATGAGGAAATGATTATGTATGGACTTACATTGTTGCTGATAGGGAATGTAGGGAAGTGTTATTTGCCCTTTCCCTAACTGCATAACCCTGTGACTTTAAATCTGGATCCACCAAAAGCATGGCTGCTGCTTGCACTGCAGTGAGACAGTTTTCAGCCACAGCCTAGCCAATCAGCAAGAAGGATTTGCTTCTGACCTTGTGACCTCTCTGAAAGAAGTTTGGAGCCAAAATGAAAGTGAGGCTTAGGTTAACCAGGAAGAAGAGAAGAGGAAAGCATGGACTAATACACTGAGAGCAGCCTGCAACCTCTCCTTCTCTCTTGTGAGTGTTCCTGCTGATTTATCTGAGTAGGAAGCTAGGGATTTCACCTATAGAATATTTACCCATATAGGGAATCGCATAGTCAGAGCACAGGGAGTTAGTTAACCCTTTCCAGTCAGCCATCATAGGGACTGGAACTAGTGCAGCTGCCTGAGCTATTGCTAGGGAAGTAATCCCTGTAGGATAGATAGGACTTCAGCCCTGTAGTGAGTTGCCAGTGTGTACACCGGATCTGGACTGTGGATTTCCCATCAGCCTCCGTGACACGTGCAGTGGATCCTCAGGAATTTAGGAAGCCTTTCTCTACACCAGCATTCCAAGCACAGTGTGGATTAAAGCTGCCAGACTGCTTCCCTGTATCTGCTCTGCCTCACAGGATCTTTATTCTTTCATTATCACTGGGAGTTGGTGAGACCTTCACTTCACACACCCCAGGGTGCTTCAATCTAGTGTTGCAACACATACCTCTTCTATTACTACTTTGGTATATACCCTCAGACCTCTAGTGTGCACACTCACCATTCTTAAAGTTACAGTGGAAATTTTCATACCAAGGGTGATACTTATGATATTGTCTTATATTCATCGTATTATTGTTATTTCACTGTTCTTATTGCATTTGCATATATTGCATTTCTAATATTACATATTACTGCATATCTGCCTATTGTGTGGTTTATTGTCTGCTACAATTTTTACCAAAATCACTGCTATTGCAGTTCCCAGGGAGTTGTATGCCACCAATGTCTGGTTTTAGCCCTGGGTGGAGGCACTTAACTTATCCAAACCCCGCAAATCTCCCATTTAGCGGAGGCTTGGGATCTATACTGTTAGCGCCACAGTGTGGCCCTGGATATTCCTGCCAAGAACGGGTTACAGGAATATCCTCTGAAAGTATATCTAGATGTTGAGTTTTTTTACCCCCTTAATTGTATGTGGGGTAGTTTTAGGTTTTGTTAGATGCCTTTCCACTCATTTATAAACTTCTAATAAAGGGGTAGATGTATTTACTATGGGGGATCCCGGAAACGGAATTAGCACCAAAGATTACTGATATGGCTAACATGGTTACATATATCTGTTGATTTTAAAGTATTTTTACTATTTCTATATTCACTTGCCCAATATGTATTTATGATATTATGATATTTTGATATTAGCACATGTCACTTTGATATTGTATATTTAAAAATATTCTTAATTTACCTTTTATACTAATTTGGTGTGCGGCTCTATGTACAGGATTATATATTTCATGTTTGATCCAGCACCCACAACAATATTATTAATCCGGATCAGAGTGCAGCTGCTGCTGTCAGAATATATATATATATATATATATATATATATATATATATATATATATATATATATATATATATATATATATATATTCTGACACACACAGGACTTATGGAGTAAAAAAGGTTTTTATTTTAACATAAAAAAACCAAAGTTTCGGCTAGAAACGTTAGTTTTTTTTTTGTTAAAATAAAAACCTTTTTTTCTCCATAAGTCCTGTGTGTGCTAGCTTCTTTTGAGCCGTTGTAAATACTAATACATAGCTCTGCACCCAGGCACCTTATACCAGTATACTACATGCTGTGCCGGCAGGCATTTCCAGTTCTATATCTATCTATCTATCTATCTATCTATCTATCTATCTATCTATCTATCTATATATAAAACCAACCTGAAAAGAACTGCAATCACAGGACTTTAGTGCAAACAAAAAAAGTGGTTTCTTTTTTTTTTGTTTGCAATAAATAAGTCCTTTGCGGTTCTTTTCAGGTTGGTTACATGATTATATAACCAGCGCCCAGGCGGTTGTTGTTTTTGTGCATGAGTGCTCCAGCTTTACCAAGGAGATGTGCCATACTTAAGACCTTCATCAGATAGAAGAACACCAAAAACTCCTGCTTGTCACATCTAATGAAAGAACAAAACCTGCATCAAAGATGTTTTTAATGCTATTATTATATTGTGTTGTGAATAATAAAAAAAAACTGTGTACTTCAAACATCAAGGTTGATCGATTATGTCATATACAATGTTTTTTATTGATGGATTTGCACTGTCATCTGTAATATTTCTTCTCACTTTCAATGTCCAGTGACACATATGCTGTCTTGCACAAAATGACTCTTTAAATTGTGATCCTTAACTCTTTAGGTAGCTAGTTTTAGGTATTTAGCTTTAGGTATCCTGTTGTTTGGAGTCATTAAAGTAATGTGTTCACTATAAAAGTTAACTAATAGTGATGGGCGAATCTGTGGCGTTTCGCTTCCCAGAATAATTAGAGAATTTCCCACGAAATGGCGAAAAATTAGCGAAACAAGATGCACGCTGTGATTTTGGTGCGCGTCAAAATAATACGTTGCTGTCCCTTCGTGCGTCAAAATAATTTGTTGCGAACGCTTATCTGTGTTTTGCTGCACAACGTTATTTTTTGACGTGCAATGCAATTTGATGAAAAACACCATCTTTTTGGGTGTTTTGTTTGTGTCACCTTTTTTCACCTTTGGAGCTACCAATAAAACATTTTCCATTACTTTCAAGCTTTGTAGACTGATGATAAATTAATATGACATCTTTTGCTTTGTGTCTCAATGTGCTGAATTGCACTGGAGTCAATGAGAAGTCCAATTCACTCGTGTGTTTCACTTAGTATACTGCTACAAACATGCCCTGCATTGTTAGAGGACTCCTATCTTTTCAAAAGAAAAAAAGGGCTCTCATTTTGCCAGTTTCTTAAAAACATCTGTGATTATTTAAAATATCAGTGAAAATTGAAAAAGGCGTATTTTCATATCTATTCATTTTTTTTTTATTCATTTATTTTTTATACTATTTTTCACTGCACAGATTGGGCTATTTCAAACTTTTGAAGTTCCTCTTGGCTAGTTTTGGGCTGGTTTTGTAGCTGACTTTGGCTGGTTTTAAAAATTACAATCACAACCCTGTTGTCACCTTTTTCAGCTTTGGGCAGGCCCAGACTGGCAGGTGGGGCTGCTATCAGGTGCCATAGACAGTCACTATTTAGTGGGCTGATGGGGCCTGTGTGGGCCTCTGTGTACTTTGAATGCCAGGGCCTATTTTGACTCCCAGACCAAACATGGCTTTGGGGCTACCATTAAAACAATTTCCCTTACTTTTAAGCTTTGTACACTGTGATAAATGAATATATGGCATGGCATATGGGAAGAGCAATTCACACTTATGTTTCACTCAGTAACTGCTACACACACATGCCCTCCCTGTATACATTGTTATAGCACTCCTATCATTTCAAAAGAAAAAAAGTGTTCACATTTTGTCAGTTTCTTAAAAACATCTGTACTTTTTACATTAGCTCTGGTTGACTGGTAATGGTATCTACTACTACTCTCAGTCTATATTGCTGTTGAACCAAAAAGTACCATCTGTAGTTTATTATTAATAGCTTACTAACACAGGCTCAACTATTAATAATTAATCTGAACACATAATATCTGGGTGCTTTGTATCAAACATTAAGATCAATAAACCATATATTTATGAACCATATATTAATGTGTAAATGTAAGTAGTCATAATTGTGTTATATTATCCAAACAACTTCAAGTACCATATGAGAAGTAGTTAAATGAAAAATAAACTCAGTTTTGAACAAGTTTTATATAAACAATTAAACACAAGAAAAGCACAACAGTACTGCATTAAAAAATACAGTTATATTGCAGGAGGGGGAGGAGGGTTATCCCTCAAGATGTGCAGCAGGTCCCTCATTTCCCTAATCTCCCACCTTATTTCTGTGACCTGCTGCACCAGGCCAGGTAGGAGGATGCGGTGGTGGTAGTCAGCCACCGTCTGTGTAGCAGCATCCGCTGCTGCTACACCTCTGCCCCTTCCTCTTCAGCCTCTGATGGAGACTGTGGTGGAGGTGCTAGATGACTCGCAGCAGGTTCTGCTGCCTCCTCCTCTCTGCCTCCTGCTGCATTGGCCTCTTCCTCTGCCTCTCCTTCAGCTAGATATTCTTGGATCCACTCCGCTGGCAATCAAAGAATTTCAGAGTAATACAGCACTTGCATTTGTACAGTACAAATTATACAGGCTGAGTTGTTGTGTAACTACATGAAAAACATCATCGTTAAGGGTGGCAAGTATGGGGCGGGCAAAACCATTAAGAGAGTTTTTTTGCAGCAGACAATGTCCATCAGGCCTGGACTGGCAATCTCTGGGTTCTGGCAAATGCCAGAGGGGCTGCTGTAAGTTGCCATAGACAGGCACTATTTAGTGAGCTGGTGAAGTGCTGTTTGAGCCTCTGTGTAGCTGAAATGCCACGGTTAGGGTTAACCCTAACCCTAACCCTAATCAGTCCAGACCTGATCTCCATTTGACAGCTCATTTACTTGTTATCTAACTTGTCTGCAATTATATGACAGTCAGTCAAAGTCAACTGTTCCAATCCTAATTAAAGTATTCACTTAAATACATTTTTACTTTGTTTATAAAACAAGTAGTGACTTTATTGTAATAAACGAGAGAATTCTGTTTTCTTTTTATATAACTCTACCTGCCACCTCCACACGCATATCATCCACAAAAGCAGTGTGCCTCCTCTTCAATTCGCACCAGATTCTCTGGAGGATGCGCAGAGGCAGGATGACCCCAAATTGCCAGTGCAGCCTGCACCCCAGCCGCTCCATAATACTCTGGCGGAGTGCCTGGATGCCTATTGTCCTGGGAGGGATATTGTCATATCCCTCCCGAAGCAGGTACCTGATGAGGTACCTCACCTCCTCCTCTCTCATCATGCCAGGTCCTACTAAAGCCATGTCTTGCAAGTTTTGGAATGCTACAAGTGGAAGGGCAGGGCATTTATACTGGTGACGCCCATTTTTGACGCGCGTACAATGCACGCGCCATGGGACGCTTGCACTCACGCAGATGTATGTGTTGAGTTTGATGTGGGGCGCCATATTTCGACGCAAAGGCGCCGAAATTGACAAATTGACTACTGTAACACTCAAATACATTGATTTTTCTTTTTACATTTTAATATTAATGTCACACTATATTTGCTAATCAGGCACTAATAGAAGTAACATTATTAGAATTAAAATTAGAATTAGAAGAAGAGGTAGACCCCAACCATAAATAATTAACCTGAAAATGAGGCCACATAATTTTTAGGAGCCTTGGCAGACCCAATCCAGAAGAAATTAGACAAGCTTATGGCAGCAGTAGCATCACCGTAGAATTAAAATTACAATTAGAAGAGGTAGGCCTCAACCATAAAAAATTAACCAGAAAATGCGGCATTATTGGAAACCACATAATTTTTAGGAGCCTTGGAAGACCCAATCCAGAAGAAATTAGACAAGCATGTGGCAAATAATTTGATGAATCTGCTATTGAATTGAGTGTCCCTAAAATCCATTATATTTTTTTTAGTTGCACGTTTCACATAATGCAAACCTTCAATACAAGTATAATATAACACAACACTAGCATTAGTTGTAGACATAGGCAGATTTTCATTAAGGCTAGGGGAGGCTAAGCCTCCCCAAAGGTATCTGAAACCTAAAACAAAAAGAAATAAAATAAAACCTGCGGGGGCGTGGCTGACCATGAGAGAGATCACACGCACCTTCTAGGAGCTCCGTCTCTTGAAAGCCTAATTGACCTGATAATTAGCAATCTGGACTTTTTCTTATACTGATCGGGACACCGATACTAAGAGGGTCAGCGACACTAATTATGGGAAAGAAGCGTGGTAAAGACCAGCATTCGACCATGTCTCCGTTTATACGGTGATCGACTACACACAGCCAGGCCAAAAACCAAGATGGCGCCGACGTGCTGGAAAACAGATCCAGGAGGCAAAATTTGCGGTTTAGGGGAATCCCAGAGGATATTGGGGCCCCGGAAATTCACAATTACCTATATGATCTGTTTCACATCATGTGCCCTGATACCCCAGTGAAGTTATGGACATTAGACAGAGCCCACCACTCTCTGGCCCCTAAACCGCCAACATCCAAACCCCCACGTGACATTATAGTGCGGTTCCACTATTACAAGGGCAAGGAAGCGATATCATCAGCTTCACGCAACTCTACTTCGGTAGAATTCCGCAGCCATAAGATACAAATCTTTGCTGACCTTTCCCCAGTCACACTATCTAAAAAACGGGAACTCAGGCCCATCACTCAACAACTACGGGACCACAAGATCCCATATCGCTGGGGATTCCCCTTCAAGCTGTTGGCTAACCACCAAGGTCAAACATATATATTACAAAACCTGGACAACACTGCTAAATTCCTAGCTGCCTTAGGCGTAAAGCCGACGGGAACAAGTTCACTGACTAAACCAGCTCAGCCTGGAAAGCCCTAATTGGTCTACAGTTCCTAACCCATCTAAGGAACCCCGGCTATCTTTAACCCCATCACCGCCTACAATAACTTGACTCCCACAATGATCTCAAATAACGTGATACTACTATCTTTCCCTCTTAAACTGTGATGATAAGAGGAAGGCTGCTCCACGAAATGCAGTGGACTCTCCAACAACCTCCCCCCTTACCAGGAGTTTGTTTTATTCCACGAGGCTCGCACTCTGAGCCCCTATAGACAGTTGTTTGTTAGTTCTCTCTTTTTTCTATTTTTACTTTTTGTTACCTTTTTTCATGTTAATGCGCCTACCACATCCCCATACTTAACTAAGGACACATTTCTGGACGTAAAACGCTTACCATCACGATAGAATCCACCAAGGGTACTGGATAGTCACCCCACCATAAATAGAGGCATCAGGACATCAACAGATTTGACATGGCCACAACCCTGTTACACACTCCAAATTCAACGCTTACTCCTTAAACCAGACAAATGTTAAGAATTATATCTTTAAATGCCAAGGGCCTCAATAGTGTAACCAAACGCTACTTAGCATTAAAGGAGATTAAAAATCTAGGAGGTGATATTGCGTTCATACAGGAGACGCACTTTGAGGCTCAAACTACCTTGAAACTCTGCTCTCATTTCTACCCTACAGGATACTATGCTTCTCATACCAAAAAGAAATCTGGAGTGGCTATAATATTACACAAAGACTGTCCTTTAATGGTTGAAAATATACATCGAGATCCTTCAGGGCACTATTTGATACTCCAGGGGAAATATCTAGGGATGTCTCTGGTCTTAATTAATATATATGCACCCAATAGGAACCAGGTTTCATTTCTGCGAAAAGTCCTAAACAAATTTCTCACACAAACCGATACCTATACTATTGTTGGAGGCGACTTCAATCTTTCTTTTTCGCAACAAATGGATAGGTCATCTCAATCATCTGACCTAACCTCCCATTCTCAATCATGAGAACTACTGTATGTTGATTGCTCAGAAGCTCATTACTATTTGATGCATGGCGAATCAACTACCCCACCGAACGCCAATACACTTTTTATTCAAATCCCCACAAAATTCCTACTCGTATTGACTATTTTTTTGTTTCCCACTCATGCTTGAATTTGGACTTCTCAACAGAAATTTACCCAATATCCTGGTCGGATCATTCCCCGATAAGTCTCTCTATAACATTAAGTGCAACCCCTCCAAGGGAACCACATTGGAGGCTCAACGAAACCTTACTACATGACACTGAAGTGCGCCAAAATATAGAAATAGCATTAAAGGACTACTTCCAACTAAACGAAACCTCAACCCCCTCCCTACCTAACCTATGGAAAGCTCACACAGCAACCATTAGGGGATGTATAATCTCCTTAACTGCACACAAAAAAAGGCAATGTAAACAAGCCCGCCTTCAACTCCAATCCCAATTAAGAAGCCTGCAAAATCTCTATAACCAACAAAAGACAGACTCTCTGCTGACAAAAATTTTAAATGAAAACAACTATGTGCCTTAAACATAAAGACACTGAAAAAGCAATTCTGTGAACTAAATAGAAATACTACCAATGGGGAGACAAGCAACACACCTTACTGGCCAAGAAACTTAAAGAATCCAAGAGTCAATCTAGGATTACATCAATTAAAACCCCTTCAGGGCGTCTCACTTATAAACCTGACCAAATAGGAGATGCATGCCACGCATACTATACCGATCTCTACAATCTCAATCTACAGATGCCGAATCCAACACCTGATACACGAGATCCCTTCACAGAATTTTTCAACTTAGCTGACCTACCTAAACTCACAGAAGAAGACTTAAGCCTCCTTAATGTAGATATTTCCCCTGAAATACACGCTTACCCTCAAATCAATGCCACCTGGCAAATCACCCGGGCCTGATGGATTTCCATACACTTACTATAAGTAATTTCTCCACATTTTTATGCCATATCTAGTCCACCTCTTCAACCAATATTTATCAGGCACTCCTATACCTTCAACAAATCTAACTTCATACCTGTCTCTTATCCCAAAAGAAGGAAAAGACCCAACAAGCTTTTCAAACTACAGACCAATTGCACTTTTAAATTCGGACCTGAAACTATTCTCCAAAATTCTTGCAAATCGCCTGGCACCAATGCTACCCAGATTAGTTTATTCTGACCAAGTAGGCTTTATCCACGGTCGACAAGCTGGCGACAACACAAGGAGAGCAATAGACCTTTTGGAAATAATAGACAGAGACAAAATCCCAGCAGTCCTATTAAGTTTAGATGCCGAAAAGGCATTCAACCACCTCAGTTGGCCATACCTGTTTCAATTACATATCAACTTATCCGGACCCTATATGGCGGCACTCAAAAGCCTATACAGCAACCCATCCACCTACTTAAAAATACCAGGTCAAGCTCGAAAACTAATATGGATTACAAATGGCACCAGGCAAGGGTGCCCCCTTTCTCCGTTGCTATATGCCTGAAGTATAGAACCTTTAGCTGCTGCCATTCGGAACTCACTCGACATCACAGGTATTAATATATCAACAAAATCTTTCAAAATCGCATTGTTTGCAGATGATGTACTTCTGTCACTAAGTAACCCTTTGATCTCACTCCCATCTCTGCAGAAGCTCTTAACTCAGTACTCTTCGATATCAGGATATAAATTAAACGTATCAAAAACAGAGGCAATGGCATTGAATATCAACCCACGAATCATGGACACGATCCAAACCAAATTTAAATATAATTTGAAAAGAGACAGTGTAATTTACCTCAGCATTCATCTCACTCCATTATACAAATCTCTCTATTCTGCAAACTACTCTCCTCTAATCCATAAGGTCAAACTGCTATTACATAAATGGTCGGAGGCACCCATATCCTGGTTTGGACGGATCTCAGAAGTCAAGATGAGCATTCTTCCGAAATTCCTTTACCTATTTGAGACTCTGCCAATTAAAATAACAAACAAAACCCTTAGTGATATCCAAACAACCCTCCACAAATTTATTTGGGCCCGAAAAAGACACAGAATTTCCAAATCTGTCCTTACAACATCAACGGACAATGGAGGCTTGGGAGTACCCTCACTTCGAAAATATTATGAAGCAGCCCAACTACGTCAACTTCTAGCTTGGTCACATTGGGACCCACCGAACAAATGGGGTCAAATTGAAAATTGCATACTCCACAGACAGTTATCTTAACTCGAGAATTTGGAGCAACATAAAATGAGCAAATTTACCACAGTCACTACTGAGCTCAATCTTACTCACACTACAAATTTGGAACAAGCTAAAAAACATAAATTGGCATCTTTATACTCTTTAAATACAATATATCTAAATCACCCGAGCTTCCCACCAGGACTTAATACCCATTTCTGCAATAAGTGGCTTATGACATATCTCCATACTGTTAAAGACTTACTACATGAAGCAACATACACCATGCTACCCTATATGGAAATAACTGAAAGAGCACCAGATGCACGAATCAGAATGTTTGAATACTTCCAGCTAAGGCACTTCATACAATCTTATGCCAAACATAGGCTACGTACATCCTCAACGCCATTCGAAAACATAGCAATACAAGGTCTACCACAAAAAGGATTAATATCTCGACTTTACAAACTTTTAAATGATCCCGCCGAAGATACCCTTCCACAACACCCCTATATAGTCAAATGGAACAACATAACACAGCAAACATTGACTGACTATGATTGGTATCAGATCTGGAGAAACGCCAAAAAAATGGTAACCTGCAACAAACAAAGGGAGCATATATACAAAATCATGATGTTCTGGTACCATACACCAGACAAACTAAATAAACTTTTCCCTAATTCACCTTCAAATTGCTGGAGAAATTGTGGACATAGAGGGACTCTGGAACACATATTTTGGGACTGCAATATAATCCAACCGTTTTGGGATAATGTATCCTTATTATTACAAAAAGTAATGCCATTCCCGATCCAAAAAGACATCACAACATTTCTACTAGGGAAACCAATCCCGCACCTACCCAGACAATCCCAAAAGCTGGCTAACCATATCCTCACTGCGGCTAGACTGACAATTGCCAGGAATTGGAAATCCGCTATATCCCCTACCATCACCGAAGTACTTCAGAGAACCAATGCAAACAGGGAATTTGAACTTAGAATTGCATGGATACAAAATCAAGTCCAACAACATCTAGATACTTGGGACATCTGGGAAATATGTGGACTGACGGACACTCATCCTCCATTGGCCTCAACACAAACTATCACGTGTTGACTCTGCAACCTCCATAGTGATGTTCTTATTGATTGATAAACCCGTGTTTTGCTATAATTTTGTCCTTACCTCCCACACATTTAATTCAATACTAGGCGCATACCTGTTCTATTTTCCTTTCCCCTTTCTTCCCCCTTTTTCTTTTCTCCTTATTTCTTCTCACACTTTCCTACTCTGCCTTTTTAATTTTCCCCCTCTTTGTCTTTGAACCTAGATAAAAATTAGAGTCTCATAAGCCGTAAACAAAATTAATCTGTTTTGTATTACTACTGGCTATCCAACGATAATTACATTACTTATGCTTATCTTAAAAAATGTTGATGATCAGAATATTCTAAATGTATGACTGTATTTTTTCTCTGATGTCTCTCTAATAAAATTATAAGTTACAAAAAAATAAAATAAAACCTGCTTCCTTGCTTCCCGCACTGTCATGTCTCCAGCATAAGCCTTCAAATATGCCTTCATATTTCACAGTCTATTTGCTCGGAGCTCCCTCCGCTGGACACTTGCTGTAAGTGCACAACGTCACTTCCTGTATATTCATCCTACACCTCCATAAGGCTTATGGCACAATTTGGACTAATCAGGCTACCGTACGCCCACCACGTGACCTAGAGCAATGCCTTGTGGGAGCCAGGACTCCATTTTACAGACCATGCTGCTGGAAGAAGCACACAGTTCTGCATCTCCCTTATGATAGAATCGCTGGTAAGGAAATAGTTACACCAAAACACCTCCACAGCTGCCAGAAACCCCGGAGACATTGCAACATAGACATTTATGCCAGTATATATATTTTATGCTGCAGTTATATGTTCATTTGCATGTTTTTATATAGTTCATTGCAAGCATACTTATTATATTTTCTGCTGTTTGTATTACAGTTTCACCTCTATTCCACTTATGTCAGCTCTCATTGCACAGAAATCTGCAACGGTGCCATAGGCAGCAGATCCTTCTCCAAAATTTGCCTGGTCAAAGTATACCCGACAGGCCAAACAGATAAAGGCATTAAGCTCTATGCATTCCTGGATGACCAGAGCAACAGATCTTTAGCCTGCCCAGCTTTCTTTGATGCATTTAATGTCAAGGGCCCAAATACTCCTTACTCTCTAAAAACATGTGCAGGATTTATCGAGACAGCAGGAAGAAGGGCATCCGGCTATCAAGTAGAGTCCATAGATGGAAAGATATGTCTACCCTTACCAACTATGATTGAATGCAACCAGATCCCCGATAATAGATCTGAAATCCCTACACCGGACGTAGCTAAGCACCAAGTACACTTGAAACGTATAATGCACTTAATCCCTGAACCTGACCCCAAGGCTCAGATAATGCTTCTCCTTAGAAGAAATATGCTATGGGTCCACAAAGCAAGGGACCAGATAAATGGCCCTCACAATGCACTTTATGCCCAGAAGCTAGATTTCGGATGGGTCATAATAGGAGACGCTTGCCCGGGAAGAGTACACGAACCAGTCTGCTTAAACAGCATGCTGACAAATACACTAGATAATGGACACCCCTCCATTTTCCCACCATGCCACAACCAGTTCCTAATAAAGGAAAAACCTTACAGCACCAGCCTGGTACACACACCCCCAAACATTTCCGATGATAATCTTACCCGTGACAGTGATCAAGATCATTTGAGATGCACAGTGTTCCAGAGAACAAAAGAGGATAACCAATTAGCAATGTCTATTGAGGATATACTCTTTCCGAAAATAATCAAACAAGAACAAGTTAAACACGATTCAAACAGTTGTGTCACCCCTCTACCTTTTAATTCAGAGATAACAACCCTTTCAAAGACATCACAGAGTACCCTACCAGGGTGCACATCTTTGGCAACAGTCCTTCGCCTGCAGTTGCAATCCACAGACTCAGTCGCTCTGCCCAAGAAAGTGAGGTACAGTATGGGTCAGATGTCAGGCGATCAGTAAAAAAAGACTTCTATGCAGATAACTGCTTAAAATTGCTACCTTCAAGCAAAGCTGCAATCAGTCTTCTCAAAAGAGCGCAGGAAGCACTCGCATGCTCCAACCTCAGGCCTTACAAAAAAGCTTCTAACAACAAAGTAGCGATTGAAGCCTTCTCTTCACAGGACTATTCAAATGATTTAAGAGACGTAACCCTCAAAATATCTGATTGGGACACCCCGCTGTCTCCTGACAAAAAGAATTTGTGGGCAGAATGGAGAAGTTCTCTAGCAACCTTTTCCAATCTTTGTGTTACACACCCATATGCCCTAATACCTTCTAGAGAGGTGCAAAGCCAAAAACTTTGTGTGTTCTCTGATGCTTCTGTCAAAGCCATAGTTGCTGTAGCATACCTCAAAACTGTGGATATCTATGGACAATGCCACATTGCATTTGTTATGGGTAAGGCAAAACTGGCATCAATTCCTGAACACACTATACCCAGACTGAAACTCTGTGCTGCCGTTCTAGCTGTAGAGCTAGCTGAGCTCATCACAACTGAGACAGGCACAGAGCCCAAAGAGACTGTATTCTATACTGACTACAACCCTGCAGAACACGCAACCAAAGCTGTTGCAGCAAGTCAGCTTAAAGACACAACTTGGCTCTCGGGACCAGCGTTCTTTTACACCACAAAAAACAAATTAGTCCCTAAAGACAGCACTTTGAGGAAGCTTCACTCATTCCTTGACCAAACTGGCCTATTGAGAGTAGGAGGCCATCTTGCAAATACCTTCTGGGACAGATGGAGAAAGCAATACATCTCCACTTTGCAGCCACTTCGCAAATGGCAAACTACCAAGCCCAACCTCAAACCTAGTGATGTTGTTCTGTTGGAAGACTGTCAGTCACAGAGGAGTGAATGGTCCTTGGGTCTTGTCACCAATACATTTCCAAGTGAGAATGGGAGAGTCCGTAAAGCTGAGGTCAAGACCTCCAAGCAAGGAGAAACCAAATTGTTCTTCAGACCAGTGACTGAACTGACTTTACTGTTGTCTCCTGAGAAATAAAGTGGTGGCATCCATAGACGCCAGACGGGGAGTGTCATGTCTCCAGCATAAGCCTTCAAATATGCCTTCATATTTCACAATCTATTTGCTCCAGAGACCCCAGAGACATTGCTACATAGACATTTATGCCAGTATAAATATTTTATGCTGCAGTTAAATGTTCATTTGCATGTTTTTATATAGTTCATTGCAAGCATACTTCTTATATTTTCTGCTGTTTGTATTACAGTTTCACCTCTATTCCACTTGCTTATTCAGTTAAATCTACAGACTCCAAGCTTAGTCTCTTTATTGGATTGTCGGAAGGTTTAGCTGCATGTCAAACTACACACTGCCTCAGGGTAATACCTAGTGAGGACAGAACACGCACTGTTCCTTTAATCAGCGATTAAAAGTTAAGGTCCTGCCTCCAAACCCGATGCTAAAGAGATCATTGCACTCTGATTGGATAGTTGTGGGTTTGCAGCTTGTCCAATCAGAGCACAGCTGACTTTACAGACAGGAAAATGTACCAACCAGGTACAGAGTAGGCGGGGCTGGGAAAACTCCACGGGAATATTTGCAGCAATTGTCATTCACAGGTACAATATACATTCTGCTATACTATTCCACCAGCTCAAATAAATAAATGATTTTTCTCAGTCAGCATCAGTCCCATCCATGTCATGAATTAATATCTTTTCCCTGAAAAAAAATGTTTTTATAGGTCTTCTGTTTCCTTTTTTGCTGCTCTTCTTTTTGCATTCTACTAGTTTTTCTTACTTTTTCATGGTTGTTTTCATGCAGATGGCACTGTGTTATTAAATACTATTTTTCCTGAAGCTATTATATGTTAATTAGCACTTCATTTATCTTAATTTATGTCCTGATGGTATTCCTACTAATATCAATACTGCATGTATGTTATCCTGTCATTTGTCAGGAGCCACTGTCTCCCACTGTGTATAATGTGCCAGGAGCCACTGTCTCCCTCTGGGTATAATGTGCCAGAATCAGGCAATAGTAGCAACAGCAGCAGCAGCAGTATTAGAATAAACTGTATTAGAACCAGAAGAATTAAATGAGGTAGACCTCAACCAGAAGAAATTAGCCGACTATGCGGCAGTATTAGAAGCTACATTTTTAGAAGCCATCTAAGCCTCAACCAGAAGAAAGTAGCCAACAACACGGCAGTATTCAAAGAAACATTTTTAGAAGCCATGTTAGGCCTCAACTACAAAAAACATTTGCCGACAATGCAGCAGTAGTATCTGCGATAGCAGTAGGAGCTTTGATAGGCCCCACCAGAAAAATAATTTGCCGACAATGCAGCTGTAGTGTCAATGACAGCAGTAGGAGCCTTGATAGGCCCCCACCAGAAAAATTTTTTGCTGACAATACAGCACATGCAGCACAGCAGCAGTACTACTAGGGCTAGTAGCAGGCTGCAGCAGCAGCAAGGGCAGCAGGTGAGGACAGATGGGGAATGGGCAATACTACTGATAGTCCGCTTCTCAGTGACCACCCCACCTGCGGCACTGAAGACACACTCTGACAGGACACTGGCAGGGGGGCAAGCCAGCACCTTCAGAACTACTGTGGCAGTTCTGGCCACTGGTCTAGCCTTGATACCCAAAAAGGCATGAGGTCATCATCAGGGCAAATGGCATCCTGCACGCTGACATCCATGTAGTCAGCCACCATATGCTCCACCCGCTGCTGGTGGTGGCTTTGGTGCTGACTGGGCCTGCCGCTGCCCGTTGAGGCTCGAAAAACCCATGAGATCTCTGCCTTTGCTGCTGCTGCTGCTAGCCCCCCAACTCTGCTGGATGTGTGGAGTAGTGGAGACCTGAGAAGTGTCAGACTGAGGGAAGGCCTCCACTAGTTTTGAGCACAGAGCCTTCCTCAATTGACCCACCCTCCTCTCTCTCTGGCTGGGTACAAGGAACTCCCCCACCTTTCCCTTGTACCATGGGTCAAGCAAAGTGGCCACCCAATAATCATACCGGTCTTTGATGGAACAGACCTGGGGATCGCTCCGGTGGCAAGTCTGCATATGGGCAGCCATGTATAAAAGGTGCCCCCGACCAACCTCTTTTTGACTGTTCTCCAGATGGAGCAGGTCATCTGGCTCAAACTGCCCCTGCTCTGTACCCTCCAATAGCTGGGATGGTTGGGTGGTGTGTGCCCTGCTCCCCATGCTGTGGAGGCACCCAGTCCTCCTCTCCCTCATCCTCCTCATCGGGCACCATTTCCTCCTCATCCTGCCTCCCAGCCAGCAGGTTGCGACCGTTGTCGCAAACAACATTACCTGCTTGGAGCTGGCGGGGAGTGAACCACCGCTGCACCTGAGTCTGGAAGGCAGCCATGAGCTCAGGTGCATTATGCATCCTCTCGCCCAGGAGGAGTTGCAGCACAGCCTGACATCGCTTATGCTGCACTGAAGCGTAACTGCGGGACACTTAAGGGGTGGCTCATCCATAGCGGAGGAGGAGGAAGTCGGCATGTGGGATTTGCCCTGTTCCCCACGGGGAGGCACCTGTAGCCTGAGGGGAGCGCCCCTGCTTGCACCCTCCCTAGCACTCACCAGGGTGCCCCAGTGTGCAGTGTACGATATGTACCTCCCCTGCCCTTGTCTGCTGGTCCACGTGTCAGTGGTGCAGTGCACCCTGCTGCAGACAGCATGATCCAGCGACAGGGACACATTCTCCACCACCTGCTGGTGGAGGGCAGGGACGGCCTTCTTGGCGGCTGGGGATCCGCCAGTTACGGGCAGCACAAGCCATCAGCTGTCGGAAGGGGGCTGCTTTCGACTAGCTGATAGGGCAGCAGCTGCACTGCCAGAAGTTTTGCCAGGCAGGCATTGAGCCTCTGCACTTGGGGGGGGCTGGGGGAGAGAGGCGTCTTGCGGGTGAGGAACTGGGGGACAGGGTCCGCATTGAGGAGGAGGCTGCAGAAGAGGCTGAGCTACACAGAGTCTGCCTTCGACTGTGAGCCCCAGAATCCTCTTCCCTTGCTGCAGGGTCTGGGGAGCTAGCACCTCTTCCCTCAAGGAATGGGAGGAGGTGGACAGGAAGCACCACTGCTCCCCAGTGCCCTGCCACTTTGGTGCTGCTCCCACGTCATCCTGTGATGATGTTTCATATGGGAACTTAAAGCTGACGTTCCCATATGTGACCCTGCCTGCCCCCTTCGAACCTTCTGCCGGCAGAGCTGGCACACTGCTACCGCCTGGTCTTCTGCCTGGCACGTGAAAAATGCCCATACTGCTGAAGTGCGGGCCACTGCCTTGCCTGCTGTGGAGGGTTGGGCATGGTCCCCACCCGTACGCCCATAGGCTTTGGACCGAGGTGCAGTGCTGCTCTGTTGCCTGCCCCCCCTAGCAGTGGTTGGTGGAGCCGGCTCTTCATCCTCATTAACAACACACAGTTCTCCCCCTGAACTGCTGCTGTTATCCTGCTGCTGTTATCCTCCCAGGGTCTGTCCCTGTCATTGCCTCCCCCAGACCAGACCCTGCCTCATACATGGCATCCATACCCACATCCAGCTTGCTGGTGTCTGACCCCACGCCAGCAACCTGCTGCCCTGCCATTAGGGGACCCTGCCCAATATCCTCTACTGATGTGGACTGTGACATGACCTCCTCCTCCTCATCAGACATGAATGCCCCCCCCATTCCTGCCTGATCATCAAAAAGATCCTGGGATATAACGCCATCTATCAAAAAGGGGACATTACCACTGAACAAATTGCAGCATATACCACATTACTCCCCAAACCTCATAAGGATCCAATGTCGGATTTATGCTCCTATAGTCCTCCAGGGATATAAGATTCTCAGCCACAATGAGTAAGTCTCTCTTGGATTTAAATAAATACTTACTCAAATCGAGCCTGGCCCCGAAGTTCCCCCTGGGCCTGACTTGAACCAAACAGATTCTCTCAGGAAATTAACCAGACAGCTTTATTTGAGGTATACATTAATACAGAGTATTACAATACAGAGTATTAAATAATAGCTCACACGCCCTGAAAGCTCGTGAGGACGTTGGGGGAACAATAAGCAATACAACAGATGACTATTTAACCATTTCTTCTTCCATGGGGCTGATCCCTTGACATCCAATCATCGTTCTTGGTTTAACATAACTATGTCACTATTTCCATCTTAGGGACAGACTCACAGTCTAAGTACAATAGCCAAATAAGGTGTAACTACTGTGTCAGCACAGTGTCCAGAATGGTATCTATGCTGTAGTTTCTGAGACGATGTGTCTTGCTTGGCCTTGCACTATACTTGTGACATGAGACAACAGATGTATTCCTTGTTCTGTGCAAACATTCTACATTCTAATAACAGAATGGCCTTTAACCTTGTGCTTCTTCTACAACACAGCAATTCTGTAACTAGTGTTGTGTTCTATAATCTTTGTTCTTTGATAATAACCACTTAAGGCTTGAATCTAAAATCCTGATATCTACATCCAACTCAACTAAATTCCTACCGTCCAATCTCCTTGTTGAATGTCGACCTAAAGATTTTATCTAAAATTATAGCTCAGCGACTAGGGATGTAGCGAACGTCGGAAAAAAAGTTCGCGAACATATTCGCGAACTTGCGCAAAAACGCGAGCGGTTCGCGAACGGTTCGCGAACCCCATAGACTTCAATGGGAAGGCGAACTTTAACATCTAGAAAAGACATTTCTGGCCAGAAAAATGATTTTAAAGTTGTTTAAAGGGTGCAACGACCTGGACAGTGGCATGCCAGAGGGGGATCAAGGGCAAAATGTATCTGAAAAATCTGCCTGTGTGTGCTTGGAAGAGATAGTGTAGGGGGAGAGCTGTTAGTGATTTCAGGGACAGATGATAGTAAGTTTGCTGGCTAGTAATCTGCTTGATACTGCTCTGTATTGGAGGGACAGAAGTCTGCAGGGATTTGAGGGACATTTTAGCTTAGGTAGCTTTGCTGGCTAGTAATCTACTGTTCTCTTTAAACAACTGCCATACGTTGACCTTGTAGGCATTGTTTGCCCAGTTTTTTTGGACGCAGCCACTGAAGCACAGTTGCCAGAAAAAATATGCCATATAAATGCTGAAAATAGTCATTTTTCGCCATACGTTGACCTTGTAGACATTGTTTGCCCAGTTTTTTTGGACGCAGCCACTGAAGCACAGTTGCCAGAAAAATTATGCCATATAAATGCTGAAAATATAAATTTTTTTGGTTGCAGCCACTGAAGCACAGAGGCCAGAAAAATTATGCCATATAAATGCAGAAAATATGCATTTTTTTGGTCGCAGCCACTGAAGCACAGTTGACAGAAAAATTATGCCATATAAATGCTGAAAATATAAACTTTTTTGGTTGCAGCCACTGAAGCACAGAGGCCAGAAAAATTATGCCATATAAATGCAGAAAACATGCATTTTTTTGGTCGCAGCCACTGAAGCACAGTTGACAGAAAAATTATGCCATATAAATGCTGAAAATATAAATTTTTTTGGTTGCAGCCACTGAAGCACAGAGGCCAGAAAAATTATGCCA
Source organism: Xenopus laevis (assembly GCF_017654675.1). Lineage (NCBI taxonomy): Eukaryota > Metazoa > Chordata > Amphibia > Anura > Pipidae > Xenopus > Xenopus laevis. The sequence continues at coordinate 29,172,047 of NC_054378.1, read as the reverse complement.
TATAAATGCAGAAAATATGCATTTTTTTGGTCGCAGCCACTGAAGCACAGTTGCCAGAAAAAATATGCCATATAAATGCTGAAAATAGTCATTTTTTGCCATATACGTTGAGTCAACGTATGGCAAAAAATGACTATTTTCAGCATTTATATGGCATATTTTTTCTGGCCTCTGTGCTTCAGTGGCTGCGGCCAAAAAAACTGGGCAAACAATGCCTACAAGGTCAACGTCGTTGACCTTGTAGGCATTGTTTGCCCAGTTTTTTTGGCCGCAGCCACTGAAGCACAGAGGCCAGAAAAAATATGCCATATAAATGCTGAAAATAGTCATTTTTTTGGTCGCAGCCACTGAAGCACAGTTGCCAGAAAAATTTAGCTGCATGTTGAACTACACACTGCCCCAGGGTAATACGTAGCGAGGACAGAACAGATGTCATTCCTGTAAGTTGATATCCATGGTGGGCAAATTATTTAAACCTTGTTAAGGGATTACATTCAAAATGTTGTCCTCGTGAATGGCATTATGAGCAGCAATCGGCATGGCTTTATAAAGGATAGGTCACGTCAGACAAATTTGATCGCTTTTTATGATGAGGTAAGTAAGATGCTGGACAGAGGGGGAGCAGCAGTAAATGATCTATTTGGATTTTGCCAAAGCATTTGATACAGTGCTCCTCAAATGACCGCTTTCTAAACTAAGGTCTGTTGGGCTTAATGAAGTTGCATGCACATTTATAGAAAACTGGCTACAGAGTCTGGTAAAGAGGGTGGCTGTTAATGGTACATTCTTTACTTGGAGTAAGGCTCTTAGTGGGGTCCCTCAAAGCTCTGTATTGTAAAAGGTATGGAAGATCTCAGCTATGAGAAAAACTGGCCAAATTGGGGTTGTTCATGCTGTTGAAGAGGTGATATGATAACTATGTATAAAGATATAAGTGGATCATATACTTATCTCTCTAATGCTTCATTTACCAGTAGGTCCTTCCAAAGGCCATGTGGGCGCTCATTCCAATTAGAAGAAAGGTGGTTCCAGCTAAATATTTGGAAGGGGTTTTTTACAGTGAGAGCTTTGAAGATGTGGAATTCTGTCCCCGAATCAGTCTTTAAGAAGGGGTTGGATGACTATTTAGCAAGTGAGGGAATACGAGGCTATGGAAGATATCTTATGGTACAAGTTGATCCAGGGACTGGTCCGATTGCCATCTTGAAGTCAGGAAGGAACTTTTCCCCCATCTGATGCAAATTGGAGAGACTTCAGATTGGGTTTTTGCCTTCCTCTGGATCAACTAGCAGTTAGGCAAGTGGTATGAACTTGATGGACGTTTGTTTTTTCTTCAACCTAACTTACTATTTTACTATGTGTTTTGCTGTATAAAAATAACAAATTCTGTTTTCCTGCTTGTAAATGAAACAAGGCAGAATCCATGTTTTTCATGTTGTCCCTTGTCTTTTATCTATAGAAAAGGTGCTGTTGTTACTACCTTAATAGTGATTCACCCGCAATAAATTAGAGAATTAAAATTGATTAGAGGAAGTTAATTAGCTAAATAAGACGTTAAGTAGGATTTATTAACAGAATCATGTCAGCATATTCTTCTTGTCCCAATTTTATTCACTATTATTTTTATAATTATTTTATTTATATTATATATTTTAAAAATTAGAAACACCAGTTTTTATGGTAATTGTTTTATCAAAGCATCTTAACCTTAATGCTTAAGATAAGGACAGACTAGACAGCCTTTGCAGCTGTCTGTTCTGATTGGCACTATCCTTGCACTTGTCAGCAACACTAAGAAGAAAATTGAATTATACTTTATGCAAGTAAAGCAGAATGTGTCCAATGGCAGAAGTTTAATTTAGTTATTAAAGACAAATTTTCAGGTGCTTTCACCAAGCTTATTACTTATGTCTAGATGATAAATGCTGAGATAAAACAAATACAGTTTGTTTTTTAAAGATGCTAAAAACACATTCTAGCAGAATAATTTGAATTGTTAAAATATCCTTTTTAAGCTCTATGAGGGGCAGTGTTTTCAATACTTATCCTTTTATCTCTTACTCTGGTGGTTTGCAGTAGGGACAAACGGGCCAATTTACTTCAGCTGCAAGCTTATTGCAATATATTGCAATCTACTCTTGCAACAAATTGCTTTTATAATTGCCTCGCTAGTTGTTTAATTCCCCAGAAGTCACAGTGATGTGGATGTATCTTTCCAGTTGGTGGTTAACATCGCTACAGCAGGTAACTCCAACCAGCTAGTTTCATAGTTTAAAAACTCCTATTACAGAATGGCCATCTCCCATAGACTCCATTTTATCCAAATAATGCGTTTTTTTAAAAAAATTATTAAATTTTTCTCTATAGTAATAAAACGGTAGTTTTTACTTTACCCTAACTGAGATATAATTAATCCTTATTGGTCTACTGGTTTTATTTAATTTTTAAACGATTTTCTAGTAGACTTCCAAATAACGGTAAGATCCGTTATGCAGAAAACCCCAGGTTCCAAGCATTCTGGATAACAGGTCCCATATATGTATATATATATATATATATGTATATATATACCTGTATATATATATATTGCCATGTTGCCGGCACTCTCGAAAATGTAACTCAGATGCTTGGGTGCAGTGTCCAATCAATTAATCTACTCTAATAAGGTCCGCACTCTCAGGGCTTTTTGATAAGTTTAAAAGATGATTTTATTGTAGTAAGAGACTGACGTTTCTGCCTGGTCACAGGCCTTTTCCCATTATCTCTCTATAACCTCTCACACAAAAACTATTGTGTGCCTTACTTTTTTTGCATTTCATATTACTGCCAATTAAAATATGTAAATGGAACAAATTTTAGCAAAAATTGGTATATTGAAATGTAATATTCTTTATTAGATAATTGCTGCCTTGTTCATTTTAATTGTGCATAGCACACTTCTAAGGCATGCTTGAAGGTCTTTTGGATCAAAAATACATTTTGGAGTAAGAAATGATATTACATACACTGCACACTGGTGTATACGATAAAATTCACAATCTTTTTTCCACTGGAGAAAGTTGTCACTGAACATTTTCCGTGTTTGCAAAAGCTATATCAAATTTACACAAAGGAAAATTTGTTTGCACAAAGGCTTACATTTTTAGCATTGTGATTATTCATATTTATTACATTACTCCAATAGCCGCTTGGAAGTCACTCATATTAAGGGGCCTATTTAATATACCTGAATTTTTTCTGGTCAGGTTTTTAAAGAGGAAAAACTCAAATTTTAAATGAAAAAAATAAACTCACATTTTTTGAGATTTATTATGCTCTGAAGCTGCTAAAAATTAAAATCTGAAAAAACTCCAGCTAAACCCTGTCAAATCATGTAGAAGTCAAAGGCAGATGGTCCATTAAACAATTTACATGTTTTTGTAGCTTCAGGATTCTCGAGTTCCAGGCTTTTTGCACTGGTTTTCATTTAATAATCCGATAAATTCAAGTTTTTCAGATGAAACTTGAAAAAGTCATATGATTTGAGGGTCAAATTGAATAAGGCGCACAATTTATTGGTAAATTAAGGGTATTCGGATTTGGGAGTTTGGTCAAATGTTTTTTAATAGAGTAAGAAAAAGTAGAGTTAGCTTTAGTTAATAGTGATGGGCGAACAAATTCAACATAGTTGAGTTTGCGGCTAATTTCCGCGTTTCGCCGTGGGCGTGTGTAAAAAAAAAGACACGCGACAAATGGAATGTCAGCCACAGCAGCCAATTAGATGTGAGCCCTCCCATTGTCTATATAAGGAGGTGCACAGGCGGCCACAGGCGGCCATTGCGTTTTTGGTAGAGATTAGAGAGCAGGATAGTAAGAGATTTGTGTTTTATTTAGCTGGAGGAGTTTGTGTAGTGAGCTTTTTTTTTTGCAAGTGGAGGTTGTGGATTTCCATTTACTGTTTTCCCTCTTCTGCTTGCCTGCTCATCACCCAATAGCCCTTGTTAGGGCTAACTGTCTTTGTCTGTGCTTGTGTGTGTATTCCTTGTGGGTACACACACTTCTGAGGGGATTTAGTTGAGGGTTTTATTTTTTTCTCATTTCCTTCCCCCAAATATCCAAACCCCCCTTATTTATTTTTTTAGTTTATTTGTGCCCACTATGATGGGCCCTGGGAAAGGGGTGGTGGGAAGAAGGATGGGATAGGGAGGGGCGGGCGAGGAAGAGGCCGTGGTGCTGGCCATGGGCATCCAAACCCAAAACAGCCCAGCCCACGTGCCATGCCCAGTCTGGGCACTGTAGAGCAGCACAAGCTGCCATCACAGCAGCTATAATCACAGCAGCAGCAACAGCAACAGCAGCAAGTGCCACGGCAGCAGGTGGCTCTGGGTTGCAGTGGGGCAACTGACACACGTAGGACTGTGCCAGATTTTTTTTCCACTGCTTTGCAATCCATACGCTCACAGCAGGTAGAGGCGGTGGTAAACTGGCTGACCCAGGCTACCTCGTCTACAGCAGACACCAGTGAGTGGCAGGAGGTGGCAGCAACAGTCCTTCTATTTAGAGTGGGTAGCTCACTCCCAAACCAGAGTCATAGACTTTGTTAACCCACTGAAACAAAAGTTATACACATATGAGGAACTCCTTAAAAACACAAATGGAACTCTGATAAACAAATGGGATATCTCCAGATCAAGCAATAAAGCAATATATCAGAACATTATTTGGGCAATGGACCCAGATCCAGCTCCACTCCATTTGAGAAAATCCTAGGAGATCATTTCACTCACAGAGGACTTATATCCCAGCTGTACTATTCACTGAACTCCTTACCGGAAGAGCCGTTTCCAAAACACACATATATGCAGTACTGTGAATCATTTCTGGGGAGAGAATTGACTCTCCCTAAATGGAAAACAATATGGGAAAATGCCCGTAAATGGTAATATGCACTCAACGAAAAGAAAGTGCATACAAAACACTGATGAGGTGGTACCTCACCCCTGATAAGCTATCTAAAATGTATCCCCAAAGCAGCCCTTAGTGCTGGAGAGGTTGCTCCCATAAAGGCACACTACACCACATTCTGCTAGCTCAGTGCTGGATGACACCCCATCCATCTTATTTGATCCTGAGGTGGACTTGGGCCCAGACAACCAGGATATTTTTTTTTTTTTTAAAATAACATTTTTTATTCGAGCAATATTTCCAAGAGAAATTGTCCATTACTACATACATATTTTCCCAAACATAAATCATGTACATTTTCACAGTAAAGGTACAACAATGACAGCGATTAAGATTCACAAATAATACTAACAGGTAAAACCTGTACGTGTCATGTCTCGGTCTGTTCAGGTCGGTTCCGTGTGTCCTGGATCCCATTTAGAATCCAAGTGTGCAGAAATGGAGGATCAAATACACTATGTAGTGACAGATAGGAAATCTTAGTATTATGCAAGCTCATAAACATGAATAACATATTAACCACTATGTTTTCCAACAAACAACAACAAAAAAATAAAATAAAAATAAAATGATGACCACATTAAGTACTCTTTCCATCTCTTCACAGGTCTCATCATGTCTCCAAAGCTGCGATGCCGAAAGCCCCATCTATTATGCATTACACACCCAGTCATATATTGACAGGAGGATCACCACTCATAGTCCTAGAGATATACCACTCTGTAGAGTGGAAACAGTCATGAAGCCTTATCTTTACTGTTCTCGGACATATGTCAATAAATGTTTCCCAAGTTTCAAAAAACCGTTTGACAACTGTGTTTTTATTTAAAGATGCTTCTGTCCAGTCCATATGAAAAACTCTGACTAACTTTTCCAGGAATAGTTTGATGGTGGGGGGGTGGTTGTTATCCATACTTGTAGTATCGTTTTTCTTGCTACCGCAGATATTATCAACAAGAGCTTCTTTGCACCCCATGTAATTCTAGTATGAGTAGTCAGAATTTTACCCCAAATTGCCCAGGCTGCTGATAATGGGACAAAATTCACCAGATGCCTATTAGCATAGTCCCGTATCTGAGTCCAAAACCGTCGGAGTACGGACAGGACCATAAACAATGTATAAGGTTAGCTCCAGTTTGTCCACATTTCGGGCAGTTACTACTCTCCCTTCTCTGCATTCTATAAAGAACTTCCGGAGTCAGATAAGTTCGGTGTAGCAGGTTTAAAAACATTTCCCTATATATGCTAGACAGTAGGGTGCGCCATGAGTATATATACAACTTAAATACCTTTTCTGTGGTCAATTCTGGTATGTCCACTGTCCACTGCCTAGGTAAACTGTCATAGTCTATAGAGTTTTGCAGAAACTTGTAGTTCAGTGATATAATACCCCTCGTGGAGTTAGTACGTAAAAGGAACCTGTCCAAAGCATTGTCCCAATCCTCATCTGTTAGAAGTCGTATAGTCCTACTGGTATATGTCTGAGCTTGTAGAATGGCAAACACATTATGTTGTATGAAGGGAAATGTGGTTTGCAGTTGTACAAACGTTAATGGCTTACGAGTGTCTTTCTTTGTTAATTGGCGTATTGTTGTCACCCCTGCTTTACCCCAGTCCTGATAGATCGTTAGTGCCCTCCCACTCTAGAATTCAGGGTTGGATAGAAGAGGTAGGTATAAGGAGTGATTACTATTTAAGTTATTCTGTTTCCTCAACTCCTTCCACGTCTGCCAAGTGGAGTATAACAGTGGATTGTCTGTAATAGAACTTGTAAGCTCCGCTTTATGCATGTGTAGGATATATAATAGGTTAGTCTGCGGAATGAATTGTTGTTCTTGGGAGGTGTTTGTGTATATTTCTGAATTGTGGATCCAATCTTTCAAATGTCGCATTGTGGCTGCCATGTTGTATTGTTTAAGATTGGGGAAGTTAAGGCCCCCGTTTAAGGTAGTTTGTTGGAGTTTTCTTAAACTAATTCGAGCCTTTTTCCCATTCCATATGAAATCCCTAAACAATTTATATAGAGTTCGGATGTCTCTGTCAGATACTAGTAGGGGGAGACTTTGTAGTTTGTATAGAAGTTTGTTGAATGCCACCATTTTAATCAAATTGGCTCTACCCATAGCCGAGAGTAGATAGTTTTGCCAGTTTTTGAGATCTTGTGTAATTTCCATTATGCTACGTGTGATGTTGCGGGTGTACAGTTCATGTGGTCTTTTCGGAATTTGGATACCCAGATAGGTAATCGCGTCTTTGGCCCATGTTAGATTATATTTGTTACTCCATCGAGGCTTCCCCTTTGACCGTAATGGCATGATCACTGATTTGGTTATGTTGATGCAGTAGCCTGAGGCCAACCCATACTGCTGGATAGTGGATAGGATGTGCGGCAAAGCTTGTTTAGGATTTGCTATATACAGAAGGAGATCATCCGCAAAGGCCGTAATTTTGGTTTCGTGATCTCCAATCTTGATGCCTTGAAAAGTCACCATGTCTTGGAGTATTCTTAGAAGAGGGTCTAACGTCAGATTAAATAACAGGGGTGAAAGCGGGCAGCCCTGTCTCGTACCTCTATAGAAGGTAATGGGATCCGTTATTGTCCCGTTAATTAATAGCTTAGTTTGGGCATTGACATATAAGTTGCGTATGTATGTTCCAAAGCTGTTACCTAGGTTTCTACATTGTATTATTCGGAACAAAAAGGGCCATAATATTTTGTCGAAGGCCTTTTCCGCATCTAGGCTTAAAAGGACATTCTTTGTGTGTTGGTGCTGTTCAGATATCAGTGTTGCCACTATTGCCGTTCGAATCCCCTTTGTCGAATGTCGGTGGCGAACAAAGCCCAATTGGTGATGTGTGAGAAGATCAGGTAATAGCGTTTGAAGTCGCTGATAGAGATGTCGCGAACTGTTCGCCGGCGAACTTGTTCGCGCGAACATCGGGTGTTCGCGCTCGCCGGAAGTTCGCGAACGTCGCGCGACGTTCGCCATTTTGGGTTCGCCATTGTTGGCGCTTTTTTTTGCCCTCTCACCCCAGACCAGCAGGTACATGGCAGCCAATCAGGAAGCTCTCCCCTGGACCACTCCCCTTCCCTATAAAAACCGAAGCCCTGCAGCGTTTTTTCACTCTGCCTGTGTGTGCTGAAGAGATAGTGTAGGGAGAGAGCTGCTGCCTGTTAGTGATTTCAGGGACAGTTGAAAGTTTGCTGGCTAGTAATCGTTTTGATACTGCTCTGTTATTGGAGGGACAGAAGTCTGCAGGGGTTTGAGGGACATTTAAGCTTAGGTAGCTTTGCTGGCTAGTAATCTACCTTCTACTGCAGTGCTCTGTATGTAGCTGCAGTGGGCAGCTGTCCTGCTTCTGATCTCATCTGCTGACTGCTGCAATAACAGTAGTCCTTGTAAGGACTGCTTTTATTTATTTTTTTGTTGTTTTACTACTACTACTACTACTACTACTATAAGAGCCCAGTGCTATTAGTCTAGCAGTGTTGGGGAGTGGGACTGGTGTGCTAATCTGCTGCTCCTAGTAGTTCAGCAGCACCAACTTTAATTTTTTTTTTTAATATTCATTTTTTTTTTATTTTACTTTTTTTTATTTTACTACCGCTGTAGTAGTGTATAAGTTGACCTTTTAGGCATTATTTGCCCTGTAGGCATTATTTGCACACTGTTTTCTTCAACCCGCCATCGAGCTGTGTGACCTTGTTCACATTCTGTCTAAATATCCATAATATTACCGTCTCCAGAAAAAACACCGGAGTCACTTTTTTCAAGCAGCCATAATATATTTTACGTAATCCGTATCCACCGCTGTAGTAGTGTATACGTTGGCCTTGTAGGCATTATTTGCACACTGTTTTCTTCAACCCGCCATCGAGCTGTGTGACCTTGTTCCCATTCTGTCTAAATATCCATAATATTACCGTCTCCAGAAAAAACACCGGAGTCACTTTTTTCAAGCAGCATTCATATATTTTACGTAATCCGTATCCACCGCTGTAGTAGTGTATACGTTGGCCTTGTAGGCATTATTTGCACACTGTTTTCTTCAACCCGCCATCGAGCTGTGTGACCTTGTTCCCATTCTGTCTAAATATCCATAATATTACCGTCTCCAGAAAAAACACCGGAGTCACTTTTTTCAAGCAGCATTCATATATTTTACGTAATCCGTATCCACCGCTGTAGTAGTGTATACGTTGGCCTTGTAGGCATTATTTGCACACTGTTTTCTTCAACCCGCCATCGAGCTGTGTGACCTTGTTCCCATTCTGTCTAAATATCCATAATATTACCGTCTCCAGAAAAAACACCGGAGTCACTTTTTTCAAGCAGCATTCATATATTTTACGTAATCCGTATCCACCGCTGTAGTAGTGTATACGTTGGCCTTGTAGGCATTATTTGCACAGTGTTTTCTTCAACCCGCCATCGAGCTGTGTGAGCTTGTTCACATTTTGTCTAAATATTGATAATATTATCGTCTCTAGAAAAACCACTTGAGTTACTTTTTTTCAAGCAGCATTCATATATTTTACGTAATCCGTATCCACCGCTGTAGTAGTGTATACGTTGACCTTGTAGGCATTATTTGCACACTGTTTTCTTCAACCCGCCATCGAGCTGTGTGACCTTGTTCCCATTCTGTCTAAATATCCATAATATTACCGTCTCCAGAAAAAACACCGGAGTCACTTTTTTCAAGCAGCATTCATATATTTTACGTAATCCGTATCCACCGCTGTAGTAGTGTATACGTTGGCCTTGTAGGCATTATTTGCACACTGTTTTCTTCAACCCGCCATCGAGCTGTGTGACCTTGTTCCCATTCTGTCTAAATATCCATAATATTACCGTCTCCAGAAAAAACACCGGAGTCACTTTTTTCAAGCAGCATTCATATATTTTACGTAATCCGTATCCACCGCTGTAGTAGTGTATACGTTGGCCTTGTAGGCATTATTTGCACACTGTTTTCTTCAACCCGCCATCGAGCTGTGTGACCTTGTTCCCATTCTGTCTAAATATCCATAATATTACCGTCTCCAGAAAAAACACCGGAGTCACTTTTTTCAAGCAGCATTCATATATTTTACGTAATCCGTATCCACCGCTGTAGTAGTGTATACGTTGGCCTTGTAGGCATTATTTGCACAGTGTTTTCTTCAACCCGCCATCGAGCTGTGTGAGCTTGTTCACATTTTGTCTAAATATTGATAATATTATCGTCTCTAGAAAAACCACTTGAGTTACTTTTTTTCAAGCAGCATTCATATATTTTACGTAATCCGTATCCACCGCTGTAGTAGTGTATACGTTGACTTTGTAGGCATTATTTGCACACTGTTTTCTTCAACCCGCCATCGAGCTGTGTGTATTATCGTTTCCAGAAAAACCAACTGAGTTTTTGTTGTTGTTGTTGTTTTTTTAAAAATAATGCCAGGCAAAGGCAGGCCGCCACGCAGAGGCCGTGCTAGGGGCCGTGCTGCTATGCAATCCTGTGGCCCTAGCAAATTGCCCAGTTTTAAAAAGCCAATGACCCTGAACTCCCAAAATGCTGAAGAGGTAGTTGACTGGCTTACACAGCACACCCCATCCTCTACCGTTTCTAACTTTACCACAACATCCTCCTCATCCTCCACTGCTATGGCCACCCCACGTAACACTTCCTCCACCACCGGTGCCCCTTCTTCACTGGGGTCAGAGGAGTTATTTTCCAATGAGTTTCTTGAACTGAGTAATGCGCAACCATTATTGCCAGAAGAAGATGAAGGAGATGAGGACCTTACACCAGATTTAATTCTGGCAGAGAACACGATAGAGATGGACATAATGAGTGATGAGGAGGAGGTCCCCGCTGCTGCTTCCTTCTGTGATGTGTCAGAAGAAATTGATGCATCTGAGGAGAATGATGATGAGGAGATTGATGTTTTGTGGGTGCCTAGTAGAAGAGAGCAAGAGGAGGGTAGTTCAGATGGAGAGACGGAGAGTCAGAGAGGCAGTAGGAGAATAAGACTTAGAAGAAGCAGGGAGGACAGCCCGCAGGGATCAGCAGGGCAACAACATGTATCGGCACCTGTGTTCAGCCGGCCAACGCACCCGCCATTGCCGCCAATACCGCCAACTCCGCCAACTTCTACTGTTACCGCCAGATCGCACACTTCCAAAAAGTCAGCAGTGTGGGATTTTTTTAATGTGTGTGCCTCTGACAAAAGCATTGTAATTTGCAATGAGTGCAGTCAGAAACTGAGCCTTGGTAAGCCCAACAGCCACATAGGTACAACTTCTATGCGAAGGCACATGAGCGGCAAGCACAAAGCACTTTGGGAGCAACACCTCAAAGGCAACAGGCAAACTAAAAGCCACACTCCTTCTGGTCCAGCATCTTACTGCTCTACCTCTGCTCTCCTTGACCCGTCTGAACCACCCTCCACTCCGCCTTCCACCTTGACCACCTGTTCCCATTCCCAGTCATCTGCCACCAGCCAAGTTTCTGTGAAGGCCATGTTTGAGCGTAAGAAGCCAATGTCTGACTGTCACCCCCTTGCCCGGCGTCTGACAGCTGGCTTGTCTGCACTCTTAGCCCGCCAGCTTTTACCATACCAGCTGGTGGACTCTGAGGCCTTCCGCAAATTTGTAGCAATTGGGACACCGCAGTGGAAGGTACCCAGCCGCAATTTTTTTTCTAAAAAGGGAATACCACACCTGTACCAACATGTGCAGAGCCAAGTTACCGCATCTCTGTCACTTAGTGTTGGGCCAAAGGTCCATATGACTACTGACGCATGGTCCTCCAAGCATGGTCAGGGCAGGTATGTCACCTACACTGCCCACTGGGTGAACTTGGTAATGGCTGGGAAGCAGGGAATGGGTAGCTCAACAACAACAGTGGAGTTGGTGTCACCGCCACGGATTGCACGCGGTTCTGCCACCACCTCTACTCCTCCATCGCTCTCTACCTCGTCTTCTTCTTCTTCTTACTCTGCTGCTGGGTCCTCCTTCTCCTCCTCCACACCTGTGCACCCCCAGCTCCCCCTAGGCTATTCGACGTGCCAGGTACGCCGTTGTCACGCTGTCTTGGGGATGACGTGCCTGGAAAGCAAAAACCATACCGGATCTGTACTCCTGTCATCTCTGCAGTCACAGGCCGATCGGTGGCTGACCCCACACCAACTGCAGATCGGAAAAGTGGTGTGTGACAATGGAAGCAATCTGTTGGCAGCGTTGAGACTAGGCAATTTAACACATGTGCCCTGCATGGCACATGTGTTAAATTTAATAGTCCAACGTTTTGTCTCCAAGTACCCAGGATTCCAGGACGTTCTCACCCAGTCCAGAAAGGTGTCGGCCCATTTCAGACGTTCCTACACAGCCATGGCACGCCTTGCTGACATTCAGCAGCGCTACAACATGCCAGTCAGGCGTTTGATTTCTGACAGCCAGACTCGCTGGAATTCAACGCTCCTTATGTTGGAACGTCTGCTGCAACAACAAAGGGCCGTCAACGAGTACCTTTTTGAACTGGGTGGTAGGACTGGATCTGCACAGCTGGGGATTTTTTTCCCCCGTTACTGGGTGCTTATGCGCGATGCCTGCAGGCTCATGCGACCTTTTGAAGAGGTGACAAATATGGTCAGTCGCACCGAAGGCACCATCAGCGACCTAATACCCTTCGCTTTCTTCCTGGAGCGTGCCGTGCGACGAGTGACAGATGAGGCTGTAGACCAGCGTGACGAGGAGCTGGAAGCGCACGATTTCTGGTCGGAATCACCAGAACGAACCCAGGCACCTGCTGCAACGCAGGGAGAGGTGCCAGAAGTGGAGTCAGAGGAGGAAGGTGGCTTTGTGGAGGAGGAGGAGGAGGACCAACAGGAGCAGGCTTCCCAGGGGGCTAGTGGTGACCTTTTGGGGACCCCTGGTCTTGTACGTGGCTGGGGGGAGGAGACCGTGGATGATGCAGTCCTTGATAATGAGGAAGCGGAGATGGATAGCTCTGCATCCAACCTTGTGAGAATGGGGTCTTTCATGCTGTCATGCCTGTTGAAGGACCCCCGTATCAAGAGGCTTAAGGAGAAGGACCTGTACTGGGTCGCAACGCTACTAGACCCTCGGTACAAGCATAAAGTGTCAGAAATGTTACCAACATACCACAAGTCCGAAAAGATGCGGCATTTACAAACCAGCCTGCAAAACATGTTGAACAATGCTTTTAAGGGTGATGTCACTTCAGGAACTCATCAACATTCCAGGGGCAGAGGTGCCAGTAATCCTGCCACGAGCACACCTGCAAGGACAAAGCCCTTTGGCCAGTCTGTAACGTCAGACATGCAAATGTTTTTCTGTCCAAGGCAGCGCCACAACCCTTCTGGATCCACCCTCAAAGAACGCCTCGACCGGCAGGTAGCGGACTACCTGGCATTAACTGCAGATATCGACACTCTGAGGAGCGATGAACCCCTGGACTACTGGGTGCGCAGGCTTGATCTGTGGCCAGAGCTGTCACAATTTGCCATGAACCTCTTGTCTTGCCCAGCCTCAAGTGTGCTCTCAGAAAGGACCTTCAGTGCAGCAGGAGGGATTGTAACTGAGAAGAGAACTCGCCTAGGTCACAAAAGTGTCGATTACCTGACCTTTATTAAAATGAATGAGGGGTGGATCTCGGAGGGTTACTGCACGCCGGAAGACTTGTTCTGACTTCTATGCAGCTGTCCTTCTCTTCAAGCCTCATGACTCCACACACAGCTGTCCTTTAGCGTCCTCCTCCTCCCTCCGCCACCGTTACAAACTAGGGTGCAAACCCTACTGGTTTAATTTTTTCTGGCCTCTGTGCTTCAGTGGCTGCAACCAAAAAAACTGGGCAAACAATGTCTACAAGGTCAACGTATGGCAAAAAATGACTATTTTCAGCATTTATATGGCATATTTTTTCTGGCAACTGTGCTTCAGTGGCTGCATCCAAAAAAATGCATATTTTCTGCATTTATATGGCATAATTTTTCTGGCCTCTGTGCTTCAGTGGCTGCAACCAAAAAAATGCATATTTTCTGCATTTATATGGCATAATTTTTCTGGCCTCTGTGCTTCAGTGGCTGCAACCAAAAAAATTTATATTTTCAGCATTTATATACATGCCATTTCAGAGCTGTCCTCCCCAACATCTTCAGCTAACATGGTGAATTTGTTGCATTGGATGAGCTGTGGACCAGCCCCCCTACCCTTCTGTCCCCTACTTCCCCTCTTGACACAATCCTGCCTCCCTCATTTGCCTCCACTGCCCCCTCTCAGTACACTACACTGGCCCCTGCCAGTGGTTGGTCTTTGAGCCTCATTTCCTCTCCCACATTTGCCGCAGCCCTCAGTGCTGTAATTTCCTCCCTTAGAGTCTGCATTTCAAGATTCCAAGATGAAAACCCACGATTGTGTTGGGCGAATCGGTGGCATTTCAATTTGTAAAACGGCAAAAGATTTGCTGTACTGCATTGAAGTCAATTGTCATCGAAATGATTTTCACACGCAACTATTTTGACGCAAGCACTTGACTATTTTGTCCAAATGCATTACAGTTAATGAGTGTCAGAATAATAATGAGGTGCAATCATTTTTATATGCACAACAATTCTGATGCGAGACAATTTCTCGCTCCACTCATCTGCACCCCCCTAAGGAATTTATCCATACCAGTCCAGGAGTTGCTGTGAGCGCTTGGGAGGGTGAGGGGAAGATTTGCTCGGCTGAGCGACGTGGCTCTGTCTTCCCTTGGTCGCTCGTGGTGCCTGAGGTGCTGGCTACGGGACCCACCATTACTGCAGTGAGGCCTGCTTCTTCAATTTAGTATGCCACTTTCCTGAAGTTAGTTGACGCAGCTGGATTCTTTGTGTCCCATTGAAGTCTCTCGTGTGCTGACAGCTTCCTTGTCTGGAGTCTGTCACACACTTGCAGGCTGGTCTGGACGCCACCTTGTGACGGGAAAATAAAATGACGGCCCCTCACTGACTGCTCTTATTAATGCTAAGCTGAGGGTTCAGGGTGACACAGAGCTGCTGTTTCTGAACATAATTTTAGCATTAACTCTTGCTGTGGATGTTTGTTCTCCCCTCTCCACTTTATTATTAAAGGTGTCCTGCTCTTGAGGGGAGATTTGCCTTCATAAAGGTCTATATATTGCTGCCTCTTCATCCATTATAAATTTCTATTCTACTGACACAAGTTCAGGAGGAATTTTATAAGAATACTTCAGATACTTTTTGGAAAGTCTATAAAAATAAACGTTGAGTCATTTAATTATGGGAAAGAAGGGGGAAAAAAAATAAAACCCCAGAAAAAATCAGAAAAAAATATATAAAAGGGAAAAAATAATAAATAAAAGAGTGGTGCACTTGTACTCTTGTTATATTTATGGAAACATTTTCTCCTTTATCTACAATGTCTTCCAAAGCTAATGGCAAGACGTAAGAAAAAGCTAACAGAAAAAGATGAAAACAACAAGATTCTGATGCTAATAATACTTCCATCTCTCACAAATGTACTTCTTCCAGACCCTCTTTATCTGAAGATTATTCTCTCATTGCTGCAGAAGTTGCCAGACTTATTAATTATTATTAATCCGGTCATTGAGTCTACTATTACTAAAGCTTTAGACAAACTTCAGATTAAAGTTTCAGACATCTCAGAAAAACTTTCTACTTTTGACAAACGTTTTGGAGAGTTAGAAAATGCTGTTACACAAATCCAAGATGATACATTTGAATTAGTATCCAAAATGGATTTTCTAGAGAAGCAAAATCTAGAGTTAAATCTGAAGCTTGATGATTTGGAAAACAGATCTAGGAGAAACAATCTCAGATTCATTGGCATACCTGAGTCATATCAAAATGACTCTCTTCATATTCTGATATCCAAAACTTTTCCCCAAAAAGTTGGGTCTTTCCCCAGAATGTAGTCATTTCAAAATTAGGCTTCATAGGATTGGACCTTTAAAACATATCCATCCTCAAAGACCAAGAGCTGTTATTGTGAAATATCTGGACTATGCTGAAAAAAATAAAATAGTTCAAGCATAAAAAAAATCCAATGCTCTAGAGATAGAAGGAAAGAAGGTTTTGATCTTCCAGGATTATTTGGTGCTTCTCTCCCAAAAACGTAAATAATTTTCTAAGACTTGCCAGACTCTAGCAAATCTTCATGTCAACTTTTCACTAATGTATCCTGCGAAATTAAAAATCTCTCTGCCTTCCAGAACAAGAATTTTTAGTGACCCTAGAGAGGCATCAATCTTTGCCCACCATCTGGAAAACAAAGGTATTGGGTCTCATACTTCAGTGAATCTTGCTGATCCAAAACTATGTCTAACTCCTAAAGATCAGAGATGGCAGAGATATGAAAAACATTGTCCATCTAAGTTCACTTATGACTCGAAATCTTCTCAAGCTCAAACCAAATCGAGATCAAGATCTAGATCTCCTCTCTTCTGACCACCATTTACATTCTAGTGAAGAGGACATGATTTCTAATACTTGATGTGAACCTGGGTTTATTCATTCTTTATATGACCGCATAGCGGATGCTGTGATCTCTGTTTTATTCTTCTCATTGAGAGAGTTTGAAGCCCTCCATTCTTAGGGAAAAAAGGAAGGGCTTCCTTATTTGCTGTTTCGATTGCTCACTTGTCATCATTATACTAGTTATTATTGTTAGGTTAACTATCTTTAAAATGATTGTTTTTTGTCTCATTTTTGTTAATCCAGTGGATGTTATTCTTAATATTTTGCTTTATTTAAATCTGCCCAAGGTTGATGTTCTCACCTAAGTCAAATTATTTGTCCTTTGTTTCCTGGAATGTTAATGGACTAAATCACTTTTCTAAGAGAAGGAGTATAATCAGAAATTTAAAAAGTACCAAATGTGACATAGCATTTATACAAGAAACCCATCTTAATGGTCCAGAGAATGCTTGGTTGAAAAAAGATTGGGTTGGTGAACTAGCCTTCTCCCCTTCTGTTAATAAAAAATGTGGAGTAGCAATTTTATATCACCGTAAACTGAATGTTGCTATAACAAAGTCAATTGAAGATGAACTTGGCAGATTTATCTGCACCGACGTACTCATTAATGACGTTGTGTGGCATTTGTGTTCCGTGTTTGCTCCAAATAATTCTAAATCTGATTATTTTAATTGGCTTAAAAAACAGATTTCTTTGCTTCCTGCTAATAATATAATTCTGGCAGGGGACTTGAATGAGTCCTTTCTTAGTTCTTTAGATACCTAGATCTGATAGGAAATTAAATAATCCTGGTAAAAAATCAAATCTCCTACATAATTTTTGCAGAGTTACCAACCTCAATGATGTTTGGAGGCTTTTTTACCCTGCTGAAAAAGATTTTACCTTTTTCTCTTCTGCTCACCATGTAGGTACAAGAATAGATTATTTTCTAATTTCCAATAATCTGATAAATAGAACTATTGAAGCAACTATATGAAATATCAATATCTCAGACCATGCTCCAGTTTCATTTGTGGTCTCCATTTCACCTGCTCCTAGAAATGATGTCTCTTGGTCTTTTCCTGATTTGCTTAAAGATAATCCAGACTTCATAAAGTTGCTACATAATAGATGGGATTTGTTTTTCAATGAAAACAAAATACACTTGAAAGATCCATCCTTATTATGGGAAACTTGGAAGGCAGTGGCTATAGGGGAAATATCTTCTTTTAAATCTCACTTCTTTAGAAAAGTCCACAAAAATTTTCTTGAGTTGAGTAGAAGACAAAATGTCTCTTACCTTCGATTTAAACAGCATCCCTCGTTTGAAAATGCTCAAAAATATAAGAATATTTTAGATGAACTTAAAGTCTGGATCAAATTGAGGCAAAAATTTTTTGCATCATTTTCGCAGGCTAGGCTTAATAATTTAAGTAACAAAGCAAATAATTTGCTTTTTAATCTTACTAAGGCTGAAAATAAGCAGGCTAAACTTATTAAGATTAAAGATACTCCATAACCAGCTAACTAATGATCCCAATAAAATTGTAGGCATTTTCAAAGATTATTATAAAGATTTGTATACCTTTCCAAATATAAACTTTTTGAAAATTGTAAAATCCCCCAGATTTCGAAAGATCGGTTGGAGAAGCTAAATAGTCCAATTTCCTCGGAGGAAGTGTTATTTATTAATAATTTGAAAACTGCAAAGGCATGTGGCCCTGATTACTTAACTCCTTCTTTTTACAAAATTTTGAAGGATAAAATCTCACCTTTTCTAACAAACTTATTAAATGATAATGATAGTCTACCTTCTAGTGAAATTTCAAATCTTAGAGTCATCCCAAAAAATCCCTTCCCTCCTCCTATAGGAATATTTCCTTATTGAATCAAGATATCAAGATACTATCCAAGGTCCTTGCTGATAGGCTTTCTTTAATTCCTCCCTCTATAATCTCCGAGGCCCAAAATGGTTTTATTAAGAATAGATCAGGAGTTAAAAATATTAGGGCTTTGATCCATATTTTATATTTCGCTAAAAAACACAAAATCCCTAGTTCTATACTTAATATTGATGCTGAGAAGGCATTTGATAATATTACTTGGGAACATCTATTCATTTTCCTTAAAAAATTTGGTATCACGGGCCCTTTTTTCCAGTATATCAAATATCTTTATAAGAATCCTAGAACATAAATAATTTTGGGGGGTGCAAGGTCACCACGTTTTGAAAAAGGACGAGACAGGGCTTTCCTTTGTCGCCCCTTTTATTTAATATTGCATTAGAACCGCTAATTCGTTTTCTTGATCAGTACAAGTCAATTAAGGGAATTACCATTAATAGTAGACATCTTAAGGTATTTTTCTGGTTATAAAGTTAATGTTGAGAAATCTGAAGTGATGAATATATATGGTTCTTTTTCTAATTCTCTACTTAAGAAATGTCAACTTAAAAACCCAAAAAATCAGATAAAATATTTAGAATTAATAATTCATTTGGATCTAAATAATTTATATTCTTTGAATATTACTCCAGCCTGTCAAAAGGTTTTTTCTATGTGTAAAAAATGGGCCAATTCTCCCCTTAATATTAAGGGATGAGCACTCTTTTTTAAATCTTTGATACTTCCCAAGCTAAAATATCCATTAATTAATATCCCTTTGCTTCTTAAACATTATGATATTAAGAAACTTCACTCTGTTTAAATAAATTTATTTGGAACGGTAAAAAAGCAAAAAATTGCCCTTTATAAGTTAAGAGCTCCAGTTAAACTTGGAGGATTAAACCTTCCTGATTTCAGAACTTTTAATCTATCAGCCCTCACCAGATATCTTTTTGAGTGGATCTCTCAAGGCAATAAATTTACAAACAAGATAGACTACAAAGAGTGGTGGTAAATTGAACATTTTCTAATTGGACCAGTGTTGTTAGTGGAGTACCGCAGGGCTCTGTACTAGGTCCCTTGCTTTTCAACTTGTTTATTAATGACCTGGAGGTGGGCATTGATACTGTTTCTATTTTTGCAGATGATACTAAATTGTGCAGAACTATAGGTTCCATGCATGATGCTGCCACTCAATGTTGATAAATGCAAGGTTATGCACTTTGGCAAAAATAATATAAATGCAAGTTATACACTAAATGGCAGTGTGTTGGGAGTTTCCTTAAATGAGAAGGATCTAGGGGTCTTTGTAGATAACACGTTGTCTAATTCTGGGCAGTGTCATTCTGTGGCTACTAAAGCAAATAAAGTTCTGTGTTGCATAAAAAAGAGCATTAACTCAAGGGATGAAAACATATTTATGCCTCTTTATAGGTCCCTGGTAAGGCCTCATCTGGAGTATGCAGTTCAGTTTTGGACTCCAGTCCTTAAGACGGGTATAAATGAGCTGGAGAGAGTGCAGAGACGTGCAACGAAATTGGTTAGAGTGACGGAAGACTTAAATTATGAGGGTAGACTGTCAAGGTTGGGGTTGTTTTCTCTGGAAAAAAGGCGCTTGCGAGGGGACATGATTACACTTTACAAGTACATTAGAGGACATTATAGACAAATGGCAGGGGACCTTTTTACCCATAAAGAGGATCACCGTACCAGAGGCCACTCCTTTAGACTAGAAGAAAAGAACCTTCATTTGAAGCAACGTAGGGGGTTCTTCACAGTCAGGACAGTGAGGTTGTGGAATGCACTGCCGGGTGATGTTGTGATGGCTGATTCAGTTAATGCCTTTAAGAATGGCTTGGATGATTTTTTGGACAGACATAATATCAAAGGCTATTGTGATACTAAGCTCTATAGTTAGTATAGGTATGGGTAGATAGAATTTGATTAAAAGTAGGGAGGGGTGTATGTATGGATGCTGGGTTTTCATTTGGAGGGGTTGAACTTGATGGACTTTGTCTTTTTTTCAACCCAATTTAACTATGTAACTATGTAACTATTATTAAGAGACTACTACAAGCTAATTGGTGCAATATTACAGCTAGGAGGAGACATTGGAGTCTAACTATCATATACAAAACTTCTAACTGACTCTGAGAGTCAGGCAAAGCAGCCAGACAAGCACAGTAACTTCTGGTACATTTAATACAACATCGCAGGTGGGTGTGGCCTGTCCCATTATTACTCTCAGCTTAGACAGGAAGAGGAACAGGAGTGAGTCATAAGATAATGGCAAAACAGCAGGAATGCCCTTAACCAAAATTGGCCACACAAGCAGGTTACAACAATAAGAATAGCCATATCACCTAAAATGATCATATTTATATAAGTTTTGCATAATTTTCTTTCTCTACAATCATTATAAGTGCAGCATTGTATTTCTCAGCCATTTGTAAAAACTTCCATTTATGAACCTGTAGTGTTTAACAGCAGCTCTTTTAGGAAAGGTTTGTTCATGTTTATTACTATGCGCCCTCTATAGCAGGCCAGATACTTTGCCTTAGCCATGTGGAGCAGAGCTGGCCACTTCTCATCTTGTTTGTATATGGCAATAAGCTTTGTTCTTATAGGTTCAGGAATATGACTGACAGTGTTTTGTGAAACAAAACTGTCATTTTGTGGAAAGAATGGATCCTGTACTATAAAATCTTGCTTTCTGTCACAGATATCTATTTTGTCAGTCAAATCTAGCTTGACAAGCACTAGTTAGTTACACTATTATATATTATGTCCAACTTTGTTTTTACATAATTCATTCTGTAAGTAACTTTGCACATAAGTGCATCCGTTACATGGAGGTTATACATTTGTGCGACAGATTGCTTGTTAAACTGTACAGAATGGAGTTTGTGATATAATGACATCCTTTTGTGCACTAACCAGATTTTGTTTTCATTCTTTAATAGAAATAAGTATTTTGTATATTTTTTTTCTCTGTGTGTGGTCACAAATACTTATATAACATGAGAGACATTCATTCTGTGTATTAGAGATAGTTTTGTATACAGAATGTATTTGGGACAAACGGCACCCCATACTGGTCTGACTTCAATGGCATTTATCAGAGGGCTATATGATTGTGGAAGGCTGCATAGAAGGAGAGCTACTCAATGGCTGTCTTTAATTTCCTCTCCGATTCCTCTGAGCTGTTGAAGCGGGTCAGGGAGGGGGCGTATCAGTAGTGCATTGAGTAATATTATGCTCGCTGCACTAACCAAGCTGAATTTCTGTGTTAAAAAATGGAAATTCAGCTCTTAAAGTTACCAGGGGCAGCTTTTTGCCTCCCCTGGTAATTGGTTGCTCCCTGCCGCCTGAGACAAGGTTTTCACCTTGCCTCATTGCAAGATCGGCCCTGATCTTATCAACTTATACATCTTTATCACCTCAACCACAGCTTGTCTGGATGGAAGGTACCACCTAAAGAGACAAATCTGATCCTGGCAACATACTCTTGCCAATGCTGCTCCTTTTCCTTGTGATTGCTTCCATGCATCCAGAAAAGGAATGAGACAAATAGCACCCAAATGAGAAGCCTGATGGACACTTGGAAAAGGAAAAACTATGCTTCATGCAGAGACAGAAAGAATTTAGCCTGTTTTGTGTTCATTTATCCCAATATTCTATACAGTCTGTACCCATTTAAGGAGCAGAGATGCAAATTGTGACATCTTGAAAAAATCTTTAAAAAAATTCACGTTTGCACATTATCATATTAAGGCATATAGCATGATGTGGATGCCTTTATTTGACGATGTACATGTCACATTGGAAAACATTTTTACAGTTGCAACCTACCTTGCAGAGGTGGTGACAACATTAGAAACTTACCTTGAAATGCAGAGGATACAGTAATTTTAAAAAGTTGTGGAAATGAATAATATTGAGTATGCAGAATGCAAAGAAAACATTTTCTAAAAGGTAAACCTTTAAAATATGAGTTTGAAGTGTTTATGCAAAAGTAATACAAATTAATGAATGTAACCATTTTTATAGAAAATACAAAATGTTCACTATTAGCAGGTGGTAGTTATATCAAACTGTACCAAACAGTAATAAATTGCTGCTTGGTGAATAAGGGCCCATGTGATTTATTCGTTTGGCTCTAGTCATTCACCTGCTATTTATGACTGTGTGATGTAAAAGAAAAATGGCATATGGAAAGTTTCCAATCAATAGCAGATTGTGCTCTCTGCAGTTCACCCAGCAGCTACAGCAGTTTGCAGGATCTTCACACTGACTAAGTTTATTGCAATCAGCACAGTTATGATGTTATGTTCATTGGACAGAGATGTGACATATGGCATTATTTTAACCCTACTAATATAAAATACTAAATACAAATGCAGCACTAAAAGGAGATGTTCCTCTTCGTATCCAACTTAACAGCCCAAGTCACAAGAAATGTTTTCTCAAACAGGCTTCATTTTCAAAACAAAAGAACAATAGTATTGTGCTAATACAGGAACAGGGCTTGATGATAAGCAGAAGACATATTATGAATAGACCCAGATTTGTGGTGAGGCCACAAAGGCCGGGGCCTAGGGTGACAAAATATTAGGGGTGGCATGCCACCCATCCGCTTTCTGAGGAGGATGCATGGCCTAGGGGCACCCACTCAGGAAATCCGGCCCTGATTATTAGGAAAGTTCATTTATTAATGAAGCCGTAAACAATTTACCATGTTCAATGCAAGGTAATGAAAAAACAAGTCCTTTTACCAGGTCAGTGATCAGAGGCATTAAACAGGCTGAAGTTCTGGACAAGGGGAATAGGCATGCCAAAGTCAGGGGCAGCCAGAAGACAAAGCATAGTCCACAAAAACAGGCTACGGACAGTACCAGGAGGTCAGTCAAAAACAGGCATGGATCAGGAACAAGGCAAGGACTAGGAACTCAGAAATCAAAAACCAGAATCAAAGCAGAAACAAAACATGACCAGGTGGGGAACAAGCATGAAGAAGCAGCGGGGTTGAAAGGGCTTTTGAAACCAAAATTATAGTTAAACATAAATAACATAGTATTCAAAAATATAATCAGAAAAAAAACAGAATACAGTGTTTGTTTCTTAAAAAATACAAATCACATAAAAATTCCAAGGTAGTTTACATAAAAAAATAGTATTATTTTAAAATTTATGACCATTTTTTTTGACACCATAAATATTCATGTTTTGCTCCTTTCATTAAAAATACAAATGCATCATGCTGAGGGTCAGGGCTATAAAATCATGTAATAAAATCTTCTCTGAATTATAATGCATCATGTTTCTGGTTTTCCAAAAAGCTTCTTTAAAACAATTTATCATTTTTCATAAAACCATAAAATGGACCTATTGTATGATATGCTTTGCAAGTGTCCATAGAGAATGACAGTATAATCCATATTCCTGAGTCCCCATATCAGTTTTAAAAAAAGGACATATAAAGGGCTATTCTGAGCAAAACAGTTCCAAAAAATGTATAAAACAGTCATTGCCTGAGAGCAAAAAGTTCTGCCTGAGAGCAAGAAGTCTTGGGGCATTTAAGCAGTGCCGCCACTCCTCTTTTATATTGTAATATATGCAGGACCAAGTTCTTTTGGCTATTAAAAAGCTATTTGTGACATACCCTTGCCCATACAATTCCATCTCTTTCATACTTATATTTAAAAAAGGTAAGAGGTTCCAAGGTATAAAATAATTGCCTCAGTTTAAGCTTATGTAAAAGGTCCTACATTTTGCAGGTTAAAATTCTTATCTCATAAAACCAGGAAGGGCTAAAACAAACTGGATTTTCTTAGAAATAAAACACACCATGCATGTTTCTTAAAAAAAAGCTGTTTTATGTCTACCATGACTTTGCCCCCATTCTCAGGGGGTTTCATCATAAAAATTATTTTTAACTTTGCCATATAAAAACAAAACACGTTCCCTATATAAAAATTAAACGTTATTATTATTTGGTAAAGTTAAAAATTATAAACATTTTTTTAACCTTTCCATATAAAAACCATCAGCCTTGCCAGTTCCATCCTCCGTAACCAGCAGCCTTGCCAGTTCCAGCCTCTGTGCCAGCAGCCTTTCTGGTTACAGCCCCTTTGCCAGCAGCCTTGCCAGTTCCAGCCTGTGAGGACCTGTGTACCATAGCCTCTGGGCCCTAGGATAAATCTATGTCCAGACCTGCCTTCCCTGCTGCAAGATCTGATAGTTCTGCTGCTCCAGATTCTACCAGTCTTGTTGGTATCTGTGGTGGTCTTACCTCCTGTTGTGGCTAATGACTCGTATGGTCCACCACCTCCAATGTATGCCTGTGCTGCTCTGCCACTTGTAATGGGTGCCTGTGCTTGTCCGCCACCTGTAATGGGTGCCTGTACTGGTCCGCTACCTGTAATGGGTGCCTGTGCTGGTCCACCACCTGTAGTGATTGTCCGTGTTAGCCCTCCACCTGTAAGGGTATCTGTCTACCTTCATATCTTGGCTCCTGACTCTGATGATGCTCTTGTCCTGGCTCCTGACCCTGGTGACTCCTCCCATCCCATCAAAATTATCTTAGATGCTTCCTATATTCCTCTGCAAGCAGTTTCAGTTCGTGTTTTCTTAACATTCGCAAGCACAAGATTATGTCAGCAAGTATTAGACTTAACTCCACACCAGCCAGCACAAACAGCTTGCCCTATCTTTGAGGCCCACTGGATAGTTAACTAATGTTCACATTCCCCACTTTGGAAATAAAAATTTTTACCTTTTATTTGCCTGCAGGAGGTTTCGACAAAGGGGAAGACACTGCACTTAAATGAGTTTTAAAGTTTAGTTTACAATGGAATGCGGACTTGATGTGGCTGCTTGGAATTTACAACAAGCTCAACAGAGCTGGTAGGGGTGACTCATGTATTATGGCTACATATTGACCAGATGTCAGAGGGCTCTGTTTGCAAGAGTTGAGGACCTTCAACACACATACTGTATAACCAAATAAGCAGGCGATACTGGTCACTACAACTAACCCCTGTATTGCATGCTGCACAATGCCACCCCAAAATGTACCAAACAATGCAGTTAGGGACCATTCTGGCAAGGGTTTATTCAGTTTAGCTTCCAGGGGCTGGATATGTTGGATATGCCCTTCTACTGCATTATGATGATCAGTAATATTCTGTAGGTACAACATTCTTGGCCTTCAAACTTATATATACTTCCTTACTTGGCTAACAGAAAATGGAGAGCAACCTTGTAATACGACCTTTCAAATTTGAGTCTGCTCCTCATTCAACTCATGCATTGCATCCTTAATTTCATTCACTATTTTATCTAGTATCTTGGCTAAGGCTATCATAGACTTAACAACCCTTGCAATAATATTATTGGGAAAAAGGATGGGAAAAAAAGTTATGCTTCAGTTAGGTCCCACTCATCAGGCCCAGCTCATTTATCCCTGTTATATATATTTAGAATCTATTTGCTCACGCTCATGTATTGTTACTGCAGGAACAATTTGCTTGATTGTACAGATTCTTTGTGCTTGTGGGGGAAGCAAGGGATAAGCTTTTCTCGCACATATGAAGTAATACTTCAATTTCAATTGTTAAACCATACAGCAAACAGACTTTCCCTGCCTAGTCTAAATGGGGAACAAAGTCAAGTGATACTAGCACTCCAAGGCAAACATCACACCCACCCCTTTCTTAATTACAATATAATTTTATCACTTTAATAACACAGTATTTTCTGAGGGTAAAAAGACAGAGTGAACATCAGCCAATAAATGCGTGCAAATATAGGTAAAAACTTACCTAGTTGGCCCATTTTGCACCCAATTATGGCTGAAAGTTCAGGATTCCATCGCGAGCTATGGTGGATCCCACTTCTGACACCAGATGAGAAGTTTGGATAATTCTCTCTTGGAATCACCACATCTGGACACAAGGATAATGCTCAAACTCAGAAGATAATATTTATTGCCAAGGTGCACCAAACTGCAGATTAGCAATTCAGTAATCACACAGGTCGGGACAAAAACTGTACAGCGTATTCTAGATGGGGCCTTACCAATGCTCTGTACAGTGGAAGAATAACCCCCCTCCTCCCATGAATCTATGCCCCTTTTAATGCAGCTCAAGACCGTATTTGCCCCTGCTGACTGGCATTGCTTGCTACAGCCAAGTTTAGATACAAGGACTCCAAGGTCTTTTTCCATTATGGATTTGCCTAGCGCAGTCCCATTAAGGGTATAAGTGGTATGCATATTTTTACATCCCAGGTGCATGACTTAACTAAGTCATTAATAAACAAGTTAAATAAAATTGGACCCAATACAGAGCCCTGAGGGACTCCATTAAGAATAAATCATATTTGTTTCGCATAATCCATCTTTCATGAAGCCATGCTGATAATGCCACCAGGACAATGGATGTCAAAATTACTGGACTATAATTGGCAGGTTGTAATCCCATTTTAAATATTTGAATTACATCAGCTTTCCTCCAAATCATAGTACTATACCATCTGAAAGAGAGTCTGATAAAATCAGAAATAGAGGCCAGTCTAAAATTTAACTAAGTTCTCTTAGTACCCATTGGTGTATTCCATCTGGCCCTGGTGCCTTGTTCACATTCATTTTTAGTAAAGCTTTATGAACCATATCCTGAGTCAGCCACTGACTAGTTTAAGGTGAGCCAACAGTGCAGCTATGAGGTGGGTCTTGGAACTTGGACTCCTCTAATGTGTACACTTAAAAAAATGACCTGATTTAGCACATTTGCCTTTTCTGTATCTGCTACAACTATGCTGGTACCATTATTTAAAGGAGCCATACTCTCAACAAATCTTTATATTTTTAATAAATATATTTTAATATATATTTTTAATATACTTTTTTGGGGGTTTGACTTAGCCTCTGCCGCAATGCACTCCTTATTTTCTATCCTTGCCTTTCTGCATTGCTGTTTTACAACATTTATTTAGTGTTTTTAGTCATTAAATACAGTTTCTGTCCCCACAGTCTTGTAGATTTTAAATGCATTTCTCTTTGTTTCTATTAGGTTCCTGATGCTTTTACATTTACTTCTTAAGGGAATAAATTGAGAAAAGTAATGAACAGGGATGCTTAATCAATAATCAATAGGATACATAGGTAAATGCTAGAAACAGCTTGTTGCAAGGCAAATTAACAATCCTTAAGGCCATATTATAAAATGTACAAGGCCACATTGTAAAATGTACTTTTGCAGTGACTACATGACTAACATATATTGTGGACCGGAAAAGCCAGAGCTCACATATAACTGCAATATGACACTTATGTTATTGTTATCTGCAGTTCGTCCTGTAATTCTGCTCCTTTCTGCACGAAGCCCTGAGGGGCGTACAAAGGTATATAATCATGCTGCACAGAGAAATAAACAAATAAGTTTTGCCTCACGTTTGGTGTTGTGCTATTTCTTGTTCCCGGGATCCTGAGGTCCTAAGTGGGGTACTCCAAGGGCGTGGCAGGTCAAGGCAGTCAGGAACAACTACAAATAACAATTTAATATTTTAAATGACCACCATTTCTGTTCTGTGTTTTTAGCAAAAACATAATGCTCCAATCTATGCTCTGAAGGGCAGCCCATAAGAAATTAGAATTAACTTTTCGGATTTTGTTGCCCCCATTGTATATTTGTTTTTTGTACCAAAAACTAAATGAGATCACATTATGGTCACTATTACTCAGGGGTTCGACTACTTGCACATTTGCCATACATTCTGGGTAATTGAAAATAACAAAATCTAGTATTGAATTGTTTCTTGTTGACTCTTAAACAACTTCTGCCAAATAATTGTCATGCAACAAGTTTATAAACTTGTTCCTATTAACTGTACCGGCAGTACTGTTGCTCCAGTCAATATCTGGGTAATTAAAATCCCCTGTTCATTCTTCATTACTTTCCCCAAACTAACAGCCTTTTCTATTTGCATCAGAAGCTTCCTTATCTTAATTTACATTAGGGGGTGTTTTAATTGTGTCTCTTGGAAGTAATTCAAATACACCAGCTACGTTTAAGCAAAGGTTTATTACATACATAGAATGAAGAAGATATACATTACCGAATGAGCAGAAGAGCAAAGCACAATCAATCTGTAACCAAGGTTGGGAGATCCCTAACAGCCCACAGATCGAGTCACTCAAATGTAGCAAGGAAGGTCTTGTGGTGGCACACGTTAACCCCACAAGTGAGATCTCAACTGACCAAATGGTGACCCCCAGTTTATATATGCTTTCCATCAGTAAGCTCATTAAGAGGCTTAGTCAATAACTCATAATAAGCTCATTTAGTGGTTTATTCAATAACTCATAATGATTTGGTTAATAACAGATCTTGCTTCCCATGTGAGCATCAGGATCTGGCCAGACTCCCAACAAGCACATCCGAAACAGAGATCTTATCTTAGCTAACTGGTAGCTGAATAGCATATTGTGCCCCTATCTATAATAAAGAAGAGCCTGATAAGGCTTCAGAAATCATAGGCATAGTAGATAATACATATAAGAATATCCAGAATAAAGAACAAGTATTAAGTCATTGAGTTGAGATTTCTCTAGCACAAAGCTTCATTATACAGGATTATGGATTATAAGGCTGCCTTGTATACTATGATATAAAGCTTGGTTATACACAATTATACATTATAAAGCTGTCTTTTTACACTATATTGGGCTCAACATACGACATCGGGTTCAACAGTAGAACAGTTCTTTGTGTTATATTTTTATACAGTTCTTTATCAAAGTATTGCGACAAGCTATTGGGTTTAATCAGAGTATTACCATGAGCCATTATTGAAAAAACTCCTATTAATACAGGGGGTCTATAGCATACTCCTAAAATTAATTTGCTGGACACTTTTACAAACAGTGAAGAGCTCCAACCATAAGGCTCCAGCCCCCTCATTTTCTATCATCACCTCCTCCTTAATATTAGCTTTAAAATCCTTCTCAAAAAACAGACTCTTAAACAACTTCTGCCAAATAATTGTCATGCAACAAGTTTATAAACTTGTTCCTATTAACTGTACCGGCAGTACTGTTGCTCCAGTCAATATCTGGGTAATTAAAATCCCCTGTTCATTCTTCATTACTTTCCCCAAACTAACAGCCTTTTCTATTTGCATCAGAAGCTTCCTTATCTTAATTTACATTAGGGGGTGTTTTAATTGTGTCTCTTGGAAGTAATTCAAATACACCAGCTACGTTTAAGCAAAGGTTTATTACATACATAGAATGAAGAAGATATACATTACCGAATGAGCAGAAGAGCAAAGCACAATCAATCTGTAACCAAGGTTGGGAGATCCCTAACAGCCCACAGATCGAGTCACTCAAATGTAGCAAGGAAGGTCTTG
This sequence comes from Xenopus laevis, assembly GCF_017654675.1. Lineage (NCBI taxonomy): Eukaryota > Metazoa > Chordata > Amphibia > Anura > Pipidae > Xenopus > Xenopus laevis. Next base: position 29,142,326 of record NC_054378.1, on the reverse strand, counting down.
TGGTGGCACACGTTAACCCCACAAGTGAGATCTCAACTGACCAAATGGTGACCCCCAGTTTATATATGCTTTCCATCAGTAAGCTCATTAAGAGGCTTAGTCAATAACTCATAATAAGCTCATTTAGTGGTTTATTCAATAACTCATAATGATTTGGTTAATAACAGATCTTGCTTCCCATGTGAGCATCAGGATCTGGCCAGACTCCCAACAAGCACATCCGAAACAGAGATCTTATCTTAGCTAACTGGTAGCTGAATAGCATATTGTGCCCCTATCTATAATAAAGAAGAGCCTGATAAGGCTTCAGAAATCATAGGCATAGTAGATAATACATATAAGAATATCCAGAATAAAGAACAAGTATTAAGTCATTGAGTTGAGATTTCTCTAGCACAAAGCTTCATTATACAGGATTATGGATTATAAGGCTGCCTTGTATACTATGATATAAAGCTTGGTTATACACAATTATACATTATAAAGCTGTCTTTTTACACTATATTGGGCTCAACATACGACATCGGGTTCAACAGTAGAACAGTTCTTTGTGTTATATTTTTATACAGTTCTTTATCAAAGTATTGCGACAAGCTATTGGGTTTAATCAGAGTATTACCATGAGCCATTATTGAAAAAACTCCTATTAATACAGGGGGTCTATAGCATACTCCTAAAATTAATTTGCTGGACACTTTTACAAACAGTGAAGAGCTCCAACCATAAGGCTCCAGCCCCCTCATTTTCTATCATCACCTCCTCCTTAATATTAGCTTTAAAATCCTTCTCAAAAAACAGACATTTCCCTCTTACTAGTCTATTGCCTCTGTTCCTCAAAAACAAAGTATAGATGCTGATATTAACTTTATACAATAATAGGGGGTTGTGGGAGCACTCAAAAGGCTAAGTTGAAGTATAATGTATATATAAGTATAAGGGAAGTGCTATTTTTCAATGCACTTTTCCTGGTCCCCTGTTTCACAAATAATTCAGTATAAATGCAAGTGCATATGTTACAAAGTTATGATCATAAAGTTGATAAGCCGCCATACCACGTCAAGGTAAACCGCACACAGTGGTCCCTAACTTTTTACCTCTGGTCATAGTATAAAGGATCTAGTGCCTCTCGGCATAGTAGCATTAATTGAAGTAAAAGTCTGCTGAACCTTGGTTTCAGTCTGAAGGCTAAATCCTCCCCCGCCAAGGTTCAGCAGACTTAGCATTTGCTAGCATTTGTTAGCATTTGAAAAATGTTGTAGGGGTTCCTAAGGTGTGCTGAGGTGTGCTATCTTATCCACAGGGGAGGAGGAGGCACATGAATTTAGGGGAATGTCTTACTATGTATTAAATCATAGTCTATTGGGGCATCCTTAATTAGGAAGGATTTGGGGATTTTGTGGATAGCAAGTTGTGTAACTCTGGGTAGTGTCACTCAGTGGCTGTTAAAGCAAATACATTACTGCATAAAAACTCTAAGGATAAAAACATAACTTTACCTTTATAGATCCCTGCCTAACTGTTAGTACCATATGGATGGTTCAGCCTATTCATGATTGTATTTCACAACACCGTACATCAATACCTCATTTTGTCAAGGCAGACCACAATGCTTCACAGTTTAGGTATATGGTAATTGATTCTGTGAAGGGGTGGGAACAGGAAGTAATTAAAAAAAAAAAACTTTTGGGTTCATACCCTTCAGACAATGAGCTCTAAGGGCTTGAATCATTATGATTTATATGCCTTTATATAAGAATGCTCATATAGTATATATTATGTATGCTTAAATGCTGGCTGGGGCTCAAAACTGCACTGCATACTAAATATGTGACCTTACCAGGGATGTATAAAGGTTGAACTTAGTGATTGGTGAATTTAGCCGTCAGGCATGGATTTGTAGGGGAATTTTCACATTTCACCACCTGCTATTTTATTTTAATTTTGCTGTGACAAAAAATCGTGTGTGTAAAAATTGTTGTGCGTCAAAATAATTTTGACTCCATTGACTTTAATGCATTTGGACAAAAGCATTGCCCTTGTAAAAAAAATTTGCGTGCATAAAGACAACTAGAACTAGCATATGCATGTACATGGAGTAAATTATGTATTGAAATATGGATGTAAGAATGTGCCACCCTTTATTACATTATTGTAATTACAACTGTAGTCTGTATTGTATATGATCTAGGACCCAAGTCTATAGAAAAGTAATAAAGGACTGGTATGGTTTCAAAAAGGTATAGCAGTTTGGGGAGTAACCAAACCAGGACATATTGTTTTGCCTCCATACTTGTCTGATACAATTTGATTTACCAGGGGTTTGAAAATATCTTAGTATAATTGGTGGTAATGGGGTGTCAACCTAACCCACAAATATTTGATAAGGGATTTCTGCCATTTGTATTGAAAGTCTGCTTGGAGTGTTTTTTCTGGTTGAAATGCAAGTGCTTTAGATTTTGCCCAGTTTATTTTATATCCAGCCAGATTGCTATAGATTTGTATGGTCTTATGGAGATTTGGCCAGGATATAAAAGGATTGCTGAGTGTCGGAAAAACATTGTCTGCAATGAGATCTTAGTTGCATCATTACCACTGTTATGCCTGTAATATCAGGATGTACCCTTATTTTGGCTGCTAGCGGCTCTATACTAAGGGCATATAACAGAGGGTAAAGTCTCATGCCATTCCTGATGTGGATTGGGGTACCGGTATCCCCATTCAATAGGCTGAGGGTGTTGTATATAGGAGCTTAATGGCTTGGAGGAAGGGGCCTCTGAAACCCAAATGTTGGAGTAGTTGTGTCATATAGTTCCAGTTTAACCTATCAAAAAGTGTTTTCTGCGTCTAAGCTCAAGACCATGGATGAAAAGCCTTTAGATTGTGTAATATCTATGAGGTCTATGGCTCTGCGTGTGTTGCCACAAAGCCTACTTGGTCTGAGTTGATCAGTCGGGTAATAGTGGGGTCAACCTTTGTGCTAACTGTTTGGTAAATAATTTTAAGTCACTATTGAGTAGTGCTATAGGTCTGTAATTTCCACACAGTGAGGGATCTTTTCCCTCCTTTGGTAACACAGTGATAAAAGAGGATAACATGGAGTCTGGTATTTTTTCTGTGCCTTGCAAAAAGCTATTGAACAGGATTGGGGAGAGAGCCCCTCTGTAGGTTTTCTAATAGACATTAAAAACCCGTCTGGGCCTGGCAATTTATGAAGGGGGAGGACTTTCAAGACCTCAAGAACCTCCTCCATGGTAACCTCTTTGTTGAGCTCCTCTAGCTCATCCTATGAGAGGGTGAGTAAGTTGTATCTCTCTAGGAAATGAGCAAGGCATGATACTTTGGTATAAGGTATAATAGCAGTATAAAGCCTGAGAGATTTGAGAGGGGTTATGTAATGGCTATCCTGTATTGGAGTGTATGGTTAATATTTGGGATTGCCTTGCTACTTTTCGTAGTTGGTTTGCCAATAACGGAAGGGCCTTGTTCCCCCTTTGGTAACATTTCCTTTTGATCCAAAGTAACGTTCTTTCTGCATTGTGTATGGCTTTTTGTTTCAACCTGGACCGCAGCTCCTGCATCTCTTGTGTTAAATTGGGATTAGGGTGTTGTTGGTATAGGATTTCTAATTTGTGTAACCAGTTTTCTATGTTATGAGTTTCTTGTTTCTGTTTCTTGCTGTAGTGAGTGAAATGTGTCCCCTTATTACAGCTTTATGGGCCTCCCAGGTTAAAGCTTTCGACTCATTAAGTCCTTATTAAGAGTATTCTTTGAGGAGCTTTCCTATTGTTTCCCTGGAGTTGAGGTCAGATAAAATGGTTTCATTTAGTCTCCAATGCATTTGTTTCTGTTTCTGGAGATGTTAAGGGTTATGGGTGCATGGTCAGACCATGAAATTGCCTGAATGGAGGCAGTTTTGGGAGACAAAAAAGTAATTTAGTCTCATTGAGCTCTTGTGGAGGGAGGAGTAAAAGGGGTTATTTATGCGCCATGCGTCAAATAGGGTGTTTGATCTAATCAGGGCTTGGAACTGTTTTGCCTTTTGTATTGCTTGTTCGATGGGGGGGGGAGGTTGGATCAAGGGGGGGGAGACAAGGTTTTTCGTATTGTTTGATGTTTGGAATATACACCTTAAGCAATGTAATTGGAGTACCAACATAGGAACCCTGTAGCAGTATATAATATCATTTTGGGTCTGTTATTTGCTTTGTGATTGTTAAGGGTATCTAATTGTACTAAAATCATGACCCCTTTTTTATGGGAGGCCTGATAAATTTAGGTATATTGATGGGAGTATATTCTGTTTTTTTCTGAGGGCTTGAAATGCGTTTTTTGGATAAAGGCTATGTCTACCTTAAGTCTCCTGATCTCCCTTAAGGCCAGGGTTCTATTTCTAGGGCTATTCAAGGCATTCACATTCAAAGAAATTAGACATACCATCTTAATTTGTTGTTGGGAAGGGTGCCTCTGTAGGGCTCATATGTTGGTGAATATAAGCAGTAAATAATAAGGTTAACCAGCATTAACCATCTGTTAGTACTCATAAGTTGCATCAGGGCCCCTTTAGCCCATAGAACATGAAACTCCCTCCCCCAGTTACCCTTCATTTGTGGCCTGTAATTGTCAAAGACAGGTTGGTGTGGTTGAGTGAGTAGGTCCATCAACAGCTTTATTTCTATGTGGGTCTCTTATCAGACTTTGTATCCTCTTTGAGTGTCCTGTCAATCTTCCTGGATCGGCTACTTGAAGAGAGTCCTGTCCTGGTAGTTGTGGCCACCACCCTGTCCCCTGGTCATAAGTTCTGTATGCAAAACCCAAGTGGGTAATCCAACTGTGGTGTGTAGTGGAATATAAATTAGTGCTGAACTCCAAGTAGATAAACAAATAACAAAAGTTAACAAAAATAAACCATAACTCTACAAATATTGGTGTTACCTGAGTTTTGGTAACCAGGGACACTATAGGTATTTCAATCTCAATACCAGTGTCAAGTGGAGCATCAAGGCAATCTGAACCAAGCCAGAAATAGTGGAGGTCCCCTCCATGGTGGAGGCCCTGTAAATTTGCTTACTCAGACGTAGCCGTGTGTGGTGCAACGAAGTTTAATGGTAGCCATGATTTCTCTGCGTGATCTGAGGCGTCCTTCAGATGGGTGTGCCGGGCCTGGGTGAACCAGGCTGGAGTGAAGATGTAGGTGATGCTTGTGTCCATTGTGGGCTTGTTGTTTCCCATTCCAGGTTCATTTTCAGAGGATGCGTTTTAGGAGTCTCCTTGGACATCTGTATTGGTGGAAGTCCTAAGGCGCTGAGGAATTTGTTGCTCTTTTGCTGGTCTGACAATATTTGTTGTTGCCCCTTTATGGAGACTATTAATTTAAAGGGGAAACACCATCTGTAGGCGATCTTCTGTGCTCGTAGCTGCGTTGTTCCTTCGCTTGAGTTCCCTCTTTTTGGCCAGAGTAATGGGAGAAATGTCATTATAAATTTGCAGCTTTGTCCCTCGGAATTCGATGTTTGCTTGATTTCTGGTTTCAGATATTTCCTTGCTCTCAAAGTGGTGACAGCACACTACAATATTCCTAGGGTTTGTTTGGCCTGGCTTTCTAAGGCCTAGAGCTCTGTGTGCCCTGTCAAATCGTCATGCTTCCGCTGGTAGATCCAGGAAAAGTTTGAAAAATAATGCTCTCAAGTATTGCCTAATGTCCTTTGGCATAATGCTTTCTGGGATTCCTCTGATCCTGAGATTTTGCCGGCTGTTCCTATTTTCTAGATCCTCACAATGTGATTTAAGATTGGCCAGTTCCTCTTGGAGAGTAAGTTGGTCCTCCTCTAGAGTATTTTGTCTTACAATTAGGTTATCAGATATAGTTTCTAGGTTCAACTCTCTGGCCCAAGGAGTGCAGTTCCATTTTAAGTTCTGTACTGCGTCTTTAACAGCTCCTGCCATTGCCTTTGTGAGTGAGTTATGTAAGGCTGAGAGTTGTTGTTCCAGTATGTCTGCAGTTACCGGAATGGAGGCTTTCGTCCATAGCATGTGGTGGGGATATGGAGCCTTATCCGGGGTGTGCGATCTCATAGGGGAGCTGGTTTCTGATGTGCGTTCCGAGTCCTTGTCTTCGCTGCCATCTTGTATTTTATGCAGCTTATAGCCACTGGTTTGCGCAAGAATGGGGACATTTTGCCAGCTGATTTGCAATTCCTTTTCTTCCCCATCGGTTTGCAATGCTACTTTTAGTCTTTGTGGTTTGCCCACATATTGTATATGACAAATGTGGTGTTACAATTTCTAAATTGTTTAATGGTATATTTCTTGTGTGTAACCGAAGACATAAAACATTGTGTTTCTGGATATGTTCTCATGTGAGGCATCGTGTTCAACGAGGGTTAAAATAGGTATACTATCTAAAAAAATGGATTATTTGGTAGGGGTATAATTAATCCTAGTCGTGTATAAGGATTTGTAGAAGTTAGCAATGGAATTAGCAATCTCTGGGTTAAGTGGTCTAATTGGATCCTGGGAACAGCTATAGAGATCTTTTGGGATGATGCTAGACATGCAAGTAATTTGGCATTCTTTTCATGCCTGTCGAAGTTGTGCTGTATAGTGAATAGAAGTTTTTTCCTAACTGGTTTAGCCCTAGTTGTTTCTGAAGCTGCTTGCAGTGCCTTACAGGCCTGCAGGGTATCTTGTCAGGGTTTTGCTGTAAAGCATTTTTAGTTTGGGTTAAGGTTTGTTGAGCGTGCTCCACTGCTTCTGAGGCACTACTCCTCTCCCCAGCTATTGCACTGATGAGGTGGCCACGTATTGTAGCCTAGCATATACTACTGGACCAGTGGAGCAAACCAACGGACGGAAATCAGAAGGGTTAACAGGAGGGGAGATGCAACAAAACAAGAAAAGCAAACCATGAAACAAATTATGCATGTGTAACATGACACTCCCCGTCAGAAATCTTTAGATTTTAAATAATATACAAACATTAGTAATAGTCCTAATGTACACGATGATCACTCTGTCCTGAAAATGAGAGGGAAGGGAAGAAACAAAGGAGGATAATGCAAACATTAACATTAATACAGCTGTTGCTCAAGAAGTTTTCCACTCTTTGTGCTCCTGTAAAATCAGTCCCACAGTCAGATCTCAGTAACTTTACAGGCCAAGTGAGAAGAGGGTTGTTGAGGGAAACACCTTGATATCTAGTACTGAGGCAACAAAATGTTTTTTTTTTTCATCTCTGGTTTCCTTTTCAGGGTGCGCGCTAAGGAAGAATACTGGGCTTCTGCAAGCTGGCTATTATTCGATAGTCTCCTTCTAGGGACACAAAATGGCAGGGGTGCTACCCAGCTGTTTGAGACATCCGGGTAAACTTCCTTGTTCATAACTTCCAGGAACTCCTTGTCTTCAATTGCGGCTGCTAACTCGTTGTCTTGAGTGGTTATGTCGAAAACTGTGGAGCCGAGGTTATCACCTAGTGTGACGCTCTGTTGAATACCTTCGCTGCATAGTTTTTCCTTCACACAATAATAATGTGAACACTGTTCAAAACAAGTATTGCATTCATTTGACAAAACATTTGTTGAATCCTTTCAGTAACTGACCAGTTTCAGGGCAGGTGCAACAAGTGGATCTGTGGCAACTTTGGTAGTATAGAAACAGCTGAACCTTTATCAAGCATCAGGTTAATGGAGTGCCCCTTGTCAGCAGAAGCAATACTGACATTTACAGTGCATATAAACTTGTCTGGAATAAATGTACCAGCTTTATCCACACTTAATACTGTAACATTTGTAGTAGTGAATGCATGAACATCTTTAGCAGAACCACGGCAGGTCCTACCTTTTTGCATTAGGGGCACTGTATAGCTTTTACAGGACATGTAGCATAATTTGCAGTGTGTTGTGTTGAACCACAGAGAAAACAATATTTTTTATTTGTATTTGCTGCACGGTTTTGCAGTGAATCCCTTTCCTTAGGGCTGTATTTTGCCTGTGACTGTGCATTACTAGGCCACAGTGCTGAATTCACAGTCTGTACATTCCCAGCAGTTCCCTTACTGAGAGTTTTAGCCTCTGCCACTGCTGTTTAAATTTGGCTAGCAACTGTAATAGCCTTTGCAAGGGTTAAATCCTGCTCAAGGAGCAGTCTCTCTCTAATGCAAGGTGAGTTTTTTTTCCACTATTTGGTCTCTAAGCATTTCATCTGTAAGATTCCCAAACTCACAGGTAACAACCAGCTCTCTCAAAGCTGCTATAAATTGTTCTGTGGATGTCTGGTGAATCTGTGGATTCGCCATTACATTGTCCACGTTGGTGGAATTTATATCTTTCAGCCACCACATTTACTCTTGGCATTAAAAAAGTTCTTTATAGCAGTAAGAGCAGTTTCAGAAGTCTCATCAGCTAATGGTAATTTATAGTATATACGCTGTCCATCTGTCCCCAGGCAGTGAATAAGTAAAGCACACTTTCTAGCAGCAGAAATCTCCCCTTGGTCAGCAGCAATAATTTAATTTTCAGACATACGGATCCAAGCAGTAAAAGGTATGGTAGGCTCACCAAGGTTTGGGAGAAAAGGTGCAGGCTGCTGCAGAGGTAGAAGAGACATCTGGTCGCCAATTTGTTATGTTTTGGTAGCAGAGGATGAGTAGAGTATGGCAGTGCTTTATTAGCAGGTTCATGCAGCCATTACACAACAGTAAGCAACTCTAACACCACAAGCTGTATAGAAAGTATGCACAGTATAAGTCATTTGTATAAACATGCTTACATTTGAACTAATCGGGCTACCATAGTTCCAACATGTGACCTAACACAGTGCCTTGTGGGAATCCATTTTGCAGTCCATGCTGTAGAAGAAGTACACAGTTTTGCATTTTCCCTTATGGTAGCATCGCTGGTAAGCAAAAAGACTTAAAACTGCACTTAATCACTACTGTAGCTGCCAGGACATAAAGGATATTGCTATGTATTTAGTTTGTGCCAGCATTTATGTGTTTCAGCTGTTTATCAATGCAGTATTTTTGTGTTACTATCTTTCTCCATACTCATTGCATGTTCTGTTATTTGGTACAGTTTCACCTATTCCCCTTGCCTATCCAGTAAAATCTACAGACTCCATGCTCAGTCTCTTTATTGGATTGTAGGGAGGTTTAGCTGCAAGTCGAGCTACACACTGCCCCAGGGTAAAACGTAAGGAAGACAGAACAGTGAAACAGAAGCTGCCACAAAGGTCAATCAAACTGTAACCTCACTGCAAGCTCAGTGAAACATCAGCTGCCACACAAGTGGATTAAACTAGTTACACTGCAAGTGCAGACAACATCCTAGTACAGTGATTCAGATGCAGCCACTGCTATTAAGTCATTGCAGAATAGAGAAGCCACAACAGCTAAAGCAGACAAAGGCTTATCCGTTGTTGCATAATGTCACAGAAAAAGACATCTTCAGTAATAACCAGATTCCACGTTACAGGCTCCTCTCAATGCTCATCTGTTACTAATGTTGCCGCCACTTTCATGCAAAAGCTGAAGCAGCAAAGGTCATTTGCAGAGAGGGAAATGGTGGCAAAAATAGAGAGGGAAAGCCTAGAGGCAGAAGCACAAGTAAAGAAAGCATGCTTAGAAGCAGATAGAGCACTTTTAGAAGCAGAGAGAGTACACTTAGAAGCAGAGAGAGCACACCTAGAAGCTGAAACCAAAGTAGAGAGTGAACAACTAGAAGCTGAGGCCAGGATGAAGAGCGCACGGCTTGAAACATTTCTAGAAAAGGTCACCATAGAGAAGGAAGCTGCAGCAGCCATAGCAGAGGCTTTAGAGACAATCATATACCCTAATAGTGAAAGACAAAGCAGGGTACCTGATCTTGAGAGTGAACCCTGGAGAATTTATTTGCCAGGCGCAATTTCTCTGCAAAATTGTGTGTTTCAACATCGGTGATGGAATCAACACTGGTGACAATAGTCGCTGGCGTCAAAATTGGCGTTCCGTGAATTTTCTGTGACTTTGCAATGTTCCTCGCATGATGCAATTTTGTATTTATACCAAAAACACAACATTTCAAACCTTACTATCCTTATTAGCTATGGCTGTATATCAGATCTCCATAATTGCTCTCAAGCGTCCTCATCTTTTGTTTAGTTTGCTAAGATCTCCCGCTTCTGTGTCAACCTCTCTGCCAATAGCTTTCCCTCCATAGCTATCAATGCATGTCTTCTGCAGATCATAGTTTCATAATGATAATATACAATTTTTTTTAGATTCAGTAGTCAGCCTCTGTAAGAACCAGTGAGAATTTAGACCAAAGGTGCTATACTTGTGACAATGATCTGAAAAAAGTGGCTCCTTCATGGACAGTACAATTAGATATTCCTCTCACTGCCATATCTGTCACAGGACAGTCAGTTATCTCCTGAGATGACAGCCTTGTACTAACTTGAGGATTCTTGTTATCAGGCACCTTCCATTTAATCCTCTATCTGGCATCTCTTTCAGGAGTAGTGAATGAAAAGACTAAATGTGAGGTTATAATAGCTCATTAAAAAGTGCTTTATCCCTTATGTGGGATAAAACTCATACTGTTATTATTACAGCTGACCATGAAGAGATAGAGAGAAAATATATTTCATGGAATCAGCTGTGAACCTAATAGGATAAAAGTATTCTTGATTTATGATGTGAATTTACCAGTTAAGGAAGCAAAAGATAAAATCACACTTTTCACCACACTTCAAACAAAGGCAATCAAGATGAAACTTTAATACATCTTTCTTTATATTAAAACTTAAAGGGGTGGTTCACCTTCAAACAATTAGTTGTTTTCCGATAGATCACCAGAAATAATGACTTTTCCAATTACAGTGTCACTGTTTTTCTAATATTGAAGTGTCTTTTTGTACCTTCTAAAGCAGCTCTGGGAGGGGGGTCACCGACCCTGTAATCTGTTCTAAATTGATACATTTAGGGCTAGTCCACACGGGGAGATAGCCCTGCGTTTGCGGTCGCGGCGACAAAGCGCCGCGCCAGTCGCCGCGACCGGCGCAGGCGACAGTTTTGTATGGGCGCCTATGTAAAAACGCCTGTGCTAACCACACGAGGCGATGCGCTTTTCAACAGTCGCTTGAAAAAGCCTGGCGAGGCATTTTCAGGCGACTGTTGAAAAGCGCATCGCCTCGTGTGGTTAGCACAGGCGTTTTTACATAGGCGCCCATACAAAACTGTCGCCTGCGCCGGTCGCGGCGACTGGCGCGGCGCTTTGTCGCCGCGACCGCAAACGCAAGGCTATCTCCCCGTGTGGAATAGCCCTTAGTTTACATTTCTTATCTTTGCTGCTGAGCAAAATCTCTGAGTTTCATTACAGGCAGCTGTAAATGTATCAATTAAATGTTGCAACATTATAACAGGTCCGAATCTGCACCTGAATTATTGAGCTGCCAGACAGAAACACCAGAGAAAGGAACATTCAACTTTAAACTTACATTTTGGAAAAACAGTAAAAAATAAACAATGGAAAGTAATTGAAAAAAAAACTTTATTTCTGGGGAACAATCTGAAAACAACTGAACTGGAAAAAGTGTTTGGAAGGTGAGCAACCCTTTTAACTAGTATATGGTACAGAAGCACACTTTTGAATATGATCTCTTACCTTTTACATTTAGCTTGTTCAGTTTTCTGCCGCACAGCTACATAATTTTGCTTAACATACAATTCAGAAGTTTGCTTTTGAAATTAAAAGAAGGTTTCACTGATTTTCAAACAAAACTGTTGATTAAAAAATAGGAATAGGAGTAAAGAACAGGTCACCCTTTCATTAGTGATAGGGTGTGATCGCATACCCCAAAGTCACTTGGATTTCCTGAAAAAAACTTTTGTATGGGTAAAACCTTGAACTCTGCAAAGAAAGATTGATTTTGTGACTTAAGCTACTGTTTAAAGGGTAGGGCATTTTTAGTAGCTTAAGGCACAAAATATCTCAATGTCAATAAATAAATTGATAACGGGTTGAGTGCAGAGGACCTCTATTTGTCGGTAGGAATTTTGTGGTCACAGCCTCATTGCGCCCCTGCTTAAAGGAGAACTAAATAAACCCTTGCCCCATCCAGAAAAAACTAGAAATTAGGAGAAAGGTTTTTCCTCCAATTGAATCCATGAGTTTTCACATAAATCTGGCCTATAATGTGTAATTTAATTGAAATTCTGCATTTTCTGTACAATCATTTATTTTCAGTCACCATATGAACAATATACCATGGAAAGTGATGTTTTTTTTAACATGAATGGTATAACTGAACCTTGAAACATACACAGATCTTCTGTGAATGCATAAACCAAAAGGCCCATTATTTAAAAGAGCAACACTCTCAACCTGCATAATTTTACTATTAATATATTTTACAAACTTTTTGGGGTTAGCTAGCCTCTCACATAATGCACTCCTCATTTCCTACTTTGCCTTCCGGATTGCGGTTTTACAACATTTATATTTATGTGTTTATATTCATTAAATGCAGCGTCTGACTTGCAGTTTTTAAATGACTTTCTCTTCTTTCTTATTAACTTTGTGGCTTAAGCCACATAGGTGCAGATTTGCTAAAGGGCAAAGTGACTAACGCTGGTGAGAATTCGCCAGCGTGACATCATTCAGGCACTTTGATGATTTACTAATGGGCACAGGCGCAACTTCCCTAGTGAAAGAGACAGACACTAGTGATCATTTGCACTCTATCGCCAGGCGAATTTTCGCTCTGGCGAATGGCAGTAATTCCGCAAATTCACTAAGATGCAGATTTTACTGAAAATTACCTCTTTCGACAAACAGCTCAGACTAAGCGAAGTGCATAGGACTATGCAAAGTCCCAAAGAAAACTGGCGTATTTTCCTTTTTTCAGAGTGATAGCCTGCAAAGGTCCGTAAAATTTTTTTAGGGGGGTAACCGGGTTCCCCCCCTCCATTTTCTAACATATGGAACATAAACTATACAGTGGGCTCATGTGCAGGGCATTATAACAACTCTATTTTCTTTATTAAGGTTCCCTGGACTTGTATAATGTAATTATTTGCTGCAACATATACGTCCATGTAACTTTATAATTTTCCGCCTTCTGCAAATTAGGTAACGCTAGTGCATCTTCGCTTTGATTGCCGAAGTAATGCTAGCGAAAATTTGCCAGTGTTCGGCACCCTGGACGCAACTTCGCACTTTAGTGAATTAGTGTTTGCCTGGTGAATTTATGCCATTGTTGCGATTTTCGACTGTTAGGGAATTTGCCCCATAGGGTGCTTCTTGGTGCTTCTACATTTACTTCTTAAGGGAATAAATTGAGAACAGTAATGATTTAGAATTTTAAATTACAACCATTTCTGTTCTGTGTTTGTAGCTGAAAACAAGCTTTTCTGAAATTAAGGGTTTTTGTTGCCCCATTGTATATTTGGTTTTTGCACCAGACATTAAATGAGATCACATTATGGTCACTATTATTGACTATGAAGATTTTCATTCATCCAGGTCATGGTATATCTAGTATAGGTCAATGAAGACGTTTCACTACTCATCCGTGCAGCTTCTTCAGTTCAACTGAATGGTGTGGGAAGTTTTCGTCATATAAACTCTTCCACTAATCCAATCACAATGGCACATTGTAACTCTTCAAAGAGGTGACATCTGAAGAAATTCACAGAGGTGTTGATTCTGTGTAGTAGTGATAGGATTATCCAATGTGTCATGCAACTCCTAGAAAGAGGTGTTACTTGTAAGAGTTGCATGAATGGATGTGTGAAGTGTTCTGAATCCGCCGGGGTACAGATGTTAGATCAGATGTTCTTCAGATGTCACCTCTTTGAAGAGTTACAATGTGCCATTGTGATTGGATTTAATTTTCTAACTTCACCTCATCTTTTATAATAGCTTTTAAATTCTACCTAAAAACAGACACACACCACTTCCTTTCCTATTGCCTTTGAAATGAACTGCCCAGTCATGCAACTCATTCAGCTTTGCTTCCGCCACACCAGTCACATCATATTTTCCCTCGAGTGCCAGACCCTCCAGCTCTCTCATTTTACCAGTCAGACTTCTTGCATTTGCAAACATACATTTAGTACTAGTACCATATTGAACATATGATATGTAGTCCACCCTGTCCTTAACAGTACACCCAACAAAATCTCCTCCCCCATTTTCCCTTCCTTTGCCCACTACCTATTCTAACCTGTCTTCCACAAAATCCTTTACTGACCCCCCCATGCCTAGTTTAAAATCTCCTCCAACCCTCTAGACAATTTGTCCCCCAAAGTAGCTGCACCATCATCATTGAGGTCCAGCCCATCCCTGGCAAAGAGCCTGTAGCCAATTAAAAAATCAGCCCAGTTCTCCAAAACCCTCCTCCCTACACCAATCTCTCAACCATGCATAAATCCACCTTATCTCCCACTCTCTTCTTAACGTTGCTTGTGGCACAGGTAATATCTCAGACAAAACTACATTGGAAGTCCTCGCCCTCAACTTTACACTTAGTTTTTTAAAATCATTCTTGAGGGCTTCACCACCTCCTCTAACTTTGTTATTGGTTCCTATGTGTACCAAGATCACCGGGTTTTCGCCAGCCCCTAGCAATAACCTGTCCACTCTTTCCACCACATGCAGAAACCTAGCACCAGGCAAGCAGCAGACTGTTCGGCATAAAGGATCCTTATGGCAGATTACTCTATCTACCTTCCTAATAATTTAATCCCCTATAACTGCAACCTGCCTATTCTTCTTTGCACTTCCACCACTGCCCTTATTAGAGACACTGCCTCCCAGGGTGCTCTGAGAGTCAGCCTGCTCCATACACAGAGCTGCCCCCCCCCTCTTCAGCCAAAATGGTGAATCTGTTGCTTTGGATGAGCTGTGCAAAATCCCCCTACACTCCATCCCCTACTTCCCCTCTTGACAAACCTGCCTCCCTTATTAGCCTCCACTGTCCCTTCACCCCCACTACACTGGTCTCTGCCAGTGGTTGCCCTGTGAACCTCCTTTCCTCCCCCATGTGTTTCTCTTTCCTAAGTGCTGCAAGTTCCCCCCTTAGAGTCTGCAGTTCAGATTCCAATATGAAAATCCACTGGCAACTCTCACATGTAAATACTGCATAGAACTGCTGCTCCAACAGGCAAGGTTCAACTAAAGCTTACGTCGAGAATATGTGTGAAATGTGTGAGCAGGCAGCGAAATGCAGACATTGAGGCACTGAATGGATATCTTGGACAAATGCTGTTAGGCTCTGAAGACCAAGCCCTGCAGTGTGAATATTTAGAAAGGAAAGAGACTCTGCATAACATAGAACATGTGCAAAGCCATATCCAGTTACTCTACATAATGGATAGTGGCTTGAGATTCTCTGGAGAAGAAGAAGGGGAACCAAAACCAAATCACATGCCTTCTTGCGGAGGACGGCATCCCCCTTGAGGATGCGGAGGCAATCCAGGACAGAGCCCAGTCCTTCTATAAGAACCTTTCTTCTCTGGATCCCATCTCTGGGGTGGGGTGGGCTTCCAGTGGTCAGTGAGGGGAGGAGAGAGAGTTTGAAGAAGCCAATCACTCTGGGTGAACTCTCTCAAGCACTTAGATTCCCCATGATAAATTACCAGTGCTGACCGTAGAGTTCTTCCAGTTGTACTGGGATACTCTGAGACCTGATTTCCATGGGGTTCTAACTGAAGCCCTCAAGACTGGTGGGATGCCCCCATCGGGCAGTGTTATCACTGCTTCCTAAGCAATTTTTGATGTCTTTCTGATCCAAGACTAATTACATTTTGCTCAGAGGGCTGGTCTATCTCTCCCTTTTCTCTCCCTGGATCAAGAGAAAGCATTTGACAGGGTGGATCACTAATATCTTACAGGCACTCTGTAAGTCTAAAGCTTCGGCCCACAGTTTGTAGGCTACCTGAAAACATTGTATGCCTCGGCAGAGTGTTTGGTTAAAATAAACTTGACTGCACCTCTGGCCTTTGGATGAGGAGTTCGGCAAGAATTCCCCTGGATGAGAAAACACTGGGTCTCTGCAGGAGTTTCAAGCCTCCCCTTGAGAGATGGAGGTCAGGGTGTTGTGTGCATACAGTACATTCTCAAGTGCACACCTTTCATCTCCAGCAGATACAGAGATACTTGTATGCAGATCCGTCTCTAAAGTGGTGAACCCTACCATCCAGTTATTATCACCAGGTACTAGTGATGTGCAAATAAATTCGGCAGACACTAATTCACGGAGAATTTCTTCATCTCGCCGCAAGCAAACTAATTTGCGAAACTGCGGCAACAATTTCGCCGGGTCAAAATTATTTGGATGCCCATTGACTTTAATGCATTTGGACCAAATAGTCATGCATATAAAATTTGATGCGCATCAAAATTATTTTGAAGCCCATTGACTTTGATGCGTTTTGCAAATTTTGCGGTAACGGCACAGATTCGCCCATCACAACCAGGTATGCAACATGGGGTATGGTCGGCAGTTTATCATCGTACCTGAAGGATTCCTAAGAAGATAAAAAAAAATAAGCAACAGGCCTCAAAAACAGGTCAAGCTGCTTATGCTTGCTATTATAGAGTTAAATCTTAATACTGCTGAATTGTGATATTGCATTAATTTGGAAAATAGGAACAGAAAGTGTTTGCTGTGGTGTGTGGTTCTTATCAGGAAGCCATGAAACTATCAAGGATATTGAAACACAGTTAATGAAAACAAATGTAAGGTCTGCAAGGACCGCTTACCATGGTGGTCTAGTGGCCAGCGGGGACGCCAGTCGTTCCTCTGGTGGGGACGCCCGCCGCATGGTTCCATTTTCCTTCAGCGCTGGCTTCTCTATGGTGCACGGCAGAGCTTCTGGGGTTATGCGCCGATGTGATGCCGTCATGTCGCTTTGGCGCAAAATTCAAACCTATTTACAGGGACTTCTGTATGAATCACATTGCCCATTGTTAGGTTCAATTTAACTGGTTCCTGGCTGTGTATTCCTAGTGAATCCTTTTTGATAATCCTGGTATTGACCCTTGCTTGCCTGTTTGCCTGAAGCAAGAGCTGAGACCAGGTTGCCTAGCACTGGTTTTGGATTTAGAGTGCCGAACAAAACAGTACAGCGGCCCATGAGAAGAAAGAAAATGGACACTGAAGGTCAAGCTGCTCCACAAACCTCTGAGCTGCTTTTCTCTACCCTCCTACAGTGCCTAGAGGAACGTGACTACATAATTCAAGGCCTGCATTCCCTCTCCAACAGGCTGGATGCAATTCAGCAAGCCTCTACTGTGGTTCCTGAGGGGTCCTCCCCGTCATCTAACCTGGGATGATAGAAATAGTTCACATGAAACCAAAATCCCCTTCCCTTATAAGTTTAGTGGGGATAGGAGTACATTTTCTGGTTTTTTTCAAGTAAGTTTTACCTCAATTTCCCTACTGGTGAGGATGAAGTAAGGTTTGTCCTGGTTAATTACCTCCTTCATCCACTTTGGATGACCTTATGAAATTAGCCATCCAAATTGATAGGAGGCAAAGGGAAAGGCGGGCTGAAGGGGGTACATATTTCCCTACAGTATGTAATACTGATGAAGCACCACCTCGGTTGTCCCCTGAGGAGAGGGCTCGAAGGTGATCCCAGGGTCTGTGTATATATTGCGAGGATAAGGGTCACTTCCTTAAATTTTGTCCTAAGAGGCCAGAAAAACCTCAAAGCCTAAATGGAGATTTCCTCTCCGCAATTTGCCTCAAAAAACTTGGTACCTGTCATTTTGTCCTGGCCTGGGGGGTTCAGTAAAGTTTCCTTGGTGGATTCTGGGGCTGGGGGGAATTTCTTAGATACTGCCTTTACAGAAAGGTATAATGTTCCCCTTACTACCCTTATACCTCCTATGAGAGTTTCAGCAATTGATAAGAGCCCACTCGGGTCAGGTCTGGTAACCCAAAAATCCAAGGCAATGTCCATGTGTATCAACAATATGCATTGTGATAAATTATCTTTTCCCATTTTTGATGGTTCTTCATCTTTGATAATTCTTGGGTTACCCTGGTTACAAGTACACAATCCCCACATTGATTGGTTAACTGGGGAGGTTATTGGGGGATCTAAGTGTAAAGATTCTTGTCTAGTTTCTACTCAAATGATGGCAGTTACTTCCCTAGAGGAACTCTATTCTGTAAAGCAGGGTTCTAAATCTTGTTCTGGGGTACATGGTTCCCTTTCGGCAGCTACGTCCGCTCAAAAAAGAGCAGCCAATGTCTGTCTCAAGCTGCCTAATATGTTTAAGTTATCTAATTTGTTTAATGTTTCCATGTAAAAACCTGCTGTACAATTCCACCAGCAATCATGTCCTCCTTCAGGGTTGGTAAAGGGTCCAATGGCCCCTGCTCGAGGGGGGGGGGTAATGTAAGGTCTGCAAGGACCACTTATCATGGTGGTCTAGTGGCTGCGGGGATGCCCGCAGCATGGTCCAATTTTCCTTCAGCTGCACACATCGGGGTTTATGCGCTGGCATGATGAAGTCACGGCGCTTTGGCATGAAATTCAAACGTATTTGATGGGACTTCTGTATGAATCGCATTGCCTGTTGCTAGGTTCAACTTTGGTTGGTTCCTGGCTGTGTATTCCTAGTGAATCCTGGTATTGACCCCTGCTTGCCTGTTCTGACACTCTGACCTCTCCAAAGCTGACCCTTGCTTGCCTGATTATTCTACGCTCTCCAATCCTGATCCTTGCCCATCTGACCATTCATTGAACTCTGCCTGCACCGACACTGTCTGTCTGACTATTCTTTAATGCTGCTTGTGCTGGCCCAGTCCACGCTTTCCTGTCTGGCCCATCTTCTGAGCTGTGTTGCCTTCCTCATCCGGAACCCTTTGCTCCTCTCTTATTAAGACCTGGTGGTATCCAATTAGTGGAGGGTTCCTCCCGAAGTAAAAGGCAGCTGTTAAAGGCAGAAGCAAGAGCCGAGACCAGGAAGTTTAGCACTGGTTCTGGATTTAAGGTGTCAAACGTGACCACAGCTCAGTGTCTCAAGGATATTATAAGTCTGCAATTTCTACTGCTATCCTACTCTCACTCTTCTGTATTTTCCTCTGATAGAAGGTAACAAATAATGTAAAGTGACAGCACGGAGCAAGGCCCCGGCAGGTGGGTGGGTGGAAATTGTTAACATCCATGAGAAATTGTTAAAGAAATGTTATTTGGTAAGTCAGGCAAACACATGGTTAACATAAAAAATTATAGAATGTGTTACCATGGCTCGTACAGATATGTAAATAAAGAGATGTTCCCTGCCTCCTGATGAAGAATGCAGACAGGCTCAAGTTTCTGCGCAGGCAGCCTAACCTAGGAGATCACTCAAACGCACTGTTTTGCCCATTTTTGCAGCTGTGACAAACTTGTTTTACTTTAATTAAATTCCTTTTAAATTTGTGCATCCTCTGATTAGACTATGATTTCTTGCTTTATTAATGATTCACTTGTTTCCTGTCTTGTAGACACAGGAGTGACCAAATCTTTGCTAAAATCCAAAGATATTGTCTCACCTTTACCTAGGGTTGCCTGTGACATCAGAGGTGGGGCTGATGACACAAGGGGTGGGCCAGTGATGTGAAGGGGTGGGTCTGTGACACAAGGGGGCGACTCAAAGGGGCAAACCTTTGGCGTAGCAGCCCGTGATTGCCCAAAATGTCCAGGAAGCAGGGAACAGGCTTGTGAAAACCGGGCAGGTATTTTCAAACCGGACAGCAGGTGTAAAAACCTGACTGTCTGCTTCAAAACCGGACAGTTGGCAACCCTACCTTTACCTCTGTTATGCTCTATTGTATTACCAATTACTCAGAATTAATCAGACCTCTTTTACAGAACTCTTGCTCCAATAGGGTACCAGTGATTCACCCCTTATTTGGTCTCATGATGCCAACAAGTGTTTCTATGCTTTATGAGATGCCCTGCAACAGGTCCCTGCCTGACTAATTTAAGCCTTCTACTCTGTACTGTCATGAGCAAAATGGACATGCCATGGGAATTCTAACGCAATTACATATGGACAAGCAAAGACCTATTGATATTATAGCTACCACCTTGATTCTGTTGCTAGGGGCCTGCCAGGATGCCTTTGTGCCCTTACTGCAGCAGCTTTGTACTGGCCAACAAGCTCACTCTGTATTGCCCATATTCTTTGTACACATTATTGAACTCAGCTCATACTAGGCATTTGTCGATAGCACACCTCTCTAACTATGAACTTGCTTTGTTATCCAATATGACCTTCACTGTAAAAAAAAAAAATTAAGAAGAATGTACCACTCTTAATCCAGTTATTCTATTTGTTTCAAACAGTAGCTTGCAGCCTGATGCCTTTGAGGAAGTTGATGGACATGATTGCTCTAAGTTTATGGATGTTACTTTGCTTCCTCGTCCAGACTAATGGAACTTTGCTTTTCCAGACCCTCATATTGACTTGTTTGTTGATAGTAGTTGTATACAAGCTAGTAATGGTTCCTTACTTGCTTCATATGCTGTTGTTTCTTCCCTCCCAGGTCATCACCAAATTGTTCCTTTGCACAAGCTACAGAAATGATTATTCTCATTCGTGCATCCAAGATTTCAAAAAACTTGTTTGTTAACATTTACTTTGTGAATGCATATGCAGTGAGGGTTGCTTGTTCCTTTGCCCAACTTTGGAAAGAGCGAAGGATCTCTACCTCCTCTGGCAAACATATTGCCCATTATAACCTTGTCAGTGATTTGTTTGGAACAATGTTACTCGCTAAAGTTGTTGCATTCCTAAAATGCCAAGCTCATACCAATGGCTATAAATACAATTTTATAGGTAATTCCCATGCTGATACTAGTGCTAAAGTAGTACAGAAAACATACCTCATTTATTTTTTCCACTACTCCTAGCCCTCCACTTAATGACACTAGTGTCCCTGTTCACGTGTCTCTTCAACATCTTATTTCTGCCCATGAAACATCTCATAAACAAATTTTGGTCTGTCCCTGGGTTTTCCTCTGTTGCTCAGAGGATCATAGATGTTTGTTCCATATATCAAGAATACAATATAGGCCAAGCTGTTCCTAACATGACTAGCCATTTGCCACTAACTGAAGTTCCATTTCAAATAATATAAATTGATTACATTGAAATTACACCATTCCAACTGTACAAAAATGTTTCTCGCTTGTGTTGATTTGTTTTCGAATTGGCCTGAAGCATTTCCAGTGGTAAAGGCAGATGCCACAAGCACATTCAAGATACTAATTAGAGAGATTTGGTATGCCCCAGGTAATTAGCTCAGACAGGGGTACACATCTTGAAAATACATTAAAAGCCAGAGGGCCCACCCTCTAGTTTTAGCCTCCATGCGGTCTAACCCATTGGCAAAACTTGGTTTGTTCGGTACAAAATATTGTTTGGCAGGATAATGACTACTGATGTTTCAATTACCATCCCTGTAGAACTCAGAACCCACAGTGATAATATAGTGCAATACTGCATACAACTGTCTAATAGCTTGTCTATTATTAAATCACAAGTCATTGTTGCTCAGCCGACCCACGTCAACTATCAGGCACATGAGCTCCAGCCTGGAGACTGGGTGTACTTTAAACAGCATTCCCGTAATGTACGCCCCGGAACCATGCTGGAAGGGTCAGTTCGAAGTCCTACTTATGTCACAGGGTAAAGACTGATGGGTACATGCCTCTCAATGCAAGAAGGTAAGTACTGATACACTAATTTGCAAAGAGAAAGACCTGCCTGCTACTTTTAAATACAGCCCTCCACGAACCAGAATGAAGACCCAACTTGAGCAAATCAAAAAGTTGGAAGACTCTACGCCACAAAGCATATCAAACAATAAGACTAAGAACTATCACTCAAATTGACCTTGACACTGATTACAAGCCAAAGGAATTCAATGAAGAAGACCATCAGATCTGTTAAGACCAGAAGCTGGGTAGTGGTGACATGGGTGGTGCTATTGGATAGTGGTTGTAGTAATTTGTTAACGGTGGTCCTGATAAGTTCTGAGAGTAGTTCATTCCCCTGCCACAGCATGGTTTCCACTACTGTCAGGGTGAGTAAGGCTTTGAATCTCACAGATTGCTGGTTCTGCGCTGCTATACCACATAGTGAGGGAGTTTCGTCTTTATCTGTTTTAGTGACTGTAATAATGTATGTAACAATAGTGCATGAAAGCCCATTCCATACAGCAATCAGGAATAATCTTCCCCAAAAGGTAGAAGTTATCATAACCCAATCAAGACCTGTTATTCTTCCTGACATAACCAAATAAAGGTAGTATGGTGATATCCATCTCCACAGGGGTGAGATGTTAAGATCAAAAAAATAAGCAACAGGCCTCAAGTCCTTTGATGATTATGTCGCAGGACTGAGGTGGCAGCCCCCTTGACTTGTTGCCTAGGGGGTTGGGAATGCAGCAGATCTACGTGCTTGGCAGTTAAAGGGTTAAGAAAAATCCTTCTCTTCAACAGTAAATAAGATGGAATATGAAATCAAACAGTGTATCAAATGTACAACATAGAACGTAATATATTGTTTACAATACCCTCGTGGCCTGCAATATATTGGCAAAACAAATAGAATGTTAAGGGACCAAATTATAGGACACATAAATAATATTGAAAAGGGGCAAGAAACCCACATGGAAAAAATGCTGTAGGTTTGTTTTTTTGGAGATAGAACAAGTGAATAATAAATGGGGGGAGATCTAATATGAGCCACATGACAATGCAAGAGCAAGTGGAAGTAAGCTATGGAGACTCTTTGCCGAAAAGGCTTGACCACTGACATAAAATTAAGTGATTTTCTGTAAAAAGTAAAATCCAGTTGTCTTTGGTCAAATTAATCTCCCTCCTTCAAAAATAAAAACAACATTTTTCTTAAAGGTTTTCCTATCTTCCAAAAAATAGGCTACTAAAAAGGTTCTGTCTGTTAAAAGAATAAAATAATTAATGTTAAAGGAAAACTAAAGTCTAAAATAGAATAATGCTAGAAATGCTGTATATTGTATACCAAACATAAACATGAGTTTACTGCACCAGAAGCCTAATTAAACAAATTATTTAACTGAAAAATAAACTTATATCCAATATATCTGAGGATTGAGAACAAAAAGGGAAAGGACCGCTACTTCTCACCGCATTCCTAACCAGGTGCTCAGTCAAGCAGGATCCCCACTGCCAACTTCCAATGACTCAAAACAGGTAGACGGCACTTCTGGAATAGGTTTTATTGGGGTTGCTGCTGTAAAACCTAACGCATTTCGGGAGTAAATCCCTTAATCATATCCCTATGATTAAGGGATTTACTCCCGAAACGCGTTAGGTTTTACAGCAGCAACCCCAATAAAACCTATTACAGAAGTGCCGTCTACCTGTTTTGAGTCATTGATATATCCAATATACTTCAATTAAAAATCTGTACAGTTTTTATAAGGAACCTGACTTTATGCAGTGAAATTCCAACTTCATATACTTGCTCTGACGTCTGACGTTTCCTATCTGCAGCAGTGAAAGCAAGTAAATGAAGGGAGAATTTCACTGCATACAGTCAGGTTTCTCAAAAACAGTAGACATCCTTTAATTAAGTATATAGGAGATTTTCTTTTTCATTAAAGAAAGTAAAAATGGGATTTAATTTGTTTGCCTTTAAATCCCCTTTAATTTAAAAAAAAAGAAAATTTTATATATAAGGATGTCCAAATAATTTATTATGATTTTTTATACTTGATATAATTTATTGTTGAACTATTTATACATAATTAGTAAGCAATATATTTCTTGTAACCATTTTCAGACTTAATAAAGGTGCTTTTGTAAAGTAAGTGCTGAGAATCTCTTTTCTAATAAGAGTGAGTAGAGAATAGAGTATAGAATAGTGCACAGATAAGGATGCTTCAAACAGTTAAAGGGGTCTAAGAATGAATGGTTACAGCTATGATTAAAAACAGTACGTACTGTATGCATACTGAAGCCTCCAAGTCGCATAGATGAAATGCAACAAAGCAGAGTCTGTGACGCCATCCGGGTGGAAGCAGACCAAAAATGGATTGGTTGATTAGCAATTTTAACTTATTTAACTTATTTATGTATGCAATTTTTATTGAAAAATAATGTTTATTAAAGGTTTACACAATATAAAGCCATATTGAAAATATATGAATATATGAAAAACTGAGAATTGAAAATACAGAAGAAGGGATTTATTTATAGCATACTGTATATCATTCAGGCAAAGACCCATGTGTCTTGTGGATTCTTGGTATAGGGAGTACGTTCTTAGACATTCTCCTGTTGTCCCAATTTTCCCCCACCTCCCTGTAACATATGTAACATCCTGACCTCCCTGGTGCCAAGGTTGTACCGTCTTACCAAATACCAGTGCAGGTCCTGAGTCCCCTTTGCAAGGTGAAAGGGTACTGGGAAGTTCCTCTCTTGCCAGTGCCTCCACCAAATAGGATCTGGGAATACACCTGTGGGTGGCCCCATTAGGAAAACAGTAATATATACACACACAGTGCTGTATAACAATATCAATTTTATGCAAGATTAAAGGCAAAGTAAAGATTCAGTTTAATCATATGTATTCACTTAGCATGCCCCTCTACCCTGGGGAACCTGTGACAGTCCCATCCTTGCACCTCCCTGCCAGGCAAAGTCCCACACTATTCCTTTGGCAGATAAAGAGTGTTCTGTTTCAACCTACTGTCCTTAGTCATAGTTCCCTTAGATCTGGGCCAGGACCTTTACAGGACACAACTCACTGTTATTAGCAGATTTCCACAGACAGTTGAACTCACTGACACACGGACTGACACAAATAGACAGATTTTGCTGTAGTTTATTCCAAAACTGATGAAAACCTTCCATACAATGATCAAACCAGTAGGTCAGAGAATATTTTCTTAACCAGGGTTGGATAGTCAGTTAAAGAGCACCTAAAATGGCTGCTAACTGTAAACTAGGACCAGTTGAAGAGGGAGGGGGGTTAAGGGTCACAGCAGCTTCCTGGACTACATGGAGAGGTGAAAGACAAATAGAGAAAAATGCAGCACACAACAATAACAATAATATAAAGACAAGTTGTGTGTAACATAACACTCCCCTTCTGAAATTTTTAGATTTTACAATAAATAAATATTAAATAACTAAATTCCATAAATATGGGGATTCCTGTACTTCAGGGACCTGTAACAAGGTAGAGAGTGAGAAAACAACAAAAAAGCATGCATAGCAATACGGCATTAAAGTCCTTTGCAGGCATCTTGAGTTCATATCATCAGGATCTGAATCCTCAATCCTCAGGGTGCTTAGGCGTAAGGTGAAGTAAAGACTTTTTGATATGATCTGATATACTCTTGATATGAGTAAGACTAATTCAGTAACAAGTCTGAAGAAATCCAGGTAGTGTCACCTTACTTCTACTTTTTGTATCTCCCCACCATCGCTAGGTAAGTCTTTGAAAGTCTGATGAGTCATTCATTTTGATGAACGAGATCCCTAGTAGGTGAGGCTTCACCTTTGCGATTTGTTTAGAATCCACAAAATGCAAGTACTGCATTCTCCAGTTGTTTAGAAGCACATTGGAAAGATGACAGATATGCTTCCATTGACGTCCACAGAGTCTGCTGCAATGAAAATGTCCTTGAGGAATCTCTTGTGTCAGTAGAGTATTGAGAATCAGCAATGTTGGAAGATATGGGTAAATCAGTTCAAAGGTGTCTTCTGCCAAACACAAAGAATTGTTCTTTTGGGAAAAGTCTGGAGCTGACAAACACTTTGCTTTACTGCTGTGACTTGTAGCAGATGTTAATCTTGAGGTAAAGTCTGCTGGGATAAGTGCAGTGGAGATGTTGTGCACTGATAAGGGGCTGTCCCAGCTATGGATTTCTGTAGTCAGTTCCCTATACAGTAGTTTACACTGAAAGTTGACTGAAGCCACTAAGCCAAGTGGGTCATAGAAGTTATCCATTACTGATAAGACTCCATGTGTAGTGAAGGGCATGGTGCAAGTAGACACCTGGTACATAGATGCATATTTCTGGATATCCCAAAGCAAGTCAATATTATGGTGCACAGAAGGAAGGGCTGTAATTAACACCAATGCTTCTTCTGAAACAGATGAGGCTAGAGATTGCTTGTTGCCTATTTTCAGGCAAATGTTGCCTTTGTGTGCAGTAAGATAAAGGGGCTACCCAGCTGTTGGACTTATCCTGAAGGAATTCTTTATTCTCAGTTGTGAGCACTATTTTGCTGTCATTGCTGGTTGTTCTGGTTGAAGCTTGAACATAGTGCTACTGAGAGTGTCTCCCTGAGACTGGTGAAAATTCACACTACTATGTGTGATGTGCTGAAACTCAGAGTTGCTTTCAAGTCTTTCTTTCACACAGTAATGGTGTGGACATGGTCAGGCATGCTCCAGGCTGTTTTGCCGCCTGAGGCAGCGTTGGAAATGCCTCCCCCCCGCATCGCCAGGGCAGAGAGCGAAATTGCGCTTTCTGCACAAGAAAATCTGAATTTCCAGTTTAAACCGGGAATTCGGCTTTTAAAGTTACAAGGAGCGGCTTTTTGCTGCCCATTGTAACTTCTGGGGAGATGCCGCATGAGACAAGGTACTCACTTTGCCTCATGGCAGAAACGCCCCTGGACATGGTTCAAAAGAAGTATTACACACATAAGTGGATTCCTTTCTTCTCTGGTCTGATCTGTGCTCTCCCTGCCTTGCTTTGCCACAGGAGAGTTATCAGACAACATGGAGGAACTGTGATGTGAAGTGGATGAAGTGCTTGTACATGAACATCACTGTTGCATTCTATGCACTTTATAGTTGCCTTACAGTCTTTGGCAAGGTGTTCTGTGGAGGCATAGCATTTGAAGCAGACCCCAAATTTCTTTAAAAATTCCTTGCACTCTTGCAGGGTTTTTTTCCTGAAACCAATACATTTCCTGAGCGGATGTGGCTTGTTACATAAAGGGCACTGACAATTTGGGTAGGAAAAGGGAGTAAATGCAACTTGATTCTTTTCCTTGTACTTTGACCCAAGCAATGCCCACCATTCCTGGATACTGTATGGCAGCTTGGAAACTATAGGGTCGACTCCGCGTGCAGTGTAGAGATAACTGAGGCCAGGGAGATGGAGCCTTGGAGAGTTGGAGCTCCTAAAGAAGATCTCTGAGCTCTTGAAACTTTAGGTTTAGCATATTGGGGACATAGCCACCTGACCAGCAAATCAAATTCTTCTGTAGCTTTGATGTCTAGATCACTAATCGTGGCCTTAAAGGTGAATTTCCAGCCTCTATAATTTTCGGGTTTGTCAGCAAACTTAGTGAGGCCTGTCTTATCAATTTCTTTGTGAAGCATATATTTAGCAAACTGTGAAAAGTCTACATTTCCAGACCTTGGATTTATGGCTTCAGGTGAATCAGAGTTGGAAACAAAGGCTGGTGCATAAGCATACAACTTTGGCACAGGTTCAGATTTCATGGATTTGTTGGATCACTGAGGGTAACTTACAGAAACAGACAGGGCGATATTAAGTGCTGTAGATTACAGTGGGTGACACTGAAATATAAGTGCCAGTTCAGGTATAATGCAAGTGCTCTGAGAGGTAGTCTTTGAGTTTAGTTCTGAAGACTGAGGGATGATTCTTTCTGTCTGATTTCAGGATTGGCATTTCAAATATGAGAAGCAACAAGACAGAAGGGTTTAAGGCAGGAAACAGCAGTAGTAATGGGAGGTGCGTCCAAGTGGTTGCTCTGAGAGGAACAGAGAATGTAGCCTGGAACATACGAAGAGATGAGATATAGTTGTGTGCAGAGGAATGAAGGGTTTTGAAGGTTATTTGGAGGAGTTTGTAAGCTATTCTTTGTTTTATGGGAAGCCATGATAAGGACATGGTGACTTGAGGATAAGCAGGGGAGGGGTGTATACCCTCTTAATATAGTAAGTTAGGTTGAAAAAAGACACACGTCTGTCAAGTTCAACCTTTTAAATCTATGTTTATCATCTTGGATGAGAGCAGGAGAATTCTGGCAGCAGTATTTAACATGGACTGTAGAGGGGATAGATGGAGGTTAGGGAGGCCAGTTAGTAGGAAGTTACAGTAATTGTTGGGATAGGATGAGAGCATGTATGAGCATCTTAGATGAAGCAGGTGAAAGAAAAGGACAGATTTTAGGTAATATTGCATAAGAAAAAGTGACAGGTTTTGACAGTGGTGTTAACATGATCAGATGAGGAGAGAAGAGAGTCAAAGATTGCCCCAAACAGCATGCTGAGTTGACAAAGTTAATAAGTGTGCCATCAATAGAGCTAGTAAATGGGGGAGTAGGGCACGGCTTAGGTGGAAAGATGAATTATTCAGTTTTTGTTTGGATGAGTCTGAGGTGACGTTGGTTCATCCAGTTGGAGATTGCTATAAGGCAGTTAGAAATTTGAGCCCCTTTTTCAGCTGGTAATAAAGAGATAGATAAATATATTTGGGTATCAGCATACAGATGATAATTAAAGCCAAATGAGTGGGGGGAAAACAGGGAGAACAACAAGAAACAAATTCAAAGCTTGCACTTTGAACTTGATGGACTTTGTCTTTTTTCAGACCGAGTTAACTATGTAGCTATGTAACTATGTACATTGAGTGGAACTGGAGATGAGGTTTCTTTAGCATAAGAGACAGTAAATGATTGGTCAAAGGTAAGAAAGTTAGAATAAAAGTAAGAAGAGAGACAAAATACAGCTTGGTTATGGATACCAAGCGATGTAGTGCACAAAAGTATCACATACAGTATCTGCCATAGTGGTCAGTATGCACCTCAGTTAACTCAAATGGTAAGTTTTTTTTATCAGTATGTGACATGAGATGAGAATGTGGAATGGTGCATATGGGCAACCCAATTTCTTTTGAGAGCTAGTAGTCTCTGTCTACTGTGTCCAAAGATTTAGATTTTGGGGGGGGGGGTATTTCTTTGAATAATTGATCTTGAATTAGAGTTAAGGTCTCTGACATGCATGGATATTATTCTAACTGACTACATAAATCAGTGAGAGTATAGGTATGGGATCCATTATCAGGAAACCAGTATCCAGAAATCTCCAAATTACAGAAAGGCCATCTCCCATAGACTCCATTATAAACAAATAATCCACATTTTTAAAAATGATTTCCCTTTTCTCTGTAATAATTAAACAGTACATTGTACTTGATCCAAACTAAGATATAATTAATCCTTATTTGAAGCAAACCCATCCTATTGGGTTATTTAATGTTTATATAATTTTATAGAAGACTTAAGGGATGAAGATCCAAATTACGGAAAACCCTAGGTCTCGAGCATTCTGGCTAAAAGGCTCCATACCTGTATACAGTATGTGTCTGTGAAATCCAGTAAAGGAGAAAGAAGGCAGGTGAGGGGAAACTATATAAAAAGCCTGAAAAACACCCTAGCTGTCAAATAACTTGCTAAGTCTCAGATCCCTTGAACGTGAACATGTAACAATTAATGGAGGTAGGTGGGCAGGTGTAGCAGCAGTATCACTATGAGTTTATAATGGGACAGTATGAGTAAGTAAGGGTGGGTGGTAGTAGTTGCAAAGCATGAGATCTCAGTTTTGTGTATTTCAGTATAAGTGTACTGTAAAGGTCCCCCATGATTTATGGAAGCAAAAATCAGACAGATTTTGCTGTAGTTTATTCCAAAACTGATGAAAACTTCCATACAATGATCAAACCAGTAGGTCAGAGAATATTTTCTTAACCAAGGTTGGATAGTCAGTTAAAGAGCACCTAAAATGGTTGCTAACTGTAAACTGGGAACAGTTGAAATGGGGAGGGGGGTTAAGGGTCACAGCAGCTTCCTGGACTACAGGGAGAGGCGAAAGACAAATAGAGAAAGATGCAGCACACAACAATATCAATAATATATGTGTGTAACATAACAAAGAGTCTCAGTCCCTTTTCCCCAAAGAGCACTATTGTTCCCAGGTAGTGCTAGCTGCCCAAATACCTTTCCCACTGGACAAGGTATTTGCTCCCATGTGGTAGGCACACACAAAGCCTGTATCACAACAGGAGACACGCTGGATCCTTTCCTTTTCGCTACCCTCCCACAGGCAGACTCATCTGGGGGCTCACACAAAGCTGGCAGGCTGACACAGAGAGCTGGAACAGGCATCCACATGATGACATCCTCAAAGGCTCCAAGCTCTGCTGGCCGAGCACACAACTTGCTTTATTCTCTGCAGCTTAGCCATAGTTGCAACTAATTATATCTATCTTACGCACCGCTGTGCATGGCTTTGTAAGCTTCTATAATTTTAAATAGTAGTGTGCGCTGCCGACATATATACAGCTTAGCTATAGTTCCCAGCACTGTCCATAGCGCAAGTCCAGGTTTTGAATTTAGGAGCTTTAGACCCTCCTGGTTTAGCTCCCAGACTTGGGGCTGCCACACAACAGACATCCAGGGGCTCCTGCCCCTACATCTTTACAGTAGCCTCTGTCCACCCTCTCTCAGTAAAAGTGAAAGCAGGAATGGCTGTGAGCACATGGCTCTTCTATATATCCAAAGGTGGTGCAGCAGCAACACCTTGTGACACCCTCCGGTATCTGCCAAACATGCTGCACAGGGACAAGGTCTCCAACCCCTCCAAGACTCTAGGAGACCCTGTAGCTACACAGGCAGGAGATTTTCACCTGTAGCTACACAGGCAGGAGATTTTCACCATGTGGATCAGACAGTAAGTAGGTAGGTTCAGCCAATGAGGGTCTCTCTGTAAGGCCAAAAGGCCTTAGAGGTAGTGAGGACCAAGGGAGGAGTTAGCAAAAGTCCAAGTTCGCGGTACAGATTGGGATGAGACGAAAGAATGGTCAAACAGGCAACAATATCAGTCCAGGCAGAAGAGGTTCAATGTCGAAGAATCCAGGCAAGAGGTCGGTACACAATAAGCAAGAATATCACAAGAACACACCCAGGAATAGCAAGCTAAAACCTATAATTGGGCACTGATGACTTTCCAGAGTTCCTTCTTATAGGGCCAGATTTGGCGCCAATTTTGGACGCATCGGCGTCATGACGTGTGCGCGGACGCGCTGGCGTCAGCGACCGACGCGCTGACGTATGCGACCGACGCCGGCGCCAATTATTGATGCCGACGCCCATTCCGTCGCCGGCGACCAATCCGAGTGCGGGAAGAGGTCGGCGTCATCCGGCTGCGTCCGTGAGGAACCAGGGAGCCACCATCTTGGACGTCATCTTGGTCACCATTTTGGGATCCCAGCTCAGACTCCATTACACTCTCAAAATGGGTGTTTTTACTTGGAGTGCCAAAAGTTAGGCATCCCCAAGGAGAAATCTGCACTGGCCCGGCAAAATTCCAGAGAACACCACAGAGCAATTGCCTTCCTGCTTCTTCTTTCTTCAAATTTCCTGGGGCAGATGCATGCGCAATAGAACGTTATACTGAGAATGGACAGCTGCAAGAAGAAAGAAGAATCCAGAAAATGATCACTCCATGGTGCTTGCTGGAATTACCAGGGGTTGATGCAGGGGTGTCAGGTAAGTAAATGGAATCACTTGTGGGTGCCTAACTTTTGGCACCCCTAAGTAAAAAATGCTTTAAACCTTTGGTCCTGTGATTGGACTCTTATTTAAGGGATTCTGGCCATTTGTTGGAATGATTGTCTGAAGTAGTATGGCTGAACACATATTGTTGGATTTCTATGGATGTCAAGTCCTAATATTCCTCAATACCACATAATTTGGGTTTACAGGCTATCACAGAGACACTTATGAATTCACAATAGTAAATGTCATGGGCCTTACTTACGTGTCTCCTGACATGGGCATTGGTTTCAGTCAGAGGGCTTAGTCCTCCCCCGCCATTAGCTTTAAAAGAGAGAGATTGTCTAGACCACAGCCCTGGTTCCACTGCCTTAATCCTCCCCTGCTTATGATTTTTAAGAGAGAGATTGCCCAGACCAACACCCACTTTTTAAAAGCCTTAGATCAACATTTAAAGGGATGGGTCTGGGGGTGCTACAACCACATGGAAGCTTGGCCTGCAGCATAACTGCAAGACTTCCGACAGAATAAATCTGCTACAATACAAAATGCAAAAAAGGGGGTTGTGGGTGCACTCCAAGACCAAGCAAAAATATATTTAAATACAATGGAAGTGCTACAGATCTGGTCAAATTACCTACATACATAGAGAAAAAGGATTGATCATAATCAAGCTAGTATATAAGCAAGTTCATGTATTTACAAAAACAGGGGTTATTAGTTACAAAGTCATGATCATAAAATCGGTAAGTCAGCATACATCGCCAAGGCAAAGCCCATATGGTGGTCTCTGACACCATGCGTGGATGACAATTTTCTACATCAATTTTGTCATTCAAAGAAAAACTTTTTTTTAATTTTTTTTTTTAATACCGCTTAAAAATGTGATTCATGGACTCCTATTTTCAAAACTTACATTTGAAACAACGTAGGGGGTTACATAGTTACATAGTTAAATTGGGTTGAAAAAAGTTCCATCAAGTTCAACCTCTCCAAATGAAAACCCAGCATCCATACACACACACCTACTACTACTACTACTACTACTACTACTACTACTACTACTACTACTACTACTACTACTACTACTACTACTACTACTACTACTACTACTACTACTACTACTACTACTACTACTACTACTACTACTACTACTACTACTACTACTACTACTACTACTACTACTACTACTACTACTACTACTACTACTACTACTACTACTTTTACATAATTTTTTACATACTACTACTTTTTACATAAATTCTATATACCCATACCTATACTAAATATAGAGCTTAGTATCACAATCTTTCCAAAAAATCATCCAAGCCATTCTTCTTCTAAGGCATTAACTGAATCAGCCATCACAATATCACCCGGCAGTGCATTCCACAACCACACTGTCCTGACTGTGAAGAACCCCCTACATTGCTTCAAATGAAAGTTCTTTTCTTCTAGTCTAAAGGGGTGGCCTCTGGTACGGTGATCCACTTTATGGGTAAAAAGGTCCCCTGCTATTTGTCTATAATGTCCTCTGATGTACTTGTAAAGTGTAATCATGTCCCCTCGCAAGCGCCTTTTTTCCAGAGAAAACAACCCCAACCATGACAGACTACCCTCTTCACAGTCAGGACAGTGAGGTTGTGAAATGCACAGCGCCGGATTTCAATGTCGGGCGCCCCTAGGCCGCGCGGTTGAACTTGATGGACTTTGTCTTTTTTCAACCCGATTTAACTATGTAACTAACTATGTAACTAACTATTTACCGCCGGTCATTGTATTGAAGGCTGGCACCTTCCTAACCCCCCCTTATTTTGGATATTGTATTGTACTTGGTTTATTCTGCCGGAAGTCTAGCAGCTTTACTGCAGGCCAAGCTTTTATGTGGTTGTATCACCCCTATACTCGTCCCTTTAAATGGTTGTCCCAGTGGGTGTTGGTCTGGACAGTCTCTCTCTCCACAAGCGGGGGAGGATTAAACCAGTGGAACCAGGGTTGTGGTCTAGGCAATCTCTCTCTCTCTTTTAAAAGCTAATGACAGGGGAGGACTAAGCCCTCTGACTGAAACCAATGCCCATATCAGAAGACACTTTTCCAGGAAAGGCTAATATGCAGGGAGGTGCCGGCCTTTGAGCACTGTGATCAGAGGTAAAGAGTTAGGAATGTGCCAGCCTTCAATAGTATGAGCGGAGGTAAATAGTTAGGGGACCACCATATGGGGTTTGCCTCGGTGTGGTATGGTGGCTTACCAATTTTATGATCATGACTTTGTAACGAATAATCCCTGTTTTTGTAAATACATGCACTTGCATAGATACTAGATTTATTGTGAGACAGGGAACCAGGGAATGTGCATTGATCAACCCCCTTGTTTTTCTCTATAGTTACATAGTTACATTGTTAAATCAGGTTGAAAAAAGACAAAATCCATGAAGTTAAACCCCTCCCAATGAAAACCCAGCTTAGTATCACAATAGCCTTTGGTACCGCCTTTCAAAGAAATCATTCAATCCACTCTTAAAGGCATTAAAAGAATCAGCCATCACCCGGCAGTGCATTCCACAACCTCACTGTCCTCACTGTGAAATTAAACATCTTTTCTTCTAGTCTGAAGGGGTGGCCTCAGGTGCAGTTATCATCTTTATGATTAAAAAAGTCCCCTGCTATTTGTCTATAATGTCCTCTAATGTACTTGAAAAGTGTAATCATGTCCCCTCACAAGCGCCTTTTTTCCAGAGAACACAGCCCTAACCTTAACAGTCTACCCTCATAAGTTTTCCATCCATCTAGCAAGTTTAGTTTCACGTCTTTGAACTCTCTCCAGCTCATTTATATTTCTCTTAAAGGGATCCTGTCATGGGAAAACATGTTTCTTCCAAAAACGCATCTGTTAATAGTGCTACTCCAGCAGAATTCTGCACTGAAATCCATTTCTCAAAAGAGCAAACAGATTTTTTTATATTCAATTTTGAAATCTGACATGGGGCTAGACATTTTGTCAATTTCCCAGCGCCCCTGGTCATGTGACTGGTGCCTGCACTGTAGGAGAGAAGTGCTTACTGACAGGCTGCTGTTTTTCCTTCTCAATGTAACTGAATGTGTCTCAGTGAGACATGGGTTTTTACTATTGAGTGTTTGTTCTTAGATCTACCAGGCAGCTGTTATCTTGTGTTAGGGAATTTTATTTAAAAATATTCAGATTTACAATAAATCAAACAAGAAAAAAGTTACAATCAGTCACATATTACATTTTTCATATTAAATTTCAACAAGAAAAACAAAGTCCTTCCCACATTTTTTTATGTGTCTCTGAAATTCCAAATTCTTTTGATTTAATAAAAGTTACATCTCTACCTCTGTTACTGCTTCTACTGATATTTCAATGTGACTTGTAGTCATTCTGCACTTCATGTGCCACAGGTGATATCGTAATACTGCAATAATGATGTACAAAGTGTTTTTTGTTTCTTCCAAAATTCTGCAAAATCGAAATCTTTTATTAGATTTAGGTTCATACGTCTTGCCACTTTTCCTCTTAATGAGCTCGAAACTGGACAATCTACAAGAAAATGCTCTTGAGATTCATCTACTTTACATCCCCATGGACACTCTCTGTCTACCACATTGAGGTATTTTAAATTGCCTCTCACATACATCTTGCCCTGTAACGACAGCCATGCAGTGTCCAAAATTTCCTTGGCATTCTTTTATGTGTAAGGAACTTAATACTTTCTGCCAAAGTCTCTTCTGGGCAATCTTTTACTCCGATTGGAGATGCAAAATGTAAGTCTATAACTTTCCAATAGAGCAATTTTCTATGCAATGATCTTAATTCATCAGAATTGATCTTCCATTTTTTTTTACTGTTTTAACTGCTTGCTGCAGATAAGTGGGAACAAGGCCTCCTCTTATCCTTACCTCTTTCACTCTACCACCGAGTAGCCAATCTTTGATAAAAGGTGTTGGCCAATCTCTTACACTGACTTCCCACAGAGACTCTTTCCCCTGCAACACCCCTCCAAAGTTAAACTTCAGAAAGATGGTGCAGAAGAATACCACAGGACACGGCATGTCCAACCCTCCCTTTTTCTTCTGCAGGAAAGTAATCCCTCTTTTTACTGGGTTGAGCCTACTCCCCCAAAGCATTTGGAAGAAGAGGCTCTGGATCCGGGCATAGAAAGATTCTGGCAACAAGAAGACATAAGAGACGAAAAGGAAGAGCAAAATCAAGAAAGTCTTAATAATGTCAATCCTTTCTCTATAGGTCAGCTTCCAAGCCTTCCAACGCTGAATTTTGCCAGACCAGTATTCAGTTTTTCTTCCCAATTTCCCTTATCAAGATCTCCCTTCCCAAATTTGATCCCTAAGATTTTAACTAGATATGAGGCTACTGGGAATTTCTCAAGTCTAAAACTTGGTTCCCCGTCTAAACTCCAAAAAGCTTCTGATTTTTCATGATTGATCTGAGACCCTGAGGCCTCAGAATAGCTTCTGATACACTCCAAAACCTTTCCCTCCTCCTCAGGTTTTGATATTACTAGAGTTATATCATCCACGTAGGCGAGGGACTTAATGGATTGGCCCAGTGGAAACCGAACACCCCCAAGCCCACACTCCTGCAGTCTCCCCAAGAAAGGATCCAAAGAGAAAACATACAGGAGCAGGTTCCACAGGCACCCCTGTCTCCCACCAGCCTTCACCGAAAAGTCCTTGCTTTTCCAACCATTAATCAATGGAAAGCTTTTTGCCTCTTTATACAGTACTTTAATCCAGTTTATGAATTGTTCCGGAATACTGTATCTGTGCAAAACTGCCCATAGATATTCATGATTGACTTTATCAAAGGTTTTAGCTTGGTCTAAAGACAGAAAGTATCTACCCCACTTCCAAGCTTTACATCTCTCCAGTGCTTCCCTTAGTGAAAGAATAGCCCCAAAAATACTGCTACCTTCTATTGAGCAGAATTGAGATGCAGATAAGAGAGGACCTGCCACCGCACCCAACCTCTGTGAAAGTATGGTCAGACCCACATGGTCAGAGAATTCAACTCCTAGCTCTCTAAAGTTAGAATGAACTCCACCTTTTTTAACAAATATAAAGTCTATCCTACTGCTTCTCTGACCGCATCTGTATGTATGGAGGCCTTCCCTCCCATTGCAAGTAGCCACATCTTCCATACCTGCATCAGAGATCAAGTTTCTAAAAAATAAACTTTCATATTTATTAATTTTGCCAGTTCTATCCTTTTCTCCTAAGACTTGATTAAAGTCTCCTGCGAATATTATTGGGATGGATGAGAAAAGGAATGGCTTGATTTCTTTCAATAATGACCTTCTTTCATAAATTGTATATGGCCCATACACATTGATAAGTCTAATCAATTTATTTTCAAATGAAATATACAATATTAGACATCTGCCCATTGAAACATCAATTATTTTTATAACAATTACATGCCTGTTGCCTTTAAATAGAATGCCTACCCCCCCTGCTGGTTCTGTGCCCAGGGACCAGAAGGATAGGCTGGCCAACATAGAAGCAAACTCCCCTGTCTTTCCTAATGAAAAATGATGTAGGTAAATGCCTTTGTATATAACCTTCAGAATTTAATTTTACCTGTACTTTGTAGCCACCTACCCAGAAACCTTCCTCATCATAGATCTTGACAAGAGGGGATACAACAGTACATTGTCTCTTTAACCAGATCAAAACATCCTCCTGGTGCACAGTCTAATTTTTCATCAGAAAAGTAACATTTTTATACTCCGGCTTGGAAATTGGGATAACCCTAAATTGTCCCCATTCCTTAGCATTCTTTGTCAAATTGTATTTCCACTAAAACGCCTCTAGTCCCTGCGACAACTTAAAGCGCAAATCAAACTCCATGTCTGTAACACTTATCATAGCATAAACATCCTCCTCTGAAAAACCAAGTAACTTCTTCACCAAAATCTTAGCTTCAAATCTCCTGCTAGGAAAATCTTCCCTCTCTCCTGTCCACTTAATTTTAACAGCATTTTTACGTTTACCATAATCATCCTCTTCCTCCCCACCAGTCTGCACATTTCCAAACAATTTTTTCTGACCCCACACATTGCCTACTTCCTTGGGTTTCACAGAAACATTTGCATTATTTTCCACACCATCTGCATTTCTTTCAACATTTTCAGACTGAACATAAGGCATATTATTAGAATGCATGTCTTCATTCATTTCTGGCATAGGATCAGTAACAACCTGTTCAATTGGATCATCAAAAACAATTAATGGTAAATCGTTATCATTAGAAGATTTTTGTTTAGGGGGAGAAACATTTTCGTTAGCATTTTCTTTCAATAATTCTGATATTTTAAAAAGTCTTTCTGCGGCCACATCCCCACCGCCTTGTTTAATTTCTTCAAAACGTTTTTTATTTGCATAAAGTTCCTTCCATGGTTCAGTAATGTCCAGAACAGTTTTAATCTGAACTTCCACATCCTTCAATTCCTTATTTAAATAAGTCAGTTCCCTTATTGCTTTAGTCATTTTGGCTCCTTTAAGCAGTCATAAATCCCTTTTGTCAGTACATTCTGCTTTGTTTCTAAACATTTCATTTAAAGCACTCATGATCTTGTCATATTCTATAACATTACTTTCACCAGTATTTTCATTGTCCTTCCCTGCATGTCCAGAGTTATCCAAATTAGTACTTGCCACAAAAGTTCCACTTATATTTCCCCCTTTTTCTTTTAATGAAACAGACCAGATCAGTGTCCATAGTCTGCCTCTCATTAGCATATGTCTCTGAGCTCCCTTCCCCCCTCTCACAAAGCTGCAGCTCCTGTAGCTGCAGTCACATTCTTTGCAGATTCACTCACCCCCTGTCTGGTGTCTGTAATTGATGTTTCTGAGATCAGATGAGACCTTGGCTCTTGCAGGGCGCTCACTGCCACTCTGTGTGCGATTGTGCTGGCTGCTTCCTCTATTCTGCCGGATGACTCAAACTCTTGCGGTGCTTTCCCCGAGACTTCGGTCATTTCCGCATTCGTCTCCTCTGCAGAATTGGTAAGGCTTCCCACAGCAGCTCCTGCATTCGGATCCTTCTCTGGATGGCTGCCAGCACCAGTTTCAGTCTCTCCAGCTGAGAGACCACTTTCTTCCAAAGCAACTTTCAGAGCCTTCCCTTTTTCTGCCTTTTTCGTCTGGTCTCTAGGTACTGCTACATTACTCTCTGCAGACCTCCTTCTACTTTCCAGCCTGGAACGCTGCATGTTCCCATGGGGTGTCTCTGTTTTTCTCACCTTGAGGGAAGATAGCAGACTTCCCAAGGTATTTTAAGTGAAAAAGAAAAATCAAAAAAAAAAAAAATAAGCACGGGGTGAAATTAAAGAAAGGGGGGGGGGGATCACTCCAAAAAATTAAAACTATCCTCCCCAGACCCGCAAGGGCCTGGGGATACACACTTCCACAGAGCACACTCACAGCACGTCCTCACAGTTTGACAGTATAGCAGCTTATTGTGTGCTTGTGTTAGGGAGCTGCTATCTGGTTACCTTCCCATTGTTCTTTTGTTTGGCTGCTGTGGGGGAAAAGGGAGGGGGGTGATATCACAACTTGCAGTATAGCAGTAAAGAGTGATTGAAGTTCATCAGAGCACAAGTTACATGACTTGGGGCAGCTGGGAAATTGACAATATGTCTAGCCCCATGTCAGATTTCAAAATTGAATATAAAAAAATCTGTTTGATCTTTTGAGAAATGGATTTCAGTGCAGAATTCTGCTTGAGCAGCACTATTAATTGATTCATTTCCTATGACAGTATCCCTTTAAGGACCGGAGTCCAAAACTGCACTGCATACTCCAGGTGAGGCCTTACCAGGGACCTATAAAGAGGCATAATTATGTTTTCATCACTTGAGTTAAAGTGATACTGACACTAAAAATGTTCTTTTGAAAATATTAATCTCCATTAAAAGTTATGTTAATCATTTTTCATTTTTCAAGTAATTGTTATTTGAAGTTCCTAAACCTGACTGTTTTGCCAACCTGACTGTCCCTTCTTGACCTGTCAGTTAGAATTGCTAATGCTAATGGACTACTGCTGCACAAATATGGCAGCTCCCTCATAGAGGAACATTAGGGGTAAGAAAAGTAATGTAAAAGCATCAGGCAAATACTTTTATGGCAAAATTATAAATAGCATTCAAAGACAATGTTATGATAGATAATACAAAAGGTTATTTTCTGATGTCAGTATCTCTTTAATGCCCTTTTTATGCGAGACAGAACTGTATTTGCTTTAGTAGCAGAATGACACTGCCGAGAATTAGACAAAATGTTATCTACAAAAACCCCTAGATCCTTCTCATTTAAGGAAACTCCCAACACACTTGCATTTATATTATTTTTGCCATAGTGCATTGAAGCTAATTTTCTAGTTTGCCGCCCAGTTTTCAAATGAAGTCAAATCACTCTGCAAAGTGGCAGCATCCTGCATGGAACATATAGTTCTGCACAATTTAGTATCACCTGCAAAAATAGAAACAGTACTTTCAATGCCTACCTCCAGGTCATTAATTAATAGTGGTAATGTAGTACTCCACTAACAACACTGGTCCAATTAGAAAATGTTCCATTTACCACCACTTTTTGTAGTCTATCGTTTAGCCAGTTCTCTAGCCAGGTACAAATACTATGTTCCAGGTCAACATTCCTTAATTTAACCAGTAACATTCTGTGTGGCACTGTATCAAATGCTTTAGCAAAGTCTAAGTAAATCACATCCAATGCCATCCTAGAATCGGGGCCCCTGCTCACCTTATCATAAAAATAATTTAAGTTAGTCTGGCAAGACCTATTATGCATGAAACCATGCTGGCACAAACTCATAGTATTATGATTTGTTATGAAGTTCAGTATCTTATCCTTTATTAGCCCTTCGAAAAGCTTTCCTACCACGGACGTCAGACTAACTGGCGATGAGTTCAGTATTATCAGTTATTACATGATCCAATAGTTTCCATGATTACAGGGATGTTTTGGTCGGGTTTGTTTATGAATAACAGAATATATTCTGTGAATGCTAGTATTTTGTGTTGTGTTTGACCTTTGGTGAATCATTGGAATGATTGGTTTTGGGCTAGATGTCTGAGTAGTGAGTCTAGGGTTATGTTAAAAAGAAGGGGGGACAGAAAGGCTGTTGGGGAAGTGTATAGGTTATGAAAAAGCTTCACTAGTTGGCGTCCAAAATATTGATATTTTAGGAGGAGAAGAAGATGGGTGTGGTATATTCTGTCAAATGCCTTTTCGGTGTCTAAGTTTACCAACATCCCATGTTTACATTTTTCTGATGTTTCTCCAGCTCTTGCACAGTTGCCCCCATCCCCTGTCTGCATAGCGGGAGATTTTAATACATATCTAGACCAATCCATGGATAAACTTTTCCCTTCAACAACCTCTCCCTTGAAACTGACAGAATGGCTCTAGGCCTACAACTTAACTGATGTCTGGCATTGGAAGCACCCAAACGTTAAAGAATACACTTGTCATTCGTATACACACCATACACTTATGCCTTATGTTTCACTGAACCAAACGGCTTCTTCAGAGGCATGAAGTGGGTTTAGCAAGGCTTCCTTAAGAAGCCGGTCATGTTCTGTTGCCAGGGAAACTTTTATGCTTCCTTATGCGTTCCACCGGTTCA
The DNA here is from genome assembly GCF_017654675.1 of Xenopus laevis. Taxonomy (NCBI): domain Eukaryota; kingdom Metazoa; phylum Chordata; class Amphibia; order Anura; family Pipidae; genus Xenopus; species Xenopus laevis. The sequence continues at coordinate 29,101,074 of NC_054378.1, read as the reverse complement.
ATATGAAGTATGTGTTATTTCCAGATTTTTTAGCATAGTGAGTTTCCATGGCAAACTAGCGTCCTTCTTTAGTTAATCCTGTGTCCGTATCGCAAATCTTCTACCAGTTTTACTTCTTAAATCTAAAGGCTGTTCCATGTATATATAGGTGGATACTTTATCAGAGTAATATAACATACTGAAATTTTGACACTTATATTCAGTAAACAGTACATAACGTTTAAACATACAGAGATCTCATTATTCACTTCGATATTTAACAATCAGTTTTACCTATTCATTTTTTTTGTTTGTCAATTAATTCTACAATTTCATCATAAATAGAACAGCTAATTTTCCGTGTTATTACACACACATATATATATATATATATATATATATATATATATATATATAGCAGTTTAAATATCGGGTCCTTCTCTCTGGGGCATCTATTACTTTAATTTCATACTTGGGCACTGAATCATCGGTTTGTTAAAACTCATGAGGATATATATATGTGTATTAACACTTCATTAATTTCCAATTATGAACTCCTATTTGTAATTGGTTTTTACAATTCGTATTAATTTTACAGTTCATGTTCATATTAATTTTACAATTCATATTTATTCAATATAATTTTATTTCCTGTATATGATTTTTTAACTAGTAAAAGACATTATATATGTGAATAAAAATAAATTTAAAGTGCTTAGTGCTCTGTGATTCTTTATTTTTTATTAGATCAATAAAGTGCTTTTGTGTGCTTTCATTCTATTTTTAACCCTAGTGCTTATTCTACAAATTAGAATTTGCATTATTTTATAAAAAGGCCCTAAGATTCATATCCATATTTAGTCCCTGTGGTGCTAGGGTCTGCATGTTATAGATCCACTTACTCTTATATTGCCTCCCCTCCAGTTATGTGTTATTTCAGAAATGCCCCACAATTTTAAGTCCATAGGGTTTTTCTTGTGGGTCTGTTTAAAATGGTATGACACATTATGATTTTCCACCCCTTTATCAATATTCCTAACTGTTATGTTTTGGGTAGCCGAGGATAAGTAGAGTATAACAGTGTTTTATTAGCAGACTCTCATGCAGCCATTATACAACAATAACTTTCACTTTCACTTTTAGGCTGACAGGAAGTATGCACAGTATAAGTCTTGAGCACAGTGACATCTACAGGCCATCTGCACAAACACCACACTAACATGTTCATTAATTCTTTCCCTCAGGCTCCTGTTTGTCTTCCCTATGTATTGTAAGCCACAGGGGCATTCCAAACAATACACTATGTTTTTAGTAGTGCATTTAATACAATTTTCAATCTTATACATTTTATTTGTAATGTTAGATATAAAATATTTCTATTTTTCCGCTTTTTGTTTCTTTTTTGTGTTCTCTCTGTGGGGATTTAATTATGGACTAAAATCGAACCCAAATGTTTTGCTTTCTTGTATATTACCCGGGGTTTCACTGGGAGTTTGCCCTTTAATTGTGTATCTCCTTCTAAGACATTCCAATGTTTGGAAATGATCTTTCTTATGGCTTGCATTCCCGGGCATAGGTAGTGATAAACACACATTCCTCTCGTTTCTTCTCCATTTTTTTACCTTCCTTTCCCTTGAGGAAATCCTCTATTTATTTGTCAGGACTCCTCTCTATTTATTTGTCAGGAGTCTATTAAGCGAAGAGTCCTCGCGAAGAGTCCTCGCAACAATGGTTGCTGATCAGGGACAGGCAGAGGTCAGTAGGCAGGCTGAAATTAGACGTAGTTTGGGACAGGCAGAGGTCGGTAGGCAGGCTGAAGATCAGAAGTATCCGTAGACAGGCAAACAAAGTCAAAACAAGAATCAGTACACTTGTTCAGGATCACAATAGCCAGGAAAATATTCCAGCATTATTTATGCCCTCAAATTAATGTCTATATTGAGACCTTTTGGTGTAAAAGTCCACCTGCTCTCACATTGTAAGGTCATATTAACCAAATCACCTCCTCTCCACTTTTTCTTAACCTCTTCTATACCCCAATATGTTAAACGTGCTGGATTTTTATTGTGAACTTCTTTAAAATGTTTGAAACACTGTGTTTGTCATTACCTTTTTTATATTGTTTACATGTTCTCACATACTCTAGGCCACAGGAACATTGTAAACAATATATTACATTTTTGGTTGTGCATTTAATGCATTGTTTAATTCTGAATTCTCTTTTGTTCACTTCTGAAATAAACTTTTTTCTTTTCTTACCATATTTACATGCTATGCAGAGGGAACATGGATGGAAACCCGCCCATGGGTGTCCGCTGATATCTAGTTGTTTATCTTTATTTAGACAGTGGTTATTTGACAAATTTTTTTTAAAATTATTTGCTCTTCTAAAAACCACCTTTGGTTTGTCTGGAATGGTCTTTTTTAAATCCATATCACATTGTAGAATCCCCCAATGTTTCTTATATCCCCTGCTAGGTTATAAGTAGTAGAGAACACTATTTCCTGTTTTATTTCCTTCTTTTCTTTCAGTTAGTAACTTACTTCTCTCTATTTTGTCCACTTTCACCCGTGATTCTTTTAATATCTTATTGTTATATCCTCTTTCTCTAAACCTACTGTTTAATTTTTCCAGTTGTTTAATTTGTACCGCTTCCTCACTACAATTCTTTTTGATTCTACACATTTGGCTAAATGGAATACTTTTAATCCATTGTGGATGGTTATTACTGCTAGGTAGAACGTGATTATTTGCGTCTACTTCCTTAAAAAATGTTTTAAATTGAAACTGTGTATTTGTTGGATAAATGGTCATATCTAAAAAATTAATTTCTTTATGACTATAAGTGAGGGATAGTTCTATATTTAGATCATTTTTATTCAGTACTGCAACGAATTCAATCAATGAGTCGGTAGAGCCTTTCCAGACAATTATTATATCGTCTATGTAGCGACGCCATAGGACAAGGTTAGCCCCCAGCTCTAGGCATGGGAGAATGTGACATTCCTCCCAATAGCCCATATGCAAATTCGCATAGCTGGGGGCGAACCTCGTACCCATGGCAGTCCCACATATTTGCAAATAGTGCTTGCCCTGAAACCAAAAGAAATTATGTTGTAATATAAATTCAATTCCCTTTAGAATAAACTCCTTTTGGGAATTCGGAATCTCTATATCTCCTTCCAGAAAGTGGGCTGTGGCTTTAAGGCCCTGACTATGTCTTATTGAGGTGTATAGAGACTTGACATCCAACGTTGCCAGCAACATATTTGGTTCCCATTTCAATTCTTGCATCACTCGAATTACTTCAGTTGAATCTTTTAAATATGTGGGTAGTTTTACCACATATTTTTGCAACATATTGTCTAGATATTGTGATAAATTACTCATAGGTGAATTGATTCCTGATATGATAGGCCTTCCCGGAAGATTCTTTTGGTCTTTTTGTATTTTTGGTAGGCAATATAGTAGGCAATATAGTACTGGCAACGTTGGGTGTTGTATCTTTAAAAATCTCCATTCTGTCTCGTTAAGTATACCTGATGTTTTAGCTCCATCCAGTAGGAGATGCAATTTTTGGTTAAATGTTTCCATAGGGCTAGTGTCTAATTTTTTGTATGTTTCAACATCATCTAATAGATTTTGACACATTTGTATATAATATTCCTTATCCATAATTACAATCCCTCCTCCCTTATCTGCTGCTTTAATAACTCGACTATCGTCTCTCCTGAGTTTTTCTACCGCTATCTGTTCTTTTTTTGTAAAATTAACCTTTTTCTTATTTGTTTTTTGTATATATCTCTCTTGTAGAGTCTCGAGATCTTTCTTTACTATCTCTTCATATAATTTTATATACTGTCCTTTTTCAATATAGGGAATATAGTTAGACTTCTTTTTTAGGGAAGTATGTATGAAATTATCCTGTTTGTCCTTTTGATTATCCCTATGGCTAGCATAATTTTTCATAATGTGATCTTCCCGTGCAAATGATTTTTTTAACATAATTTTTCTAACAAATTTTTCCGTGTCAATATACATCTCAAACTTATTAACTTTATTTGTAGGTGCAAATGTTAGACCTTTCTTTAACATTCTTTCTTCTTCCTGTGTGAGGGTTCTACCACTCCAGTTAAAAATCCCATATGTGTCTTTTTTAACTTATGTTTGTTTCCTGCCCGTGTGCCCCTCCTTGTGTTCTCCAATAGTGATTGTGATTGCTCCCTATTATGTTTTGGCTCCTCGTGTCCCCCCTTGTGTTGTTCCGATGCCATGTGTTCATTTGTCGTCCCCCCCCCGTGTTCCTGTGTTGATAATTCATTTCTATCTTTACATCCTTGTCTTTGTAGGGTTTTTTGGGTCTTGCCCCTAAAAAATCATTCCTTGGGCTATTATCATTCATCTTTTTGGTTTGATTCATTTTAGGTGTACTTTTTATTGTTATTTTTTAGGGTCATGGATAGTTTGTTTTATTATTTTAGTTTGTTGTATATCTGAGACAATGTTGATCCTATCTTTAGGTTTTTTTTCTTTATTCCAAAACCTTATGTTACCAACACTAAAATCCTCTATATCTCTCTTAAATTTACTTTGTTTAGTTTCGACAATCATCCCCTCTATCTTTCCTAGTTTTCTCACCATTCTTGACTCTAGCATCGCAAATTCTTCAGTATCCTTATGAGGGTTCAATTTTTCATACAACTTTTCTATTTTATTATTAATCTCATTTAATTCTTTTGTTGTCTGTTCAACAATCAGTTGCATCAAATTAATTGTACACTCATGTAGGATTTCATTCCATTTTGCCATAAAGTTAGTGTCTCCTCTCCCAAATGTGGGTTCTTTTTTATTCTAAGACCTCTAGGTGTGATTTTATTTTCTAGGTATTTGTTTAAAGTTGCTTTATCTCACAATACTCTCAGTTCTTTAGCCATTAGATATTCTAGATCATCAAAATCATCATACAATTCTATATCAATATAATCATCATTTTCAACTGTATTATTAGTAATACTTTTAAAAATAGAGTCCAGATCATAATCTCTCGTTTGTCTGAATGCGAACATAGTCCAGATACCTTAAAATTGGAGATATATCAAACTGTAAAAAGTAAAAAGGATATCAAGGATTCTGGCTGTCCGCTTCCTCTGCCGGTATATCGTATGACTGTTCTCCCTTAGACTCAAAGCAAGGATCCAAAGTTTCAAAGAAAAACCAGTGCTCACAGCACGAGGTCAGGCTCACGGAGAAGAGAAAAAGAGAATAAAAAATTAGAGTAATTTCCGCCAATATGGTGTAGTATTTTCCAAATGTGTTCACACACCTTTTGTGATTAACTTATCTAATAAATAAAGTGTCCCTTGTATCCACCCTTTGTGCTTTATTATCCACTATCTCAGGCTTTGTCCCGTGCGGATTTATAAAGAGGGGTACTCACAAATGTTTAAGGGATACTGCACATTAAAGAAGCGTAGATATCAGCAGCGGATTTTTCATGCGGCTCGAAAACTTCATCCCACTATAAAAATTCACTAACATAGTGTAAAATTGTAGACATTTTTAATAAACAATCAATAAAAATACACTCAGAATGTTCCAGTGATAAGTTCACATATAGTATTATGTTCCCCACAGTCACTGCTTCAGCGTTCCCAAAAGTCTCCAAACTGTTGGTGTATGTGCGAAAAGTCGCCGGCGTCTTTTCCCACTGCGTGTAGACTTCAGGTGCTTAGCGATGGCATATTAGCCTTGACGCGTTTTGTCCTTCGACTTTCTCAAAAGGCTTCAAATTATAATTTGCGCATGCGTTTTAAATCCTGGCGATAATTCCAATGGCGTGTTTTCTCCTTCCTTCCTCTTCACCCTATCTGGTTGCTGGGTTGTCATAGTTACTCATCTCTCTTGTTTTTAACTCCTTATGGCCTTTATGGCTCCTTATATGTTGCCATATGGTCCTGATCCATAGCAACCATCATAAATTCAACATATTTGCCAAAAAATCAATATACATTTGTCTCTCTTTTTCTATATTATATAAATATATTAACTTATGTTTTTCCAAGGTTATACATCATTAAATACATTCTGTAATAACAATATTTTTTTAAAAATAATTTTCTAAAAAATTTTCCTAAAAGATTTTTTTTACAAAAACATAAATTTCTTTACAAAAACGTATTTTTCTTTATATCATGGTGCATATTGATTTACCCAGCGACAGCATAATATTAGTAGTAATTAACTTTTAAAAAATTCTCAAAATCAATAACTTACACTAGTAAAATATTATTGGATTTTCTCCTAAAACCAATTAAATATTCCAGCATTATTTATTATAGAGGGGGATTGGCTCACAGGAAGGCCCTCAAATTAATGTCTATATTGAGACCTTTCGGTGTAAATGTTTCTAGATTATAAATCCATCTGCTCTCACATTGTAAGGTCATATTAACCAAATTACCTCCTCTCCACTTTTTCTTAACCTCTTCTATACCCCAGTATGTTAAATGTGCTGGATTTTTATTGTGAACTTCTTTAAAATGTTTTGAAACACTGTGTTTGTCATTATCTTCTCGAAGGCCCCTCACGGCTTGGGTGAGCGAAGCAATTTGCTGGGACAAATCAAACAGCGTAGGTAACTCTTCTACCGACTCCATTTTGGCTTGGTTATTCTGTCAGGACTGACAGAGTCTATTAATCGAAGAGTCCTAGCAACAATGGCCACTGAAGTGTAGACAAATGATTTGCAGAGCAAATAGTTAAATGTAATCAGGGACAGGCAAAGGTCAGTAGGCAGGCTAAAGTTAGATGTAGTCAGGGACGGGCAGAGGTCAGTAGGCAGACTGAAGATCAAAAGTATCCATAGAGAGGCTGAGTCAAAACAATCGGAATCAGTTCACTAGTTCAGGATCACAATAGCCAGGAAAATAACCAAGTGTCGTTTACTTCCTTAGGCGTCTATTTAAGGGGACTGTTTTGGTGGGCACAGTGTGATGACGGTGAGCATCAAGCATAGCATGTCCGCGTCTGACGTATAAAAGGACGCGCACACAAACGCCAATAATGCACGGTAGTCTGCACACCCCTGCACCCTATGACAGGCAAAGACGTTGCTGCATCCAATGGTGCCTTACATTATCATTCTTATTTTCTCCCATGATTTTTTGGATCAAATCTTTACTGCACCCTCTTTGTTCAAATCTTCCTGATACAAATTCTAGTTCTGTTTCCAATTCCGCTGTATCAGAACAGTTTTTCTTTAACCTATGGAACTATCCATATGGGATATTTTTTAACCAAAGTGGACTGTGGTTACTAGAATTATGAACATTGTTGCACACATCCACTTTTTTAAAAAAGGTTTTAAAATATGCATGTTCATCTTTTGTGTATATCTCCAAATCTAAGAAGTTCACATTTGTTTGGCTATAGGTGGATGTGAATTCTAAATTTATATCGTTTTTATTTATATCATTAATACATTCCAGGAGTGTTGTTTCACTCCCCTGCCATACCAAAATAATATCATCTATGAAGCGCCACCATAGGATCAGACTCCCACCCAGCTTGGGCACTATCTTCTGTTCTTCCCAGTGCCCTATAAAAAGATTTGCTTAGCTTGGTGTGAATCTTGTTCCCATGGCTGTGTCCCACACCTGTAGATAATACTTATCATCAAACCAAAAGTAATTATGTTTCAGGATGTATGATATTGCTTCTAATTTGAATTCTTTCTGTTTGGTTAAAAGGGTATTGTCATTTTCTAGGTAATGCGCAATTGCTTGTAGTCCTAACTCGTGTTGGATAGATGTGTATAATGCTTTCACATCTAGTGTACATAAATATGCTTATTATGTTGGTTTAATGTTCTGTAAAATTCGGAAAATTTGTGTAGAATCTTTCAGATAGGTTGGTAGATTTATTACGTATCTTTGTAAGATGTATCCATATATTCAGACAGGTTGCAAGAAATTTAATTTATCCCTGATATTATCCCTGGTGGGTCAAGTATATTTTTATGGATTTTGGTAAACAGTAAAGGACTGGGATATTGGGGATTTTCTTATATAGATACTCACTTTCCTTCTGGTCTAAAATTCGTTCCCCTGTGGCTTTAGTTATTAGTTTTTTATATTTTCGCATTAATTATTCTAGTGAGATCCTCTCCTAACTGTCTGTAGGTATTTTGGTCTTCTATTAAATTTAGACACATTCTTTTATACTTCTCTGTGTCCATAATAACTAGCCCCCCCCACTTATCTGCTGGTTTGATTACAATTTCGGTATTGTTTTTCAAATCTTGGAGGGCTTTTCTTTTTTTTGGTGAAATTATAATTAATTGATTTATTTACCCATTTTCTTTGTAATTGTCTCATCTCTTTTAACTAGTTCCTCATATAATTTAATATTGGGACCCTTCACTTCTTTGGGGATGCAGTTTGACTTTATTTTCAGACCTGTATGGTAATAACATGTATGGTTATCATTGGGTCCTTGTATTTTTCTAGTTATGATCTTGTTGATGGAGAATGCTCTTTTCAATCTTAATTTCCTTATAATTTTTTCTGCATCAATAAATAAATCAAAGCCAATCCTTCTATTAGTTGGTGCAAATGTCATACATTTGCTTACTACTTTTTGTTCTACCTCTGATAACTGAGTACTACTTAGATGAAATATTACTATTGCTCCATTCATTTTTTGTTATCATTCTCCACATTTCCATGTTTGTTACCCCCTTTCTCCATCTTCTCTTTCCATGGAACTCTGTGTGTTGATTGTGATTCTATATGTTGTTCCATTCCTATCTGTTTTCTCTGGTAATTATAATTCTCCTGTGACTGTAATTGTTCACCAAAAAACAACTCTTATACTCAGCCAGTAGAGCATTCAGCTTGGGAGACAAAAATGGCAAACCTCTGGCCTTTTATGTAGACACATCCAAAGCTCACTAAACTAACGAGGAGTTGCATGTTTATTTAAATAAGATTACCTTCCCACACTTAACCCAAAATCAAGCCAAATACCTAGACAACCAAATTACATAATTATAAATAGCAGAAGCGATAATGACCCTGTCTACAGGAAAATCCCCAGGTCCAGACAGATACAAAATTGAATGGTACAGGCTTCACAAGCAGCTGGTTCCCAAACTCCTATATACATTTATGTATGCATATAAAAAAATTTTCACTTTCTCCCTCATTCTCAGAAGCAACCATCATAGTGTTACCCAAACCAAGTAAAGATAGCACCATGTGTGCCTCAAATAGACCAATATCCCTTTTAAACTCTGAAAATAAAATCCTGGCCAAAATTTTAGCATGAAGACTAATTAAAATCATCACCTTGCTGGTTCATGCATACCAATCTGGTTTCATTCCCTCTAAATCCATGGCAATCAACATGCACAGGCTGTACTTTAACCTACAAACAGAGCATGACAATGGGGAAACGGGATAGTGGTGTCCCTGGACACAGCCAAAGCGTTCAGCTCCATTGAATGGCCATTTCATGGGAAGTACTAACCAGACTGGGAATCGGCCCGTCCTTTATCAAATGGATTTACCTAATGTACAGTAAGCCAAAAGCCAGACCCAAAGTAAACAATGTCCTATCAGACCCCTTCAACTTATCAAGAGGAACCAGACAGGCTGTCCTCTCTCCCTCTTACTATTTGCTTTAGAACCCATGGCCATTTTAATCAGACAAAATTCCCAGATCCAGGACCTACTATACAAAGGATCAGAAGAAAAGATCTCTTTATATGCAGATGACACCCTCTTATAATTAGCAAACCCAACAGACTCACTGAGAAATGTGAAGACACAATCTCCACATTTGGGAAATTTTCTGGTTTAAAAATTAACTGGGATAAATCTCAAATCTTTCCACTGACCACATAGGCGCTGCAAGCAAACCCTACAGTCAACCTTAAAACCGTTGATACCGGAGATGGTATTTCTGCCAAAATTTTTATATTTCTTTATCAACTCACCCAGCTAAATACCAAAATCTATCTTGCAAATAATAGACCACACACAAGCGGAGTTTGTGGTCTTTGCACTGACCACACAGGCGCTGCAAGCAATAAACCCTACAGTCAAATTAAAAACTGTTGATAGCTTTAAATATCTAGGAATTCTAATACATAAAGACTCCACCAAATTTATTTCTTGCAACATACAACCCCTCATACACCTTATGAAAAATACACTGGCACGATGGTCCACCATATCTTTAACTCGATTTGTCAGAATCAATATCTGCAAGATGGTATTTCTGCCTAAATTCTTATATTTCTTTACCAACTCACCCAGCTACATACCAAAATCTAGCTTGCAAATAATAGACAGAAGCGGAGTTTGTGTGGGCGCAAAAAACTCCAACAGTGGCTAGAAGACACTGCATGCCCCTTATAACGCAACAAGGCCCAGCATTGCCCAATTGTGAATCATATTACCTAGCAACACAAACAATCCATGCCTCCAATTGGAAAACATTTGACACCGAAAATCCAGCTTCTCTGTTGGAAGCTTTGGTTCCATTGAATCATTACATCACACACTCTACAGACCTAAGAAATCCCTACCCATCCTAATTCCATTACTAGAAGCCACAAAAAAGACATAGGATATAATTTATAAATCTACTAATAAAGATGATTCCCTCTCACAGACATGCCCCTGTGGCACAATGACTCATTAAGCAACATTGCCAAATTTGTGGGGGGGGACGTCTGGGCAAGAGCGGGAGTCAGGCAACTCCAACATATAACGCAAGCGGGTATTTTCAAAACCCTAGACCAGTTCCAACAACCCCCAGAGCTGTCAGACCTGTCGGTGTATAGCTACATACAAATGTAACATTTATATAATTCGCAATTTCATAATAATCCACCCAAAATATATATATATATATATATATATATATATATACACCCATATCAATACTAACTATAGAGTTTAGTATCACAATAAACTCTAATATTATGTCTATCCAGTGCTTGAATTGGGGCGGGATGCGGCGGGATGGCATCCCGTTACTTTTTTAAAATGGCTTATCTCCATCCCCTCAGGCGGGATGGAACGAATTATAATACCGGAGCTATAAGGGGACCGTGTTTTTTTAAAACTTCAAATTTTTTTGCGCTGTAGTGTTATTGTAAGATTGTCCTGTACAGTTCCGTGAGGGCGCCAAATAAGATCCTATAATATCCTATTGCCCGGGCGGGCCCTAGAAATTGACAAATCAGCTGGCTGCGCACTGCACGCACCAGCCAGTCAGCGCGAGTGTTGCCGGGGGAGCGTGCGACGTGTGGGAGTTAGAAGATGAGAGTGCGCCCAGTGGGGAAGTGCGTGGCGGCGTGCATAGAGTCGCCGCTCCGGTATATGCAGCTACCGGTGAGTACACGAGTCTGTGTTACAACTTCCTATTGGCAAACGGCCACTGAATGTTTGTGTGAGGAAGCGGGCAGAGTTGTTGTGTGAGCTGGTCACAATGGGAACACAAGGCACTTTTCTCCTGTGTGCGCCACTGCGCCGTGATGTTGCAGGAGCTCAGCTGGGATGGGCGTGATTGGTGTGAGTGTGTGTGCAACATCCTGCAAATGTGACATGCTTGCTGCGTGTGTAGAATGTGTATGTGTGTGTATAGTGTGTGTATGTATGTGTGTGTGTGGGTATGTGTGTGTATGTCTGTGTGTGTGTATAGTGTGTGTATGTGTGTGTATAATGTGTATGTATAGTGTGTGTGTGTGTATGTGTGTATGTCTGTGTGTGTATAGTGTGTATGTGTGTGTATAGTGTGTGTGTGTATGTGTGTGTATAGTGTGTGTGTATAGTGTGTATAGTGTGTGTATAGTGTGTGTATGTATAGTGTGTGCGTGTATAGTGCGTTTATAGTGTGTGTGTATAATGTGTATGTCTGTGTGTGTATAGTGTGTGTATAGTGTGTGTATGTGTGTGTATAGTGTGTGTGTATAATGTGTGTGTGTAATGTGTGTGTGTATAGTGTGTGTATGTATGGCCACCAGCCTGCCGGGTCTCCACATTGGCCAGTTTGTCTGTGTGTCCAGTGTTCCAGTCTCTTCCTATTGCAATCGCCTGTACAAGTATGTGGGCTAGTGAATTGTTTTGAAGAAAACAGGAACCTGCCAAGCAAAACAGGCTTCCTGACCTGGTATCCGTGTATGTGCCTGACAAGTAGCTTTATGTGGGATTGAGCAGGAGAGACTGACCCACTGGCCCCTGTGTATTCGGTCCTCATAGAGCATCAGTCATGAGTGAGAACCAGTATTCTGGAGTCAGTATTCTGTTTTAATAACCAGATCTCCTGTTGCTGGCTCAGTTGTGCATTTCTTGTGTAATGGCAATGCTTGAGACACTTAAGGGGCAAAACTATTTTTTTTCAGGACAACCAAGCCTTTCACAAACTGCTGGTATATTTTATGTGATTCCACTTTACAAGCTTCTAAATGCATATACTGTATATACATTTCATTTGAAGCAACATAGGGGGTTCATCACAGTGAGGTTGGGGAATGCACTGCCGGGTGATGTTGTGATGCTGATTCAGTTAATGACTATAAGAGGGACTTGGATGATTTCTTGGACAGACATAATATCAAAGGCTATTGTGATACTAAACGCTATAGTTAGTATAGATATGGGTATATATCATTTATGTGACAGTAGGGAGGGGTGTGTGTATGGGGCTGGGTTTTCATTTGGAGGGGTTGAACTTGATGGACTTTGTCTTTTTTCAACCCAATTTAACTATGTAACTATTTAATTGTAAAAAATTAGGGTCATTCTATTTCTTGCAATATTAAAAAAATATTTTTCATAAACATGGAAATAGCAAAATAACTGGTGGGCGAGACTTATTTAAAAGTGGGTGTGACCTACAATTGTGGGTGTGGCCTACAATTGTGGGCGTGGTCTAATTATTTTTGTCGCCGCGCTACGCGCGGCATATATACCATCCCTCCACCTTTTTCAACCCAATTCAAGCACTGTGTCTATCCAATAAATCATCCAAGCCACTCTTAAAGGAATCAGCCATCACAACATCACCCGGCAGTGCATTCCACAACCTCAATGACCTCACTGTAAAGAAACACCTATGTTGCTTCAAATTAAAGTTATTTTTTTCTAGTCTAAATGGGGTGGCCTCTGGTATGGTGATCCTCTTTATGGGTTAAAAGGTCCCCTGCTATTTGTATACAAATACAACACACAACAGCAGAAACTATAATACACTCACCAGGAAAACTAAAGCTAGTGTCTAAAACCTGGCATCTCAAAAATATTAGACCCAGGGTCAAAATTAAGTGGGAAGGTAATGTCATTCACCTGGCACCCGATGACTGGGAAGAGATAGAGGACAGTCTCTATCTTCCTTTAATAAGCGCAAGAGACATGCTCATTGAATTTAAAATTATACATACCTGACACCAAAAAAAATACAACTCATGGGTCGCCAGGAACATTCCAGATGTCCCTGCTGCAACTCACCAGATGCGGGCTTCATACATCTAATATGGTACTGTCCAGATGTACAGAATTCTGGAAAAAGGTAATGCAGTTTCTAGCAGACTCATTTACATTACCGCAAGTATTCGACCAAACTACTTGCCTACTGGGTGTAACAGACATTCTGGTACCTAAATCTAGTGATGGGCGAATTTGCGCCGTTTCGCTTCGCCGGAAAATTTGCGATTTTCGCAGGAAATTTGCGAAACGGCACCGGCGTCTCATTTTTGACGCCGGCGTCCGTTTTTTCGGGAAAAAAATATTTTGACGCCGGCGAATTTTTTCTGCGAATTTTCGTGGGCATTTCGCGAATTTATTCGCTGGCGCAAATTCGCCGTGAATTCGCGCCTGGCGAATAAATTCGCCCATCACTACCTAAATCCCATTCCAGATTATTGATGAGAGCACTCTTGTTCTAAGGCAGGAAAACAGTAGCCCTACACCGGATGGGACCAACACTTTCTATGCTTTCAAAATGGATTACAATTATAAACTTCCAGCTGGAACTTTACAAACTAACTTACATAGCCAGAGGCTGCCCACAAAAATTTGAAAAAATATGGACTCCTTGGCTGGACTCACCCACAACAATGGTCCAATAACTTTAAATACACTCCAAAATATCTACTCCACGTCTATCTCTCCTTCTTCTTTTCTATAATTCCTTTTTATATGTTTTGTTATTAATGAAAACTTAATAAAAAGTTACTATTAAAAAAAAGAGAGAGGGGGATGTGGTTAGTGACATCTAGTAAGTGCTGAATGGAAAGAGAAAGTAATTGCCTGCCCTGCCTCTATGCCTTAACCATAGAGGAGGGGCACAGTTATGAATGCTTTAATAAAAAAAGAATTTGGATCCCATGTTTAATTTGAAAATGACTTATGTCTGGGTAAAAGTCCACTTTAAGGCCAATTGAAGATATAAGGTCTCCTAAAGAAAGAGTGTACTAGGAGAACAACAGAAGGCCAATTATAGAACCTGGAGGCACTCCCACACTAAGTTGAGCCACGGGAAAGGATTTGTTAGCACAAGTAACAGAGATGCAGAGGTCAAAAAGTTAGGAAGCGAATCAGGATGCAGCTTGATCTCTGAACTTTTTATGCTTTTGTGTGGCAGTATTTGGAGGTGCTAGACTTATATAATGTATAGAAGCTGCAGTGTCACGGCTCACAATTCTGCCTTTTGCTTCGGAGAAGGTGCCCTCCGCTACTTGGATGCCGCCAGGTCTTATAGTGAGAGGACCAAGGGGAGAGTTCTTATGATCAGTGAACACAGAAACCACATGTTTTGCGCCCTCCAAAAGATGTCTCCATTCCTCAGATGTCCATTTAATGGCTAACAATTCCTTCTTACCGACGTCATAATTAATCTCCATAGGGACAATTTTTTAGAAAGAGGCACATGAATGGATTTTACCAGTAACAGGGTGGCGCTGTGATAAAACTGCACCAGCTCTGATTTTAGAGGCATCCACTTCAACAAGGAAGGAGAGAGTAGAATCTGGATGCTGGATAACTGGATCTGAAATGAATGACATATTTAACAGAAAAGCCTCAGCAGACCAAATTCTAGGATCTGCCCCTTTTTTAGTGAGGGCAGTAAATGGAGCCACCAAAGTGGAATTTTTTTTTATAAACTGTCAGTAGTAGTTGGAAAACCCCAAAAACCTTTGGATGGCCCATAACGAAAGGGGTTGTGCCCAATCTAAAATGGCCTGAACCTTGGTTGGTTCCATCTCTAGGCCCCGTTGAGAAATAATGTACCTTAAAAATAGAACAAACGGAACCTCAAAAACACATTTATCAAGTTTAGCATATAGCAGGTTTCGCCTTAACCTAAGCAAAACTTCCTGGACATAGGCACAGCAGTCAGTTAGACTAGAAAAAGAAACCTTGAAATACTGACCCATAAGATCATGGAAGACATTGTTTACAAACTCTTGGAAGAAGGCTGGGGCATTAAATAGGCTGAAGAGCATTACAAAGTACACCTAATGCCCATCTCGAGTTGTGGGCTCGAGTCCCCTTACCTGATTCAAATTAAATTATAAGCCCCCCTCAGATCAAGTTTATAGAAGAATGTGGAGCCCTTAATGCTATCAAAGAGTTCGGAGAACAAGGTAACGTGGGTAACGATTCTTAACCGTGATCTTGTTTAGACCCCTGTAGTCTATACATGGCCTCAGACCCCCATCTTTCTTTTCTGCAAAGAAGCTGTCACCGGCCTTATGAAGCCTTTTTCCAGGTTTTCTTTGATATACTCCTCCATGGCCTGGGACTCAGGAATAGAGAGTGGCTATACTTAATAACTGTGGGTAGCCCCACCCTTAACTGGCTTCTTAAGGCTGTATTGTTTCAGCCCACCTCTAACTCCTAGTGATGGAATTCCGTACAATAATTATTGACCCAATGATTCCCCTGCCTGAGGTTATAGATGGCAGCATCTACAGAATCTGCATCGTCGGGATCGTCATAGATGATTGCCATAGCCTTAAAGAAGGTTTCATGAGACAGATGGGCTGGATTTGAAGGGGATAGGCTAAATACCCAAAGCTGGAGATCCCTTTGGAGTACAGTGATCACGAAATTCACCTGGGATTCCTCACTAGGAATAAGTAGGGAAGGAACCCGAAATGAAGCTAACACATCGGCCGAAAAGGTCAAAAACTTGCTTTGATCCTCTGTAAATCTTTCGGGGAACGGAACCTTAGGTTCCACTATGGAGCTACCTGGGGAAGAGAGTGGCAGTCTGCTTGCCAGCAGAGAAGCTGAAACAGGAGCAACAGGTCCAGCCTTGTGGAGAGTCCCTGGAGGCACTGGACAATTTCATCTTGCTTTGCCTCTTGTGCCGCAAGGCACTGGAGGAGACCTGCCAGTATTGCTTCAGTTGTAGAGAGAGAGGTAGCTGCTCTGACAGCATCCATGTTGTGGCCCAACGTAGGGTATCCCAAAACCCAGAACTAACACCAAGGTCCCGGTCATGGTTCACACTTCTGCCTATAACCTCCACCTTTTGCTTCAGGAGGAGCCCTCTGCTACTCAGATGCCTCCTGGTCTTATAGTGAGAGGACCAAGGGGAGTTTTGGCCAGACAGAACTGACAGATCTGACAGTACACTTTAGAGTGGGATGCTTCCAGCATTTGTTGGCTTTTGTTGTGTGCTTGGCATTTGGAACTGTTTCAAAAGGTTCTTAATGTGCTTCTGTGCCAGTGGAAGTGGGGTAAAAGGATGAAATAGCTCCATAAAGTGCACAACCATTATTCTCAAATGTTATCATTTGTTCTTTTATCTTCTTTTATTTCCCTGAACCCTTTATTGCTTTTGGAAATGATCCTCTGTGAATGTCAGTGTGTTTGTGTATTTGTGATGGACATGAGAAAAAGCTATGATAAGAGAATAGCCAGTACTACTGTGTTGCTTTACCCAATGGATTTTGTCTTGCAAATGGTTGTTTCAGTCTGTAGGGAAATTTAGAGGTAACATACGTGATAAACTTAGAACAGGCAATAAAATCCAGACTGACATATCAAATAAGAAATTAGAACCCTAATTGCTTCAGGGGAAGTGGGACAAAGATGATTTACTTTCCTAGGAAATGCAAACGAATCACCTGTAAAATCATAAAAGAGCTGTATTATACAGCATGTGGTTTAAAATGGATAATTATTGTGCTATTAATACTTAGAAAATTAAGGTTATTTTAATTTATAACAATTCTTTCCAAAATATGAGTCTTACTGTATGTTATGTCAGGGTAAAAACTCTGAAACCAGACAGTTTTATGTATGTATTTGTTTAATGTTTGCAACTTGTCCCGTTAAGACCACCTCTAAGTGAACTTAATTTGTAGCAGAAAAAAACGACATGTCTGCTTATTTTTCAAGATAGTTTATGGTGCATCCTGCACAGCTGTGCCTAACTGATTAAACCGTTGCAAAATTTAAATAGGAAACCCATTATGCAGACAGAATTATCTCCATTTGTCATTTACACATTTCCAGTGTAACTCTCTAAGCTCTGTGCTGTGATCTTTGCAATTATTCATTAATTATGCATAATTATGTACTTGCACATTCATTGCTTGCTTTACTTCTTGTAATTGTTCACAGTGACCTTTGTTTGTATGATTTGTAAATGTTCATTAATGGCAGAAAAGTATTTCCAACCGTGACTACTAATTTCCTTCACATCAACTTAAGGGATACCATTAATGGCCTCTACTATGTAAGTGAGGTTGTATTACTGAAGAAACATCTGTATTATAGGCATACACAGTAGTGTGTATTGGTAGACAGTATACAATTTTAATAAATTAAATATAATAATAATATTCTTTATTATTCTCAAATAATCATGAACAATGCTGTATAATACAGCGTATTTAATACAAGTATATAACAAAAGAGAGCATGGGGGGCTTGAGTTAATGGTGCCAACAAGAATAGAGTGAGTTGAAACCTTGAAATAAAAGCCATAAGCAGCTCAACACTCATGGGAATGATAAGTGAACCAAGCTGATAGGAAAGTAACAGTCTAGTGCACTTTTGTGAACATCCATGCCTGCCACTGATAACAGTTTTACCTTTCTAGTCCCTAGAAACATCTCCAGTACATTTGGATCTCAGCAACACATCAGTGACACCTGAATGGCATAGTAAGGAAACCTACCCCATATGCATTTTTGCCATTATTATGTATTTTTACACACGTCAATGTACATGACAAAAATTAGGTTGAGGTGATGCGAACTGGTGCAAATGTCTGGATGTGATGGTTCAGTGGATAGCACTTCTGCTTTGCATTGCAGGGATCTTGAGTTTGATTTTGGTTCCTAAACAAATAAAACATGAAAAAAAAAACTAGACAATGCCCGCCTTCAAAAATGTGATTGTTTCCCCTGCAGAACAGTCAGTGATCATCTAGAGCAGGGCTGCCCCCTTGTGTGGTCCCCACATGAAAGTCTGCTTGCTTATAAAGTATGTTACACTTTCATTCGCAGCTTTCTGAAGAGATATTAACTCTGTGTATAAGCTAATTATTCGTGGCTTACCTTTGCAAGCATAATGGTTTCTCAGGATTTGAAGCGATTTCCTTCCGTCATCAGCTGCTTCTCTCATAATCAGATCATAATCAAAAATTTTATTAACTCAGCATAAGCCTCCTCTTTCTTACTTCTGTCCTCATCCAAGTCTGTGTCCTCTGTGGCTTCATGCAGGATGGTTTCCTAGAAACTTTGTCCATAGTTCATAGTTATTTTCATCTCCATCAAATATCAGCCTGCTCCATAACCTGTTGCCATTCTGCTTAAGAGATGGGATAACTCAATGTCACTTGAGCCTGCAGCTTTCTTTTGGACACAGGAGAAACTACACACAGCCACCATGCTTCTCTTGCTTCAAGAAGACATAACTTTATTAACACGTCTGCATTAGCAGACAAAGATCGTGTCACATGACACTGTATCAGTATCAGATACCAGCGAACTACCCAGACTGCTGCATGTTCGTATTCACGGAGACGTGGCTCAGTGAAAGAGTCCCGGATGCCGCCATTCAGCTGGATGGGCTAGTCACGGTTCGCTTAGTCGCTGCTCTGATCGGTAAGAATCACTGTGGTGGTCTGCAAATGTCCTTAAAATACTGCAATTGGCTGCATTTATCTCACCTAATTTCTTACATACAATTGTAACAACAAATATTGATGCCAAGGGTCTACTGAACAGTTTGATGCCCAATATGGATAGATATACCAAAGCAGCTGGAACATGCGGACCCCAAATAAAAATAGTGCATATGAATTTTCTCGGCTGCCGATTCGCCTTCTGTAAACAAAGGCACAGCACAAAGACCCCACCAAATATTTCTGACGAATCAAAAATTGCTAAAAACTTGTTTGTACCCCAAATGATCAAAGTGCGAACAACACTAAAAAAACATAAGGAACAACAATCCAAGCATAAAACCGCAAAAAAATCACAAAAATAAAATAAAATTAGGCAAATCAATCAAATAACAAAATAACTGATCCAACAGCATGGTTAGTGGTCAGAATGCTTGATCCAATAGTCACGCTGGAAAATTAACAGTTTTTAGGGGAATATCAAGAAGGAAAGTATAAAAAAAAAAGTGAAAAAAACCGTTTGTGTTTGTGTATGCATGTGTGTACAGCGCTAAAAAGTGTATAAATGTGTGTATATTTGTATTTAAGGGTGTTAATGTCTGAAAAACAAAAAAAAGCCAGAAAATCAAAGAAAAATAACTAATAATAATAAAACTAACAATAAGTGTACTGTGTATATCTAAATGTGTGTAATAAAAAAAGGCCACTTACCGTTTCTAGGTGAAGGGGGGTCCTTAGCAGAGTTGGTGAGTCCTGATGTGGAGATGGCGGGTCCTGATCGCAGAGCTGGTGCAGGAAGTGTCTGGGAGTCACACTACCACAAGGTCGCATAAGGAGGAAAACGCAGGCAAGTAAGGAGCATGTTCTGCGACAATTGCGTCACAGGACTGACCTGGAACACCCCTTAGCTCGTTGCTTAAGGGGTTTGTGGCCTCTCTGAATCACTGCTTGGCAGTTAAAGTTGCCAGTGCAGTGAGGAAACCCTTTAATGCAAAGCACGTAGGTACTACGTTCTTGGCACTTAGAGCATTTTAAAGCTAGAACATAGTACATACGTGCTTGGCAGTTAAAGTGTTAAACCCAAAAACACACTGAGGCAGAAGAGTAACATTGTGTATGCAGTGCAATGAGGAGTGTTGTGAGGAGTGTTCTGATTTGTATGTGGGAGAAACCAAACAACCATTACACAAACTAATGGTGCAGCATAGAAGACTCAGCTCCTCTGGTCAGGACTCAGTTGTGTACCTACATCTAAAGGAAAAGGACATATGTTTGAAGACTGCCAAGTCCAGATTCCAGATCGGGAGTATAACTGGTTCAAAAGAGGTGTTAAAAAGCCATATATGTAAAAACGGAAAAACCAAGTTTGAATAGAGGTGGGGGATGCGGCATCTATTGTCTGCCAGATGGAAGGTTTAATAACACCTCATCGCTCCAATAATGCTAATACAATCAACACCTTGCCTTCATGAGATCCTTGCTGATTATGATAAACAGATTAGTTTGGTGCAACATTCCAGGGTATTTATTCCAGATTCCAGATCTTGGTTACAAGTCATTCTGAATTAAGAAAGCCAGCCGGATGACTGGTGAAACATCTTCAAGAAAAAAAAAATTGCAAATCCAGTTGATTTGACTTATTACTACAGATATACCATGACCTGGATGAATGAGAATCTTCACAAACAATTTAGAATGTAAATATTGCACATTTGTGCACATACCTAACCCAAATCTATCAGCTACTTGGAATATCTTATTCATTGTATTGATTTATACTAGTTTAGTAAAGGAAATAATTGTCGATTAAAAAAATATTTGTAGAGAAAATGTTTGTAATTAGTTTGTAGTTTGTAATGATAGTAGTATGGTAATTTAAAACAATTCCTATTAAATATAAATACATAAATAATATTAGATATAAAATTGTTCTTAATCATACAGTATATAGGTATCAGGAACAACTAAAACTGGATCACATCTAACATATTAATATTTAACAACATTTAACACAATTGTTTGATAATTTAACACAATGTTTAACACAATAGTATCATTCATAACATCATAAATTGCATCATTTGATTTCCTTTGTAAATTGCAAATTGTGGTCTTTGTCATTAATATGGCTTTCAAATTTTTCAATGCTTTATTAGTCCTCATCCCACAGAAATATTAGGTCATATGTGTAGAGAAGGAATAAAATAACATACTGTGTATAGTGTTCTGAACTCCAAATGAAGGTTTCTTTCCAATCCACCATGAACAAGTTTGTGTACAGCGTTGCAGGTTTGGTTCTCATAGTGGTACTATACTTCTGTATATACATTTTGTCATTCATAGAGCAATAATTGTGTGTTAAATTAAAATGGATGCTATCAAGAATAAAATTCCAGTTTTTTAAAATGACTTTTGTTAGGTTCAATGTATCCCTTAGGTATGATTTTAGTTTCCTGGTTTTGATCCTTGAAGTGCTCTCTATGCTGCTTTTAGTTTAAGTACTCCACCAATGGGGAAGGTGTGATTACGAGTTAGACTGAACTATAATTCAGTTACCGGAGAAAACTTAAGTAAAAAAATAAGGTTTAGTCAACACAAGCTCCGTGGGTTCTAAACCCACAAAGAGTCAGAACCCTGAACTAAAAGAAAGGAAAGAACAAAGATTACAACTCAAGACCAGTATACTAGTAACAAAGACTACCTTGAGAACAGATACTTTGAGGAAAACAGGGTCACAATTGTTACTTCACCAAGTAGAGGATGAGATTCAGGCGCACCTCCCTGAAACTGAGGGAGCAGATCCAAACCATATTATAGATAAGCAGGCACTCAAAGAACCATTCCTCCACACAGACGTGTAAAAAAAAAAAAAAAATTTTATTCAGTTCTTATGGCATAGCCTTATGTGTTTTGTATCTTCCCAGACACTTAATCATAGGCTAAACATTCAAACACTACACAGCATATTTAAATGAACAAGCACCAAAACAAAACTGTATATGTTCAAAACATTACAACACATATTTCAAATAACAGAATATTGGTATAAATACAAAAATAAATTACAAAAATAGCAGGTAACATCATATTCGTTATTCATACCTAGTGGGACTCTAGTAGCTAGAATATAAATACATTTTGTTTCTTAGTGAAGTAATTTTTTTTACTTATATCTCCTCCCCTTTGATCCAGAGATACAATTTTTATTACAACGTGTATTAAAATGTTTGGCTACATTTGTCTCTGTATTATTTTTAATATTATTAAAAAAGGGTTAGCATGCCCTTTCTTTGAGGGTTTGATTTGTCTGGCCAACATATTGTTGTCCACATTTCTTACAGGAGATCAAGTAGATAACATATTGTGTATTACTATTAACATACTGTTTTATCTTGAAAGTTTTTTTTATGTCTTACACAGAATCATGAATTGATAAGTGATATACTTCTTTAACCCACATTTGTATGATCCCTTATGTGTAAACCAAGTAAATTGTTTATGGGTATTCATCATGCTTGGTGAAAGAATATTTCTGAGAGATTTAGACTTTTTAGACAATAAGCGGCACCCATCCTCTGAGATTTTATCTAATATAGGATCTGTCTTTAAAATTGTTAAATAATTTTCATGATAGCTGAAAGTCAATACACAAGATAGAGGATTAGGCTTAGAGTATGAAGAGGGCTTTCTTGTTGTATCTGGTTAATAAGGAACTGACTGGTTTTTATGTTTAACAATGAGAGTACTTCTGGGAGAATACACAGAAGGCATGGGTCAAACTGGACATAGAGTAACCACGTGTCAAGTGTCTATCCCTGAGTTCACATGATACTTTAAAAAATCATTAAAATCTGAACACAAACTTATTCTCAAAAATTGGCCTGTTGGAATATTGCGTATTAAATGCGAAAGAATGTGAAGAAGAGGCACTAAGGATAGTGTTGGCAGTGGTGGATATTAATAGATTTGTTAGGAAACTTCTAATTAAGAAACATTTTGCTTTATGTCCTTCCAATAAGTCACCAAATATTTATACCACAGAGAACACAGAGTATACAGTTTACATAATTGCAAAGAGAAAATAATCCTTATATGGGTATAGAGGGAATGGTGCGCAATCAAGGTATGAGTAACTATAAGCCTAAATCTACATGTTTCCCTGTTCATCTCAGGGGTGACACTATAAAGCTCTTCCAAAAAGAACTGGAGATAAAATTGACTAACCTCCAATTCTCTAAAAAAAAAAACTTATTTTTTTAAAAAATAATCTCACCTCAGAGGAAAGAACTTGAAGAAGTGAAGATATTGTGATTCACTCTGCTGATAAAGGGGATTCGATAGTGTTACTCAATTAATCGCAACAATTAAATGAAAGAGGCTTTGCAACAACTTATCATCAAACTTATTTATCAAAGGTCAAATTTTAGATTGTCAGGGGGCACTCGGCTCCCAGCAGGAGAAGTCCGGACCGCGCAATGTCAAGGTTCAGGTAGGGTATGAAGTCCAGGAATCAATAACAGACGAAATATAAAACACCCGGAATGCACAATACAAATTCTATACTCGGGCATTGAAACCGTGACCTTGGCGTCTTTTTATTTCAAAACTTCTTGCCATACGGGTGATGTCATCATGCCGGCGCCAATACCCACATGTCAGCCATGGGCGCCACCATCTTGGGAGCAGTGCCACCGGAGACGGGAGCTCCATCGGGCTGTGAATTTTTTGAACTCCAATAAATTCGAACTCAGAAGTTTTCCTCCAAAAAAACGTGACTTTTGCATATCAAATTTTTTTTGACACGTTTATAGGGCATCATTTTCGAAGTGAAACTTGCCAAAATTTTGGCTCATCACTAATATTCAAATAGTTCAAGGGGCCTCTGTCATTGACTTCTACATGAACTCAGCGGATTTTAGTGGATAATGGTCTAATTAGAATCTCACATTCAAATTCGAGTTGGTGGAAATATATTATTTATTGCAACCTGTGTTAAATGACATAACAACTTGTTAGCAGGACAACACTGATTTCCTTAATAAACAGAATAATGTGAACTCTATTGACACCTGCACATTTCTATCCACAGCAGATCTATCACTGTACACAAGCATACTCTGTAATGAAGGGATTATGTACACGGAAGAATCTCTATACCTCTTCTAGTATGAATAGCGTAAGGTTATTTTTCTAGTTGAACTATTACTTTTTTTTCACTCAATGCATGGCTTTATTAAGAAAACACCGTTTTCATACATTTGTCAGCGATAGAATTTGTCAGTTGTAGTATACAAATAATAAACATAGATTATATTATACACATAACATTATAGTTTTTTCTCTTTTAGGTTACAGGTATGTAAACCATTTTTGTATCATATATAGGTGTAGTGTCTCCCTGGTTTATAGTGGGGAGGCGACATTGCTAAACTAAGCTTTGGGGGGGGGGGAGGGTGTGTGGTCAAACTGGGTACCAAACAGGTTTAGAAACATACTTGGGTCAATAGGGAGTCCTATTATGCCGAGTGCAGACTAAGTGGGATTGAGTGCTTTATATTCTACCTTCTGGTTGGTAAGAGATGGGGTTTTAATATTTTGGAAATAACTAAGCTTCTCACAATTCCACCATGTGTAGCATGAACCCTTTATTATTACAGTTCATCCAGCATAGCATGGATGTCCCTGGGCAGATCTGAGCACCTGGGGTGAGATACAACCTATGTAAGATATAGTAATTTTCTAGGTGTTCTGCACAGTGTGTCACAAATGATTTTTGGAAATCTTTTTTCCACTGAAGTATTGCTGTAAATTTATCTTGCATGTTTTCCGATAGTAGCATGTTATGATGCCTTTAGGTGCTGTTGGGTTTTTCACGCACATGGAGGCCCATTTATCAAAGGTTTAGAATTCATGTGATTTTTTTAAATTCGAATATACTTAAAATAAAATTGAATGTCTAATATTCAATCGAATAATAACCTTACGCCCACACTGAATTATACTACAATGCTGTACAAATATGTTTTCTGGTTGTATTAGTAATGATGAGAATAATGCCCTACTCACAAACATATACTGTATAGGAAAAGAGTCTCCCATACAGTTCATTCATAAGAGTCAAAAGAACAGTGTCGGAAGACACACTCTGTGAGAAGCGATTAGGCAGACAGATTTATTAATCAGGGTTATTATGCAGACCTAATTCAAAGAGAGTTGCTAATAGTGAAACACAAAGATAGGAGCCACCAACAAAATTCCCTTTGTAAGTAATATTACAAAAAGATAAGAGTATGGGTATCATGTTTAATTAATTTTGCCCCAATTACATGGATTTGGGATCAAACATTCTCACAGGTAAACTGCTAGAAATATCCAGGTACCTATGGGTCATCAGCTCACAGACATAGATAAGTAAAAAAAGACTAAGTCCATCAAGTTCAACCCCTCCAAACAAACCCCAGTGCACATATATACACACTCATACCAAAAAAAAAAAATATATATATATATATATATATATATATATATATATATATATATATATATATATATATATATATATATATATATATATATATATATATATATATATATATATATATATATATATATATATATAGTCGCCACCTGGCTCTTCGCACCCATCTCTACACTTCGCCAGGCGAAAATTTGCTAATTCACTAAAATGCAGAGACTTTTCGCTATCATTAGTTCTGCAATGCGAGCTATTGAGAGCAAAGATGCGATAGCGTTCATATTTGCCTACCACAAATTCGTTAGAGGTCTTATGCTCATTTAAAGCTGAATGGATGTCTTTTTGTTATTTGTTGCAGCAAATACATTACATTTCCATTGTTAAATACACATGTCCAGGGAACCTTAATAAAGACAATAGAGTTGTTATAATGCCCTACTCATGAGCCCACTGTTTAGTTAATGCTCCATATGTTAGAAAATGTATTGGAGAAACCAGTTACCCAAAAAAAAATTTTAAGAACTTGTGCAGGCTATCACTATGAAAAAAGTAAAAGACTCCAGCATTTTTTTAACTTTGATGCTTTTTCCACTCAAAGAATATGATGTAAGCAGCAGAAGACTGAGGAAGATCAATGCACTCCAGTGCACTTCGCCTGGTCTGAGCTGGCGACGGCAAGTCTGGCGAAAGAGGTAACGTTCGGTTTGCATTCACACATTTAAGTGAATTTACAGAGTAACATCCATTCACCAGAGCCATGCCGCCTCTCCTTGAAGTTCTGAAGAGCCGAAAAGCCAAAGTGCCGAAGCGGCTAACAGCTAAAGTTGAAGTCCTGAAGCGGCAAAAAGACCCGAAGTCATGAAAGGAGCTGCAATTGAAGTCCTGACTTTTATGGGGGGCTCTGGCGCCAATGTTTTTTTTTAAACTTATAGGGGGGACCTGGTCACAAATTCTTTTTTTAACTTGTAGGGGGGCCCAGACCACCAATTGTTTAAAAACTTTTATGGGGGCCCTGGTGCCACAGATTTATTTAACTTATAAGGGGGCCCTGACCATCAATAGCTTTTTATAACTTGCGTGTTTGCGGGGGGGGGGTTTGGTCGGGATCTAGGGTGATTTCTGTGATGGTATCTGTAGTCCAGAAACATCAGAGTTGTATTCTTAAAGATATTGCACAGTAAAACTTTTCTCCAGCTATCCAGGGACTAGGGCAGAATTAAAATGCAAAGTAATCATCTACTGAAAATTGCAGCTGATCTGTGCAAATCTGGGTCCCTTTTTTTGTTCTTGCGTTTGGAGTTGGAAGCATTAATCACAGTTTCCAATCACTGAACAAATTTGTACTTCCTCTCCATGTCTGATTCCAGTATAATATCATGACTTCAAAATGGCACAATAATCTCTGTATATATAAGATAAGCGCAAGATGGATAATCCAGTGCTGGAAATCGGCATCCCTATTGGTTGATTTTCTTGCATCTGTAAATAAATTTTTGGTCAGTTGAATTCTCAGTGGTATATTGGTTTCCAGGTATAATTATGGGTTTTGCTCAACTTCTATAGAGAACTAGGGGTTGCATTGTGACAGCTTTATAGTAAGGTTTAGTGTCCCTTTAAGAGAATAGAATCTGCAATCACATCATCACCCGGCAGGGCATTCCACAACCTCATTGCCCTCACGTTGAAGAACTACCTGCTCTGCTTCGAATGAAGTCTAAAGGGGTGGCCTCTGGTGCGTTGATCCTTTTTATGGGAAAAAGCACCCCCACTATCTTTCTATACTAAGAATAGTTGAAAATAATCCCTTCTCAACTAAGAATACCCCTAACACATTCCCATTTGGTGCAGAACTTTTCACTTAACAACACTGAACATCATTTCAGAGTTTGTTACCCAGGTTTCTAATTTAGTCAAATCAATCTGCAAAGTGGCAGCAGCCTGCGTGGAACCTATAGTTTTGCACAGTTTCGTATCATCAGTAAAAAAAACCCTGGTCCAATTAGAAAATGTTCCATTTACCACTCTTTGTAACCTATCCTTTGACCAGTTCTCTACCCAAGTTCAAATATTATGTTCCTCCAGGCCAATTTTCCTTAATTTAGCCATTACTCTTTTAACCTATACTTTGGAGATGACCAGCTACTAGAAATGATAAAAGCCATTATTTGTACACAAAAAGAAGAAGAAAGTTTGTCAGTGCACGATTTGTTGTGACAAAAGAATTGTTAAAAAAAATCAGGTGTTAGTATTACACTTTGACCAAAATATGAATCACAATTTTTGCAAAAGTTAGAGATGAGTTTGTTAATATTAATTATTACCAGGTCCAAAAGAAAGTCATTCCTAGTAGGTTCTTGAAGTTGTCTTTTAGCATATTTATAAACCTGCTTACTTTCTCTGACTTGGCAAACCAATTACTCCAGTCTGTATAATTGAAGTCCCCCATAATAACAACTTGACTTAGTTGTGAAGCTTCCTCCATTTGTAATAATAGCTATGCTTCATTAGCCTCACTAATACAAGGTGGGTTGTATCATACACCATTTTCCTTGTAACCTTTATCTTAAATATCTACCCATAGTGATTCCACACTCTCCTTGGTGCTAGCCCTGGTAATTTATTTAAACCCTAAAAATGAATATGGCTAAAAATGCCATATTTTATATACTGAGCTTATTGCACCAGTCTAAAGTTTTGGCTTCTCAATAGCAGCAATGATTCAGGAGTTCAAACTTGTCACGGGGTCACCATCTTGGAAAGTGTCTGCGACATGTGAATACTTCTCTGTAAATCAATATCCGTCTGTGCTATATGCATTGCTTGTTTAACTTTATCAGATTGCGTTAGCGTTAAATCTGCCTCCACTTGGCAAGCATGATCCGAGCAAGAGAGAGGGTCTGATCGCTTTCTTGCCAAACCGATTTAATTAAGGAAATATATGCTCCCCTAACAAAGGATCCCATACTGCCTGGCCAGGTGCATTACCCTGGTTTGCATGCCAGTATTGTGTTAGCTGGGGTAGAAGTTGTTCATCTAGTTTAGGGTTGGTTATGTATTTTAGGGTAGTCTCCATTGGCCCACAGAACTATAGTGCTAAAAACAGAGGGGCATGATCTGAACACATCCTGGTCAAGAACTTGTTCACATAGGACAATACATCTCCTGAACCTAGACACAGATCAATGTAAGACAATGCAGGTGAGGCCACTGTAAAGCATCAAGGTCACAGGGTCGCAAAATCAGTGATGATGACAACAACCAAGAGGGGTGGCCTAGGGGTTCCTAATCTTCAAAAGTATTATGAAGCCGCACAGCTGAGACAACTTTTAGTGTGGTCAAGTCACCTTCCATATACTACTTGGGGACATATTGAAAGCTCTGTGGCAGATGAGTGTCACCTCAATGCTCTTATATGGGACTTTGATTCTCTTACTCGGATCTCCCCAAAAGTTTTATCAGCCACGAGACTGACTTACTCAATATGGCTAAAGACCAGACACAAACACAAGTTGATTTCTACTAGGTTCCTGTTGATTACTTACCTGAATAATCCGACATTTCAACCTGGGACTGAGCCTTCATTCTATGCTAAATGGTCTCAACTACGACTCTTCACGATCAGAGACCTACTCAACCCACAAACCCCCTTGATTTTACCCTTCCAAGCACTCAGGGACAAACAACCCCAGACCAACATAAAGTTGTTTGAATACTTCCAACTCTGTCACTTCCTCACACCATACGTCTCATGTGCCAATGCAAACTCTCCCATGGCTTTCGAAATAATTGCAGCTCAAGAACTACCCCAAAAAGGCCTCATTTCCAAAATATACAATTTACTGACGGTATCCCCAGAAGTTTTGCAGCCCAGACACAATTATATGGATAAGTGGGACCAAGCCCTTCCACAACCGGTACAGGCAGACGAATGGCCGCTGATATGGGACAATGCAAAACGGATGGTCACATGTGTCCGCCAAAAGGAACAGATATACAAAGTATTGACCTGCTGGTACTATACGCCTGAAAGGTTACATAAGTTATTCCCGCAGCTATCACCTCTGTGCTGGAGGAACTGTGGATCTCGAGGGACTATGCTACACACTTTCTGGGATTGCCCAATAATTCAACCACTATGGACTGAGGTGGCACATCTTTTGAGACAGCTGCTGCAGCGACCCATCGCAATGGACCCCATAACCCTGCTTCTAGGCAAACCTTTGCCCAAACTACATAAATGTGGGCAAGCTCTAGTCAATCAGATCCTAACGGGCACTCGTCTAGCGATATCGTCTAAATGGAAGATCGCCACACCACCAACTTTTACCGAAATACTTAACAGAGTGAATGCAAACAGGGCTTTTGAAATGGGCTTAGCACACATAACTAATAAAAGGGATCAGTTCACAAGGATTTGGGACATATGGATATTGAGTGGCTTGGCTACTAACACCCCACATGTTCCCCACCCTCCAACTGTCCGTTAAACATGGGAGGATCAGGGTTACAGCATGATACCTTTCTAATGAGTAGTTGTGTGCAGGCTACCACTATGTTACAATTTTCAATCTTGGTTTCAGGTTACTCAGCACTTAGTTAACTTATGCTTACCAATTATTCAGTTCACTTTACTCTTAGTACTGTATTCTCATCGTTATGCATGTCTATATACTAATGTTGGTTGAACAAATGGAACAGCTGTTGCATTGATGTATGACTTATGTGAAGCAAATAAAGAATAAGTTACAAAAAAAATAGACATGTATGTTGCGGGCAGGGGTTAAGGCTCTGCAGCAGACCTCCAGAAGCCAGAGACCTCCTCCAACTTATTCACCAGTTATTGCAAGCTAGGTAACCTGCCTCAGTAAGAGATAAAAGGAAGGCAAAAAAGAGAAAAAAGATGAAATGGGTTGCGCATTCAATACATTTGCTTAGTAGGAAAAATTTTCCCCAGAGAGAGGAATTACTCAGTCACCGAGTCCTTAGCTGCTTAATGGGCCATTGAGGGTCTAAGGTACTCTCTAGAGAGAATACAATTTGCTTTTGTATGGGATTATGCACCCCTAAGGTGGTTGCACTCAATGAGATCGCAGCCCCTTGGTTCTTGCCTTCTCCCATTTTGAGGTATCCCTAGCTATAGACAGCAAAAACAAGACAGTTTGAGATACCTCCACACCTTTCTATATTCTCCTTTTCAAGTCTGTTTTTACAATCAAGGTGGTTGCTTTAATTCAAACTACAAAAAGTTACTCTGCACACCACATCATTAATACAGACACTGGGAGGCCCATTAATCAAAGGTCAAATTTCCAATTCATGTTAATTTTTTTTAATTCGAATATATTCACAATTCGACTAGGAGGTTATTTAAGAAAAAATGTGAATGTCTAATATTAAATCTAATAATTCCAACCAAAAAATTGGAATCATATTTGATTCGAATTTGATTAGTACAAATTGAGTTTTTCTTCTGAAAAAAACTTGAATGTCAGGAAGGCTATTAATATCTCCAAATAGCTCAACAGACATCTGCCATTGAATATTCAAATTAGGACTGTTTCCATGGTCAATGTGTGATGAATCTCACATTCAATTTCGGGGATTAAAGTTCGAATGGGTGAATTTACTATTCGACCCTTGATAAATCTGCTCCTTAAGGGTATGCAAATAAGTGATTTAATAAAGCATGTCATTACAAGTGTATAACTGTATACCAAACACAGTGTCCCCAAAAAAAAGCAGCACTCAGGCTTGCAAGCCAAGTTGGTGTGTTGGAGAATACCCCAGCGTTTCAGACACTAAGTTCTTTATCAAAAGGATTCTGGTTTCTTTAATTCAACTTAGGATATTTTTAATTATTTGTCCACTATTCACTTTATTGATTAATTGGATTTGAAAATTAAATGGTAAAAGCACTAAGACACTTTAATTAATTATTATTATTAGCGAAATAGTACATTGATAACAGAATTTCGTGCCCTTTTGCCAGGCTAATTTTTGCTCACGAGAGATCGCTACTCCACAAATTTACTCCTTACATTACCCCTTTTGCCAGAGTTTCGGTCATCAGATCATAAATGACAAACTGATAAGACTACATCCTCCTAAATCTTCTGTCGGTGACATCATATCCTGTATGCTGAAAATTTATAAAAATGAAAAAAAATTTCTGGCGTTTTTTCATATTTTACAGTGGGATTGTGATTAAAAGTTGTACGGCTAAAGATTTTTTTTTTATTTTTTCTTAACCATTTGAGGGGCATGCCACTTATGTTTTAGGTGGGCTCATGACTAGGACATTAGAGGGTCTCTTTTGTCTTTATTTTGCTTCCTATTTGGCCACTTCAAGCATTTTCACCAACATCACTAATAAAGACATATATATGACCTATATGTACCCACCCTTATTCAAATTGCCTAAGCATAAGTGCACTATGCACTTGGTAGACAGAAATAAATGTAAGCAAAAGTTCGCTATGAAATGTTTGTGCTGACAAATTTACTCTAGAGAAACTTTGCCAGAGTTCGGCTGCCGCGACATAACTTCCCATTGCCAGCAAATAAACATTAAAGCATCTAGGGTCTTTTAATAGAAATAAGAACAAACTTAACTCAGTCCAAGGAGAAGCCATTCATTACCAGGAAGTCTGTCAACCAGAAGTTGAGCCAGAGGGTAGAGAGTGAATCGTAATCCAAGAACCAGCTGAGTCGTAGCTGTAAATCCATATACATAAGCAAAGAAGGAGCCAAAATCCGAAGCCGAGAAGATTTGCCAAACTCAGACGTCAGAGCTAGGAGTAGGAGAAAGCCAATAGCTGTTAGTATTTCAGGAAAGATGAACATATCCAGATAAAGATGGATCAGTGAGCCACAAACTCCAAACACCAAGAAGTCTGTGTAAATCTTTTTTTATTTTTTTGTGTTATTGTACTGATGAAAGCTGTATTTTCATTTCAGAACTACAGTAAAGTATCATAGAGGACAATAAATTAGTATCTTACCACATAAAATTTTACTTTACATTGCACTAATTCATACTACTACCATGTATTGCATTTTAGGCAGCATGGTGGGGCAATGTGTAACACTGCTGCTTTGCAGCACTTTAGTCCTCCCTTAAATTCTAGCCAGGACACTCCAAGGAGTTTGCACAGTATATTTACTCCAGTTTCCTTTCACACCAAGGAAACTGAAGTAAGAACATACAAGTAAATATGCTCCTGAAACAAATTGTCCCATGTGCGCGAATGTGGTAGGAACCTTAGACTGTATGCCAGTGACGTAACTAGAGGGGGGCGGGCCCTGGCGCGGGACGCACTGCCGGGCCCCCCGCCCCCCTCCGTACACCCGGAACCGCTGGCCGTACACCTGGAACCGCCGGGAATCGTGGCGCGTGAGCTGCCGGGGGGGCCCTGAGGGGGTGCAGGCCCTGGCCCAATCGCAGCCCCTACTCCCCCGGTAGTTACGCCACTGCTGTATGCTCCAGTGGAGCAGGGACTGATGTAACATTTTTGTAAAGTGCTTTGGGATGTGTTGGTGTTACAGGCCCATGGCGTGGCTTTAGCAACAGTGGAAAAAAAAATCAGTGGAGAGACAGAGCCAAGTTACTGGTCTGCTGCTTCTTCTCAACTGTTTTACAACATACAGTTTGTTCAGTTGGTCCAATAACTTCTTGTCCTTTACAACTCATGTCACACCTAATCAGTTGACCTATGTTGTACTTTAAATCATACTTTCTCAAAGATGCTATCATTTGAACAACATTTTGCTACTTCATATTCAGGACAAATCAGCATATATGAAAGATGTCAGTCTCACACCATAACTGTAGTACGGTACTTACGCACATAAGTGTATTTAATGTACAGTAATGTGATAATTACAATTAACATATACTATAGGATATAGTGAATATCTAACTTATTCACAGTATACATTGCAGCAATAGACCAGTTAAATGTTTATTATATAACCTTTAACAGGGTGAGAATAAAACAGGTAAGCAGGCTGATACTGTTGTTGCTCTCGTGATAAAATAGCCCCAGCATGTCAATCTCTGTAAATAGCAACAGCTTGATTTTATAACAGTTTTCAGAATAACCGACATTCTTTAGATTCCACAAAAACATAACTTACATTTTTTGAAAAGTAAACATAATTTCAAGCAACTTTGCAATATACATCAATTAAAAAATATGCAGACTTTTCATGATTTTTAAAGGTTTGGAACAGTTCCCTAAGCCTAGCCCCCTGCTCTCCTGCTGATCTGTCTGATTACTTTGCTGAGCTGGCTGACTACTGTTTCTTTGTATGAGCAGC
The DNA here is from genome assembly GCF_017654675.1 of Xenopus laevis. Classification (NCBI taxonomy): domain Eukaryota; kingdom Metazoa; phylum Chordata; class Amphibia; order Anura; family Pipidae; genus Xenopus; species Xenopus laevis. Next base: position 29,067,145 of record NC_054378.1, on the reverse strand, counting down.
CATCTGTCCTCAGCCTGCATCCTCCAAACCCCACAATTACCTGCACACATGATTTCAAAAAGAAATAGAACAAACAAGGGAAAGTTGTGCTCACCACTATTTTTTAAAACCATTAGGCGGGGGTGCAATGAGGCTGTGACCACAAAATACATATAGTCAAATACAAGAGTCCTCTGCACTCAACCCATTATCAATATATTTAAGACAGCGACATTTTGTGCATACTGCTACTAAAAAATGCCTTACCCTTTAAACAAAACAGGGATTGTTTGTCCATATATTGCAATATATTTAAGCTGGCCAACTACGTCAAAGTCATCCCATATCTGGCCAGTCCTATGCTCAATTTCATCTGATTCATTAAGAATTCTATTGCTTCATTATACATTTTACAAAGGGACTTGGTTTTACCTGCAACTTAACTTGCTGCTTTCAAAGTAAACCTCCATACTTGGCTGCCCTTTTATTAGACACCAGTGGGATCACCTGACTATAGCTGGGAAGGGTGGGAGCTACAACATGGAGCTGGTCACTGCTCCTGTATAAACTATAACAAACAAGGGAAAGTTGTGCTCACCACTATTTTTTAAAACCATTAGGCGGGGGTGCAATGAGGCTGTGACCACAAAATACATATAGTCAAATACAAGAGTCCTCTGCACTCAACCCATTATCAATATATTTAAGACAGCGACATTTTGTGCATACTGCTACTAAAAAATGCCTTACCCTTTAAACAAAACAGGGATTGTTTGTCCATATATTGCAATATATTTAAGCTGGCCAACTACGTCAAAGTCATCCCATATCTGGCCAGTCCTATGCTCAATTTCATCTGATTCATTAAGAATTCTATTGCTTCATTATACATTTTACAAAGGGACTTGGTTTTACCTGCAACTTAACTTGCTGCTTTCAAAGTAAACCTCCATACTTGGCTGCCCTTTTATTAGACACCAGTGGGATCACCTGACTATAGCTGGGAAGGGTGGGAGCTACAACATGGAGCTGGTCACTGCTCCTGTATAAACTATAACAAACAAGGGAAAGTTGTGCTCACCACTATTTTTTAAAACCATTAGGCGGGGGTGCAATGAGGCTGTGACCACAAAATACATATAGTCAAATACAAGAGTCCTCTGCACTCAACCCATTATCAATATATTTAAGACAGCGACATTTTGTGCATACTGCTACTAAAAAATGCCTTACCCTTTAAACAAAACAGGGATTGTTTGTCCATATATTGCAATATATTTAAGCTGGCCAACTACGTCAAAGTCATCCCATATCTGGCCAGTCCTATGCTCAATTTCATCTGATTCATTAAGAATTCTATTGCTTCATTATACATTTTACAAAGGGACTTGGTTTTACCTGCAACTTAACTTGCTGCTTTCAAAGTAAACCTCCATACTTGGCTGCCCTTTTATTAGACACCAGTGGGATCACCTGACTATAGCTGGGAAGGGTGGGAGCTACAACATGGAGCTGGTCACTGCTCCTGTATAAACTATAACAAACAAGGGAAAGTTGTGCTCACCACTATTTTTTAAAACCATTAGGCGGGGGTGCAATGAGGCTGTGACCACAAAATACATATAGTCAAATACAAGAGTCCTCTGCACTCAACCCATTATCAATATATTTAAGACAGCGACATTTTGTGCATACTGCTACTAAAAAATGCCTTACCCTTTAAACAAAACAGGGATTGTTTGTCCATATATTGCAATATATTTAAGCTGGCCAACTACGTCAAAGTCATCCCATATCTGGCCAGTCCTATGCTCAATTTCATCTGATTCATTAAGAATTCTATTGCTTCATTATACATTTTACAAAGGGACTTGGTTTTACCTGCAACTTAACTTGCTGCTTTCAAAGTAAACCTCCATACTTGGCTGCCCTTTTATTAGACACCAGTGGGATCACCTGACTATAGCTGGGAAGGGTGGGAGCTACAACATGGAGCTGGTCACTGCTCCTGTATAAACTATAACAAACAAGGGAAAGTTGTGCTCACCACTATTTTTTAAAACCATTAGGCGGGGGTGCAATGAGGCTGTGACCACAAAATACATATAGTCAAATACAAGAGTCCTCTGCACTCAACCCATTATCAATATATTTAAGACAGCGACATTTTGTGCATACTGCTACTAAAAAATGCCTTACCCTTTAAACAAAACAGGGATTGTTTGTCCATATATTGCAATATATTTAAGCTGGCCAACTACGTCAAAGTCATCCCATATCTGGCCAGTCCTATGCTCAATTTCATCTGATTCATTAAGAATTCTATTGCTTCATTATACATTTTACAAAGGGACTTGGTTTTACCTGCAACTTAACTTGCTGCTTTCAAAGTAAACCTCCATACTTGGCTGCCCTTTTATTAGACACCAGTGGGATCACCTGACTATAGCTGGGAAGGGTGGGAGCTACAACATGGAGCTGGTCACTGCTCCTGTATAAACTATAACAAACAAGGGAAAGTTGTGCTCACCACTATTTTTTAAAACCATTAGGCGGGGGTGCAATGAGGCTGTGACCACAAAATACATATAGTCAAATACAAGAGTCCTCTGCACTCAACCCATTATCAATATATTTAAGACAGCGACATTTTGTGCATACTGCTACTAAAAAATGCCTTACCCTTTAAACAAAACAGGGATTGTTTGTCCATATATTGCAATATATTTAAGCTGGCCAACTACGTCAAAGTCATCCCATATCTGGCCAGTCCTATGCTCAATTTCATCTGATTCATTAAGAATTCTATTGCTTCATTATACATTTTACAAAGGGACTTGGTTTTACCTGCAACTTAACTTGCTGCTTTCAAAGTAAACCTCCATACTTGGCTGCCCTTTTATTATTTACTATTTATTATTTACTATTTAGTAGCAGTATGCACAAAATGTCGCTGTCTTAAATATATTGATAATGGGTTGAGTGCAGAGGACTCTTGTATTTGACTATATGTATTTTGTGGTCACAGCCTCATTGCACCCCCGCCTAATGGTTTTAAAAAATAGTGGTGAGCACAACTTTCCCTTGTTTGTTATAGTTTATACAGGAGCAGTGACCAGCTCCATGTTGTAGCTCCCACCCTTCCCAGCTATAGTCAGGTGATCCCACCGGTGTCTAATAAAAGGGCAGCCAAGTATGGAGGTTTACTTTGAAAGCAGCAAGTTAAGTTGCAGGTAAAACCAAGTCCCTTTGTAAAATGTATAATGAAGCAATAGAATTCTTAATGAATCAGATGAAATTGAGCATAGGACTGGCCAGATATGGGATGACTTTGACGTAGTTGGCCAGCTTAAATATATTGCAATATATGGACAAACAATCCCTGTTTTGTTTAAAGGGTAAGGCATTTTTAGTAGCAGTATGCACAAAATGTCGCTGTCTTAAATATATTGATAATGGGTTGAGTGCAGAGGACTCTTGTATTTGACTATATGTATTTTGTGGTCACAGCCTCATTGCACCCCCGCCTAATGGTTTTAAAAAATAGTGGTGAGCACAACTTTCCCTTGTTTGTTATAGTTTATACAGGAGCAGTGACCAGCTCCATGTTGTAGCTCCCACCCTTCCCAGCTATAGTCAGGTGATCCCACTGGTGTCTAATAAAAGGGCAGCCAAGTATGGAGGTTTACTTTGAAAGCAGCAAGTTAAGTTGCAGGTAAAACCAAGTCCCTTTGTAAAATGTATAATGAAGCAATAGAATTCTTAATGAATCAGATGAAATTGAGCATAGGACTGGCCAGATATGGGATGACTTTGACGTAGTTGGCCAGCTTAAATATATTGCAATATATGGACAAACAATCCCTGTTTTGTTTAAAGGGTAAGGCATTTTTTAGTAGCAGTATGCACAAAATGTCGCTGTCTTAAATATATTGATAATGGGTTGAGTGCAGAGGACTCTTGTATTTGACTATATGTATTTTGTGGTCACAGCCTCATTGCACCCCCGCCTAATGGTTTTAAAAAATAGTGGTGAGCACAACTTTCCCTTGTTTGTTATAGTTTATACAGGAGCAGTGACCAGCTCCATGTTGTAGCTCCCACCCTTCCCAGCTATAGTCAGGTGATCCCACTGGTGTCTAATAAAAGGGCAGCCAAGTATGGAGGTTTACTTTGAAAGCAGCAAGTTAAGTTGCAGGTAAAACCAAGTCCCTTTGTAAAATGTATAATGAAGCAATAGAATTCTTAATGAATCAGATGAAATTGAGCATAGGACTGGCCAGATATGGGATGACTTTGACGTAGTTGGCCAGCTTAAATATATTGCAATATATGGACAAACAATCCCTGTTTTGTTTAAAGGGTAAGGCATTTTTTAGTAGCAGTATGCACAAAATGTCGCTGTCTTAAATATATTGATAATGGGTTGAGTGCAGAGGACTCTTGTATTTGACTATATGTATTTTGTGGTCACAGCCTCATTGCACCCCCGCCTAATGGTTTTAAAAAATAGTGGTGAGCACAACTTTCCCTTGTTTGTTATAGTTTATACAGGAGCAGCGACCAGCTCCATGTTGTAGCTCCCACCCTTCCCAGCTATAGTCAGGTGATCCCACTGGTGTCTAATAAAAGGGCAGCCAAGTATGGAGGTTTACTTTGAAAGCAGCAAGTTAAGTTGCAGGTAAAACCAAGTCCCTTTGTAAAATGTATAATGAAGCAATAGAATTCTTAATGAATCAGATGAAATTGAGCATAGGACTGGCCAGATATGGGATGACTTTGACGTAGTTGGCCAGCTTAAATATATTGCAATATATGGACAAACAATCCCTGTTTTGTTTAAAGGGTAAGGCATTTTTTAGTAGCAGTATGCACAAAATGTCGCTGTCTTAAATATATTGATAATGGGTTGAGTGCAGAGGACTCTTGTATTTGACTATATGTATTTTGTGGTCACAGCCTCATTGCACCCCCGCCTAATGGTTTTAAAAAATAGTGGTGAGCACAACTTTCCCTTGTTTGTTATAGTTTATACAGGAGCAGTGACCAGCTCCATGTTGTAGCTCCCACCCTTCCCAGCTATAGTCAGGTGATCCCACTGGTGTCTAATAAAAGGGCAGCCAAGTATGGAGGTTTGCTTTGAAAGCAGCAAGTTAAGTTGCAGGTAAAACCAAGTCCCTTTGTAAAATGTATAATGAAGCAATAGAATTCTTAATGAATCAGATGAAATTGAGCATAGGACTGGCCAGATATGGGATGACTTTGACGTAGTTGGCCAGCTTAAATATATTGCAATATATGGACAAACAATCCCTGTTTTGTTTAAAGGGTAAGGCATTTTTTAGTAGCAGTATGCACAAAATGTCGCTGTCTTAAATATATTGATAATGGGTTGAGTGCAGAGGACTCTTGTATTCAAAAAGAAATAGAACATCACAGTGCAATGCATTATGGGTTATGTAGTTCCTGCATGCTGTCTGTAAACTGTGAAGAAGTTGTAATTTGTAACATCAGTGTTTATTCCCTCTTCCCCTGCCAGGATTTCAAATGATGCAGAAAGAGAATAACTGGATCAAAAACAGCTGGATTTCAGCATAGAAAATGTCATTTATTCATACTGAAGAAATGATGAAACAGGTAACCGGGATGGGTATATTAGGGGTTTCTGTGTTATCTGGGCCTCTTTATCAAATTTTGGTTTGGAAGCCGGAGTTCCCCTTTAAATGATAACCAAACCCACCAAATCTTAGAATATACATAAGCATCAATGTATCTAAACAAGTATGAAAAGTGTTACATCATACATTGTCACTTTAAAGATACCATGTTATAATTACCATATCAATGCAACATATAAGCCTTTCAAAGCTGTCACTGCCTCTAACATGGATATATTCTTTAGATGATCAGATTGCACAGCCTAAATAGGTTGTGAACTACTAGAACAAGAAAGTGATGAATTTCAGTCCAACGCAGTGGGTTGCTGCAAAATCAGTGCTTTATTCGACACAACATGTTTCGAGCTAGGCTCTTTGTCAAGTGTAATACAAAAAGGCACCACACAACCCTATATAGTTTAAACCACACCCATCATTAGTAGTAATCGGATGCAGGTTATTGCTGTTAGGTAATTATTCAGCTTGACCCCATTCAAAAAAGTTATACAGACAATTTACAAAGTCCCATAATGTGTAGACAAGTTTCATATTAATCACAGCACAAAACATACAGTGTAACTGTGCATTTCCAAATCCATAACGTGGACAGTGAATCTGTAAATATGACATAATAAAAATTACTTTAAAACGCTTAAAAACAATTACCTGGGTACTGCTCTAAGAGCCTACCCTGAGCCAGCTACATTCAATCATAGGACATCAAACGATATCTCAATATCTGTAATAGAAACATTCTTACCCTTAAGTAGAGAATTTCACATTCATAATATTAGTCAATAAGTATCCATTTTATCTGGAAGGGAAAATATCAAAAAATGTATCAAAAGGATAACTGAATATGTTACAAGGAATAAATAGTGTCAATTTCACAGGAAGCTGCTAATACTCCAGTGTTCATTTAAACCTTCTGGATGTAAGCTGTTCAATTTTTTAATCCACTTTGCTTCTTCTTGAAGTAGTAATTTAAGCATATTGCCCCCTCTTTGTGGTTTACAAATCACTTCTATCACTTGCCATTTGAGCTGTGATAAATTGTGTTTAAAAGAAGAGAAATGTCTTGAAATGGGCGTATCTATTTGAGTCCCTACTTTAAAATTACGTATGTTGGATCTATGTTCTTTAATTCTCTCTTTAACTGGACGGGATGTTTGTCCTATATACACTAGTCCACACGGAGATTTCAACAGATATACCACATTTGCACTTTTGCATGTAGCATAGGAATGAAGCTTTAATCCCTTACCATTTATAGGGTGGTGTACAACTTCCCCTTTAATGATAGATGAGCAGCATATGCAACTAAGGCATGGGAAGGTACCCTTTTTTGGTGGTCCTTGAAAGAGGGACTGTAATTTGTTGGGTTTACGAGGTTCTGCTGGACACAATTTATCGCGTAATGTCTGTCCTCTAGTATAGCAAAACATTGGAATTTCACTACAATGATGTTTCAGTGATTTATCATGCTGCAACATGGGCCAAAACTTTTTAATCACATTTTCTATCTGGGCACTTGCTCGTGAAAATTTACTGACAAATGTCATTCTCTTATTATTTTACTTATTACTGGTATGCTTCTTCTCAACTGACAACAGCAGCTCTCTGTGTCTAAACTGCCTCATAGTGTAGGGTTATGAGTGACCTCTATTGTTGGGATGTAAACAGATATACAAATCATATACACTTATACAGTATAGAATTAGGCAATGATCTACACACACACACACACTCATTCAAGTAAATGTGACCTCGTATTTACTGGGGTCACATTGGCACTATATATAAATTAAGGATGATAGTGATTATTACTTTGAATCCCTCGGGAAAAACCAGCAGGGCCGCCATCAGGGGGTCACAGGGGGGACAGTTGTCCCGGGCCCACAGGATTTTGTGTCTAAGGGGGGCTCGGCCATGCTTCACTTATTTGATTAGCCGGGCCCCCCTGCTTTCAGTGTGCTGCACAGCAGCTCTGCGCATGGAAGCTTTTCTTCTGTTAAGATTTCCTGTAACCTCATTGGTTTGCATTGGGATTGGATGCCCTTATACAGCTTTACTGGGACTTATTCTTAACTTATTCTTAGGACCACGAGGGTACAGGAAATCTTAATAGAAGAAAAGCTGACAGTTGACAGAGCTGCTGTGCAGCACGCTGAAAGCAGGGGCCCCGGCTAATCAAGAAAGTGAAGCATGGCCAGCCCCCCCCCTTAGACACAAAACACTGGCAAGCAATTTTTTAAAAATTTGGGGGGATCTGGACAATTTTTTTTTACTTGCAGGGGGGCCACTGATCACCAATGGCTTTTTATAACTTGTAAATGTTTTTTAAAAAACGGAAGGCCCAGGCGCCAATGTTTTTTTTTTTAACTTATAGGGGGGCCCTGATCACCAATTATTTTTTTTACTTGTAGGAGGACCCTGACCACCAATTTTTAAAAAAAAAAACATTATGGGGGGGGGGGGCTGGCACCACAGTTTTTTTTTACTTATAAGGGGGCCTGAGCATCAATAGTTTTTTAACACTTGTGTGTGGGGGGATTACCTTTTTTAGCACTGATGTCTATGTGGTCTTTTAACTGTGGTGTGGGCGGGATCTGGGGTGGGGCCTGGGGGGGCCCTGAAAATTTTGTTGTACCAGCCACACAGTTTTGAAAAACTTTGCTCTAATACCATCATTAACACAGTCTGACATTAGAGGAGAACTAAAATCCTCTGGTGTTTAGTGTTTTAATGTTGACAAAGCCTGCTACAAACAATAGTATGTGACCCTATATGACCAACAAATACCTTTCAAATAGAATGTTGTCCACCCCTGTATTATCTTCTTTAAAAAGACCTGCTGCGGAGCTTCTCTGCCCTCTCTTGCTTTTCTCACTCAGATATGCGCAGTACAGCTTGCCACAAAGTATGAACATGTATATTAAAAAGCCACCGTTCTCAAGAGGCAATTCACAGACACTCTAAGAAAGCGTGGAAATATTGCACATGCGCAGAGGCTGTAATGAAGAATGGAATAAAGAAATCAACATGGCAGCCACAAAGACATTTACTAAAGAAAGGCAGTGTGCTGATGGAGAATTTGTTGAGGTATCTGTTACTAAATTAGCAATCCACTTGGGGCAATCATTACCTATACATAGATGTTAATTGTAAAAAAAATATTCTTCCTATAGCGATGCATAAAAACCAGTGGCGTAACTACCAGGGGTGCAGCAGGTGCAACTGCACCAGGGCTCATAGTCCCTGCACCCCCGGTGGGGCCCCACCTGGAAAATACGGCTCCCAAATCTGCAGAATCGTCAGGCTATTCCATGCCTGCCTAAGGAGGTAAGAAGGACTTCAGTGTGCAAATTGACCAATTAGGGAGCTTTAAGCAGCAGCACTTTCAATTTGCTGTAAAACCTTGAGCAACCCCCTGATTGGCCAGTTTGTACATTGTGCCAGAGAAGTTTTTTTTTTCTTTGTCGCTGGCTACTGTCTGTGCTAACCTGATCCCCCTCGACCCCCCCCCTCCTGCACGGAACACGCAGCTAAGGCAGAGGAAAGGAATCAGCTCACAGCAGCAAGGAACTCTAACTTCTTACTGACCTGCTGCTTCCCCTGTAAGTTTCTGTAACTCATAATATTTTACTTAGTCAGTCAAATGTGCATTTCAATGGGAATCTGAGGCTGGTTGTAAATTTATGTACCAGGGCCCTTAGAGGTCTAGTTACGCCACTGATAAAAACTGTTTTAAACCATATTACCACCTTAAAAAATGTCATTAAATCACAGCTGCGCAGAGACATTCTCTCATCTGTGTCTAGGCTGAAATGAGGGATGAGAGTGACTCTTCATTCTCCCACAGGAAATGGTTATAGTGCTGACTGATGCTGGCAGAACACTGTGATAACATGGAAAGCCCCTCCCAAGTGTTTCTTCCCAGCCTGCACGTATTATGCCAATAAAATTCTTAGTAATTTGCACCCAAAAAGAAATAAAAATACATTTATATAAATGTCCTTTAAAAAGTTTAATTACAATATTTTCAGTTAAATACAGGCAGGATTCGAAAAGCCAGAAACATATTACAGGAATGGGCTGTGGGCTGAGAGGAGATGACTACAGATGGGATCCAAACTGCAGGCAGGAACTGGGTTGTGAGGTACAGTGAGAAGCCTTGGAGATGAAGTATGCGAAAAGGTTGTGTTGAGATCGGTTTTGACCTTTTAGTTATATTTGACCCAAAAAGTACAAAGCTAAAAACAGATACTTCTATTTCATGTTAATTAGCGTATTTTAGTCCAATGTGAAATATTGTTACTAAAGTAGCAAACCAATTATACATTTGTATAATTACATGCAACTAGCACATACATAACAATACAAATGTAAGTGTACCACCTGTCTGCCACATTGAATGCTGTTCTCACATCTGTACCCTAGCAGTTTCAGAACACTTCACAGATCCATTCATGTACTGTAACTCTCACAATACAGTATACCATCCATTCCTGTTGAGAACACTATTGCAAAACAGCTCATCCCAGGCTTTCGAGTTAACTGCAGTGTCGGACTGGCCCACAGGGATACCAGGAAAAGTCCCGGTGGGCAAGGTGTCACTGGGCCCTCATGCTGCTAGACATTTGGCCTATTTCATGGCCATTCCCTATTTCTATGAGAACAAAGTGGCTAAATAGATGGAATAATAGATTACAGTGTGTAAAGAAAAGTAGAATAGATGAGTGAGGAAAGGAAGAATAATAGTACTATGGGTGGGCCCCTGGTCTAAGATTAGTTGGTGGGCCCCTAGTCAAAGGTTTTTGGGTGGGCCCCTGGTGTCCCAGTCTGACACTGGTTAACTGGACTGTTCACATCACAGCCTAATAGCATTTTCAACACCTATTAACTCCTTTATAGGGCACTTACAGTAAAGCCAAATGTCAGGCTAGCAGGATGTGCTTCTGAGAGCCCGTGGTGTTATTGATCCTGACACTACACTAATTGGCTAATTCGCTGTAAATTGGACCTCGCTGAGCACTGCCTAAAGCACACTTATTATGCATAGCAATAGAGGACCGAGAAAGCCAAGTGAAACTATGCAGAAGTTGGACCAGTTTGTAAGGCGGCCTGCCCAAGATGTCGCTGCACCTCCGTCTCCCTCCTCTGCAGGAAGCGCTGGAGACAGCATTTGCGCCAATACTCGCTGCAATAGCAACCTGCCAAACAACACTTACCATGCACATAGAGGAGGTTAAAATAGACCTTTCTCTGAGTGAACGACAGCTGTGGAAGCCAGGGTCAGTGCCATGGAAGATAGAAGATATGTGCACGCCAATACCAGTGCAGCTCAGTGAACTACAGCAGCAATTAAAGCAGCAAGCCTCTCTCTTGGATGACTACGAAAATCGTCAGTGCCGCAACTATGTGCGGGTGGTGGGGCTCCCAGAAGGCGCGGAAGGTAATTCGCCCACTGATTTTGCTGAGCAATGGCTTAAACAACTTTTGCCTAATGCACCCTTTACCACGCACTATACAGTGGAACAAGCACACCGTGTCCCCCCCACAAGCTCCCCCATGGCCCTTTCTAATCAGACTGCTTCACTTTCGGGATAGAGATGCGGCTCCCTCAGAAGTAAGGGCAAGAGGCCAGCTTTCGCATGAGGGGGCCAATGTATCGATATACCCTGACTACTCAACTTTTCTGCAAAAGCAGCGTAGCACCTTCACTGGCATTAAATGGCAGCTGCGTGACTTGAAGCTGGTTTACGCCATGTTGTACCCGGCTAAACTCAAAGTCATAGATGCAAACAAAACCCATTTCTTTAACACGCCTGAAGAGGCCTTGAGCTGGATTGAAGCACGTCCCAGGAGGAATCCCAGAACATAACCACTTTCTCAGCAAATCTCTTGTTGAACAGTTAATTGGCCTGTTATTAACAGATTCAAACTCTCCCCGAGCTGCTTGGCTAAGAGTAAAAGCGACTACACAGGACCTTTGTTTGCAATGCCTATTACATGGTGATACTAACTGTGCGCATATTTAACAAATATAAATCGCCAAGGAATTGCTAATATTCTGGATTAATATTTCTACCCAGTTTTTGCTATATTGACGCTTCAACCACAGCGCAGAGAGTTTATAAGCGATGACCACCTTTCTTCCAACATGGTACCTAGGAACAACAAGGTGCTGCCATCAACTTTAGTTGGGCACTACTCTGACTCTGGCCCACTGTCTACAAGGCCTCTTATACTGTATATGCACAAATCATCACATTTATTTTGGGATTACATGTAAATTCCCAGATCTGAGTGTCACATACTTCAATATGCTGTGAGCTCATGACCTACCACCACGGCAGCTTTTCGTCCACAGCAAGATTTGGTTCAAGCTTGTTGATGGCAACCACACTCCCCAGTTGATATTATGTTTGGGATACTAAGCCCACCAGACTCTGAGGGTTGGGCAGGGTGGGGGCAGTTGGGTGGGGGCTTCATTTTTGTGTAAGTTGTTTTAACTGTGTCTTTTCTACCTCGTTTCAGTCTTTTCTTACTTCTTCCCTTCCCTTCCCTGGCTGGACAAATATGTATCTGTATGGCGGGCTGAAGAGCCGCAGGGTATCTGGACACCAAAGATTTACTCATCATAGAGTGAGTAATTATCCCTTGCGCACAACACAAAATGGCTACTATCAAGTTAGTGTCTTGGAATGTTAGGGGCTTAAATGACAAGGTGAAGCGGGCACTGGTCTTTAACTATATGAAATCTTACACCCCTCACATCCTCCTACTCCAAGAGACCCATTTAGTTGGGAGGCGGGTCCTCAGGAAACCATGGGTCGCCTATACTCATCACACTACATACTCGACATAAGCTAGAGGCACCTCAGTCTTGATTAGGAAGAGCTCCCCATTTGACCTCATTGAGGTGCTCTCAGACAGGGCAGGCAGATACCACATCCTGGCATGTGCTATAGCTGGGTTTCCCATCCTCTTAGTGAATATCTACATTCCTCCCCCATTTACAGAAACAATACTGCATGATCTATATCAGACACTATTGCAGTTGCCCCCTGTGCCGATGTGCATCATGGGTGACTTCAATAACTGTTGTAACCCGCTGTTAGATAGATTGTCCTCTCCCACAGTGACTACCTCCAAGCTTGCAGATTGGGCCAGGGCATACAATTTGATAGATGTCTGCTATTCTACTACATATCAGTCATTATCTAGAATAGATCTAGTGCTGGTTACCTCGGATCTCCTTCCCAAAGTTAGAGAGGTTAGAGAGGTTAAATATTTGCAACGAGGAATCTCAGACCATGACCCTTTACTCCTCTCACTAGATCTCCTGTCCAACCCTGCACGCAAAAATTGGAGGCTGAGCCCATACTGGCTGATGGTCCCTAATGTGGTTGAGGAGTCCACTTACTCCACCAAACAGTACTGGAATATAAACCATGGTTCAGCAGACCCCTTGATGACCTGGGATGCTTTTAAGGCAGTGTCCTGTGGTACGCTGATGGCAGCAGTTGCTAGAGCTAGAAACACCTCTCAGGACACTCTGCACCTCCTGGAATCAGAGGTGGCCGAATCTGAAACAGAATATATTGACAATCCCACACCACAGACACATCGGGAATTTGCAGCGGCTCGTAGGCGCCTGAATTTGCACAGGGTAGAGCATCTTGCATGCTACCAGCACTGTATTTGCATATGGTGACAAAAATGGCAAAGCTCTAGCCTTCCTAGCTAACCCTCCTAGTTCTGGTTCCGCTGTCCCCAGAATACTCACAACAGCAGGAGAGATGTTGACTTCTCCGTCTGAGATAGGTTTGCAATTCAGCAAATTTTACTCCTCTCTCTACACCTCTACTGCACACTACTCTAATACCGACCTGCATAATTATTTTAATGAGATTCCTATCCCCAAAATTTCAGTTCAGCAAACTAAATATATGGATTCCTCAATAACGCCATATGAGATTGCATATGTCTTTCTGCATTTTGTCTTTTCCCTCAGGCAAATCCCCAGGCCCAGATGGCTTTGTTATAGAATGGTACCGTTTTCACATACGGGAGATAGTGCCCAAATTGCATGAAACCCTGATGTATGCCTTTGAGAATTTTTCTTTCCCCAAAACATTCTCAGATGCAATGATTGTTGTCATCCCCAAACCAGGGAAAGGCACCACACTGTGTTCCTCTTATAGGCCAATTTCATTGCTCAACATGGAAATTAAAATTCTTGCTTAAGTTTTGGCTAAGTGTCTTGTCAAGGTTGTGTCTACAGTGGTGGAACCAGATCAGACTGGTTTCATGCCTTCTAAATCTACTAGCTTTAACCTCAGGAGGTTATTCCTTAACCTGCAGCTAAGGCATGAAAGTGTGGGCTCCAGGCTGGTGGTTTCATTGGACACAGCTAAGGCATTTGATTCAGTGGAATGGCCATACTTATGGGAGGTAGTAACTAGAATAGGTTTTGGTCCCTCCTTCACGAGGTGGCTTAATCTGATGTATAGTGAACCGAAGGCCTCCGTCAGGGTTAATAGCATTATTTCATCACTATTCCACCTTACAAGGGGTACTCGCCAAGGGTGCCCCCTCTCCGCACTAATCTTTGCATTGGCAATTGAACCTATGGCCATAGCAATTAGACCCTCCCAAAGAGTAAAGGGGTTCATATATTAAACAATTGAGGAGAAGGTTTCATTATATACTGATGATACGCTGCTATATTTAGCTGACCCACATGATTCTTTCACCTCTGTGCTTGGGATTGTCAAGTGGTACATTTTCGGGCCTCCAAATTAATTGGGAAAAGTCCATAATCTTTCCCCTTGACGAACAACTCCAGGTGTAAGGGACTGCAATCTCAAAGTAGCAGATAATTTTAAATACCTGGGGGATAACAACACACAAAGATCCTACACTATTTTTACAGCATAACATACACTTTACATCACAAATTTAAGGAAACACTCGCACACTGGACTAAACTCTCTCTTACATTAATAGGCAGAATACATATATGCAAAATGATTTATCTTCCTAAAGTTCTATATGTACTAAGTAATACCCCCTGCCACATACCCAAGAAAGCCCTGCATGATATAGACCACACGCAATCTGAATTCATCTGGGAAAATAAAACGCCCACGTTGTCCAGAGTCACTCTTAACGCCCCACAGGCTCAGCTGGGACTGGCCTCTCCCAATTATGAGCTTTACTACCTTGCCTCCCAGGCTTCACATGCAGCTGGTTGAAAAGTGTTCGATGCAGACAACCCAGCATCCATAATAGAGGCACTATATCTCACTTCTGTAGAAAGCATGCACAACGCTTTATAAAGGACTCACAAAGATGTTAGCCCTCTCTTACCTGTTATGGATGCTACCAAGAGAGCCTGGGACACAATGGTACAGGTCACTAAGGCTTTACACTATCTCCGGACGCACCTTTATGGGGTAACAGTAACTATCCGCATTTAGCTACATTTTTAGAGGTGGGAACCTGGACTAAGTTAGGGCTAAAGCGGTTGTCCCAGGTATACACTGATGGGAGTCTTCGCACGCTGCCTGAATTTCGTCAGACCCTCTCTCTGCCTGACCTGTCCGAATTTAGATATAACCAACTTAGCCATCTTTGCTCTGTGCAATTTACAACTCCTCATCGGCAACTACAGTACACAGGGATAGAAGAATTAGTATCTCAACCCACCAAAATGAAACTCCTATCCAGTACGTACAAGCACATTATTTCCAATAGATATGATCCCAGACCTAGAGTGAAGTATAAGTGGGAGAATTGCAGGGTTGGTGTAGACCCAGAAAATTGGGAAGAAATCATAGACAACCTTTATATTCCGTTAGTCAGTGTTAGAAAAGCTTATACAATTTAGGATCATACATCAAACATACCTCACCCCTCAGAAACTATATACTATGGGTAGGATGGCTTCACCTGGCTATCCAAAGTGTGGTGCCTCCGTTGCCAATTTTATGCATTTAATGTGGGACTGCCCAGTGATACTCAGATATTGGAGGACAATTGCGAACTTTATGGCCACTGAACTAGCACTTCCCCAAATACTTAGCCCTGCTACCTGTCTTCTGGGCCTCCTTGATTCTGTGATACCCAGAGTGAACACTAGATGTCTGATGAGGCTGCTCTTCTTCTTCTACGCAAAGAAAGTGGTTGCCCTACATTGGGTGGGCCATTGTCACCGACACTGAGTAGAGGGATTGGGCTAATCAATTCACAATTGGAACTGTACAAGCTTACGTATCTAGCCCGAGGATGCCCGAAGAAATTTGAAAATATATGGAATCCTTGGCTCGAGTCGCCAGCCACTTCAACCAACCAATAGACGATTACTTACAGCATTACTTCTTCCCCCCCTTCTTTTTCTTTTTTCTTACAAGCTTTTCTTCCTTCTATCTTTTTAAGTTTGTTAAAATTCAATAAAAATGAATCTTTAAAAAAAATACAAATATTGTTATTGTTGATTACCTCTTATTTAGCTACACAAACTTTGCATATAACGAGAGAAACAACACTTTGATTTTCATTTTTGTAACAAGGTTTGTTATTCTACACTGGAAGAATATATTTTAAGTTAGCCACTGTGTTGAAAACCTATTGCCAACATCAAGGCAAATCAAGTGAGCCATGTTGATCAGTGCAGTAATGTCACCAGCTGATCCCAGATTAAGTAACAGCCCAGGGCTTCTTTCATTTCTACTCTCTGTCTTAAAATCAGACTGAAGTGCCAATCATGCATGAAGTAGATAGAATGTCAACATGACCCATTAATTTAGACACAGGTTCATTCAACAGAAAGCATGAAATACACATTTACTAGTTGTGACTTTCTCCACCTGTGACATTTCTCTAAATGTATAGTGTATAATAGGTAATCTTCAGATGAGTGGGAGATCAATCAAGTCTACAATCTTTGCAGAAAGATGGAATTTTAGTCTATTGATCAACATCTCAACAGGCAACAAACATGACAAGGATTGTAATTTTTGTGGTCAAATGAACATCTCTAGTATGGATGTATTTTGAAAGCACTTCAAATCTAGCTTTAGTTGTGAAGCTGATATTTTTAAGACCAAAACCTAAAAAAGCATGTACAGTATTGTATATTGACATAATCCAATGCAAAAATGCATAATTAATCATGGTACTTGTGGAATTCATCTGCTGCTATTCTACAAGGCATATCTGTTTACCCCTTATTAGACAAACAGGTACTGCAAGTCTTGGACCCCTGTAAAGGTTCTTACAAGTGCTTATGTTGATCAAGGAGCCATGGAGCTTCAGCCACCCTAAACATGTTGGTAATTACAGGTTCTCACTGTGAACTGTGTCAACAGGCGCAATAGGCTTGTGACTAAAGCATCATGCAAATATTATTCGGAATTTTTCAGTAAACATAAAATAGCAAAGTAAAAAGGCATTTAAGGGGGATAGAAAAGTTAAAAAAAAAGAAGGTGTGATAGGTCTCAAGGGCATGGTTAAACAACAAAGCACATGCATATAGTATGCATGCACTTGGTATGTGGAGCAAGAGTGGGATCTATTATACCAAGGAGACAGAAAAGGGTCAGTGCTTCAAAATATCCCACCATGGCGTTTCCAGTGGCTTGATGATCTAATATGGATTTAGCCACCAATACGCATAGATGCTGTCTAACAAGAAAAATACGTAGGGAGTAATGGAAGAACTATGCATTACATATAGGACTGTGGGTATAATAATTATATAATTATATTACTTCTACCCCCAACTGACAATGGAAGAGTTTTGCACTCAGGGACTACCGGGTTCAAGTTTAAGATGGTGAATGCCTGTGAATAACATAATACTAAAGTATTCAAAACTATTCACCATCTGCAGATTTCCCACAACCTGGGGGCTGCCCTCAGGGAGCCGGTCAATGGGAAATTGAAACCTCCTGTGGGTACTGTCTGTCATGAGGTAGGGGTGATCAAATCCCTTATGCATATTGGAAATGGATTTTCCCTTATTTTGGAACTTATGGAGCCAGAAAATCCAGCATAAAAATTAAAGTGTAATGAAGGCTGGGCCTACTGATTGCAGACTTAAGCCAGCTGAAACGAGTTTTGTGCCAGAATCTGAAGGGGTATCCAATGAAGAACCTGAGAAATGTTTACATTTTCAAATTTGGCACCATTGGTGACACCATGGTGTACAACTGCTCATGCTTGCATGTGCATTCTGGCACACAATGACATCATGGTGCACGTTGATATGAACACAAATGCAAAAGGACCCAGGGGCAGTGCTATGTGAGGTAGGAGAGCATGCCCCATGTAAACTGAAGATTAATGACTTAAGGGAGGGTACTGTAAGTAATTGATCAGTGTTTGCAGATGACACAAAACTATGCAGCACAATTAGATCCTTGCAGTAGGATCTTGACAAACTAGCATTCTGAGTGACTAAGTTGCAGATGAGATTCAGTGTCTATAAATGTAAAGTCATGCACCTGGGAGGTAAAAAAATGCCACTTACACAATTAATGTGATTGCGCTAGGCAAATCCATAATGGACGTTGGAGTCCTTGTAGATAATAAATTTGGCTGTGGCAAACAAGTTATTAAGTTGTATTAAAAGGAGCATAGATTTTCAGAAGGAGGGGGTTATTTTTCCACTTCATAGAGTGCTGGTGAGGCCCTATCTACAATATGCCATTCAGTTCTGATCTCCAGTGCTCAAACGGGCCATTATTGAATTGGAGAGGGTCCATAGAAGGGCAACTAAGCTGGTAAAAGGTATGGAAAATCTCAGCTATGAGGCAAGACTGCCCAAGTTGGGGTTGTTTATGCTGACACAGGGGCACCCACTCCAATTAAAAGAAAGAAAGTCTGTTTAAATATTAGGGTTTTTTTTACAGTAAGAGATGTGAAGTTGTAGAATTCTCTCACTGAATCTGCCATATTGGCTCAAATATTAGATAGCTTTAAGAAGGGATTGAATGTTTTTTTTAACAAGTGAAGAAATACATGGTTATGGAAAATAGCTCATAGTACAAGTTGACTTGTGACTGGTCTGATCTTGGAGTCAGGGAGGATTTTTCCCCTTTGAAGCAAATTAGAGACTTCAGAAGGGATTTTTTAACCTTCTTCTGAGTCAACTAGCAGTTAGACAGTCTACGTAGACATAAAAGATTGAACTTGATGAAAGTATGTATTTTTTCAGCCTAACTTACTATGTAACTATATTACTATGTAAATGAGGTATCAGAATTTGATGCATATCCCAGGCAAAGGGTGGATGAACTAATTGAAAGGTAGTTTGTACCAGATTATTATTCACACTTGAACTTACAAAAGGTTACTGGCTGGTTCGTCTTATTGAAAGGACTAAAGAGAAATCAGCATTCTCTACCCCTGATGGTTTATCCCAGTATACAGTGCTGCTATTTTAGGTACATGGGGTTAACTGGTAACCCTAACAAGTGTGCTATAGAGCTAGAAGAAGCCTGTTATCTTGGGTACACCATTGGAAGGTGGGTCATTAAATCCCACCATAAGGTAGAGGCAATCCAAAATTGAACACAACCTGTAACAAAGAGCATTTCTGGGTATTGTGGAATATTACAGAGGTTTTATCCCAAATGTGGTTGCCATTGCAGCTCTTGACTAACTTAACAAAGGGTAGCAAATCTGTGATGGTCAAATTGAATCTTGAAGCTAAAAAAGCATTTTATGGTATTAAAAAACAGCCAGAGAGTTTGTGGTACAAACTGATGCATCTTATGTGGATTTAGGGGCTGTCCAATCATAGGTAGTTGATGATGAGGAAATCCCAGTGGTGTTTTTGAGCTAAAAGCTCACCCTGTCTGAGAAATTCTACACCATTGTAGAACGGGAGTATCGGGAGTATCAAGTGGACTCTCAATTCTTTACTGTATTATCTATTGGGGCACCACTTTAAGCTCATTACAGACTATGAGCTAAACAGGCAGTAATGTAGCAACAGAATGCCGATGTTCTCTCTAGAGTCCTTGGTCTGCTGGCTAAAAGTATCAAAGGAATGTCATGGATTTAAAAAAGAATATTCTTCGTTCTGAACCAAAGTAATGGTTCTTTGCAAATTGCGTTGGTGGCTCAATGGTTAGTATTTTTACCTTGCTCCCCTGAGATACTAAAATTTCAGGAACATGCAAGGAGTTACTATATACACCCATATCTATATTAACTATAGATTTTAGTATCACAATGCTGACTGAGTCGTAAAACTGGGCAGTTAATATCATCAGCTATACTTTGTTTCAGAGGGACAGAGGCAATAGAAAAGGAGGAGGGGTAAATCTGTTTGTTAGGCAGGATTTAAAAGCTAATATAAAGGAGGAGGTGCTGTTAGAAAATGAGGGGGGTGGAAGTATTATGGGTGGAGCTCTTCACCAATTGTAAAGAGTCTAGCAAATTAATTGTAGGTGTATGCTATAAACCCCCTAATGTAAGTGGGGGATTTTAATTACCCAGATATTGACTGGGTCAACAGTACTGCCAGGTCAGTTAATGGGAACAAGTTTATACAACAAAAACATGAATTTCAGGAAAAATAATTTTAGTGCCTTGAGAGCAGCCCTTCAGAGCACAGATTGGGTCATTAGGTTTTCAGCTAAAACACAGAACAGAAATGGTTGTCATTTAAAATGATATTAATTTGTTACTGTTCTCAATTTATTCCCTTAAGGAGCAAATGTAGAAGCACTAAGAATCACCCTATGTGGCTTAATATAGAAGTAAAAAGGTTAATAGGAAAGAAGAGAAAGGCATTTAAAAACTACAAGTCTGTTATGACAGAAGCTGCATTTAATGGATATAAACACTATAATAAATGTTGCAAAACAGCAATCTGAAAGGCAAATTTAGGTAGTGAGTAGTGCACTGCAGCTGAGGCTAAGACAAACCCTAAAAAGTTAAGTATATTAATGGTAAAAAGATATGGGTTGCGAGTGTTGCTCCTTTAAATAATGGTATGGGATCCCTTATACAGAAACCTGTTATCCAGAAAGTTCCAAATTATGGAAAGGCTGTTTCCCTTGTCAGGCTCTGCTGGGACTCAAACCAGAGACCTTTGGGTTTCTGGTTCAATGTTATAACCAGTGGGCCAGGTGAGCAGCCTGCAGGGCTGCTCACTATATATTACCTGGCCTTTGCAGCCTCAGCCCCAGCAGCAGCCTGATTGGTTTGCAGTCAGCCAATCAGGGCTGATTCTGTCCTATTTAAGGCCAGCCCTCCGATCACTCCTTGCCTGAGCATTGGTCCCCATCCTAGCAGTGTGGCATTGTCCTTAGCTATGGGTTCCTGTTCTAGCCTCCTTCCTATTCAGCCTTGTCTTGTCTTGTCTGAACCCTTCCCTGTCTTGCCCTGCTTGGCTCTGAACCTTGTCCTGTCTTGATCTGCCTTTCCTTCCCTTACAGTTCTGGTCCAGTCCTGCTTTAAACCTTGAATTTGCTTGCTTTAACCTTGCCTTGACCTTACCCTGCTCAGCTTTCCTTGCTATTCTGAATCCTGCTCTGCTGCTCACTCAAAACCTGATCTTGCCTTAACCTTATTCTGCCTTGACCTTGACCTGACCTTGCCTTTCTGGTTCCTGTTCTGTCTATATCTCACCTCATCTCGCTCTGCCTTTTCCTTCCTCTCGCTATCCAGTCCTCTCAGTGTCCAATCCTCTTGCTATCGCATCCTTTCCTGCTATCTGCTCCAGTCTCCTCCTGCTATCCAGTCCTCCTGTCTCTGATCTCAAGTCTGCTCCCGAGCTACGCCCGCACGGTCCAGTCCTAATCGAATCTGTTCCATTCCTGACATTCACCCTCTTCTTCCTGTCTAGTCCAGTCCTGATCTTCGCCCTCTACATCTGATTCATCACCCTTGTCACCCTCTTCCTGCCCTTTGTGTGTCTGTGTCTTTTGGGTTCAGCCAGCTCTTGCCTGAAAGACTCGCTTTACTCCTGCTGCCTCCACAGCGCCCCCTACGTTATCCCTTACAAACTCCATTATAATCAAATCCAAATTCTTAAAACATGATTTCCTTTTTCTCTGTAATAATAAAAACCAGCCTATTGGGTTTATTTAATGTTAATCCAGAAGGAAATTCCTTGTATAGCATCAAATGTAAAAAAATGCCTTTATTGAAAAATTACATGGCAAAACAACCTGGTCCGCAATGTTTCAGGCCCTCTATGGCCTTTTTTCAAGCTCTTGCTTGAATAAAGGCATTTTTTTACATTTGGTGCTGGATTGACTATTGGTGGAGGATCGACCACTGACGGTACGTGCACCAACATCTACTTTAACTGGGGGATTTGAGCTGACTCAGACATTGTTACAGTTTATTTAATGTTTATATGATTTTAAAGTAGTCAAGGTATGAAGATTCAAATTACGGAAAGCTCTGTTATCCAGAAAACCCCAGGTCCCAAGCATTCTGAATAATAGATCCCATACCTGTACCAGTATAGTTGTAACAGATACAGAAAAGGCAAATGTGTTAAATCAGTTATTTTCTTCAGTGTTTACAATATAGGAGACAAAGTTCCCAGGCTCACTTCATAGCTGCACTGTTGACTCAGCTCAATCCAGTCCATAGCTGACTCAGGATATGATTCATAAAGCTTTAATAAAAATTAATGTAACCATGACCAGGGACAGATGGCATACACCCCCGGGTTCTAAGAGCTTAGTTCAGTTTTAGACCGGCCTCTATTTCTGATTTTCTCAGATCCGCTTGCATCTGGTATGGTACCTATGGATTGGAGAAAAGCTGATGTCATTTAAAAAGAGATTACGATCTCAGCCTGGCAATTATAGGCCAGTAAGTTTGACATCTGTAGTGGGCAAATTATTTAAAAGCTTGTTAAGAGATGACATTCGAAATTTTGTCCTAGTAAATTGCATTATGAGTAGCAATCAGCGTGGCTTTATGAAGGATAGGTCATGTCAGACAAATTTGATTGCTTTTTATGATGAGGTAAATAAGATGCTGGACAGTGGGGGAGCAGTAGATCTGATCTATTTGGATTTTCCAAATCTTTTAATACAGTGCCTCACAAATGATTGCTTTCTAAACTAAGGTCTTTTGGGCTTAATGAAGTCGTATGCACATGGATAGGAAACTGGCTACAGGATCATGCACAGAGGGTGGTTGTTAATGGTACATTCTCTACTGTTCATGAATGAGTTAGGGGATGGTATTGTAAGTAATGTATCAGCATTGGAAGATGACATGAAACTATCCAGCCCAATTAATTCCATCCAGGATGCAGCATCCTTGCAAAATTATCATGACAAACTGGCAATCTGGGCAGCTAAGTTGCAAATGAGATTCAATGTTATTAAATGTAAAGTCATGCACCTGGGATGTAAAAATGTCCAATCCACTTATACCCTTAATGTGACTACACTAGGCAAATCCATAATGGAAAAGGACATTGGAGTGCTTGTAGATAATAAACTTGGATGTAGCAAGCAATGACAATTAGCAGCATCAAGGGCAAATAAGGTCTTGAGCTTTATTAAAAGGGGAGTTGATTCACGGGAGGAGGGGGTCATTCTTCCACTGTATAGAGCACTGGTAAGGCCCCATCTAGAATATGCTGTATGGTTTTGGTCTGCAGTGCTCAAATAGGACATTATTGATTTGGAGAGAAGGGCAACTACGCTTGTAAAAGCTATGGAAAATCGTAGCTATGAGGAAAGACTGGCCAAATTGGGGTGTTCACAATGGAGAAGAGGCGCCTAAGGGGTAACATGATAACTATGTATAAATCTATAGGGGATCATATAATACTCTCTCTAATGCTTTATCTACCAGTAGGTCTTTCCAGCTGACCCAAGTTCACCCATTCCGATTAGAAGAAAGGAGGTTCCGCCTAAATATTCAGAAGGGGTTTTTTTTTTACAGTGAGAGCTGTGAAGATGTGGTATTCTCTCCCCGAATCAGTCGTACAGGCTGATACATTAGATAGCTTTAAGAAGGGGTTAGATGGCCTTTTAGCAAGTGAGGGAATACAGGGTTATGGAAGATAGCTCAAAGTACAAGTTAACAGAATCAACCATCACTACTACATCCGACAGAGCATTCCACAACCTCACTGTGAAGAACCACCTATACTGCTTCAAATGAAAATTATTTTCCTCTAGTCTGAAGGGTGGCCTCTGGTGCAGGGATCCTGTTTATGGTTAAACAGGTCCCCTGCTATTTGTCTATGATGTCCTCTAATATCAGAGAAAACAACCCCAACCTTTACAGACTACCCTCATATATGTCTTCCATTTCTCTTACCAGTTGAGTTTCACTTCTCTGCACTCTGTCCAGCTCATTTATATCACTCTTTAGGACTGGAGCCCAAAACTGCACTGCATAGGTCTTACCAGGGACCTATAAAGGGGGAAAATTATATTTTCATCCCTTGAATTTATGCCCTTTTTATGCAAGACATTACTTTATTTGCTTTAGTGGCCACAAGAATGACACTGCCCAGAATTAGACAACTTCTCAGTTAAGAAGACTCCCAACACACTGTCATTTGGTGTATGACTTGCATTTAAATTATTTTTGCCAAAGTGTATAACCTTGCATTTATCAACACTGAACCTCATTTTTGAGTTTGCGGCTCAGTTTTCCAGTTTAGTCAAATCACTCTGCAAAGTGACAGCATCCCGCAAGGAAAGTATAGTTCTGCACAATTTTGTATCATCAGCAAAAATAGAAACAGTACTTTTAATGCCCACCTCCAGGTGGAGTTTATTCTTGCTAGGACTCATTATCCCAGTTACAGATCAAAAAACAGGAATAAAAAAAAATTAGTGTTTAGAAAAAACTTTAGACCTAGTTTGAACCCCATTTAGTTTGAAAAGCTCATGTTTGTAACTCCACTAACATAGCAAATACTTGAATTTGAATGTAAAACTTTGAATTTTCAAGTTTTTTTTTTTGTAGAATTCGACTAGGGAATAGTTACAATTTGATTCGAGTTTTTTTAAAAAAAATAAAATAAAATTTTTGAAATTCATCATGTTCTGGTCCTTCGAATTAGACTATTAGCCACCTTAAACCTGCCGAATTGCTGTTTTAGCCTATGGGGGACGTCATGGGATCTTTTGAGTTATTTGCAGCCTTCCTGAAAATCAGGGTTTTTTGGAGAAAAATCTCAAATCGAATTTGATTCAACTTTGATTTGAATACGATTCGAGTTTGCGATCAAATTAACCTGAAAAATTCAGCTTTTTATAAAAATTTTGATTGGTCGTTTTTTAAAAAAAAAATTTCGAGTTCATGGGAGTTTTGCAAACTCCCATGAACTCGAAATCTGACCCTTGATAAATCTGCCCCTTAAAAAGTAAACACTTGGGGGCAGATTTATCAAAGTTTGATGTGAATTTTCGAATTGTAAAAATTGTGTACTTCGACTAGGGAATAGTTCAAATTCAATATGAATTTGCAAAAAATTAAAAAAAAATTTGAATATCGAGATTAATCATGTACTTAAAAATTTTACTTCGACCTTTCACCATCTAAATCCTGCCGAATTGCTGTTTTATTAATAAAATTAATTAAAAAAAGTCAGTCCCTTAAGCTAATTCTTGCCGATCACTTCACAGTCTCAACTGTAGTCAAAGGAAATCCAAAACGAGTATATATATTTCCAAAGAAATATATATAAAGGAGATCAGCGCCTGTGGCAACAGAAATTAAAAACCAGCATAGCGTAATGTAATACATTCATTCAAAAGGAATATCACCCTGTGTTCCAAATGGCATTAGCAAATGTGCTCCCTTATATTTTGGGCAACTGTTAATTGGAAAAAGAAGACATTTCAGGGGTGTATATATAGAGTGAAAAGTGTTTTCCTGTGCAGCAATTAATGTGTTCCGAGAACAAAAATAGTATATTAGTATATATGTATTCAATTTGAATATTTAGGATAATTAATTAGAAAGCAACCCCCAAGCACTTTAAGTTTAGAAGCATCAGGAGGAACTAAAATTCCCATGAACCTTTGTAATCACTATTTGCACAAATTGTACAGTATATGTATTATTTATTGAGTAAATGTCATAATCCACTGGGAACATAGAATTGTATAAAATGATTATTTATAATGTGCAAATGGAGAAGCCCCCCGCACTAAAGAGAACTCTGAATCTCCATGACAACCCGTGAAGTAGAGGAGAACTAAACGGAGGTTGCGCAAAAGAGGAAGTGACTATGCTGGAACGCAAGAATTGGAACGCATTAACCAGAAACAGGAGCGGTTACTGTGTCGCTCGACCGGAACGTTTTTTTAAAAAGGGAGACAGGAACCCACACGGATTATGCCTCTGAGGAAGCTGAGAACAATAGCAAAACACGTTAGGCAAAGGTGAGCACACAGTGACAAGTACCACGAGGAAGTCTAAATCGAGCCGGCAGGACCATCCTCTGGGACTTTACAATCATTTAAACCGAACTGAATGCGAACACCCCAAGGGGGTTAAATGTGAGAGCATTTACTGCTGATTTTAATTGCTTCTTTTTAATAAAACGGTATTATACTATTTTCAGTTTTTATCCCTGTTCTGGAGCATGTAGAGAGTGCCAATTCGGAGAAAAGATCAAAAAGTGAATCTGCTACATGCACAACACCACAGAGTGATTTGTAAGTAGGCAATTTCCCTAAAGGATGAAGGTGCTTTGCTCTCGGAACACATTATTAATTGCTGCACAGGAAAACACTTTTCACTTTTTATATATATATATACACCCCTGAAATGTCTTCTTTTTCCAACTAACAGTTGCCCAAAAAAAAGGTAGCACATTTGCTAATAAGCAATTTGGAACACAGGGTGATATCCTTTTTGAATGAACGTTTTACCCTATGCTGGTTTTTAATTTCTGTTGCCACAGGCGCTGATCTCCTTATATATATATATATATATTTCTTTGGAAATATATATACTCATTTCGAATTGCTGTTTTAGCCTATGGAGGACCTCCTAGATTGGTGGACTTTGAAAAATCGAAGGTTTTTTTTGGGAAAAACTTTGAATCGAATTTGATCGAATGCTCCATTCTTTTGATTTGGCTGCATACGGACCTATTTGATGGAAAATTGACCTATTCGACCCAAAAAAAAAACTTCGACTTAATTTCTGTTGGTCTTTTTGAATTCAAATTTCGATGTTTTGGGGAGTTTATGTAAAACTCCCATAAACTCAATTTTTGAGTTAAAAATTATGAATCTAATTTTTTCAATTTGGGTGAATGGGATTGATACACAAACTCGAAACTCGAGTGTTTTACAATCGGTTTTCAGGATGCCACCAAACAACTACAATAGGCTAAAACAGCAATTCAGCAGGTTTAAAGTGGCAAATAGTCTGATTCAAATCCTTAAATGGTCAGTACATTATAAATTTCGAAATTCAAATTTTTTTTTAAAAACTCAAATCGAATTTCCATAGTCAAATTACACGAAAATAAACTCGAAAATATGAATTTTTAGATTTGAAATTAGAATTTTCACTTCAACCCTTGATAAATCTGCCCCTAAAAGAGCAGCTTACTACTAGAGTAAGCTACACTGGAGTCCCAGGGGTTTTATGTATACTGTGTTCAGATGTATCAAACCCCACCCACCTCAAACTGAGGAAAAACTAACTGCAAAGTAAAGCAGTTTGTGGCAAACTTGCTATAAGCACACTAGCACATCAAAAGTTTCTATTTAGCACCCAAGACAGAAAAAAATTTGCATGTTTTCCACATGTCTACATGGGTTTTCTACCATGTATTTCCTACCGGACATTTTTTTTTTACAATCTATTATAGTCTATGGTGGGTTTCTTCTTGGCTATACAATGCAAAATATTGCTACTAGTCCTACAAGTTTTCAATACATCATCCTGAAACAACTTTTTAAACACTTTCCCTATATATTTAGAAGAGTATCAGGTTTTCAGTTTCAGGTTTTTACATAGTTAAATAGTTAAGTTCGGTTGAAAAAAGACCAAAGTCCATCAAGTTCAACCCCTCCAAATGAAACCCAGCGCACATATTTACAAATTCGCTATCTTTTTCTGACTTGGCAATCCCAATAACACAATGGGGCACATTTACTTAGGTGTGAAATTTTGCTTCAAAAAGCTCTGCCATTCTTTGCTCAACTACGACTACGAGTTTTCATCAAAATGTAGAAATTAGTCTCGGCAAATGCATGCTGGTGTATATTTGGTAGCAAACATTTGTCAGCATGAAAGTGTCTTAGCATATTTTCTCTAGCGTAGCTAGTGAAACTTCATTAACATACTTACTCGAAAGATCTCTAGTTTTGAGGTTTTACATGAATTGTCCGGTTTGTCATTTAATAAATAGGCAATGTTGTGGCAAATTGCCTTTTTGGCGAATTTTCACTAAACATCCACAATTTGCTCTTTGCTAAATGTGCCCCAATATGTCTATTTTAACTTTCATGACACACTTTGACAGTTTGTCCCAGAGATGAGATTTCAGAATAGCAAACATGCAAGCCAGACAACAGCAGTCACCAAAACATTAAAGAAAAAAACCCTAATTTGCATGTATTTTTACAGTTAGCACCTTGCACCACTTTAGCTAAGAGGCCTCCAGCACCGGAAGCAGGCAATGGACAGAGGATTATTTAAGGATGCTGTGGAACACTTATCCTGATTGGTCCAGCTAATAGATGAGCAACTGAACCAACTTGTACACCAAGTCTTCATATTAACAATGCATTATTAACCTTTGCTGTCCCAGGAGTTAAAGGCGTCTTAGTTTCTTTTGCATAATGCATAATAGTCAGTTCTGGCCAGAACTGTGAACTGCCCTCCCAGCAGCATCCCTTATTTTTCTTCTCAGATGGCTCCATCTTGACTTTTATATATTGGGAACCAGTTAATATTCCAATTACCCAGAGACAAGTTTTAGCATTTTATTTGCCAGAGTCTTCAACGGACACTAAAGTCCTGTTAAGATATGTTAGGTTTACTTTGTATTACTGTTGTGTTGAACATTACTATATGTTATTGAAAGGAAAGGGGTTCTCCAAAATTCTTCCTAATTGAAATAAGAAATATAACCTAATTGCTATTCTGTGAGTTAGTTATGTAGAGTGTCTAAATAGTGTATGACTATATCAAGTAATATTATATGCAGAATATTCAGACATTGCTGTGAATGTTAACAATAGAGGTTATGTCTGTTGGCTACACAAGTAAGAAGGTAATTACTTTCTGTAGAAAACCATTAAACTGCAGTTAAGCTTCCAGTGTTCTGCTTTATTTTTTTGAAATCACAAATCATTTGGTAAATCAGCAACTGTAAACCTAAAAGGGATTCTTTGAACTCCATATTTGCTATGGAGTAGAGGCAACATATGTAAGACAATACAAGGGTGCCAATAAATTTAACAAAGAGGTAAAGCATACAAGATTGCCCCGTCACGACAGGCTTTATAAATTGAAGCCCCTTATTGATAGCCTGTCTCAGCACTTTGCAGAGATCTACACCCCTTTTGCTCCTCAAAGGGCACCTAAGATTTCGCCAATACATCCCTAGTAAGCGTTCTCGCTATGGGAAATTTTATAAACTCTGCAAAAGCAGCACGGGCTATTCTAGTTTTTGCATGCTTTTCATGAGGGAAAGGACTCTAATTTGGACCCCCTGGTTGTCCTCTTGATTTGACTGCCAATGGTAAAATTGTCTTGGAGCTCATAACTCCACTGTTGAGTCAAGATTAGCACTTATAGTTTGATAACTTTTACACAAACATCCCAGAACCCTTTATTGTTTGGACACCCCAGCCTGTGACACAATTAACAGTAACAGCAAAGGACATCCCAGGGAATTGCTGGATAAGAAATTGAAATGTGGAGAAGTACATGCTCTAAGAAGCGATGAGCTCCTGGTGTTAACATTTGCAGACTCCAAAAACTTTTTATTCTTACTACAATCCACAATAAGAGTGTAATTGTCCAACACAGAAGTGACGGACGGCCCGCAAAATCGAAGCCACTCTGTTGTAAAGAATATAGTAAGCATATGGATGGCAAGACAAAATACAAACTTATTATGATGCCACCAGAAAAACCAGTGCCTGGTACAAAAAAGCAGCAATTTATTTGATCCAAATGGCACTTTATAATTCCTACGTCATTTACAAGGTGGCAGTACCAGGCCCCAAATGGTCTTATTATAATAATCTGCTTCAGCTGCTTCCTGCCCTTTTATTTGGAGATGTGAAGTAGGTTCCAGATATGCCTGGCAATGACAATGTTGCCCGATTGCTGGGTAAGCATTTCATTGACCAAATTCCACCAACTCCTAATAACAGATAAACCCGGAGAGCTTGTAAGGTTTGCCGTTTCAAGAGTTTAAGAAAAAATGTGTGTTATTATTGTCTCAAGCGTCCTAGCAAGCCTGCTTTGTGTTTCCAACCCTGTTTTGAGGTTGAGGTTTACCATACTGTGGTACACTATGAGAAGAATTGATTTCTGAGTTGTGTTAGTAGGTTAGGATTCTCTGGGTTTGTTGGTGGTAAAAGAATTTAGTAAATCTGTATGGTATACTTGGCATGCTCTAGGTTTTTATGTACACGCTAGCAGTAACTGGTTAGGTGTGCTGGCAAAGTGATGTTTTTTTTTTGTGTTTTTTTAAGTTGTGATGGTGCAGTGGTTTAAGATTCAAGCCCCCCTATGAGATCTAACATTTCATGCTCTAGGTTTTTATGCACATGCTAGCAGTAACTGGTTAGTGTGCTGGCAAAGTTATTCTTTTTTTTTCCGTTTTTTTTAGTTGTGATTGTGCAATGATTTTTCAGATTGAAGCCCCCCTTTGAGATCTAACATTTTGGCAGGTCCCTACTTTGCTTATAACTAGGTTATATATAGAAAAAAAGTTTGACAAGGAAAGGCAAGTTGGCATTTTTTCTGTATAGTACTGATCTTTGATTTATGGTCTAGGATTTGGCCCAAGGTGAGCATTTTTTGTGCAGTGTAGCAGAAAAAACTATTGTATGTAGGTTTGTTCTTAGTCTAGATATTCAGCTTTTGTGTTGAGCTATGGTGTGTTAGGCCATTCTAGTGTTATGGATACCACTTGTATTGCACTAGTGGTATAGCGAACTGAGGTGCTGGTTGGTTGGTTGGTTTTTTACTGGCACCTCAAAAGCTCATCTATCAGCGCAGTTATCTATAGTTTGTCTATTTTTGGGCAACATTTGCATTTGCTTTTGTAGATTTACAGTATCTAATTCTGGGCAGTGTCATTCTGTGGCTACTAAAGCAAATAAAGTTATTGTCTTGCATAAAAAAGGGCATTAACTCAAGGCATGAAACATAATTATGCCTCTTTATAGGTCCCTGGTAAGGCCTCATCTGGAGTATGTAGTGCAGTTTTGGACTCCAGTCCTAAAAAGGATATAAACAAGCTGGAGACGTGGAACTAAACCTGTTAAAGGGATGGAATTATGAAGGTTGGGTTTGTTTTCTCTTGAAAAAAAAAGACACTTGTGAGGGGACATAATTACACTTTAAAAGTACATTAGAGGACATTATAGACAAATAGCAGGGGACCTTTTTACCCATAAAGAGGACCACCGTACCAGAGGCCACCACTTCAGACTAGAAGAAAATAACTTTCCTTTGAAGCAACATAGGTGGTTGTGTATGGATGCTGGGTTTTCATTTGGAGGGGTTGAACTTGATGGACTATGTTTTTTCAACCCGATTTGACTATGTAACTATGTAGGTATCTCTGGATTTGTGGGTAGTGTATAGTGTTTTCTTGAATAGTAAAGGTTTTTGAGCACAGGGTGACAGAAACACTATGTTCCTCTGTTTAGATTTGTTCTTAGAGTAGGTATTCATTTTTTTCTGAATAGTTGTAATTGGAACAATCAGTTTTTTTTGTACTTGTAGCACAAATTGAACATTTATGCGGTGTTTAGGTTAGACACGTTGCAGAGGCTGAATAGGAATAGCACTTTGATCACGTGCCATGCCTGTCACCAGTGGGGCTCTGGCTTTTTTACAAACTTCTGGTGTGCATGAATTTATCTCAGCTGCTAATGCCCCAATCTTTATTGTTGCCACCTAAATTCCTAAACATCTTAGGACACTTGATTAGTTTATGGGCCACATTTACTATGGATTCAGCCTCTAGACGCCTCCTATAGCCTTTGATAAGTGGATTCTGGATGGTGGTATTTTTGACCATTCCCCAATATAAAATCTCTTCAGTTCAGTTCAGTTAAATTTGATGCTGCTGAGCATGGACAGCCTACTTCAAATCATCCCATAGATTTTCGATTATATTCAAGTCAGGGGACTGTGACGGGCATTCCAGAATATTGTACTTCTCCCCTCTACATAGATTTTGAGGTGTGTTTAGGGTCATTGTCTTGTTGGAATATCCAACCCCTGCGTAACTTCAGCTTTGTGACTGATGCTTGAACATTATCCTGAATAATTTGTTGAGATTGGGTTGAATTCACCCTCAACTTTAACAAGGGCCCCAGTCCCTGAACTAGCCACACAGCATGATGGAACTAAATTTGACAGTATGTAGCAGGTATTTTTCTTGGAATGCGGTGTTCTTCTTCTGCCATGCAAAGCTCTTTTTGTTATGGCCAAATATTTTTTGTCTCATCAGTCCAAAGCGCTTTGTTGTAAAATGATTGTGGCTTGTCTAAATGAGCTTTTGCATACAACAAGCGATGTTGGTGAGTGCAGAAAAAGCTTCTTTCTCATCACCCTGCCATATAGATGTTCTTTGTGCAAATTGCGCTGAATTGTAGAGCAATGTGCAGTAAGATGTTCTTGCAGGTCTTTGGAGGTGATCTTTGACTTGTCTTTAACCATCCTCACAATCCTCCACATATGCCTCTCCTGTATGTTTCTTGGCCTGCCAGACCTGGATTTTACAGCAACTGTGGACTTCCATTTTCTGATTACATTCCTTACAGTTGAAATTGAGAGTTTAAACCTCTGAGATAGCTTTTTGTAGCCTTCCCCTAAACCATGATACTGAACAATCTTTGTTTTCAAAACTTTTGAGTGTTGCTTTGAGGATCCCATGCTGTCACTCTTCAGAGGAAAGTCAAACAGAAGCACAACTTGCAATAGGCCATCTTAAATATCTTTTCTCATGATTGGACACACCCGCCTATGAAGAAGTTCAAGGCTTAACAAGCTAATCCAACCAATTTGGTATTGCCAGTAATCAGTATTGAGCAGTTACATGCATTCAAATTAGCAACATTTTTGCACATCCAGTTTTTCTGATTTAATTTCATACAACTAAATACTGCTTCACTATAATCTGTGTTCAGAAAGCACACCAGTACTACACCATGTTCCTGGGAAATGAAAGCCATACCACTGTTATCATTTTTGTTGAAAGTGGAGTAAATTGTTATGCAGGCTCATATGACTGTATAATTTTCCTACTTTCATGGAGGTTTTCCTACCAAAAAATATTGTTAAACTGAACAAGTAGCAAATAAAAAACATATGGCATTTCATGCAACTGAAATGTGAAACTTTGCTGGCACTTAAAGGGTTAAAGGGATACCGTCATGGGAAAAAAAAAATTCTTCAAAATGAATCAGTTAATAGTGCTACTCCAGCAGTCCATCACATAATATTATGGAGACATAATACATATCAAATATTCATTCTGACATCCATATCCATATAATTTACACAGTCCTTGCAAGCAGACAGGAGGTCTAGATTGATAGAGCCCCAGTCATCAAAAAGCTCTAATGTTTGGCATCTAACCAAATAGCCCACATATTTTTAGATTTCAACTGTGCATCTTTTTAATTTTTATTCAAAGAATAAAAGAATGATACAATCAGAATCAGTACCCTATACACAGTTTGGAGATAATGACACAACTGAGTTTGTACCATGGATACAAGGGTTAGAAGAGAATAACTGAACTAGGGGGAAGAGAAAGGAGAAGAGAGAATGAATTGAGATTTGGTTTGTAGGAAGAAAAGGGCAGATGTAAAGGTATAGGAGGAACGACGACAGGAATACTTTTAGCTTCTAAACATTGGGGGGGGGGGATTGGGATTTATCCATTTCATAATGATAAGTTTTTTTGCATAAAACTGGGACTCTTTCAGCAGGTTACAGGGCACCAACTTGTCTACTAAGTTCAAGATTTGATGCTAGGTAGGGCAAGTTCAGCTAAATACTGCTACTCTGACAGGTATTTATCTCTATAGATACAATTCTAGACCATATGGGCTCTGCATCTGTGGTTAAGGAACCAAGCTTGGCTTTGAATGCATGCCCTAATTTTATATACCTTGTTGTTGAATGATCAAAGAACTGTGTAAGGTGAGTTTTACAGTTAATTTCTCTCCAAAAGATGAAAGCTGCAAGGGAGATGTTACTAAACAGAGCATGGTTTCTCTGTTTAAAGGATATTGTGATTTGGCCCTGGAAGCTATAGTGTTCTGGAAGGAACAGGCAATCCATTCCAGTGGTCCAGTTTGCATGTTGGAGTTACAGGAAGGCTTTCCTGTGGACAGGTATTTAATCATAGTTAAGTGTTAGGAAGGTCTCTCAAAGCAGGGCACAGAACTGTGTCTTAAGAACTCCTAGAGGGGCTGGGGGTGCTGCCTGCCATTGCAAGTGACCAGGTGATTGAGGAAAACCAGAAGGTAAGCCAGACCAGAAGATGGTGAATTTGTGTCACTAGAGGGGGAAAGCCAGAATGGCTTAGTGAGAAGCCTGAATATTCCAGAGTATGGAAGCCACCCTGTATGGTGAGAACCGCAGAGAGTGGAAAAGTCTTTAATGTGCGCTGCTTAAATGCTAATGAACTGTGTTCCAGTGACTTTGTTGGGTAAAGTATGCCTGAATAAACCTGTGTTTTTGCCTGAAGAAGCGGTGTCCCTGTCTTTATGCTTCTGATCCTCTGCTTACCTGCCTACCATAGCTAATTTTCCCCAAAAATTGCATGTACATGCAACCAGCTTGTCACAACCTATATAATTATAGATTTTGTTTTCCTAATGTTTCTAATGGAATAAAGGTCTCTTCATGTAATGGTCCAATAGAACCATTTTACACCCTAAAGTGGCCAGTATTCAAAGTCCTCCTGTCCCCAGAAGTGATGATGGCCTGAGTTGTTCCAAATGGTAGGTATGGAAAGATTGTTACAAAAATAAATAGCAGGTGGACTGCAAAACCAATATATTAAAAGTACAATTTATTATATAATCAATATATAATAATATATTGATAATATACAATTATATAATCAATATATAAATATAATCTTAAATAATATTATATAATAATCAAGAAAACACAGTGAATAAATTATTAATAAATAATTCTAAAATCAGTAATAAATATAATCCAGGTGGACAATCACTTTTCCTGTGGAGAAAAATCATTTGAGTGTTCCTTGGTGTTGGTATATGTTTCCAATTTAAAAACAAGATGTTTGTGAGTTGTAGTTCAACAAGATAGAAAGTTATTTCCCAAAAGTTAAAGCTGGGATTTTGAAGCAGTGGAGTGTGCAGAGTATTTAATTAGCTATAGCAAATAGGCCGGCCGGTAGCTGACTGAATTTAGAGAGCAGATTATACAAAGGGGGGGGGGGGGTATTTTGGGGTGTCCCCCACTCCCTCCTCCTTGCCAGCTGCACATGCCCCCCAAAAAGAAGATGGAATAATCTCACCAGATACACAGTTCCGGGAATTTCTCAAGGGCACAGACGGGTTGAAACTTTCAGCAGCCTTAAGCCTGTTTCACGAATTTCTCTGCAGATGTCCTTTTCATGATGATCCAAGATGGCACACCACACACAGGCCAGCCGGTAGATGGCTGAATTTAGAAAGCAAATTATACAAAGGGGTAGATTTTGGCCTCCCCCACTCCCTCCTCCTTGCCAGCTGCATAATTTGAGTAATGAATCTTTAAGTGAATTTGAGAAACAAATGGAAGTTAAAATGAATAGAGTGGAGAGAGAGTGTATGGAGACAAAGAGGAAAAATATATTGTGGAGAGAGTGTGTATGGAGACAAAGAGGAAAAATATATTATATAAATATAATTACTACACATAATACTGTAGATACGCATCTCTATCTGAAGAGAGGGAAATCTCTTTTCAGAAGGATCCGGTTATGGAGAGGAATGGGAGCAAGACCAAAAACAAAAAAACCTACTAAAATTCTAAAATTCTCACCTAAAAATTCGATAATATTTGAGACGTATACAGACATACAAAAATTTATAAGAAAACAATGTCTACAGAAATGCTTCCACCGTAAGGGGAAGGATATTAATGGTGATAAAGAGGTTCCAAATACTATAAGTATAGATCTTGATGTTCTGGGTGATGACGGTGTGAACTTTCAGTGGAGGAAATTAAAGCAACATATACTTTATATCAATTATTGGAAGAAGATGATCTGGAAAGTAAAAAAACATCAAACCAACCTAAAACCACGTTCAACTTTTTATCCAACTGAATGTGGAGGCCCCTCTATTGACTTATTTAATAAATTAGTTGAGAAAGATCTCAGAAAGATAAAAAGTATAAATAACCCTTATAATGATAATCTCACTACAGAAGAAAGAGCAGCTTTAAAAAAGCTAAGCGAAAATACAGAAATTGTTATTAGGTCATGTGATAAAGGTGGAGGCATTATGATCCAAGATAGAGAGATTTATATCAAAGAAGCCTTAAGACTAGTAGGGGACAAATCATCTCATGAGATCGTTCCAAAGTATACAGTATATATAAAAAAAACAACAAAAAAAAAACAAAAAAAACTTATGGAACTATTAATATCTGCTAAAGATACATAGATACATGCATTATCAATAAGGATGAGATGAAATTTCTGGGCACCAAATTTCCCATCCTTCTAGTGTTCTATCACCTCCCAAAGGTCCATTAGGACCCAATAAACCACTCAGGACATTCCATCATATCTGGAGTGGGTTCACTTACCTCGAATCTGTTTGTTTATATTTATTTATTTCTAGCCCCATTAGTGGCACAATTACCGTCATATTTGAGAGATACCGTGGATATTTTATCAGCTATCTCAGAAGTTAATTGGGATTCTGAGTGTTTTTTTGTAACATTGGATGTTACAGCACTGTACACATGTATTGATCACAATATGGGCATTGAAGCAACTAAACATTTTTTGGATACTATCCATATCTTGGGCACATGACATTTTTCTTGGGGGGTTGTGGATGCACACCTGAGGCCAATTTCAAAAAGTTTAAAGCCCTGTCTAAATGATTCAAGTAAATTTGCAAGTGCATGTAATTTTGAAACAGGGTTTTTTTGTTACAAAGTTATGATTGTGACAAATACTGAGTGTGACCAAAATCCCCTTCTACTGGTCCCATTTTATCAACAGCTAACTGACTAGTACACATCTAA
This sequence comes from Xenopus laevis, assembly GCF_017654675.1. Taxonomy (NCBI): domain Eukaryota; kingdom Metazoa; phylum Chordata; class Amphibia; order Anura; family Pipidae; genus Xenopus; species Xenopus laevis. Next base: position 29,030,039 of record NC_054378.1, on the reverse strand, counting down.
TCCAAGATGGTGTTTCTTATTTGTTCTACTTTCCCGCCAAAAAGCTTTAAACAAAGGAGCTCCCAGGATAGCCCTCCAGAAGAGCTGGACAAACCCCTCCAAGGTATTTCCCCTCCCCTAATGATGCAGCAGGGCCCCTGCCAATCAGACCTGCTTGGGTGGGGTTGTTCTGTGGATTTGCCCAAAGGCACTTTGCTCCTTACTCCTTTGAAATTGCCCAAAGGAACTCCCTGACTTTGTATTTGGATTTGCCTGGAGGGCGTGTGCATCTTGGAGTGGATTGCTCCAAGGGAGGCGCTTTGTTTCGGACCAGGAGTGTTTTGGACTTGGGGGAGTTCACATGCTAATGCCGTGTTCCTGATCTACCGCTTGTTTTATATCTGAAAAACTCCTGTGTAAACCCCTCTTAAAGGTGTGGTATTTCCCGGTGTGTGCTAGTTGGTCATACGTCACACGTTTACGTGACATTTCTGGTGGCAAGCGGTGCGGATAATGGAAACTAGCACATCAGGGAACTTCGCAAACCTTACAGCTCAGGAGATTACTGAGCTCAGGCTACCAACGCTACAAAGGCTCTGCCACACATGGGGTATTGACAGTGGGAAAGAGGAGACAGGAACTCATAGAACTTGTCACACCCCATGCTCTACCTACCCAGGAAGGTGATGCCCAGGGTGAAGAGGAGGGAGAAGAAAACTATAATTTGCACCAAGATGCAGCTGGGGAATCTGAGAACAACACCGTTACCTTGTTTCAGAAACACCTTGCTGCTATTGGTCCAGGGCTGACCCCAGCAGAACGGCTAGAGGTATTGCGCCTAACTATACAGGGAAATCAGCCTAGGAACTTGAGTTCTGGGCCCACAGCAGGGCCAACCATTGCACGACAGCCAGTTGTGAAACTGACTCATGCTGCCTTCCCTGCCTTTGATGAGTCTAAGCAGAGCATAGACAGCTTCCTTCGCTCCTTTGAAGGTTTATGTGAGGACCACCAAGTTCCCCAGGATGAGTGGGTGCTTATTTTGGCTGGTAAGCTAACTGGTAAAGCTAGCGAAGTCTATTTGGAAATTCCATACCCCCAGCGAGCAAATTATTGGAAAGTGCGTCAGATTCTTCTCGCCAGCTACGCCATCACTCCAGACTCCTACAGAAGAGCTTTCCGCACCCGGCGTAGAGCCTCCCAAGAAACTCACCAGGATTACGGGAATAAGTTGCAGAGGGATTTCCGCAACTGGCTACGGGGGAATAAAGTTAATTCCCTTGAGGATTTGTGCCAGTTGATGCTAAAAGAACAATTCTTTGAAAACTGCTCCCTTGAAGTGCGACAATGGGTCAGGGACCGTAAGCCTGGTACCTTGGAGGAGGCCACCCAGTTAGCAGATGAGTACCTGGAGAATCGTGTCCAGTCCCAGCCACTTACCCTACCCCTGAGTCCTACAAACCACTCCTGTGAGGCTGACCATACCCATGCTCTACATGCCAGCCATGTGACAGTCAGGGCCCTTCCAGATTCTAAACCGATTAGGATTCCTCGGGCCTGTTTTATTTGTGGTTGTACTACTCACTTACAGGAAACATGCCCACGCAGACTCCCTAACCTGACCCCAATAAGACTGCCACCTGCCAAATCTGCAAATATTGTATCACAGGGGGTCACTGACTGTCAAGTGCAGGATGCCCAAGAGACTGGTCCCAATATCTACAGGAAGCAACAAGTGAATATTGATGCATCAGACCTAAAAGAATTTAGAGTGTCAGCAGTCAACTTGTGTGCCCCAAAAAGGTGGGAGAACAAATGTGCACCCAGGAGAGGACACAGAGGTGTTCCCCAGACAAGCTGCAAAGTCTACATTGGAAACCTTGGCAAGCATGGCCATAAGACTATATTGGAGCAGGCATTTGGATATTATGGCCCTTTACGGAGTGTGTGGGTGGCCAGGAGCCCCCCGGGTTTCGCATTTGTGGAATTTGAACACCACAGAGATGCTGCTGATGCAGTTCAAGAACTAAATAAACGGACTTTGTGTGGGCGTCAAGTTAAGGTGGAATTTGCATCCATAGACAGACAAAGTAGCAATAAGGCTCCTCAATCCCCATGCAAATGGCTCCCAACACAAAGAAGAATATGGACTGAAAGAAACAACTATGTCACCCAAAGATTTCACTGAGCCAGTGGGACCTTTAAAGTGCAGCCGGGACTCACCCTACAAAGGGGATCCCCGGCAAAGCACTTACTCTGGGGGGGAAGAAGTGTGACAAATACTGAGTGTGACCAAAATCCCCTTCTACTGGTCCCATTTTATCAACAGCTAACTGACTAGTACACATCTAATCCAAGATGTTGTTTCTTATTTGTTCTACTTTCCCGCCAAAAAGCTTTAAACAAAGGAGCTCCCAGGATAGCCCTCCAGAAGAGCTGGACAAACCCCTCCAAGGTATTTCCCCTCCCCTAATGATGCAGCAGGGCCCCTGCCAATCAGACCTGCTTGGGTGGGGTAAACAAGAAGCAAGGCCGGCCTCCCAGCCAATCAACCCTAGGGGGTGGGGAAAAGGCCAGAAATACCAGAGGGGAGAGCTAGAGAGTTGTTGTTGTTCGTCTGGGGTGTAACCTGGCTGCGGCAGGTCACCCTCCTCTGCGGTTCCTTGGAGTTTATCCTAGCTGAGGCAGGAAGACTCCCTCCAACAGTTTGGATCTCCCTACCTCCCAGAGGACTGTTTATACCTGGATCCCCTTGAGGTATGGTTGTTCTGTGGATTTGCCCAAAGGCACTTTGCTCCTTACTCCTTTGAAATTGCCCAAAGGAACTCCCTGACTTTGTATTTGGATTTGCCTGGAGGGCGTGTGCATCTTGGAGTGGATTGCTCCAAGGGAGGCGCTTTGTTTCGGACCAGGAGTGTTTTGGACTTGGGGGAGTTCTCATGCTAATGCCGTGTTCCTGATCTACCGCTTGTTTTATATCTGAAATAAACTCCTGTGTAAACCCCTCTTAAAGGTGTGGTATTTCCCTGTGTGTGCTAGTTGGTCATACGTCACACGTTTACGTGACAATGATCATAAGGCCTCATCTGGAGTATGCAGTGCAGTTTTGGACTCCAGTCCTTAAGAGGGATATAAATGAGCTGGAGAGAGTGCAGAGACGTGCAACTAAATTGGTTAGAGGGACGGAAGACTTAAATTATGAGGGTAGACTGTCAAGGTTGGGGTTGTTTTCTCTGGAAAAAAGGCGCTTGCGAGGGGACATGATTACACTTTACAAGTAAATTAGAGGACATTATAGACAAATGGCAGGGGACCTTTTTACCCATAAAGTGGATCACCGTACCAGAGGCCACCAATTTATACTAGAAGAAAAGAACTTTCATTTTACACAAATGAGGAACCAGTAAGTGAAGGTTTCCTTCTTAACAGTCCCAATTCTAGTAATACAATAATGTGGTGCCTCTATTCAAAAAAGGATCCCGTTCTCAGCCTCAAAACTATAGGCCAGTTAGTCTGACGTCAGTGGTAGGAAAGCTTTTCGAAGGGTTAATAAAGGATAAGATACTGGACTTCATAGCAAATCATACTACTATGAGTTTGTGCCAGCATGGTTTTATGCATAATAGATCTTGCCAGACTAACTTAATTTCTTTTTACGAGAATGTAAGTAGAGACCTCGATTCTGGGATGGCAGTGGATGTGATTTACTTAGACTTTGCTAAAGCATTTGATACAGTGCCACACAAAAGGTTACTGGTTAAATTAAGGAATGTTGGCCTGGAACATAGTATTTGTACCTGGATAGAGAACTGGCTAAAAGATAGACTACAAAGAGTGGTGGTAAATGGAACATTTTCTAATTGGACCAGTGTTGTTAGTGGAGTACCGCAGGGCTCTGTACTAGGTCCCTTGCTTTTCAACTTGTTTATTAATGACCTGGAGGTGGGCATTGAAAGACTGTTTCTATTTTTTCAGATAATACTAAATTGTGCAGAACTATAGGTTCCATGCAGGATGCTGCCACTTTGCAAAGTGATTTGTCTAAACTGGAAAACTGGGCAGCAAACTGGAAAATGAGGTTCAATGTTGATAAATGCAAGGTTATGCACTTTGGCAAAAATAATATAAATGCAAGTTATACACTAAATGGCAATGTGTTGGGAGTTTCCTTAAATGAAAAGGATCTAGGGGTCTTTGTAGATAACACGTTGTCTAATTCTGGGCAGTGTCATTCTGTGGCTACTAAAGCAAATAAAGTTCTGTCTTGCATAAAAAAGGGCATTAACTCAAGGGATGAAAACATAATTATGCCTCTTTATAGGTCCCTGGTAAGGCCTCATCTGGAGTATGCAGTTCAGTTTTGGACTCCAGTCCTTAAGAGGGATATAAATGAGCTGGAGAGAGTGCAGAGACGTGCAACTAAATTGGTTAGAGGGACAAAAGACTTAAAATATGAGGGTAGACTGTCAAGGTTGGGGTTGTTTTCTCTGGAAAAAAGGCGCTTGCGAGGGGACATGATTACACTTTACAAGTACATTAGAGGACATTATAGACAAATGGCAGGGGACCTTTTTACCCATAAAGAGGATCACCGTACCAGAGGCCACCCCTTTAGACTAGAAGAAAAGAACTTTCATTTGAAGCAATGTAGAGGGTTCTTCACAGTCAGGACAGTGAGGTTGTGGAATGCACTGCCGGGTGATGTTGTGATGGCTGATTCAGTTAATGCCTTTAAGAATGGCTTGGATGATTTTTTGGACAGACATAATATCAAAGGCTATTGTGATACTAAGCTCTATAGTTAGTATAGGTATGGGTATATAGAATTTAATTAAAAGTAGAGAGGGGTGTATGTATGGATGCTGGGTTTTCATTTGGAGGGGTTGAACTTGATTGACTTTTGTCTTTTTTCAAACCAAATTAACTATGTAACTATGTAACTATAATATTGATAAGCCACCATACCACGTCAAGGTAAAACCCCACATGGTGGTCCCTAACTTATTTATCTCTAAACATAGTAAAAAAAGAATTTTACCTCTCTGTGTAGTACCAATTCTTTATGTAAACATCTCCTGTGCCTTGGTTTCAAACTCTGTGCTAAATCCTCCCCCAACTGCTGAGCAGTTTTAGAAAAGTAGAAGTAAAATGATGTAATTAAAAACAAAGTAGAGTGATATATGCAGTTGCACAATAGTGTGTATACATGTATAAGTGAAATGTGAAAGTGTGTACGGTAGTGAAAAAGGAAAAGTGTGTTTGTATTTGGGAATGTGTATGAATGTAAGCATAGAATGAAAGAGTGTAAAGGATAACTAAATGAATAACACAATAAGTGTGTGTACATGGAAAAGTGTCTAATGGGACGTTGTTTTTTTCACGGCTAGATCCTCCCATACCGCTAGCATCTATGGTTTTTAAGAGAGAGAGCTTGCACAAACCAAGGCACTTTCAAAAAGTGAGGGGGACCACCAAAAATATAAAGGGGTGGGTATGAGGGTGCAATAACCACATGAGCTTAGCCAAAGCTTCCGGCAAATATAAAACTAGGGGGGTTGTGGATGCATACCCGAGGCCAATTTCAAAAAGTTTAAAGCACTGCTTTGTGCGAGGGCAGTTTTAGCTACTTTCCTTTGTGGGCTGATACCACAGATGAGCTCTCTCTCAGGAGCAAGCCCTCGCAACGCGGTGGAGGCAGGGTGTAGTGTAACTGTAACTGTGTGCGATAGCACAATGAGGGGCGCCAGTAGTTCTTTAACGGTTGCTGTGCCATATAGTCAAAGTCATCAAATAACGGGTTGCCCATTAAAGAATGATTTACAATATCAATGGGACACTCCTCAGGGATATCGTCTATTACAAACACGAATACAAGGGAGTCTTCTAGGGCCCCGCACTCATTGCTGTTTGAATAAGCCATGATCCGGAGAGCCAGGGGCACTGTTTGCTCCCAGGGGAGGACACCCAGGAGTGCTCACACTGAGGGAAAGCTCGACTCTGCAGGCATCCCACTCTCTTTGCATGGTGTGACCTGGGACCAAGCTCGCACGCTCTCGTCCACACTCCGGGACCCCTTGCTGCGGAGTGCCCCAACCCCCCCGGTGCACCAGAGGAAGGACCCTAGAGATGCGAAACATGTAGTGCTTATGCATCTTCAATAAAACAACACTGCATTGTAACTGTCACGACCGGCACCCAATACCAGAACAGTCCCAGGGGGCCTTTGAAGAAGCAATGAACCTGGGACCAAGTTTGGGAGAGGGAACCTTCAGTTTAATATTCTTTGTACAGTAGATAACCATACTAAGTCCCCCACCATGTACTGGGGTGCTTCCCTACTGGATTTGTCAGCAGCCCCTTTTTGAGCTAGGGATGATGCAGACAAAGAATTGTGCAACCGAGACCAAATTTCAGAAAATTTAACAACAGAGGAATTGGCAGAGGGTACAGGGGAATTAGAGCCAGAAAAAGAAAATACTTTGGGATGCAACCCATAGACAGTAAAGAAAGTAGATTCTCCTGAGGAATGGGTAGCATTATTATATGCAAATTCTGCCCATGGTAACAATTCAGACCAAGTAGACTGATTATCAGACACATAGCACCTAAGATATTGTTCCAGGGACTGGTTTACCCGTTCGGTTTGACCATTCGTTTGGGGGTGATAGGCAGAGGAAAAAGACAATTCAGTTCCAACCAGAGAACAGAAAGCACACCAAAATTTTGAAACAAACTGAACCCCCCTGTCAGAAACAATATTTTCAGGAAAACCATGAAATAAAAACATGAGAAATGAATAAATCAGCCAGGGTCTTAGCAGAAGGGAGATGTGGAAGAGGAATAAAATGAGCCATTTTACTGAACCTATCGACCACCACCCAAATCACAGTCTTACTCAACAATAAAATCCATGGAAATGTGGGACCAAGGTTTCTCTGGGATGGGTAAGGGATTTAAAGGAGAAGGAAAGGTTAAAACTAAGTAAGCCTTATCAGAAAGGTCCATCTAATTATACCAGTAAACCCCCAAAGTAATATTGCTCTGTCCCCTGTCAAAAGAAACACTGCATTTCTTTTCTTCTATTGTGTACACATGGGCTTCTGTATCAGACTTCCTGCCTTCAACTTAAACCTCATTGCCCTGGGCAAGAGCATGCTCAGTTTGCTCCTCTTCCCCCGCCCCCCTCTCTTCTCTACTTTAATCTGAGCCCAGAGCAGGGAGAGACTCAGACAGGAAGTGATGTCACACCAAGTTAATACTGCAGCTCCTATTCTAAACAAACAGAGTTTCTAGAGCTTTTTACTCAGGTTTGGTAAAATATTCTACAGAATAAATAGCATTCTAGCTTGCACTATTGCAGCTAATCTATTGCCAATAAAATGCCTCCGTAGCTTTCCTTCTCCTTTAACAGACCCTGGGACAGATGGTGAGATAATTTAGACCTTAGGCAGATCGAACAAGAATTAACAAAGGCCTTAGCATCCTGTTTGACAAAAGGCCACTAAACGTAGCGGGATAGCAGAGACAGAGTCTTAGCAATGCCCGGATGGTCTTCCATCCTAGAATCGTGAACCTCCTTCAACACTTGTTCCCTTAACTCTTTAGGTACAAACCACCTCCCGGGGGGAGTATCACTAGGAGCCGATGTTTAGAGTGAAAGAAGAAAATGGATTCGAAACTCCTAGAGAGTGCATCCGCCTTGGTGTTTTTGGAACCAGGTCTGAATGTTAGAGTAAAATTAAATCTTGTAAAAAAAATAGAGCCCATCTAGCTTGCCTTGGATTTAGGCGTTTAGCCGACTCAATATAAAGTAGGTTTTTATGGTCAGTGTAGACCGTCACCAAATGTTTAGCACCCTCTAGAAGATGCCGCCATTCTTCAAAGGCCCATTTGACAGCCAACAACTCCCTGTTACCAATATCATAATTTATCTCTGCAGGAGAAAATTTCCTAGAGAAAAAGGCACAGGGATGCATTTTGTTGTCGGGTGCCTCTGAGAAAGGACTGCCCCAGCTCCTACCTCAGAGGCATCTACCTCCACAATGAATGTGAGCGCAGAGTTGGGGTGTCTAAGGATAGGGGCAGAACTGAATTCCTTCTTAAGGAATTCAAAAGCTTGTACAGCTTCAGGAGGCCAAATGCTGCGCCTTTTTTTAGTTAAATCAGTGATGGGAGCCACAATAACGGAAAAATTCTTAATAAATTGACGGTAATAAATAGCAAAACCTAGAAATCTCTGGATTGCACGTAACGAAAGGGGTTGGGTCCAATCCAGGACAGCTCTCACCTTGCCTGGATCCATTTCTAGACCCTTGTTGGAGATGTTAAACCCCAAAAACTGGACAGAAGAAACCCCAAAAGTACACTTTTCTAGTTTTGCATAAAGATCATTTTCCCTTAGCCTTCTCAAGACCTCACAAACATGCTTTTGATGTTCATTCATGTTGGAGGAAAAAATTAAGATATCATCAAGGTAGACCACTACAAAAACCCCCAGCAGGTCCCTAAAGATATCATTGACAAACTCTTGGAACACTGCGGGGGCGTTACAGAGACCAAATGGCATTACGAGGTACTCATAGTGGCCATCCCTGGTGTTGAATGCAGTTTTCCACTCATCATCCTCCCTGATCCGTATCAGGTTATAGGCCCCCCTAAAATCAAGTTTGATATAAACCTTAGCACCTTTAACCTGGTCAAATAATTCAGAGATTAAAGGGAGAGGACAGCGGTGTTTTATGGTGATCTTATTGAGACCCCTATAATCAATACAGGGGCGTAAACCACCATCTTTTTCCCCAACAAAGAAAAACCCTGCCCCCGCAGAGGAACTAGAAGGCCTGATAAACCCCCTTTCTAAGTTTACCTTTATATACTCTTTGATTGCCTGGGCCTCCGGCAAGGAAAGAGGGTATGTTCTACCTCGAGGGGGAGTAGAACCTGGGATGAGGTCAATGGGACAGTCATACGGTCTGTGTGGAGGTAAGGTCTCTGCGGCTTTTTGGGAAAAAACGTCAGAGTATTCTGCATAAATAGCAGGAAGACCCTCTAAAGAGGTAGTCACCACCACCGGAGAAATACAGACCCCCTTACATTTAGAACCCCACTGAGTAATCGCCCCAGATACCCAATCAATAAAAGGATTATGGGCTTGGAGCCAAGGTAATCCCAAAATAAGAGGAAAGGAAGCGCCTTCGAAGAGAAAAAGGGCTATCTCCTCGCAATGAAGATTGTTGACACACAAGGATAGAAACACAGTTTTCTTAGAAATAATACCTGACCCCAGAGGCCTTTTGTCCACTGCTAATATCTTCATAGGGGTACTTAAAGGAATTAGCGGAATGCCATATTTGGCTGCAAAAGCAGCATCCAAAAAATTAATAGAGCCCGTAGGCCAGGTCAGTTTAACAGATAACAATATCGTAGAGGCAGATTGGGGAGAGGAAACGCCTGCACCCAAATGGAGCTCCCCTTCTCCATTTAGGCTTGGGCGTTTCCCAGCCTCTTAGTAAATGGTTTAAGAAAATGACCCTTATCCCCACAGTATATACACAGCCCAAGGGTACGCCTGCGTGTCTTTTCCTCAGGAGAAAGATGATAGGCCTAATTGCATAGGCTCCTCCTGAGGTGAAGACACAGAAAAATCAGAAGACTTAACATTGGTCACTAAGTTAGGTTTCACATTAGTAAGAAAAATTAAAATTACCCCCTTCACCCCTTATTTCCCTTTGTCTTCTATCAATCTGAATGGCTAGTGACACGAGATAATCCAAACTGGATGACAAGGGGTAATTAACAAGGCTGTCTTTAATAGAATCTAATATCATTCCACCCAGTTTCAACTGCCCACCAGCGGAATTCGGTGCAGTACACCTCCGAAACCCGTCTCCCTTGGCGCAATTTACGAATCACGGAGTCGGCAGATGATGCTCGATCCGGGTCATCGTAAAGGATTGCCATGGTGTGAAAGAAAGAATCTAGGGAGTAATGGGCAGGATCAGAGGTGGGCAATCTGAGGGCCCAAATTTGGGGATTACAAATCTTACTTTTTCTTCACCAGATGGAAAAGAATGTGGGAAAAAGCTAAGATACGATTTACACGCCTTTTAAACAAGAAAAATTTAGACCTGTCCCCAGAGAATTTCTCTGGGAATGCAATTTTGGGTTCTTAAAGGTATTACCCCACATGGAAGATGAACCCACAGGAGGAGATGGAGCTGGTACAGGTGGCTGCTGTGGAGTTTGCGGATTCTCCAACTGGCGGGTTAGGTTATGAAAACCCTGCAGGAGATAGTTCTGCTTTTGCTGCTGATCCTCCAAGTGTAGTAACAAGGCAGAGAGAAGCGCTTCAGTGGTAGCAGATGGAGTGGGCGGAGCGGCAGCAGCATCATCGCGACCTTGGTCTTCCATGGCCTGTGATAATGTCACGACCGGCACCCAATACCAGAACAGGTGCCAAGTACCCTGGTCTCGGCTTCACTAGTAGTGTGACCACCGTTGGGCTTCGGGAGAAGCCCTCAGCTTACTTGGGTGCCACCTGGACTTAACGAGGGGTACAAGGCGAGATGTTCTGGCTGGCAAAGGGGCACGGCTGTTTAGCAGAGCCTTTTTGGGCCAAAGGTCATGGTACAAAGGATTAGGCAGAATCGTAGTCAGGCAGACTGGGTCGAGGCAGGCAGATGGCAGGGATCGTCAAACAGGCAAAGGGTCAAAGCCGGGTGATCAATCAAGGGGTAAAACAGAAGAGTAGTGGTAAGCAGGCAAGGTCAGGATCCAGAAGTCAGAATAGTCAAAATAGCCAGGCAGGGGTCAAAACAGGAATCAAACAGGTTCAGAAGGGAGCAGACAAAATAGCACAAGGCTCAGGAGCACCAGGAATACAATCCTATCACAGGCAATGACAATCAGTGGAAATGCCCCTTTAATACTTTTAAATTTGGCGCCATTGCGCGCTGACGTCATAACGCCAGCGCGCATACGCCTTTAAACCCGGAAGTGCGCATGCACGCGCGCACACTAAGAAGCCGGCGCAAGAGAAGCGGCAAGGGGGCGGCAGGCGTTCCTGCCGCCCCCCCACTAGACTACCAGGGTGAGTCTTCCTTACAGTAACCAGCTCTCCAGTGGAATTATTATTTGTACCCTTATTGAAACAGCAATGAGTGCGGGGCCCTAGAAGAGTCGCTTGGCTGCCTGTGTTCGCCAGGAGCCGTTCCATTTTGCCCTTCAGCATGTCACCCCCACACTGGCAGCACTGCGGTGGCTAGCTGGCACGCAGGCATCTCTTGCAGAACGTGTGCCCACACAGGAGGGTGACGGGGTCCAGTTGCAGCAACAAGAGCCGGCACATGGGGAACGAGAAGATATCGGATATGGGGGTGACTTCAGTAGGCGGTGCTGAATGAGGGGCAGCTGTGGAGGAGCGGTTCCAGGCTCTCTCCTTTTCTCAGATGTACCGTGCACCCTAAGCTCCTCCAGACGAAGGTGGCTCAGCATAGCTGCTCTTGTGTAAGAGTACAGGTTTCTGTCACCCTGCGAGCTAGTGCCAATGCGTCCCCTTCGCGTTACTGGGCAGACTGCTAGAGAAGTGGCTGAAGGAGGAGACTAAGGTGAAGGCTGTCTCTGTCTTTTGAGGAATACAGCGCTGCACTGGAGCTCGGTAAGTGTTCAACTGCCTAATTACGGATTTGCCTATTTTCCAGATGACCTGTTCTATAATTAATATGCCGCAGGAAGATGATCATTGTTCTTACTATGAGAAGCCAGAGTTCAGCAGCAGGTGTGAGGGCCAAGGGCCTCTTGACCAGTCACTCACGTGTATTGAGTAATAAACCTCTGTGGGACAGCCATACTGAGTGTTTAAACTGGGTAAGCCATGAATACATCCCAAAAAAGAAAAATCTCAGAAGAAAATAGAGAGTTTAATTCTGCATGGACAGATTCCTTTGCCTTCACTGCCAACGACGCTGGCTTGCCTGTGTGCTTGATATGTGGCGAGAAATTAGCAAACAACAAAAAATGTAATGTTGAAAGACATTTTCAAAACAAGCATTCAGCATTTTCTAAAAAGTACTGAAGATGAGCGAAAGAGAGCAATTTCAGAACTATTACAGAAAGTTGAGCAGAGCAAACCTACATTCAAGAAGTGGATCAACTCTCCAAACTCAACTACAGCTGCGAATTTTGTGGCAGCTCATGAGATCGTAATGAGGGGGGAAGCCGTTCACAGACGGAGAATACATGAAAGAATCGTTCATAAAAATATCAGAGCATCTATTCTCCGAATTCAAAAACAAACACGAAATTATACAGAAAATTAAAGATATGTCTCTCTGCAAAGACCTTCAAGGACAGGACCATTAAATGGCAACAAACATCACCAGTAAGCAAATTGACATCAATTCAGCTCAAGCATATTCAATTGCCTGTGATGAGTCAAGTGATATAAACGATATTGAGCAGACAGCACTGTTATGCAGATATGTGAATGCTGATGGGCCGCAGGAAGAACTGCTTGAACTCATACCACTAAAGGGCCAAACGTGGGGACAGGACATTTGTGAGGCTGTTTTGAGTTGTCTAAAAGCCAAAGGAATAAACACAGCTCGCCTTGTGTCAGTGTCTACTGATGGTGCACCCAGTATAAGAGGAGCACATAAGGGCTTTGTGAATTTACTTCAAAAGCCGCTGGATCGAGAGCTGATGACGTTTCACTGCATCTTGCATCAAGAAGCACTGTGCGCTCAAACATTCCCCCTGAATGTGTGGAAGTGATGAACCTTGTTATTAAGATAGTGAACAAAATAATTGCAAATGGGCTAAACCACCAACAGTTTTGTTCATTGTTAGATGAAGTAGAGAGCACATATTCGGATCTCCTGCTGCACAACAGAGTTCAGTGGCTGTCAAGGGGAGACGTGCTGAAACGCTTTGATGCTTGTCTGGAACATGTGAAAACCTTCTTGGAAAGTAAAGGCCTCAGCTATCCCGAACTGGGAGACCTTGATTGGCTGAAAAAGTTTTATTTCATGGTGGATATGAGAGGTCACTTAAACACGCTGAATAAAAATCTCCAGGGAAAGGGAAGCAGGCCCTGCAGTTGCTGGAGGATGTTCTGGCGTTTAGTGCAAGATGACAGTGTTTGCCAGAGAGGTACGCTCTCTCACTTCCCCTGAGAGAGTTCAAAGAAAAGAACAATCACATCATAAATTGTGATTATTTACACTGTGCAATTATGGTAATGCAAGCTGCATTTGGAGAAAGATTCAGCGAGTTCAGAAAGGAAAAAAACACTCTGTCCTTCCCTGTCACGCCGCTGGACATCAACCCATCCCTGCTGAAGATATCCGCATTCAAAGGGATAAATCAGCCCGATCTTGAAATTGAACTGGCCGACATAGTGGATAAAGACTTATGGGTGTCCAAGTTCAAAAACCTGACAGTGGATCTTGAAGAAATCGCCCGTCAGAAGGCTATTTTCGCTAAAGAGCACTAATGGAATGATATTGAAAACCTCCCCAAACCCGACAAGCTTGTTTTTGAAACATGGAGTGCCATTCCCGACACGTATATGAACATGAAAAAGTATGCATTTGGAGTCCTGTCCATCTTTGGCTCAACATACTTATGCGAGCAAGTTTTTTCGAACATGAATTTTATAAAATCCAAATATCGCTCCCGCCTCACAGATGACAGCCTACAGTCCTGTGTGAAGATCAAAGTCACATCTTATAGCCCCGACATAAGGAAGATCAGCATGGAGCTTCAGAAACAGTAGTCACATTAAACAGATGAGAACACTAGCATTTGGCAATTTTCAGTGTTTATTTCAAAGTAGGCCTACACTGCACTTCTGCTTGTTGTATATTGTTGTTGTAACAGTTCAAAATTAAAAAAAACTTTAAAAGTTTATAAGCAGTGTTATGTTTTGCGGCTCCAAACTATTTTTCTTTAGTTGTAGAGGGGGCAAAATGACTCTTCTGATAGTAAAGGTTGCTGACCCCTGCCCTAGCCTGAAGTGTTAGAGTCACGTGCAGGGATGGGCGAATTTGACCCGTTTCATTTCGCCAAAAATTCGCCGCCGGCGAAATGTTGCAGACGCCCATTAAAGTCTATGGGCATCAAAAAAAATTTGTCGCGTGGCGTAATTTTTTCGGCTAAACTAGGCGAAAAAAATTTACCCATCCCTAGTCACATGTAACCAGTGCTCTATTGCACTAGCTGGTGAATTAACCCCAGATGGCCAAAATAGGTGTTACATACTCATTTCACTCCTTTAGTTTGTATTACAATTTCACCTCTCCACTCTCGCTTTATCTAATCCACTTGCATATCCAGTAAAATCTACAGACTCCAAGCTCAGTCTCTAAATTGGATTGTGGGGAGGTTTAGCTGCATGTCAAACTACACACTGCCCCAGAGTAATATTTAAGGAGGACAGAACAATGGACGTGTGTCTTTTTTCAACCTAACTTACTATGGTACTATCAAGCTGTAGCTGAAAACTTCCATCAGGGCTAGGGTAGGCAGGAAAGGCACATGCCTAGGTTGCTGGGAACATGTCTCTTCTGTTCATTCCCCTAGTCTGGTGCCCTTGTAACTGTATACATGAAAATGAATAAGAACACAGTGGGGGTGAGGTGGATGTCCTTTGGCGGCTAGCCAGCTTGACCCGACACAATTTTCCTTACCCTCTACCAGTTTATGTACAAACTATAGATGAATGGTCTAATGCACTTGTGTACATGGATGCTTTAATTTATAATAAAGTGTGATTTTTAATCCAAGTTGACGTCCTCTTTGGTTTTCCATGCCGTATGGTTTGTACATGAACTGTACTACTACACCCAAGACAGGAATATTTACTGTTAACATTTTTCAAAATTTTGTAAAAAAGAAAAGATGGGACAGAGTCAATTCCAGCACTAGTGGAAGTAAGATACAGTTATATTTGAAAAAAACTTGAAGCATTTTGGATTCTCACTTTGAGCATATTAGAGCCCCAAAGGATAAATTGTGATACCGACTTACATTGTTTTGTGTAATTTCTGTAAACTATATTGGTGTTTTTTGTGTCATAGTGAATTGTAGTAAAACTTTAATACATTATATGACCATGTACCTTTAAGACAAAGTTAGTGGGCGATACTGTAAGCTGGAGCAAAGGGACTTATGGGCATAGAGTGCAATTTGTATGTATATCATGTTGAAAAAGGGACCCGAGTATTTTTGTATGCTGCTTTTCAATTTTATAAATTGACTTTTGCATATTCAAGGAGTGCTGGTGACTTTTATTTATAGAAATTCCTTTCAATGCTGGTTTGTGGTGCAAAAGTGTTATTTTGTTCTTATCAGCAGCTATGTGACATGTACATTTTAGGTGCATCTTATTAAGTTTAACATACTTCTTCTAAGATTACCTAATTATGTTTATTTACTTTTATTTTAAGTTAGATAGTACCCCATTACATGTTATTTTTTGTATAAAAAAAGCCTACAGTACATGCAATGGCAGTGTCCACAGATTTTAAAATATACTTAATTTTCATTAATAAAACAGAGGAAAAATCTCATGAAGATTCTTGTGTGCAAAACGAAAGCAGGGAGGCAAAACATTAATTAGTGAATGAAATCAGCTATGAGTGGCTCTAAACATGCCTGTGAGAAAGAAAACTTAAAGGTCAACTGCCTCAGCTTGGAGCACTCTTTGTATTAACCAAATAACAAATGTCATGTCGTGTATGCCGTCTGTGGTAGCTCAAAGCAAGAAGAGCAGAGATAAGTATATTTTCATATTTTATTTCCCTATATGGATGCCTTTTCCCAAATGAACCCAAGATTATTGACCATAGGCAAATAATTATAATATGTATTGTGGCAAGCTGGCAGCTTGAACACTTAACTTTTGGGGGAATTAGTCAATGGTAGGCAGGCAGCATAGGACAAAGGAGCATAAAGACAGGGACACACAGCTTCTTCCAGGAAAACACGTTTATTTTCCTACTTTAAACAAACACATATTATCCACAGACACGGGGGTTACCATTTTATCATTCAAACAAATCATAAAATAAAACCTAGCCCATTGGGTACTACCTTCCAACTTTGGAGCAGTCCCTGACTAGGCTGGGCCCCTTGTGGACTACCAGCAAACAAAACAATTGTTGTCGCTCACCCCTGTACTCACAGTCTTTGAGTGGACTTCTTAGCCTCCTGGCTTTTCCTCAATGTCCCACACAGACACAAAATCTGGCTCTTAGTCACAGCCACGGGCTCCCTCTGCTTCATAAAGTAACAAGCGGCACTCCCTGGGAGTTCCTAACACAGGTCTCCTACCTGCTGAGAGACAAACTCTCCCATTCTAATTAACTTTAAATAGCCTTTCCACAGGACAGCTTTCCTGTGGAAGGTGAACTCCAATCTCTGGACTGGATCTGCGGAATGGAGTCCCTGGCTACTAAAGTCTTTAAACAGAGCGCTGATTCTCTGTTTAATAACTCCCTTCCTGGAGCCTCTCTCAGTACCTGGGGAGAAATTAAAGGCTAGAGTGACCTTTTTCCTCCTTTTCCTTGTCACTCTACCACAGTATATTATATATTATTTGTAGGTGCAACATACTATAATTCATGATTTCCATGAAAGTTTGGCAAATAAAGGGGCATTCACTTTTTTTTATTACTGATGTTTTGTTTATATGCTTTTTTTTAATCTGCCACATTATATTCATCATATTAATTGTTTTTAAAAGATTCTTGTAAAAGTGGCAAGGCTACAGAGGCTGAGAAGCTCAAAACAAGAAGAGCACAGATAAGTAGGTTTTGGATTTTTTTTTCTAGTCCCAAATAAACCCAAGACTAGGGGGAAAATTTACTAAGTGGCGAAAATTCGGTCAGACAAAGCTAATTCACTAACATGAGTTAGTTGCGTTGGATGCTGGCAAAGTTGTGCTAGCATTAATTGGGCGAAGTTGCACTAGCGTTGGCTAATATGCATACGGCGGGAAGTTATAGTTGAATGGACGTATATGTTGCAGCAAATACATTACATTACACAAGCCCAGGAAAGCTTAATAAAAGAAAATAGAGTTGTTATAATGCCCTACGCATGAGCCCAGTGTACAGTTTATGTGCCATATGTTAGAAAATGTAGGGGGGAAGCAAGTTACCCCAAAAAAAATGTACTCTCTTTTGCAGCCTATCACCCTGAAAAAGGAAAAGACGCCATCATTTTTTGGGACTTTGAAAATTTTCAATTTTCCTATCTACCCTATTGCATTTCGCCTGGTCTGACGTCAAGTCTGGCACAAGAGGTAACGTTCAGTAAACTCCACATCTTAGTGAATTTGCGCAGTTACATCCCTTCGCCAGAGCGCAACTTCGCTTGGCGATTGAGTGCGAATGAGCGCCAGTCTCTTTCAATAGCAAAGTTACACCTGCGCCCGTTAGTAAATCGGCAAAGTACCGAAATGACATCACACTGGTTAATTTTCACCAGCGTTAGTCACTTCGCCCTTTAGTAAATTTGCCCCTAGGTGTTATTAGGAATGTTTCATAAGTATTAGCAGGTGCAGGTGATCCAATTATCAATGTTTTTCACTACTAAAAACCTATAAAATCATATTTTGAAAGAAGTCATACAGAGCTCTTCCCACAAGAGACACTTTTGTACTGATTTGTTCATGGTTTCATGCAAGCAAAGAAAACTTCTTGGGAATTCTTGGAAAAATGGCAAGGCTGCAAAGGCTACAACCAAAAATAAAACCAGACCTCTCAACATTCTTATTATTTCCTACTAGATTTACACCAATATCTTAGCGCTATTTGCCTTCATAGACCTTTCTGAGCTCTCGCTAGGCTATGGCATGCATGTCAGCCAAGGTATTTCAGCTGGTGGTGAAACTCCTGAAACTGCCCCTTCCATTCAGCTCAACAGGAACAATGTGATACCACGAGTACAGATTGTACATTACACATTTTGCACCCAGGTATGTTAGATATGCCAATGAAGCCCCATCTTCTTTATGACAGAAGGGAAAATTTGTTCTGATGACACCAAGGGCCCAAGGAGCCTAAGGTGAGCCTGTGAGCCTAAGTTGAGATAGAGGGAGGCCACTTAGCCAAACAGTTGTGGTTTTGAAGAGGAACAAAGGAAGGGGTCAGTACACTGGTGGGACCTTGCCTTGTGGTTCCCTCAACATGTTATTTGACCTTTCGTGAAAACATGGGAGCCAAGAGGGTCACCTAAATTTAGATAATAGGTCAGAAGGGCAGCAGAAGAAGTTAAGTGACTTAATTGGTTAAGTCCTAGTGTGCTAGAGAATATGTCAGAAGGGCAGCAGGAGAAGTTAAGTGACCTAAAATTTGGCACCCCCAAGTGCTGCAAGCCTTTCCTTCTCTTTTAAGGATGAGAAAGCATACACATCATAGTTACATAGTTAAATTGGGTTGAAAAAATACAAAGTCCATCAAGTTCAACCCCTCCAAATGAAAACCCAGCATCCATACATACACCCATCCCTACTTTTAATTAAATTCTATATACCCATACCTATACTAACTATAAAGCTTAGTATCAGAATAGCCTTTGATATTATGTCTGTCCAAAAAATCATCCAAGCCATTCTTAAAGGCATTAACTGAATCAGCCATCACAACATCTCCCGGCAGTGCATTCCACAACCTCACTGTCCTGACTGTGAAGAACCCCCTACGTTGCTTCAAATGAAAGTTCTTTTCTTCTAGTCTAAAGGGGTGGCCTCTGGTACGGTGATCCACTTTATGGGTAAAAAGGTCCCCTGCCATTTGTCTATAATGTCCTCTAATGTACTTGTAAAATGTAATCATGTCCCCTCGCAAGCGCCTTTTTTCCAGAGAAAACAACCCCAACCTTGACAGTCTACCCTCATAATTTAAGTCTTCCGTCCCTCTAACCAATTTCGTTGCACGTCTCTGCACTCTCTCCAGCTCATTTATATCCCTCTTAAGGACTGAAGTCCAAAACTGAACTGCTGAACTGAGGCCTTACCAGGGACCTATAAAGAGGCATAATTATGTTTTCATCCCTTGAGTTAATGCCCTTTTTTATGCAAGACAGAACTTTATTTGCTTTAGTAGCCACAGAATGACACTGCCCAGAATTAGACAACGTGTTATCTACAAAGACCCCTAGATCCTTCTCATTTAAGGAAACTCCCAACACACTGCCATTTAGTGCATAACTTGCATTTATATTATTTTTGCCATAGTGCATTGAAGCTAATTTTCTAGTTTGCCGCCCAGTTTTCAAATGAAGTCAAATCACTCTGCAAAGTGGCAGCATCCTGCATGGAACATATAGTTCTGCACAATTTAGTATCATCTGCAAAAATAGAAACAGTACTTTCAATGCCTACCTCCAGGTCATTAATTAATAGTGGTAATGTAGTAGTCCACTAACAACACTGGTCCAATTAGAAAATGTTCCATTTACCACCACTTTTTGTAGTCTATCTTTTAGCCAGTTCTCTATCCAGGTACAAATACTATGTTCCAGGCCAACATTCCTTAATTTAACCAGCAACATTCTGTGTGGCACAGTATCAAATGCTTTAGCAAAGTCTAAGTAAATCACATCCAATGCCATCCTAGAATCGGGGCCCCTGCTCACCTTATCATAAAAATAATTTAAGTTAGTCTGGCAAGATCTATTATGCATGAAACCAAGCTGGCACAAACTCATAGTATTATGATTTGCTATGAAGTCCAGTATCTTATCCTTTATTAGCCCTTCGAAAAGCTTTCCTACCACTGACGTCAGACTAACTGGCCTATAGTTTTGAGGCTGAGAACGGGATCCTTTTTTGAATAGAGGCACCACATTAGCAATTCGCCAGTCTCTCGGCACTATGCCAGATCTCAATGAATCTTGAAAAATTAAGTAAAGAGGTTTGGCAATCACAGAGCTAAGCTCGCTAATTACCCATCATCATGGTCTAACTCTAATCAAATAGAGTTACTGAAGACTGCACAGCAATTTCAGAATGTCACTTGCATGAATGGAATAACATTTTTTTCTTATATATGGATCAGTATAGCATATCTAGTAGTTGCAGTAGTCCTATTTCTAGCTTTAATGCAGTTCAGACATTTTTTTTAAAGACACAGTGAATGTCACTGTTATGATTTTTCCATTCGAAATCTTGCTGCACTGCACAGTATAAAAATAAATATTCACATCAATTACATTGTAAGGAGCTACCTGGGATCGAACTCTGAACTATACACTCACAAGCTCCAGCATTATTTCATTGAGCAACTGGAGACTTTTAGAATCTGATTCTACTGGTTTGATTAAAGACCTTCTACCTTATACGTTTGCTCACCTCCTCCTCCTTGCTCTACCAGGTGTTTGTAATTTGCTAATTAAGGGGCTTTATAAGCCTATTGCAAACGATACCCTGGAGCTTGAGCATTGAAGCTCCCAAGCTAGATCCAGCATACCACTTGTTCCTGTGACTCATGTGCCTGATTCCTGCCTTGTTCCCTGTTCCTGTCCTTGTCCTGCCTGGTTCTCCGCTCCCTGCTTCCATTAACTATTGGATCTCCTGGTATTTTACCGCGGCCTGTCTCTTCGACCATTCTCTGCCTTCAACCTGCCCCTGATCTCGGGCAGTTTACTGGACTCTCCGAGTTTGCCGCCAGTCCTGACCTTTTTGCCTATTCTTCAGATCACTCTTGCCTGCAGCCTACCTCTGACCCCTGCCTCTAACCACTGACCCGGTAAAAGGACTTGTTTTTCTTGCAAATAAGCTGTTGTGTTGCCTGCACTTTACTGTGTATCAGCACCTCAAATACCCACTGTTTCCATTGTTACGCAGCACCTAGGCTCTTACCTGTAAGCCACGCACCTGTGGCCCTGCCTGACATACATGCTTAACATATGGCAGTAAATAAATTGATAGATTGAGTAACATACAAATATAAATTTAGATCAAAAAAGAAATTATCACCCTCCTGTAGTACCAGTCCTCTTGGATATGCTTGCCTATGGTCACTTGTCATTTGTCCAGTTACCCATAGCAACCAATCTAATTCCACAGCTTTAGAAATTGCATATTGTCAGCTGCTGTGACATGGAAATACACCAAGTGATTGTCTTAGCTTCTGAGAGTGATTGAAATTGAATGAAAATCACTATAATTGATGCAAATAGAACCTTGAACATTGTGAGGTTGAAATCCACCTGTCGCCAAACTGTACTGTGCTTTTCATTCAGTTCTGAAGTGGTGAACGATGGACAAAGTGATTTCACTACTACAGTTATATCACTTCTTATATCTATAGTAATAGTTAAATTACCTCTAATACCTATAGTAACAGTTAAACTTTCTACCATAAAGCAAGATAGTTATCCTACTGTGTAAAACCGCTGTATGTGTACCAGGTAAAGGACTCTGACATATAATATTATAAAAAGTGACAGTAACCTATAAAATGGGAAGTTCTCTTTCATTTAACGATCTTGTATGTTAGATGATCTATATAGGTCCAATTTAAGAATGCTGATACTTTGGGGTTAAGCATTTACTGTAGGTCCAGAAACCATGCAAGACTTCCTGAACTCTGTTTTCAAGCTTTGAATACCTTGAAGGCTCGAGCATTCTTATACTGAGCCCTAAATCAAACAATTGAATTGGTCTTCAATTGTTCGTTTTATGTTGAATTATTTGTTTTGTTCCAGTCTGCAGTTTAAAATTAAACTTAGAAGAAAAAACTGTTATTTTTTTTTTAGTATTACTACACACTTTTCCTACACACAGGGCCGAATTTATATAGTGGGCACCCCTAGGCCCACTGTCTTTTGTTCCCCCATCCCCTCCATTTTATTTGCTTAAATTTTCATCATCGGTACCAGAGCAATGGGCATTGGCGAACAGGAAATTTAAAACTATTGTATCTCCTGTGCATCCCCCAGTGTTTCTGAACAAATGTGGGTATGGTTGGGCATCATGCCCCCCCCTAAAATCCTGCTGCCTTAGGCCCTGGCCTTGGTGGCCTCTCCAAAAATCCGGGCCTGCATACACAGAGTATGGAAATTAATTTTAAGACATTTATTATACAGATTTGGGATGTGTTAACAGAGTGCTTGGGACCTGGGGTTATCCAGATAACCGATTTTTTCCGTAATTTGGATCTTCATACCTTATGTCTACTAAAAAATCATGTAAACATTACATAAACCCAGAAGGCTTGTTTTGCTTCCAGTAAGGATTAATTATATCTTAGTTTGGATCAAGTACAAGGAACTGTTACAGAGAAAAAGGAAATCATTTTTAAAAATTTGGATTATTTGGATCAAATGGCACCGTAATTTGGAACTTTCTGAATAACGGTTTTCGGATAACGGATCCCATACCTGTACCAGAGAAATAAATAACAGCTAGACCTGACAAGGCATTACTTAAACCTTGTTTCTTGCAGTTTATTTTGATAAAATCCATCAACTTGTATACACAGTAGCTGGCTTATATGTAGTCTTGTTATCCCTATGGATGGAAATGGCTGGGCCTAGGTTAGTGACTTTTTTATTTAAAAAAAGTGATGCAAATAAATTTAATTACAGAGCTAAATGTAGGAGAGCTGTATACACTGGTCTCTCCTCTGTATTGTTTCTGTGCAAGGAGGGGGAGGAGCCCAGAGGAGCCCCACCCTCTGTGAGCTGACAGGAAGGAAGTGGCAGAAAGGAAGTACTGCTGGGATATAGAATCAGCAGACTACAAGTACAGTGTACATACTCCCAGAGTTTTGTGTGTGAAATTTAATAGGGAACCCCAATGGCAGAAAAGCGCGCTCTCTTTAGACGGCAAGGGGGTCCTTGTCAGGGCTCTGAAGAACAAAGCGTGCTCTTCTCAGGGCATGCAAAGCCAAAGGGAGTCCTTCTCAGGACTTTGAAGCAACTGCCACATAAGTGGGGATTCAGCAGTCCAGAGATCATTAGCTGTGTTATGTGAGTGAAGTTGCTCCTGGCTGGCAGGCTACCTGTATCACTGCAATTTAAAGGTATAGTGTCCTGCCAAATAAACACATCAACCGTTCCACTGTGTATGTGTATTGCGGATCAGAAGTTCCCAGGGAGGGGTATTACAGTTCAGCCTGTCCTGACCTTTGGTGGAGGCACGCCATATTAAAGTGAACCTGCTCTCCCATATAGTAGAGTCACAGGACTCCTGTAGCGCCACACGCAACTAAATGCGTGCTAGATCTCATGCAGTAGCAGAAGAGGGCTATATAAGCATTTCTCCTTATGCATGATTTTTCTTCATGATTGCAATGATTGTAAAATGATACAGTGCTGTAGTGTGATGAATAAAATGTGATTTTCTGGAATTAAATTAATACTGCAAAAATAGGCTTTAACACATTAAGGCCCAAAATGTACACTTTAGCAGAGGTCAAACTGTAGCCTATAGGGATTCATTTACAAATCAATAGTGAGTAAACTACGTTTGTGCCACAGTAGTGGACAACAGCTATTGGCCCTCTGGCTATTTACAGAACAAAAGACCTCGGCCTAGGTGTCATCACCCACAACATGGTATACAGCAGACACTGTACTCAACCCAAACTTTTTTCATGAAATGTTTTGTATTACGAGTACAGGAAATACAGGAGGGATCATCAGTTTGTTCTGATAGGTCCCTATGTACAGGTGGAGTTAGTATGCTTAGGTTGTAAAATTTAATTGGTGTAGAATACCAAAGACTCTCATAGAGGACTTTGAAACCGCTCCTGGTAACTTTTCCTCGTAACTCTAAGAGCCGAAATTCAGATTTTTAAATTAGAATTTCGGCTCTGTTCGTGCAGAGAGCACAATTGCACTCTGCAGTAGCGATGCAGCCCCCTTACAGCTGTTTGAAAGATACAGGGAGCCTCTGAGGAAGTCAAATTCTGACGAAACGCGTAAGGCGACAGCACCCAACATCACCCCTGTGAGCCCAGGAGAATACATGTGGCTAGGGACAACCATGGTCGTGGTCTTTACAGCTGAAGAACCAGAGTATTCCATTGCGGGCAAATAAGAAGAAGAAAAAGGGGGTGCAGACTTAATATTAATATCTGTAAGTACCCACAGTAACTAAAACACTACATTTTAGATGTGTAGGGGAGCTGTGTACACTTGTCTCTCCTCTGTATTGTTTCTGTGCAAGGAGGGGGAGAAGACCCCACCCACTGTGAGCTGACAGGAAGACAGAGGGAGAGAGGAAGTGCTGGTAGAGAGAAGCAGCAGAGTACAAGCAAAGTGCTGCAAGCCGCCAGAGTTTTCTGAGTGGTCAGTCAGTAAGGAAACCCCAGTGGCAGAAAAGCTCTTTCTCTTTAGGGTGCGGAAGGAAAGGGGGTCCTTGTCAGGGCTCTGAAGAGCAAAGAGTGCTCTTCTCAGGGCACGGAAAAAAAAGAGAGTTCTTCTCAGGACTTTGAAGCAACTGCCACATAAGTGGGGACTCCCCTCAGCAGCTCAAAGATCATCAGAACCTGTCCCTACCAGGGAGGAGGGATTTTAGACCTGAAAGAAGTCTGCTTTACAAGCGTTAGATGAGTAGGCTTGCTCAGAACAAACCAAGAGACAGTGTGCATGTACATCCACTTGCAGAAAGTATTGCGTTAAATTTTAAAGCCAGTCACAAAGGTTAGAATGCTATGGACATAATTGATATCCTCACTTCTGCATATGGGAAGCAGGTTATTGGCGGACTTTAAACAGATGAAGCAGAAGCCTACAGAGGATGTGTCTGCATTCACTCTCCGGCTAGAGAATATGCTGTGGCATCTCTTGTCTAAGAAAGTCATTGCAGCAGAGGAAGTAGACAAACTACACCTAAAACAATTGTTAAGGGGTTGCCACCCTTCTTCCCTATGTATTCCACTTTGCAAATACTCTGCTTCCGCTTCTCTTAAGTAGTTCGTAGTATTTAGCACTACACCTAGTCTGCCTTTATCAGCCCTTTTTATTGTTATAGATCTATCTCTTTTTAATTATTGTAATGCTCTCTGTTCACCTTTTGTTAAATTAGACCCGATTTTATTTTTATTTACTCTCTCTGCCCTTAGTGGTAATTGGAATTCTACTGAGTCCTAAAAAACTACCAATGCACTACTCCTATAGTGCACAGGATAGAACTTTTTTTTGATTTTGTTAAACTCATTCTTAGTTATTCCTTCTTTATTTAAGTAAAATTTATTATATTCCTGTTGCAAAGTTTCTAAACAATTAATTGTTACTTCCTCCCTAAAAGTGAAATTCATCCTTTCGTTTAAATCAGACTCATTAGGTATTACAAGAGTAAGAGCCAAACCGGTTTGGAGATCCTTCTTCACTCTCTAGTTTGGGAATCTCTTTATAAAACTTTTTTAAATAATATTTATTATAAATCTATTAACATCCTGTAAGACGCGCCGGGAGATTGCAGGGTTCTCTTACCTCCCAGCACGTCTCTCTTAGAGGTTCCATGTGCAGACGCGTACTTCCTGGATCTCGGCTGGTTTGACGCTGGCGTCTGATGTCGCCAAACATCATGACGTCATGAGGAGGCACCAAGTACGAATCTTGGTGCCAAAACTTCCTTAAAAGCCCAGTCCTCCATTTTGTGAGTGCCCAAGCTGGTTCCAGTTTTACTGTTCCTGCTGAAGCGTTTGTTTGTGACTTTGAATTACTGGTTTCAACCTGTAGTTTCTGCCTGACCCTTGACTATAATATTGCTCCCTCCTCTCCTTCTCACGAGTGATGTAGTCTCCGATCTCTCGCTGGAGAAAATGTCCATCATTTGAGTTTCATGATCTTCCTGTGGGAGGAAAGGAAAAGAGGGAGAGGAAGAGCCACCAAAATAGTTCCTGCTTGGTCACTTTCAAAACTGGAAAAGCTGACGTGCTTTGGGCTTTATGATTATTTCAAAAGGGACCTCTGTGTACTTCCCCTAAACGGTATTCTATTTGATTTGTATCAAATCTGTGACTTAATATAGACTTTCCCTTCTTCGTAGTCAGTCTCTGTTAAACTCTCTTGTTTTGCGTAAATCCTCTTTCTTTCTTACTCTTTTTTTAGCCATTTGTTTCAATCCTATTAATTTTTCTTGATGCTTTTTTATAACATGAAATAATTTATATTTGTTATAATCCACTAGCATTTCAATTAGTTTCATAGAGCAATCACTTAAAGTCTTTTTCCATTCTTGTATAAAGTTTTCATCCTCAACAGGAAATGTGGGAAATTTCATTATGCGTAATCCTCTCAGAATTATTTTTAACTCGTGATTTTTTTCTAATGTTGCTACATCCCATCATAGTCTAGTTTCTTTAATTAAAAGTTTTTCAAATGTGGAAAAGACTTTATGGAGAGGTATTGTGTGATCTTCTTGACTCTGAAAAACATTGTGCAGCTGTCTTAACCGTTCTGTTTCATCACTAAATAATTGTGTCCGACTACTTTTTAGAATACTTTCCATTGCTTCTGCTTGTTCCGATCCTCTTGGCTGCATGATGATTTTAGTATTACAAGTGAGCACCCTTAAAGCTATGTTATCAGTGAAAACTAGTTCCAATTAATTACAGGTGCTGCAAACTTAATTAGTTATTCCCTCAGGTGTCTCTCAATCATTGTGTTTGGAACCACGAGCATCATTTGATGAATGTGATTGACTGATGCAGATGGACTGAAACTGTCAATCGACAAATGTACATTTTGCCGCTCCTCACTAACCTACAGTATAGGCCATGTGGTCTCTGCAGAAGGGATAGGAACTGATTCAGCCAAGATAGAAGGGGTGATAATTGTTGTGTCCATGGAATATAGTGAAACACGCAGACAATTAGCTACAGGAGTAATTGTTGTAATGCTTAACAGGAAGAAAACCCCATAACACAGTAAGATGCTGAAGATTATTATGGGCAAACTCAGCCCAAGGAAGGAGTTCAACCCAATTGTCCTGGTTTTGAGAAATGAAACATCGCAGGAACTGTTCCAAAATCTGATTGGTCCTCTCCGTCTGACCATTGCTTTGCAGATGATAGGCCGAAGATAAGTTCAATGTAATGCCCAAATGTTTCGAGAAAGCGTGCCAAAATCTGGATGCAAACTGCACTCCATGGTCAGACACAATAGAATGAGGCACCCCATGCAAGCGAAAGATCTCCTTGATGAAAATGGGAGCCAAACCAGGAGCAGAAGTTTTTTCAGAGGAATAAAATGAGCCATCTTGGAGAATCTGTCCACTACTACCAAAATAGTAGTCATATTAGAAGACCTAGGCAGGTCCACAATAAAGTCCATAGCCACATCTAGCAAGGGTTAAGTGGGAATGGGTAAGGGTTGGAGAAGGCCACACAGTAAGATGAAGTAGCAGAGAAGACATAACAACAGATTCAACATGAAGCCTTATACATAAAGCTCTAGTACTAGAACAGCATCAGCAGATTCATCAGGATCCCAGGATCCCTTTTTGAATAGTGGCACCACATTAGCAATTTGCCAGTCTCTCGGCACTATGACAGACCTCAAAGAAACCTGAAAAATTAAAGGGATACTGTCATGGGAAAAAAATATTTGTCCAAAATGAATCAGTTGAATAAGTTTGAATTCTGCACTGAAATCCATTTCTCAAAAGAGCAAACAGGTTTTTTTTTATATTCAATTTTGAAATCTGACATTGGGCTAGACATATTGTCAATTTCCCAGCTGCCCCAAGTCATGTGACTTGTGCTCTGATAAACTTCAATCACTCTTTACTGCTGTACTGCAAGTTGGAGTGATATCACAATGGAAAGGTAACCAGATAACAGCTCCCTAACACAAGATAACAGCTGCGTGGTAGATCTAAGAACAACACTCAATAGTAAAAACCCATGTCCCACTGAGATACATTCAGTTACATTGAGAAGGAAAAACAGCAGCCTGCCAGAAAGCATTTCTCTCCTAAAGTGCAGGCACAAGTCAAATGACCAGGGGCAGCTGGGAAATTGACAAAATGTCTAGCCCCATGTCAGATTTCAAAATTGAATTTAAAAAAAAATCTGTTTGCTCTTTTGAGAAATGGATTTCAGTGCAGAATTCTGCTGGAACAGCACTATTAACTGATTCATTTTGAATTTTTTTTTTCCCCATGACAGTATCCCTTTAAGCAAAGAGGTTTGGCAATCACAGAGCTAAGCTCGCTAAGTACTCTGGGTTGAATACCATCTGGCCCTGGACCTTTGTTTATCTTAACATGTTCTAGTCTCTTTTATTTTACTAGAATTGGGACTATCAAGATGGAAACCTCCATTAACTGGTTCCTCATTTGTGTAGACCGATGAAAAATATGTGTTCAGAATCTGCGCCATTTGTTTGTTTTCATCAACCAGCTGTCCCCCCTCTGATATTAAAGGTCCCACCACTTCCTGCTTAAGACAGTTAAAGACAGAAGCCCCTGTATTGGCTTATACTGCTCCCCACAGGCCATATATCCTCTATATTGATGGCAGTTATAAAGGATTGGGAGGTATCCTTCACCAGAAATACCCAGAAGGGCTGTAGCCAGTGGCCTATCTTAGTAGGAGTCTGACACCCAGTGAAAAAGGAAGATTATTTCATACTTACCGAGATCTTCCTTTCCTAGACGTACTCCCATGTCAGTACGTTACGGGATAGCCCCTCCTCCCTGCTCCAATTAGAAGGAACCTCCCCAAGCCTTTAAAAGGCCAACCACACCCACCTACCGGCGTCTTTGTAACAAGCTCTTAAATTACCGGAAAAGAAGGGGCGGGTGTACTGACATGGAGTACGTCTAGGAAAGGAAGATCTCGGTAAGTATGAAATAATCTTCCTTTTTCCCTAGACGTACTCCATGTCAGTACGTTACGGGACATAGCAAGTTAACGTTATCCCATGGGAGGGAATATGCTTTAAGAAGAAACTGTAATAAGGAAAGGAGTATCTCTGACTAGATAGTCCACCATCATGCAAACTCCTTACCCTAATATAGAGAGTCCAGCTGAAAACCCCAGAATAAGTTCACCAGGCTAAGAATAGAGCTATAGTATAGCATATGCTATAGAGAAAGAGAGAGAGCGCGAGAGAGAGATGTTAGCCCACTGAGAGTGAGGAACAAGTTAGCTCACTAACCACCACTTCACCCTTCAGAAGAGAGAGAGAGGAAGACAGTCCTGTAAAAGGCGAATTCAGCAAGCTGAAATACTTACTCTCCTACTCACCAAAAAGCATTCATCACATGTATGCCTAATTTCAGTGCAAATTGCAAGGTACCTGTAAGAAACACTTGGTAGGAGTAAGAACCCAAAACAGACACAATATAGAAATGATCTGCTTAGGATATATCCATAAATGTAGGATATCCAATGTACCCTGAGGTACCCAAGGCCAGTACCATAAATATCTTCATATCAGAATGCATGTTAGTCAGGACTGTTCTAACAGAAAGCAGATCCTAAAGATCGGAGACAAGGGCACCTGAGAAAATAATTGGAATTAGAATTCCTTACCCTGTGTAAGGTCCTGTGATGAGGCAGACTCAATTAACTGTAAAGCGTTGAGCAACTACAGTACCTAAGAAAGAGCCCCTGTTGGTTGACCCAACCTAGTACTCTGAGAGGTATAACTGAATACCCCTAAGGTTACAGATCCCAATAACCACAGTGCAACTAAAGGACTAATTCCAAGATTTATGGAGGCAGATTATATGCCCTGGATAAATGTTTATAGTCACCCACAAACCTGTGTTCTCTCTACCCATAAGGGACCCACTTATATGTGGAATCAACTATACTACATATTTAATCGTTGAGGCTGACCTTGGAACTGGAGGGACCCTATGGATGTTCCAGTAAGTGTCAGAAGGGCCTCTGATCTACTAGAGTCATGCTGGGTCATATGTATCAGGAGTGGCACAGGAATGTGAATCCGAGAACAAACCAGGATAATAGGAGTGTTGTATCTGAAAGTTACCTGGACATTGAGCTCTGTGCGAATGTTTCAGACACAATTTTCAGCAGGTGTAAATGTAATCCCCCTAGCATAGGGAATAATGTGACAGACATGGTCAAAACAGACAAAAAATACTTCCAAGCCTCCCATTTGAAGCTAGACAAACCTGTAGGACAGATACATAAAATATCCTTAATTCATTCTCAATGAAATTAATGACTGGAAGTGGTAAGAGATTACTCTCTACTGTAATGACTGCAACCGTCCCACTTAAGGGAAGACTATGATCCTGCTCAGAAGAGCCAATTACATTTTCGGCCGAAGCAATAGGACAAGTAGCAATTGCAGTATGTAACTGTGAGGAGGAAAGATCCAAAACTGCTGGTGTGCCAAGAGGGCACAGACAGAGAGGGAAAATAATTAACGCTCCTAGGATGCCTCCATCTGCTGTCCAATCCGTTACCTATCTGGTGTGGAAGAACAGCCGGCCCTGTATTCTAAAAAACCACTAACTAGGGGATTGAGAAATTGAAGAAAATAAATAAATAAATAAAATAAATGGGCCCAAAATAAGTGCCCTCTGGACACAGAGCCTTAAGTCACAAAGCCGTTTTGATGATAGTATAAGGTAGTATAAGCAGAATATCCCTATCCTGGGCCAGACTTGAACAGAGGTCATCTCTATGGACTAACAAGACACTTTGAGGACTCCTATAGCCTGAAAACCCTTGGTTTGAAATATATACCTTATGCAAATTCCCAGTGGTCTGATATGTATGTGTACCCTGTCTCTATAGACACCCTGTATTGGCAGATAAAATGTCCCATCTATCCTGACATTAAGAATATCAGTAGAAATAGTATAGGAATAACACTGGGTAGTGGCTCCCCTCTCTAATTTGTAGGAGGCACCAAGGAGTCACCCTAGAAAACGGTAGAAATACATCTGGGGATCCTTCAGCCAAGCATATAGAACTGTATACCTTGTTCTTCCTTAAACCTATGAATATGGAATTTCCACAGGTTGCACCCCTAGAAACTAGCCAGATGTCCTGGCTGCTATAGTGAAATTTATGGATGAAGAGTTCAAGTACTGATTGTTCCAGGAATCTTCAAGGACACAAATCATATATAGATATCTGTGTAAACATATATACACACTCATATACATGCCTTAGTATTAAAATATATGCACCTGCCTATGGCCCTCTTATAGATGCAAGCATATATGTTGCTTGGTAGACCAGTTGTATTATGGAGTTTATCCATTAATTGAGCATTTGTTCTGAAGGCAGTAGAATCCCCCTGCAGGATGTGGGCCATGGTGCAAGCATATATTAAAATATGTGATAATAATATGTACCTCGGTCAGAGTCCTAAGCTCCTGGTAGAGCACAGTACCCGACCCCAGAGCTCGAGCTGCGTGGGTAGTAATAAACTGCACAATTGACTGGGCAAAGCAATTATCTGGTCCTCCATTCGTTCAGGCAGTGATCGGTGATACAAGGCTGCTGAATCTGGAAAAATTTACATTCAATGGTCCCAAAAGTAGTACATACCTGTGGTTATTGTTAACCCAGCAATCCTTATGACAGACAGGCTTCAGAACTCCTGTAGTGTTTATCAGGACAAAGTTAAGCTTACCTGCCATCGGGAAAAAATATTGCCTAGTGTTTAATTTATTAAGCCATATCTTATCCCAGGAGCAATGCCATGGAATGAAAAGACATTCATATGTAGGTATTCCTATCAGTACTCATCTGGATTAAACCTGAATGTACCCCAGAAACAATTACAACCCCATGTAATGCATAGTTTAGGTTAGCTGCAGTCAGAGCACACCTATATCAGACCTTCATAGCCACCCAGTCCAGTGATCTACATCTATTAGAGCTACTGGTTCAAGGTGAGCAATAATTAGAGCATATCATACTGCAGAGAATAGGAGCATACAGATATGATCACAGCAACATGTAATACATAAAATATTAGCTACTGCTTAGGGCAATCTTAAATCTGGTCCTAGCCGTTCCCAGGCCTGTGCTTTACATACCTTAGGGCTACCTATTCCAGGTGAGCCATAGCCAGGGTATATACTGCAGAAGAAAATATAAGCACAGATTCAATCACAGTAACATGAAATACATAGTTTATATTAGCTGCTGCTTAGGGCAAGCATATCTCAGGGCCTAGCAACTCAAAAGGCCTGTGCTCTACATCCATTAGGGCTACTTGTTCCATGAGAGAAATAGCCAAATCGTAAACTGCAGAAAACTGTAGTACATAGTTAGGTTAGCTGCTGCTTATAGCAAGCATGTATCAGGACCTAGCAGCAAGACAGATCTGTGCTCTACGTCTCGCAGGGCTACGTGTTCTTTGTGAGCAATAGCCAGAGCATAAGCTGTATAACAAAACAGTAGCACAGGTACAATCACAGCAATATGAAATACATAGTTAGATTAGCTGCTGCTTCGAGCAAGCATGTCTCAGGGCCTAGCAGCCAGCCAGACCTGTGCTCTACATCCTGTAGGGCCACGTTTTACCTGTGAGCAATAGCCAGAGCTTAAGCTGTAGAACAAAATAGGAGCACAGGTACAATCACGGAAACATGAGGTCCATAGTTTAGATTAGCTGCTGCATAGAGCAAGCTTATATCGGGCCCTAGCATTCAGCCAGACCTTTGCTCGACCTCTATTATGGCTACCTGTTCTATGTGAGCAATAGCCAAAATATAGAATGCAGAACAAAAATAGCGCAATACATATTATGGATTATCTGATGTTTATAGCAAGTATATATCAGAGCCTAGCAGCCCCCCCAGCCCAGTGATCCATATTCAATAGGGCTACTGGTGTCCTATTTGTAAATGGCTTGTGCTTTCAGGCAGGAAACAATCATAACCAGGCACAGTGCAGATAAGCATATGATTATATAGCATGCAAGCAGTTAGTTAGACTTTAATACACTGCAGAACAGCATATGGACACACTCCTTACCTGCTGCTCATTATGCAAGGCTGGAAGCAGACCCTTTAATGTCACAAATTCCAGGACACTCTATTGTTAACAGGAAAACAGGCCTCAAAAGTTTACTGACAACAGCAGGACTTACCTGAGGCTGCAGCTTCCTAGCTTGCTGAGTTAGAGAGTGGGCGGGGCCATCTCCACTTGCTTTAGCTGGACCTGATTATACTCAGCTGGTGTCTGCATAGGCAGGGAACCCAAAGCAACTGCGTAGGTTATACTGAGGCGAATTGGATAATTAGTGTTGGTGCTTCCTGCACAGGCCCAAGTTTGCTATAATATGAAGCCTATAGCGAAACTTTTTTATATTTTTTATTTTTTATTATTATTTTAACTACCTCCACCTTAGGAAAGTCTGTTGAGGGAGGCAGTTGGCCATGACCTGCCCCCATTAAAACAAAAATAAAACAAAGGTAACAGGGGGCAGTAAGGTTCAGGCCCCTAACTAATTAGCCTAAATTAACTGCCACCTCCCTCGCCCATTCGTAAAAATGGGGTGTAGGGGCCACATACACCACTGCCGCCGGAGGCCCTCTGGGCAGGTCGGGAGGGCACACGAATGGGGGGACAAGCACCTGCCACCCAATGCTCTTGATAGCAATACAGGAAGGCAACTGAAATACAGGCAGACAAGGAGTAGCAAACATTGCACCTCAGTGCCTTACCTGATTCAAAAGCTGAAGTTCAGAAGACTCCAGGTCTGAGGTAGTGTGCTGGGGGGAAAAAAGGTCCCATGGACCAAAACCCCTGTCCCTAGGACGCCTTCCGGGCAGGCCTAATGCTTTCCTAGGCATAAAAAGAGAAAAACAAAAATTTGCTTCTAATGATTGAGGCCTTTGTTCAGAGAACAAAGCCAAGAGCATAAGAGAAGGAAAAAAAAGACGCCGGTAGGTGGGTGTGGTTGGCCTTTTAAAGGCTTGGGGAGGTTCCTTCTAATTGGAGCAGGGAGGAGG
Organism: Xenopus laevis; assembly: GCF_017654675.1. Taxonomy (NCBI): domain Eukaryota; kingdom Metazoa; phylum Chordata; class Amphibia; order Anura; family Pipidae; genus Xenopus; species Xenopus laevis. Next base: position 28,996,141 of record NC_054378.1, on the reverse strand, counting down.
GGCTATCCCGTAACGTACTGACATGGAGTACGTCTAGGGAAAAGAATTATCTTGTGCATAAACTGGAATTCCTGGCTCTTAAGTGGGCCATTGTTTACAAGTTGCATGACTACTTGTATGGAGTTGAGTTTGAAGTAAGAACAGATGATAATCCTCTCATATATTTTGACTACTGCTAAACTTTGATTCCACAGGGCACTGGTGGTTAGCTGCACTACTCTTTCACCCTCAAGTACAAACTATCAGGAGCACCCGATGGCGCTCGCGTCTCCGTCTGTGCCGCTTCCAAGATGGTGGCGCCCATGACCACGACATGGGTAGCGGCATTCAGCATCTTGTGTCATCGTGTATGATGACGTCACCCATCTGGCGTGAAAATTCAAAATAAAAAGACGCCGAGGTCATGGGTTCAATGCCCGAATATAGGATTTACTGAGAATTTTCCTGGGTGTTTATAAATGTATATTAATCTATTTATTGGACTTTTAACCTTGCCTGAACCTGTGACTTTGCTTCTATTCTGCCTGCCTATTGAACTTTTGCCTGGATATTGACTACGTTTACTCTTGACCCCTTTTTGTACCGGAAACTTGGACTTTTACCCAAAGCTTCGTTCTTGGTTCGGACTTCTCCAGCTGGGAGCCGATGGGCCCCTTGACACAAACCAGGGTCTAGGAATATTAGAGTGGATGCCCTCTCTAGATGATCGGGCCTGCCTTGCCTGAAAGATGATGTGGAGTGGGAGGAGATAGCCAGCCCAAGTATGAAGGCCTACTGTGCTACAGCTGCTTTAGTGGATGACAAGGTGGCTTTTCTGAGTTGAGAGTTGTGGATTCTATTGGTGGAGGGCCAGGGTCTATACCACCTATGTACTATTATCCAGTTGCCCTAGTGGGTGGAGACTCCAAGTTCGACAGTCATAAGGACATGGTTCAAAGTCAGAAAACTTGGCCCCTGTGGAGAGCTATTAATGACAGAAATCCTGCTTTGCTCAATAAGGGTTTGCCAGGAGGGTTTGAATCTTTCCAATGTGACTGAGGAAATTATGTTTGGAACAAGGACTGTTACACTGGATAATACCATATCATAATCACCCCGGAGGTGGCAATTAGTGTTGCCCCATAAGTTCAGAAACATGGTGTTAAGGAGTCTGCATGATCACCATGGACATCTTGGAGTGGAGAAGACATATGGGCTGGTCCAAGACCAATTTTTCTGGCCTAGAATGAGAGATGCAGTTGCTAGTTAATGTAGAAAGTGCTTAAGATAGTTACATAGTTTTTTAGGGTTAAAAAAAGACAAAGTTCATCAAGTTCAACCCCTCCAAATGAAAACCCAGCATCCATACACACACCCCTCCATACAGTCACATAAATTATATATACCCATATCTATACTAACTATAGAATCTAGTATCACATTAGCCTTTGATATTATGTCTATCCAAGAAATCATCCAAGCCACTCTTAAAGGCATTAACAGAATCAGCCACCACAACATAATCCGGCAGTGTATTCCACAACCTCACTGACTTCACTGTAAAGAACCACCTATGTTGCTTCAAATGAGAGTTCTTTTCTTCTAGTATGAAGTGGTGGCCTCTGGTATGGTGATCCTCAATTTCCCAGCTGCCTCTGGTCATGTGACTTGTGCCTGCACTTTAGGAGAGAAATGTTTTCTGGCAGGCTGCTGTTTTTCCTTCTCAATGTAACTGAATGTGTCTCAGTGTGACATGGGTTTTTACTATTGAGTGTTGTTCTTAGATCTACCAGGCAGCTGTTATCTTGTGTTAGGGAGCTGTTATCTGGTTACCTTCCCATTGTTCTTTTGTTTGGCTGCTGGGGGGGGGAGGGAGGGGGTGATATCACTCCAACTTGCAGCACAGAAGTAAAGAGTGATTGAAGTTTATCAGAGCACAAGTCACATGACTTGGGGCAGCTGGGAAATTGACAATATGTCTAGCCCCATGTCAGATTTCAAAATTGAATATAAAAAAATCTGTTTGCTCTTTTGAGAAATGGATTTCAGTGCAGAATTCTGCTGGAGCAGCACTATTAACTAATTCATTTTGAAAAAAATGTTTTTTCCTATGACAGTATCCCTTTAAGTCTTCCATCCCTCTAACCAGTGTAGTTGCACATCTCTACACTCTCTCCAGCTGATTTATATCCCTCTTAAGGACTAGAGTCCAAAAACTGCACTGCATTCTCCAGATGAGGCCTTAGCAGGAACCTATAAAGAAGCATAATTATGTTTTTATTCCTTGAGTTAATGCCCTTTTAATGCAAGACAGAACTTGATTTGCTTTAGTAGCCACAGAATGACACTTCCCAGAATTAGACAACTTGTTATCTACAAAAACCTCAAGATCCTTCTCATTTAAAGAAACTCCCAAAATTTAGCCATTTAGTGTATAACTTGCATTTATATTATTTCTGCCAAAAGTGCATAACCTTGCATTTATCAATATAGAACCTCATTTTTCAGTTTGCTTCCCAGTTTCCCAATTTAGAGAAATTACTCTGCAAAGCGGTAGCATCCTTCATGGAACCTATAGTTCTGCACAATTTAGTATCATCTGCAAAAATAGAAACAGTACTTTCAATGCCCACCTCCAGGTAATTAATAAACAAGTTGAAAAGGAAGAGACCTAGTACAGAGCCCTGCCCTCCACTAACAACACTGGTCCAATTAGAAAATGTTTCATTTACCACCACTCTTTGTAGCCTAACTTTTAGCCAGTTCTCTATCCAGGTACAAATACTATGTTCCAGGTCAACATTCCTTAATTTAACCAGTAACTTTTTGTGTGGCACTGTATCAAATGCTTTAGCAAAGTCTAAGTAAATCACATCTGCCATCCCAGAATCGAGGTCTCTGCTCAGCTTCTCATAAAAAGAAATTAAGTTAGTCTGGCAAGATCTATTATTCATAAAACCATGCTGGCACAAACTCATAGTATTATGATTTGCTATGAAGTCCAGTATCTTTCCTTTATTAACCCTTCGAAAAGCTTTCCAACCATTCACGTCAGACTAACTGCCCTATAGTTTTAAGGCTGAGAATGGGATCCCTTTTTGAATAGTGGCACCACATTAGCAATTTGCCAGTCTCTCTGCACTATGTCAGACCTCAAAGAATCCTGAAAAATTAAGTAAAGAGGTTTGGCAATCGCAGAGCTAAGCTCGCTAAGTACTCTGGGTTGAATACCATCTGGCCCTGGACCATGTTTATCTTAACATGTTCTAGTCTCTTTTATTTTACTAGAATTGGGACTATCAAGATGAAAACCTCCATTAACTGGTTCCTCATTTGTGTAGACAGATGAAAAATATGTGTTCAGAATCTGCGCTATATGTTTGTTTTCTCATCAACCAGCTTTTCCCCCTCTGATATTAAAGGTCCCACCACTTCCTGCTTAATTTTTTATTATTAACCTTTCTAAAAATTTGTATTTCATTAATTTTAGCTTGCCTGATTTTTTTTCATGATTTATTGGCCTCCTTGTACCTTATAAATGATTCAGCTGTCCCAGCTAACTTGAAAGCCATAAAAGCACGGCTTTCCTTACCCACCTCAACACCAACACTTCTATTGAACCAAAAAGGTTTTGCTTTGCAACAAAGTTCCTTGCTTACAAGGACATGTATAATTATTAAGCAGCATTTTAAAGACTTCCCATTCTTGTTCATTAACCCTGTGAAAAGCATTTCCCACCTAATATGTTGCAGAGATGCCCTTATACTGTCAAAGTTTGCACGTCTGAAATTTAGTGTTTTAGTTACTCCCTTATAGAATTGCTTCTGCAACAGAATCTCAAAGGAGACCATGTTATGATCATTATTCCCTAAATGCTCACCCACACAAATGCTAGAGATGAGTTCAGTATTATTAGCGATTACAAGATCCAAAAGGGAGTTGTTCCAAGTAGGTTATTGAATGAGATATGCCTAGCAGGTTCTTAAATGAGCTGCAATAAAAAGTTGTCATTCAGCATATTTACAAACCTACTAGCTTTTTCTGTCTTGGCAACTCCATTACCCAGTCAATGTCTGGATAATTGAAGTCAACCATAGCAACAACTTGACCCAGCTGTGAAGCTGCTTCTATCTGCCTGCAACCCCGATGGTCACCGGAAGAGTTCAGAGCCCATGGACTTAGTGTGTGTGTACTTTCTTTGTATTGAGAATGATTCAAGGGCAATCGATAATGCGCTGGTAGTCATAGCTCACTTTACCAGGTATGCTCAAGCTTTCCCCACCAAGGACCAAAAAGCCTCTACAGTAGCCAAAGTACTATGGGAGAAGTTTTTCATTGACTAGGGGTTGCCAAGTAGATTCTGACATTCTGATTAAGGCCAGGACTTTGAGAACCAGCTTATTAAAGAGCTTTTGCAACTGTTGAACATTGAAAAGAGCAGAACTACTCCCTACAATCCCCAGGGAGATGCCCTACCTGAAATATTTAATAGTACATTGGTGTATATGCTAGGTACTCTGCCAGTGGAGGATAAAATGAGCTGGAGTAAGCATGTTGACGCTATGGTGCATGCCTATAACAGTACTCAGCATGATAGCACTGGTTTCTCTCCATTCTTCTTGATGTTTGGAAGGGAGCCAAGGTTGCCCATGTACATCCAGCTAGGTGTATCTACAGATGGAGCAAGTCATCGAGACCACTTTCAGTATGTTTCCTGGGTTGAGAGAAAGCTTGACTACTGCCTACCACTTAGCTAAAACGAGTGTTAGCAAGTTGAATGCCAATAACAAAAGACAGTTTGATATTAAATTCAAGTACAAAGATTTGCTTCTAGGTGACAAAGTGTTAATTTGGGGGTGCATGAGAAGCATAAGCTGGCTGTTTGTTGGAGACCTGAACTGTTGATGTGGTGAGCAAGATGCCTGGGTTTCCTGTGTACAAGATAAAGGGACCAGAGGGTCGAGTAAAAGACTGGCATAGGAATCACCTACTTCCTGTACCTCAAGTAAGTGATGTTTCTACGGGTGTTGAGGTAGAGGATAATCCAATGGAGGGTACATCTGACTTCCACTTCCACCAACACCAGACTCCTCTGGATGTGCAGTTCTGAACCCGTTGAGAGTGGCAGTGATGTAGCTCAAAGTGACTCTCTTCCTTCTGATGATTGGCCCAAATTATGAAACCATATATTTTTGGAAAGTACAAATTCTGACAAATACAAAATGGGTAATTATGTCTTTCTACTCCAAACTACCCAACTGCAAAGTTACTCTAAAGGCAGCATTTTTTTATGCCATGTTTGAAAATCGCCTAAAAATATTGCAATTTGCCACATTTATCTTACCCACTTTCTTACACACAATGGTAAATAAAACACCCTAATTATGAACACCATTGTCTACTGAACAGTGTTATCCCCAATATGCATAGAAAAAAGCAGCTGGCATGTATGGACCCCCAAATGAAAATAGTGCATATGAATTTTCTCGGCTGCCAATTCGAATTCTGTGAACAAAGCCCTCTGACTGCATATTATATGCTGCAAGACCCTGTAACAGTACAAAGACCCCCCCCAAAACTGTATATTTTTGTGATGAATCCAAAACGGGTAATTATATCTTTCTACTCCAAACTAACATAATGCAAAGGTAAAAATATTGCAATTGGCCGCATTTATCTCACCCAATTTCTCACATGCAATTGGAAAACACCCTAAATATTGATGCCAATGGTCTACTGAACAGTTTGTTGCCCAATATGCATAGATATACCAAAGCTGCTGGCATATGCGGACCCAAATGAAAATAGAGCAAAAAAATTTTCTCTGCTGCTTATACGCCTTCTTTGAACAAAACCCCCTGTCTGCGTATAATGTGCCGCAAGCAGGGGTGTAACTACAGAGGAAGCAGACCTTGCAGCTGCAGGGGGGCCCAGGAGGTATAGGGGCCCCATGAGGCCCTAATTCATACACAATTTCAATAAATACTGGTAAAACATGTCAACCTCTAGACATTTTAGTAATGATAATGGGGAATTTTATTACCCAGATACTGACTGGAGCAACAGTACTGCCAGATCAGTTAATGGAACGAGTTTATAAACATGTTGCATGACAATTTTATGGCACAGGTTGTTGAGGAGCCAACCAGAAAAAAATGCTATTCTGGATCTAGTGATCTCAAAGGACCCAGAACTTATAGCAAATGTGCAAGTCATTGAACCCCTGGATAATAGTGACCATAATGTACACTAGGGCAACAAAAACCATAGATTTCAGAAAAGCTAATTTTAGTGCATGGAGAGCTGCCCTTCAGAGCATTGATTGGGGCATTAACTTTACAGCTAAAAACACAGAACAGAAATGGAGTAAATGTAGAAGCTCTAAGAATCACCCTATGTGGCTTAGTATAAAGGGGCAAATTTACTAAAGCGCAAATTGGCTAAGACTATTGCAAATTCGCCAGCGTGACGTAATTTTGTTACTTCGCCGATTTACTAACGGGTGCTGGTGTAAATTCACTAGTGAAGTGGACCTACTCTAGCGCTACTTCGCACCCTTACGCCAGGCGAAGTTGCGCTATGGTGAAGGGACGTAACTACGCTAATTCACTTACTTGGGCATTTTACTAAACATTACCTCTTGCGCCAGACGTTACTTCGCCAGGTCAGACCAGGTGAAGTTCAATACAATAGATAGGAGTTTGTCCAAAAATAGTTGAAATTTTTTCTAAGTCCCATAAAACGCTGGCGTCTTTTACTTTTAAGGGTGATAGGCTGAAAAAGATCGTAAATTTTTGTTGGGGGTACCCTCCTTCCCCCCTACATTTCCTAACATATGGCAACTCAACAATACAGTGGGCACATGTGTAGGGCAATAGAACACCTTTATTTTATTCTTTAAAGGTTTCCTGGGCTTGTGTAGTGTATGTAATGGAAACCGATTATCTTCCCCAAGATGGCGGCCAAGATGGCGTCCAAGATGGCGGCCTCCTGGATCCTGCTGGTCGCAGCACTATGACATCAGCGTCTTTACGCCCTCGGATTGGTCGCCGGCGTCGGAACGGACGCCGGCGTCAGAATGTGCGTCGGCGTCAGGACGCTGGCGTCAGTGCGTCGGCGTCCGCGTCATGACGTCAGCGCGTCCAAAATTGGCGCCAAACCCTGGCCTATTTAAAGCAGCTTCAGAGTCTCCTCAATGCCCAATTATAGGTTTTCGCTTGCTGATTCCTGGGTGTGTTTCTCGTTGAATATCTTGTGTACCGACCTTGCCTGAACTCTCGTCTTTGAACCTCGTCTGCCTGAACTGATTCTACTGCCTGTTTACCACTATTCTATTGCCTACTCCTTCTGTTCTGCGAACTCGGACTTTGTTACCTCCTCCTTGGTCCTTACTACCTCGGGGCCCTCGGGCCTTACATTATAATTGGGCCATGGACCCTCCTGAGGAGCCTCATGTCCCTACAGATGTCGGCAGAGCCGTTTGTGGTTTGGCTTCTCGCATGCAGACCTACGAAGCCCAGCAAACCCACTTCGGCCAGGCACTAGAAGCAATCCTGGAGAAATTGTCTGCCTTGTCTCCAGTGGCTCCAGTTCGTCCGCCGGTTCCAGCTACTCCGCTCCAGATTTCCGAACCTCGCATCCCTGCACCTCCTCTGTACAGCGGTGATCCGGAATCATGCCGTGGTTTCATCAATCAGTGTGAGATCCAGTTCACCCTGCTTCCAGGTCAGTTTGTCTCGGAGCGAGCGAAGGTGGGCTATATCATCACCCGCCTGCAAGGGAAAGCTCTGGAGTGGGCTTCTCCTCTCTGGGAGAAGGAGGATCCGGTCATTGACGATGCCAAGGCCTTCATCCATGACCTTCGCACGGTGTTCGACGCCCCAGGTCGATCCGCTTCAGCTTCTGCTCGCTTGTTCCAGTTACAGCAAGGCACTCGTACAGTTCCTGAGTATGCCATCGAATTCCGTACCCTGGTGGCTGAGACTTCGTGGAACAACGATAGCTATCATGCTGCCTTATATAATGGGCTGGCAATGCGCATTAAGGACGATCTGGTGTCCCGTGAAATGCCTCCACTCTGGGAAGATCTCGTTGCCTTGGCAGTGAAAGTGGATACCCGGCAGAAGGAGCATCAAGTTGATCGAGAGCGGGCAAGGAAATTCCAGAGATTTCAACCAGTACTGGCTCCTCGCTTTCAGAGACCATTTCTTTCCAGTTTGGCTCCTTCCCCACCCTCTCCTTCTTCTCCTGCGGCTCCTGCAATTTCTTCTCCTTCGGCTGAAGAACCGATGCAGATAGGACGGGCTCGCCTTTCCGAACAGGAGAAGCTTCGGAGAAGGGCTGCTGGTCTTTGCCTTTATTGTGGGGGCAAGGCCCACTTCGCCTATGAATGCCCTGTGAAGCCGGGAAACGCCAACACCTAGGTATGTTTGGGGAGACTTACCTGGGTGGAATTGGTCCTTCTCCCCATTCTTCTACTCTACGTTTCCTTCTTCCTGTACAGATCCAGTTTGGAACCCAAAAGATTTCTTCCCAAGCTTTCCTCGATTCTGGTGCAGCAGGGAATTTCATGGACAAAGATTTTGCCGGAAAACATTCCATTCCTCTTCAACCCTTGGCTGTTCCCCTTCGAGTTCTTGCCATTGATGATCGTCCATTATCTTCTGCTGTTATTTCACAGTCTACCCTGGAACTTTCTCTCACTGTGGGAACGATGCATCTAGAAAGACTGTCTTTTCTCTTAATTGACTGCCCTTCAACTCCCATTGTACTTGGTCTGCCCTGGCTGAGTATTCACAATCCAGTCATTGATTGGTCTTCTGCTCAGATCTCCCGCTGGAGTCCTTTTTGTCAACAGAACTGTCTGCCTGTCAAATCTCTTATTAAAGTTTCTTCTGTGACCCCGAATTCTTCTTTACCTCCAGTTTACCAAGCCTTCTCAGATGTTTTCAACAAGAAGTCTGCTGAAACCTTACCTCCTCATCGTTCCTATGATTGTCCTATTGAACTGCTTCCTGGATCCATGCCTCCTAGGGGCCGCACCTACCCGCTTTCCCCTTCCGAAACTTCTGCTATGAAGGAATACATCCAGGAAAACCTCCAAAGGGGGTTCATTCGTCCATCTTCCTCTCCGGCCGGGGCTGGATTCTTCTTTGTGGAAAAGAAAGACGGCGGTTTGCGGCCCTGCATTGACTACAGGGGTTTAAACAAAGTTACGGTGAAAAATCGTTACCCTCTTCCTCTCATCTCTGAATTGTTCGACCAGCTCAAGGGTGCAAGCCTCTTCAATAAATTATATCTGCGTGGGGCCTACAATCTTATCCGGATCAGAGAAGGAGACGAATGGAAGACCGCATTCAATACTCGTGACGGGCATTATGAGTACTTGGTTATGCCCTTCGGCCTTTGCAATGCTCCTGCGGTCTTTCAAGAATTCGTTAATGATATCTTCCGGGATCTGTTGGGGCAATATGTGGTCGTTTATTTGGACGATATTCTTATTTTTTCCAAAAACCTCCAAGAACATCGTCACCAGGTTCAAGAAGTTCTTTCCCGTCTACGAAAAAACAATCTGTTTGCCAAGTTGGAGAAATGTTCCTTTGAAGTATCAACCATTTCTTTCCTAGGATACATCATTTCCCAACAAGGCTTCAAGATGGATCCAGCCAAGGTTTCGGCAATTCAAGATTGGCCTCTTCCCACCAGTGTCAAGGCTGTTCAAAGATTCATCGGCTTTGCTAACTATTATAGACAGTTCATTAAAGGTTTTTCGTCAAAGATTGCTCCAATTCTTGCTCTTATACTTAAAGGGGGTAAACCTCAGCATTGGTCTCCACTAGCCTTGGAAGCTTTCAAGACACTTAAAGAATTCTTTTCGTCTGCCCCAATCCTTAGGCACCCTGAACCTCTCCAACCTTTCTTCATCGAAGTAGATGCCTCGGATATTGGAGCAGGAGCAATATTATCTCAAAGATCCTCTTCTGATGGTAAACTGCATCCGTGTGCCTTCTTTTCCAAGAAGTTTTCCTCCTCCGAAAGAAATTATGACGTAGGGAACCGTGAGTTACTGGCTGTCAAACTTGCTCTAGAAGAGTGGAGACACTTACTTGAAGGGTCATCGGTCCCTGTAACCATCTTCACCGACCACAAAAACCTAGAGTATATCCAGACCCTTAAGCGCCTCAATCCCCGACAAGCCAGATGGGCACTGTACTTCTCACGTTTTAACTTCATCTTAACTTTTCGTCCTGGTTCAAGAAACAAGAAAGCGGATGCTCTTTCCCGAAGTTTTACCCCCGAAAATCCCATCTCTGAAGACCCAGAATCCATTGTGCAAAGATCATTGCCGCCCTGTTTCCTTCCCTTGCTGCTCATCTTTTGTCTATTCAAGCTTCTGCTCCTGTGGAAACTCCTGTAGGCGTAGCCTTTGTTCCTCCTGAGCTTCGTCATTCCATTCTGGTCCAATCTCACAGCTCGAAGCAGGCCGGTCATCCTGGAATTAAAAAAACGACTGAACTTTTATCTCGTCTCGTCTGGTGGCCTTCTTTAAGAAAAGATGTTAAAGACTTTGTTTCTTCCTGCTCCACTTGTGCTGTATCCAAGTCTGGACATTCTCCTCCCAAAGGCCTACTTTTACCTTTGCCTGTTCCTTCCCGCCCTTGGACCCATTTGGCAATGGATTTCATTGTGGATCTTCCTGCTTCCTCCGGCTACACTGTCATCTGGGTGGTGATTGACAGATTTAGTAAGATGGCACACTTTATTCCTCTTCGGAAACTTCCTTCAGCTCCAGAACTTTCTTCTTTATTCATTAAACATATTTTTCGTCTCCATGGTTTTCCTGCTGAGATTGTCTCTGACCGTGGGTCCCAATTTATTTCTAAGTTTTGGTGGTCTCTTTGTAAAGCCCTTAATATTTCCCTGCAGTTTTCTTCTTCATATCATCCCCAGTCTAATGGAGCGGCAGAAAGAGTTAACCAGGCTCTTGAACAGTTCCTCCGATGTCATGTATCCCTGTGTCAGGATGATTGGACTGACCTCCTTCCCTGGGCCGAATTTGCACATAACAATGCCTTGCACTCTTCTTCTGAAAAGTCTCCTTTTTTTTGTGTTTATGGTCTTAATCCCTTGGCTTTTCCTCAAGATCTTCTGCTCACAAATGTTCCTGCCGCCAACGATCAAGCTGCCCACATGTCGGCCATCTGGCAGGCTACTATTGTCAACTTAGAGAAGAGTTCCCTTGCACAGAAGAAGTTTGCTGACAAGAGGAGAGTTTCTTCCCCTCTGTATGTTCCCGGTGACAAGGTCTGGCTGTCTACTCGCAATATTCGCCTCAAAGTTCCTTCACCTAAACTTGGTCCCAAGTTTATTGGTCCCTTCCCTATCACCGAGATCATCAATCCTGTGGCTGTGCGGTTGCAACTTCCTCCTGAGATGCGGATCCCCAATGCTTTCCATGTTTCTTTGCTTAAACCTGCAGTTTCTTCTTCTTCTTCCTCCCCAGCTCCTGTCATTGTAGATGGGCATCAAGAGATCGAAGTAAAGAAGATTTTGGGCTCTCAGATTTCTAGAGGCACCCTGCAGTACCTCATTGAATGGAAGGGATTCGGTCCTGAGGAGTGCTCGTGGGTAAGAAGCTCCGATGTCCATGCTCCTCTCTTGGTCCAAAGGTTTCATCGACAGTTCCCTTCCAGCCCAGGTGGTCCAGAGGCCCCCCTAAGGAGGGGGGTACTGTAATGGAAACCGATTATATTCCCCAAGATGGCGGCCAAGATGGCGTCCAAGATGGCGGCCTCCTGGATCCTGCTGGTCGCAGCACTATGACATCAGCGTCTTTACGCCCTCGGATTGGTCGCCGGCGTCGGAACGGACGCCGGCGTCAGAATGTGCGTCGGCGTCAGGACGCTGGCGTCAGGGCGTCCGCGTCATGACGTCAGCGCGTCCAAAATTGGCGCCAAACCCTGGCCTATTTAAAGCAGCTTCAGAGTCTCCTCAATGCCCAATTATAGGTTTTCGCTTGCTGATTCCTGGGTGTGTTTCTCGTTGAATATCTTGTGTACCGACCTTGCCTGAACTCTCGTCTTTGAACCTCGTCTGCCTGAACTGATTCTACTGCCTGTTTACGACTATTCTATTGCCTACTCCTTCTGTACTGCGAACTCGGACTTTGTTACCTCCTCCTTGGTCCTTACTACCTCGGGGCCCTCGGGCCTTACAGTGTAATGTAGTCGCTGCAGCATATATGTCCATTATATTTTAACTTCGCGCCATATGCAAATTAGGCATCGCTAGTGTAACTTCACTTTGCCTGACGAAGTAACGGTAGCGCAACTTTGCTACCGTTTGCCTCCCTGAGCGAAACTTCAAATTCTAGTTAATTTGCGTAGCGCTGGCAAAACTACACCTGGCGAAGTGCAGAGAAGCTGTCTTTGGATCTTAGTGAATTTGCCCCAAAGAAGTTAATAGGAAAGAAGAGAAAGGCATTTAAAAACTACAAGTCTGTTGGGACAGAAGCTGCATTTAATGAATATAAACACTATAATAAATGTTTTAAATCAGCAATCTGGAAGGCAAAGAAAGGTTTTTTAAATATATTAATAGTAAAAAGATGCAGGTTGAGAGTTTTGCTCCATTAAATAATGGTGCCAGTATGGTTGTAACAGATATAGAAAAGGCAAACATGCTAAACCGGTCCTTTTCTTCAGTGTATACAATAGAGGAGTCTGAGTTCACAGGCTCACTTTTTAACTGCACGAATGGTTCAGCTCAATCTAGTCAGTGGCTGACTCAGGATATGATTCAAAAAGCTTTAATACAAATTAATGTAAACAAGGCTCCAGGGCCTGATGGCATACACCCCCGAGTTCTAAGGGAGCTTAGTTCAGTTTTAGACCAGCCCCTATTTCTGATGTTCTCAGATTCGTTTTCATCTGGTATGGTACCTATGGTTTTCAGAAAAGCTGATGTCATTCCAATATTTAAAAAGGGATTACAATCTCAGCCTGGCAATTATAGGCCAGTAAACTTGACATCTGTGGTGGGCAAATTATTTGAAGGCTTTGTTAAGGGATCACATTCAAAATTCAGTCCTAGTAAATGGCATTATGAGCAGCAATCATCATGGCTTTATGAAGTAAAGGTAATGTCAAACAAATTTGAATGCTTTTTATGATGAGGTAAATAGGATGCTGGACAGTGGGGGAGCAGTAGATGTGATCCATTTGGATTTTGCCAAAGCATTTGATAACATACCCCCACAAACGACTGCTTTCTACGCTAAGGTCTGTTGGGCTTAATGAAGTAATTTGCACATGAATAGGAAACTGGTTACAGGATCTGGTACAGAGGGTGGTTGTTAATGGTACATTCTCTTCTTGGAGTAGTGGGGTCTCTCAGTAATGTATCAGTGTTTGCAGATGACACAAAACTATCCAGACCAATTAATTTTATCTAGGATGTGGCATCCTTGCAACAGGATCTTGACAAACTGGCAATCTGGGCAGCTAAGCGGCAAATGAGATTCAATGTTTATTCAATGTAAAGTCATGTACCCGGGATATAAAAATAGCCAAAGCCACTTATACCCTTAATGGGCCTGCACTAAGCAAATCCGTTATGGAAAAGCACCTTGTAGATGATAAACGTGACTGTAGCCAGCAGTGTCAGTTAGCAGCATCAAGGGCAAATACGGTATTGAGCTGTATTAAAAGGGGCATTGATTCAGGGCAGGAAGTGGTCATTCTTTCACTTTATAGAGCACTGGTAAGGCCCCATCTAAAATATGCTGTACAGTTTTGGTCTCCATCTCTCAAACAGGACATTATTGTATTAGAGAAGGTCCAGAGAAGGGCAACTGGTAAAAGGTATGGAAATATAATAATCTCTCTAACGCTTTATTTACCGGTGTGTCCAGCTGACACAAGGTCACCCATTCCGATTAGAAGAAAATAGTTTCCGCCAAAATATTCTGAAGGGTTTTTTTTGAGAGCTTTGACGATGTGGAATTCTCTCCCTGAATCAGTGGTAAGGGTTGATACGTTAGATAGCTTTAAGAAGGGGTTGGATGGCTTTTTAGCAAGTGAGGGAATACAGGGTTAAGGAATATAGCTCATAGTACAAGTTGATCCAGGGACTAGTCCGATTGCCATTTTGGAGTCAGGAAGGATTTTTTCCACCTTTAACCAGTTAGACAGGTTAAAAAAAAAAAAAAAGGTTAAAAGATTAAACTTGATGGACGTGTGTCTTTTTTCAACCTAACTTACTATGTTACTATGTAATAAAAGGGATATATAAATGCCCCATAGGGAAATCTATCAATAATGGCTAAGATAGTATCTATAAATGCTAAAGGTCTAAATAGCATAAGAAAGCGATACCTAGTGACCAAAGAGTTACGAAACATGAAAACAGACATAGCATTTCTTCAAGAAACTCACTTTCAGAAAACAGCCCCCCTAAGGCTATACTCAAAATATTACTCTACAGCCTATTATGTTATTACGTTATTACGTCAAAATTCATTTTTTGACTCTTGGAGAATTAATCATCCTACACAACGCCAATATACTTACTACTCGTTTGCGCACAAAGTGCACACGCAGATTGATTATTTTATTTGTTTTGCATCCAGGTCTAGATTTTAATACAGATATTGCACCAATAACATGGTCTGACCATGCCCCGGCCCGATCAGCTTAATTCTACACATAGCCAAATTGCCCTCAAAAGATCCCCACTGGTGGTTAAATGAAACACTGCTACACGATCTAGAGACCTATCGTTCAATAGAGGCACATTTAAAAGAATACTTCCAACTTAATAAAGGTTTGGTCTCATCTATAACAACTTTGTGGTAGGCCCACAAAGCGACTATGAGAGGCCATATCATAGCATTGTCCTCACATAAGAAACCAATACTTACATACGCAATTGACATTACAACAAAAATTACAGGAATTGGAAAAACAGTATAATAAGCAAAAGACAGAGACTTTGCTGAATCAATTAACCAACCAAAGAACTAGCAGATATTAAACTTCAAGGGGTTGAAAAAGCACTTATTTGGACCAGGCAGACATATTATGAAAAAGGGGACAAACAGCACACATTATTAGCTAAAAAGCTGAAAGACCAGACCATGCAAACCCGTATTACTTCCATACATACAGAATCTGGCCAATTAACATACAACCCAAGTCAAATAGGAGAACAATGTCATGCCTTCTACTCTAAACTATACAAGTTAAGGTCCCCATACATGGAGAGATCCGCTCGTTTGGCGATGTCGATCTCCCTCCGATATGCCCACCTTGAGGTCCATCCATAAAGTGGATCACCGAACCAGAGGCCACCCCTTTAGACTAGAAAAAAAGAACTTTCATTTGAAGCAACGTAGGTGGTTCTTCACAGTCAGGACAATGAGGTTGTGGAATGCACTGCCGGGTGATGTTGTGATGGTTGATTCAGTTAATGCCTTTAAGAATGGCTTGGATGATTTTTTGGACAGACATAATATCAACGGCTATTGTGATAATAAGCTCTATAGTTAGTATAGGTATGGTTATATAGAATTTAATTAAAAGTAGGGAGGGGTGTGTGTATGGATGCTGTTTTTTCATTTGGAGGGGTTGAACTTGATGGACTTTGTCTTTTTTCAACCCAATTTAACTATGTAACTATGTAACTATCTTGCCCAAGTTTCTGTATCTATTTGAGACTTTGCCAGTTGCAGTTTCTTATAGAATACTCAGGGAAATCCAGACCCTGTGCCATTAATACATAGTGAATAATTGTAGGCATAGGATATCTTGATTGACAATGACTTCATTAACCAACAAGGGTGGCTTGGTGGTCCCCTCCTTTGCATTGAGACAAATACTAGCATGGTCACACTGGGAACCCTGTACATCATGGGTGCAAATTGAAAATCTATAGTATAGAAAAGGACACTTAAACTCATTAGTATGGAGTCTAGCACAGACCATGTTATCAACTACGGACCTACTTTCTTCCACCAGGCTAATGTTACAAATATGGGAGAGACTCAAATGGAAACTGAAACTTTCTTCTACTAAACCATTGGGATCGATATAGCTCAACAACGCTTTTTCCCACCCAGTCATTCACCTGACTTTTTTGCTCCAGATGGTTTGAAACTAAATTACTGTCAGGATCAGCCGGGACTCAAACTGCTTGCCATTAAATCTTCAATCTACTATCATCATATCTTTGCCTCCAATCACCTATGACTACACCCCATGGCTTCCACCATATCCACTCCCCATGGAGTGACTATTCTCAGTTACAGCAGTTCCCCGTTGTAAATGTTACAATTACATACCATTAACGACCTACTCCACTCAAGAGACCCCAGTACACCATTCATATATGCTAAAGTGGAATAACATACTGCCACAAACATTAACAGAAGAAGAATGGGGTTGTATATTGCGGAATGCTAAAGGTTTGGTGACATGTGTCAAACAGAGGGAACATATACAGTATACAAGATCATGATTTTCTGGGTGATAGGCTGAAAAAGAGTGTAACCGGCTTCCCCCCTACCAGTGGCGGAACTACCGGGGGAGCAGGGGGTGCGAGCGGGCCAGGCCCTGCACCCCCTCAGGGCCCCCCGGCAGCTCGTGCGCCACTGAAAATGCGGGCGAATCTACGCCTGCGAAGTATTGCATTGTATTTTTGGAGGTTAGTAAATTTGCCCCAATGGCACATTTCCAGGGAATATATGGACTCCATGGGAACTGCGAAATAGGGGCTAGAAAGGTCGATAATTTAAACTCATTCTTAGTAAAACCAGGAGCAGGGGATATGGGAAAGTTACGACAGAACCTATTTATAATGATAACTCTAAACTTACTCTTGAATGGTTAATTTACCCAACACTGTCAATTTACATATACATTCCGATATGTTTTGTTTACATATGTAGAACTAAGCTGGCACACGTGTTTTACTCATTCAATGTAAACGTTTGTATGTTTTTATTTCATGGAAAATTTTAATAAAATGATGTTACAAAAAAAATTTAATTTTAGTTGTACGGTACTTTGCTCTAAAAAAAGTGTACCAGTTTCAGTATTAAAAATAATTTTTCAGGGGGCGTGGCCCACTGCTGAGAGAGGAGGACGTGTTGCCTGGAGCTCCCAACCTGATTTCTCCGGTGCAGAAAGACTGCCGCTGTTTGAGGCAGGGAAGACACTCCTCTTTGTCCCTCCTTGTTGTCTCCTTTTGTTGTTTGATGTGTGTGACGCATTTTCAATTACTTCTGGCCACTATTGCTTCTCTGGCATTTGATTTTTTATTATAAGACACCACAAGGGATTGTCTCATTTAACATTTTCACTGCCTCCAGCTGGAAAATGTAATTGATCTGTGTGATGCCGTCCTAATTTTGCAGAAGTGCCATTGGTTAATGTGATACTTCACTAAAGGAACATTATCTGTTTCACTGAAAGGCCTTTATTAAGTGCAATCACAACCAGAAATTAAAGGCCTTTCACCCATTATACACCATACTGGCATGTAAACAACTGGAGCGAAGCCTTAAAATCCACCTAAACTAACAATATTTTGCCATGACATCCTCCATGGATATACACCTAAATATGAAATAGAAATGCCTTAACCTTTAAACCTCCATACCAGGCAATACATTATGAAACAGCAGGATCTTAAACTTGCTATGCTTTCTAAATAGAGCTGATTAATCACCTTGTTGAGTAGCCTGGTTTACACATGGATTAATAGTGATATTAAATAAGCAAGTCTGCTATCAGTCCAAAGGAGCTGGAAATTACTATTTCAAATTTAAATACAACCTAACAAACGACCAAACAAAATTAAACATGGGTCAGACAAAAAAAGAAACCAAACCCAAACCTTCAGTGACCACCCAGTAAATTGAAAATTTCCTAGAGAGACATACTGTGTTCTGTGAAGACTCTGGATAACTCAGATGGGGAAGACCCAACTGCTGGAACTTTGGTTTCCCAATCTATACAAATAAGTCGGCCAAACTTGGATCTCTCTGACATCGATTTGTTGGAAGAAATAATAGCGGTTCGTCGGGCTGAGATGGACAAAGCTACGGCACGTATAACCTTGGCGCTATCCTCTGAGATCAAAGAACCAGCACAGCGCACAGAGTCGCTGGAGGCCCAGATGGACAGTATTGGAGGCGCAGGAATCTGATTTGTCTGAACTTCAAAGGCAAGTTTATGATCTACAATTAAAATTGGAAGATATTGAAAATTGATCCCGTAGGGACAACATCAGAATTCGTGGAGTTCCAAAAACGTTTAAAAAAGTGCAGCTTTTGCGGACTTGGCTCCTCAAATATTAGCAAGACGAAGAACCTTCAAACCTGCCCTTACAATCACATAAGATCTGATACCGTTGGGGCTTCCCCCTGAAATAGATTTTCTCTTTCAATTGAAAGCAACATTCCCACTCCACCCCGGAAGAAACTATGAACCCCCTGGCATTGAGAGGCCTCACCAGCTCCAAACTATCAAAATCTATTTTAACTCCTCAGACTCAACGCTCTCCAACCAGATTGTGGTCAGATAATATCCCTTCACCTAAATCTCCTTTACCCCAATGAGAAATACAACAGGGACCATGTCTGGAACTTCAACGTCACTCTATTTAAAGGACCAGTAACATCAAAAAATTTTATTCAAGAAATCCATTCTACATTTTTAGAATACCTATTCTCCATTGCCATGGAAAACGGCAAAAAGGCGACCACTTTGTGCGCGTCCCCGACGCTGATCCGCCGCACAGTACCGGAAGTCAGTAACCGGAAGTCCAAATACAGCGTGGGAGCCAGAGCGGTGATAAGTGAAACTGCCGGCTGGGTAAACGAGCAGGCAGAGAGCGAGATGCACGGGGAGGCAGGCAATCTGAAGGAACGGCTGGGTAAAGGAGCAGGGAGAGAGAGAAATACAGGGGGAGGCAGGGAATCTAATGGAACGGCTGGGTAAACGAGCAGGCAGAGAGAGATCGAGATGCACGGGGAGGCAGGCAATCTAAAGGAACGGCTGGGTAAAGGAGCAGGGAGAGAGAGAAATGCAGAGAATGGTGGGAGAAAGAGACAAAACTAATGAGGGCTGTGTGGAGTACAACACTGGGGGCTAAAGACTGTCACAAAACCGGAAGTGACGCCACAAACCAGGAAGTCGGGTGCCGGAAGAGAGACACAGCAGCGAGCACGTAAGGGAGAAGAAGAGAACAAGCAAGAAGATGGCGGAGACCCTGTGGACGTCGTGGTACAGTGCCGGTTTTGGTTTTTTCTGATGTCTTACCCAAACAGCAGGAAAGATCAGCATATTGGAGGTAAGTAATGTATATGCATTTTTTTTTTCTAAAAATAAAAAATGGTGTTACTGGTCCTTTAACATTTTTCAACTATTTTAGTTAAATAGGATACTTTAAAAAGTTTCTGCCTGTCCTATGATTGGATTTACAATAATGGCTTTATTTCATCAGAACTTCTCCTTGGAACATAGCCTGGTAATGGATCACAGTCTTTACACTTGGAGATATGAATATGGGTTCAACTTGATTACCTGAATATTTTCTTTATGTCAAGAATTACATTTTCTGTGCCATCTTATTTGATTCCCCTAGGCACTGGAACAATTGGAGTCATTAGTAGTGATGGGCGAATTTGCGGCGTTTCGCCAAAAAATTTGTGAATCTCGCGCGAAATTCGCAAAACGGCAAAAAATTCACGAAACTGCGCCAGCGTCTTGTTTTTGACGCCGGTGCCCGTTTTTGACACCGGCGCCCGTTTTTTTGACGCCGGCGCCCGTTTTTGACGCCAGCGTCCGTTTTTTTGAAAAGAACATTATGATCAGTTGGATCACATTTGAATTTTATCAGTGGCTCGTTTTTCACCAGAACGTCCTCTTGGAACATAAACCGGTAATGGAACACACTTCTTACACTTGGTTATAAGTATTAGATTAACATGTTTACTTGGATATTTTCTCCATGTCAGGATGTACAATTTCTGGTCCATCTTAATTGAACTCCCCTTGTTCCGAAACAATTGGAGTTAAGATTATTTCAATTTTTCATTGGGAATATTTTCTCTCATAATTGGATTACTACTGCTCCATTTCATTAGAAATTCCCCTCGGAACTTAAACTGGAAATGGTACATACTTTTTCTGCTTGGTAATAAAAATATTGACTGGAATTATAAATATTGGTTTAATTTGTTTACTTGAACTATTTCCTTAATACTAAGAACTGTTTAAGGTTCAGCACCTATAATCCTAATTTCTCTCTCCCATTTTATAATCATATATTTAAGGTTCAGCACCAATAATCTTAAACCTTCAGAGATTTCCCAAAGGAAATACTGACTATAGAATTTACATCTGATTGAAATGGTAATGAGCCTATAGATGATTTATATTTTACAGGTAACTCAGATATTTACAGCAATTACGCTTTTTCTGTGTGGAGATACTGATCTATGTTTATGTCCTACTTTAGACAACTCCAAAAGATCTCCTACATTAAATACAACGGACCTATTCTTTATAGATAGTACTGCCACCAAAAACATTAGAGATTGTTTGGTAGATCTTCAAGCACCCGACTACAAGAGATTACACATTTTATTCGCACCCACATTCAGTTCACACTAGGATTGATCATATTTTTGTATTGGCTTTATTGATGCCAAACATTCAGGATGCGGACATTCTCTCGACAGTCTAGTCGGAAATATTCTGGTGATGGTGAATTTATCAACCCTAATTATCAAAACTGAAACCTTTAAATGGCGATTACAGGATACCTTACTACATGTACCTTTAAAATGGTACTTAAACAAGCCTTAATCAATTACTTTCAGGAAAATTTAAATTCAACCTCCTCCCCAGTTATTCTTTGGGAAGCACATAAAATGGTGATGAGGGGTATCTTTATTCAATTAGCTTCACAACGTAAAAAAGAAAAATCATTAAAGGTTCAAGATTTGACAAAACAATTATCTGCCCTTGAGCAACACCATAGATCCAATCCCACCCCCACAACACGTCGGCAACTACAGGATGTATCCATGGAATTGAAAATACTGCAGCTTCGAGAAGCCAATATAACACTTAGATGGTCAACCAAAAATTTTATAACAAAGCTGATACTCTACTAGCTAGGAAATTAAAAGGCCTAGATATTTCCCCCACTATCCCCCACAAAATCAAAACAAGTTCAGGTCTTCTTTCAGCTCACCCTCACACAATATTAGCAGAATTTAAAAAATTCTACTCAAACTTTTACCAACAGGAAGCCACCTTTTCCTCACAAAAGACTGATCAGCTTCTTCAAGACATAATTTTACCCTCAATTGCCACCAATAACAAAGACTTATTAGATAACCCTATTACTGTAACTGAAGTTCAACAAACTATTAAAAGCCTTAAAACCAATACTGCTCCAGGCCCTGATGGCTTTTTGAGTCAATATTATAAAAAGTACTCTTATGCCCGCACCTTGCAAACACATTTAATTTTATCGCACAAGGTAATTTCTGGCCCCATTGACTGTTCAAATAGTGGTTATTCCATGAGAAGGAAAAGACAACACCCAATATGCCAACTATCGCCCTATTTCAATTTTAAATCTTGACCTTAGGATTTTTGGCAAGATATTGGTCTCTAGGCTTAACACGTTTTTGCATACCTTTATACATCTCGACCAAACAAGTTTTATCCTAGAAGATATACAATTGACAACATTAGACGTGTCCTTTATTTAACTCAGATTGTGAACTCAACAAAAACTCCAGCTATGCTTCTGAAACTCGATATTCACAAAGCTTTAGACACGATTTGATGGGACTATTTTTCCTATATACTGTCAAGATGGGGCTTTGGACCAGTTTTTCAGCACATAATAAAAGCACTATATACTTGTCTTCAGCTTATATCAAGTGGGGCCCTTTCACCACCACTAACATTCGCCTAGAAAGAGGGACACGACAAGAGTGACCTCTGTCCCCTGTGCTTTTTGCTCTTGCCACAGAGCCTTTAGCTAAGCTTATTGAAAACCATTCTCAAATACATGGAATACCACTTTCGGGAAAACAATACAAAGCATGTTTTTTTGCTGACAATGTAATTCTTACCCTTACCAAGCCTCTCACTTTTTCACCACACTTAACAAATCTCCTCGATCAATTTGGGTTTAACAATAAATAACTCTAAATCAGAAGCTCTAAGCTTAAAGGGATCCTGTCATCGTAAAACATGTTTTTTTCAAAACGCATCAGTTAATAGTGCTACTCCAGCAGAATTCTGCACTGAAATCCATTTCTCAAAAGAGCAAACAGAGTTTTTTGTTTTGAAATCTGACATGGGGCTAGACATTTTGTCAATTTCCCAGCTGCCCCTCATCATGTGACTTGTGCCTGCACTTTAGGAGAGAAATGCTTTCTGGCAGGCTGCGGTTTTTCCTTCTTAATGTAACTAAATGTGTCTCAGTGAGACATGTATTTTTACTATTGAGTGTTGTTCTTAGATCTACCAGGCAGCTGTTATCTTGTGTTAGGGAATTTTATTTAAAATAATCAAAATTACAAAAACAAATCAGATTAGAAAAAAAAGAAAAATATTACATTACTTACAAATCAAACATTTGAAAAAGACAAATTAACCCCTTCCCACAAATCTTTGCCCGTATCAAGAAACCCAGTCTCCTTAGTTTTAATAATAACAATATCTCGACAAATAGCATTGGTGACATTTTCAATTGACAGCTGCAACTGACTCAGGGTCATTCTGCACCTCATTTGCCATAAGTGATACCTCATAACTGCCAGAATTATATACAGTGTGAGTCTGTTTATGTTTCCTGCTTTATCGTTCTTAATGACACCATATGAAAGTTCAGCAAAGTCCAAATCTCTGAACATATTAAGAGCTAAAGCTCTTGCCACACTGTCTCTTAGAGAGGAGGAAACTGGACATTCCAGTAGGAAATGTTGCTGTGTCTCTTCCACCCCACAACCCCATGGACACTCCCTGTCAACCACATTTAAATATTTCAGATTGCCTCTGACAAATAGTCTGCCCTGCAGAGATAACCATGTGACAAAACTTTCTTGGCAATCTCTTATTAGTAAGAAAATGGAGACTCTCCTCCATCACCTCCCCAGGACAATCTGCAACACTTATTGGAGAAACAAAATACAGATCTAAAACTCTCCAATAAATGACTTTCCTATGCACTGATCTTAAATCCTTTGCACTAATGTTCCACTTCTTCAGGATCTTTACAGTCTGCCTCAGATATGTGGGTAAAAAGCCTCCTCTTATCCGGACCTCTTTCACTCCGAGTAAAAAATCTCTAATAAAAGGTGATGCCCAGTCTCTAACACTGATTTCCCACAGAGACTCTCTCCCCCGCACCACCCCTCCAAAGTTAAACTTCAGAAAGATGGTGCAGAAGAAAGCCACGGGACATGGCATGTCCAACCCTCCCCTTTTCTTCTGCAGGAACGTGATCCCCCTTTTTACCGGGTTGAGCCTATTCCCCCAAAGCATTTGGAAGAACAGGCTCTGGATCCGGGCATAGAGAGATTCTGGTAACAAGAATATGTAAGAAACAAAGAGAAACAGCGGAACCAGGAAAGTCTTAATAATGTGAATCCTTTCTCTATAGGTCAGCTTCCAGGATTTCCACCGCTGAACCTTTGCCAGACCTGCATTCAGTTTGTCTTCCCAATTTTTCATAGCAAGATCTCCCTTCCCAAATTTAATCCCTAAAATTCTAACTAAACCTGGGGCCACTGGGAATTTCTCAAGCCTGAAGCTTGGTTCCCCCTCTAGAGTCCAAAAAGCCTCCGATTTTTCTTGGTTGATCTGAGACCCTGAGGCCTCAGAGTAACTTTCGATGCACTTCTTTCCGTCCGCCTCAGGTTTTGATATTACTAGAGTGACATGGTCCGCATAGGCTATGGACTTAAAGGATCGATCCAACGGAAATGGAACCCCCTCAAGCCCACAATCCTGCAGTTCAAAAAGTCCTCACCTTTCCAACCATTAATCAATGGGAAGTTACTTGCCCCACTGTACAAAACCCTTAGCCATCTAATGAATTCATCCTGAATGCAGTATCTTTGCAAAGCAGCCCATAGATATTCATGATTGACTTTATCAAAGGCTTTTACTTGGTCTAAAGAGAGAAAGTAATTGCCCCATTGCCAAGCCTTGCACCTCTCCAGTGCTTCTCTGAGAGAAAGAACAGCACCAAATATGTCCCTTCCCCCCAGCGAACAGAACTGAGAATTAGAAAGCAGAGACCCAGCCACCACACCCAACCTTTGTGAGAGAATCCTAGCCAGAATCTTCCTATCACACTTGAGAAGGGCAATTGGCCTCCAATTCTCAACGTGCCTTGAATCCTTCCCCTTTTCTACTGACACTGTCTTTCTGACAAGCGTTTTTCCTTTTCTCCCGCTCCTCCTCCTCCTCAGTCATCCTTACCAGCTCCCCCAATTCCTCCTCCACCATCTCACCCCAAGAACCCCCCTTCAACACGCAAACCTATTTCCAGTATCAAAAGTCACTTTCCCAGGTACATTCTTTGCCTTAGATGCTTTTTTCCCATCTTTGCCCACAGTTTTCCACTCATCCACACGACTACTCTTTGCAGGGGCATGTGTGTCTCTTTGTACCTTTTTTGTTCCCCCACCCTCCATTCTCTTCTGAATGGGCACCGTAGCTTCCTTTCACCCCAGCACCCAGAACACACTCAGTACTCAATACAGAGGAAACAGCTTCAGAAAGTTCTTTGCTCATTTGCTCCTCTATGTTTGGACAGGACTTCTTTATGTTGTGCCAGGCCTCTGGGCAGTCCCTATAAGCATGGCCTTCCCTCAAGCAAAGATTGCATCTGATCTTATTCACACACTCTTTGCTGGGATGCCCAATCTCCCCACAGAAAGCACACTTTTGTACAGTACATTTCCCTGCAAAATGGGATTTTGAGCCACATTTAAAGCACAGCTTTGGTTGCCCAACATAGTAGCACACACCCCTGCTCTTACCAATAAAGAATGAATTTGGCAAGTGCTGCTGAACATACCCCTGGGAATTCAGTTTTACCTGGACCTTGTACCCCCCCACCCAGAAATCCTCCTCATCATATATCTTGACTAGGGGAGACAATACAGTACACTGCCGCTTTAGCCACATGACAATGTCTTCTGGGTGTACAGACTCACTTTTCATGATTATAGTTACATTCTGAGTTTGTAGCTTAGAGACAGGTGTTACTCTGAAACCCTCCCACTCCTTTGTCCCCTTCTGCCATGGCCGCCATCAGGGGGGCACAGGGGGTACTACTGTACCGGGCCTGGACCTAAAGGGGGGCCCGCAGAAGCGTCCACAGAAAATTTTTCACAGGGGGAGAACAGACTCTCCGGCTGCGTGCTGTCTCCTAAGGAAGAAATACAGACTCGCCTCTACTTACTGATTTAAGAGGCTGCAGTGACAGCTCTGTCCATGCTGCAAATACTTGCCGAGTTGCAAACTCCCCCCTCGCTCGATCCTCCCTCCTTAGCCCTCAGCCCCTCCCTCCTCAGCTCAGCCCCTCCCCTCTTAGCCCTCCTCCGTGCTCTGTGTTCAGCTTGTGAGCTAGGGTTTTCATGTCAGCCTTGAGCACGGAGGAGGGCTAAGAGGGGAGGGGCTGAGCTGAGGAGGGAGGGCCTGAGGGCTAAGGAGGGAGGATCGACCGAGGGGGGAGTTTGCAACTCGGCAAGTATTTGCAGCACGGACAGAGCTTTCACTGCAGCCTCTTAAATCAGTAAGTAGAGGCGAGTCTGTATTTCTTCCTTAGGAGACAGCACGCAGCCGGAGCGTATGTTCTCCCGGCGAAGTACTATGAAGTGCTAAAATGTGATCCCAGGATCTCCCCCACTCATCCCTCCTCCTTCCTCTCTCTGCCTCACACACTGAAGGTGCATCCAGGGGGTGCAAGTGCCCCCCCCTTTTTCCCCTATGTACAGGGCTGGACTGGGGGAACCACTGGGACTGCCATCCAGGGCCCCCCCCACCGGCCATCCAAGCCCCCCCTCGCCTCCCTTCCTCCCCATCTCACCTATTGCTGCGCCCAGGGTTGGACTGCGGGGCCCGGGGCCAAACAGGACTACCGTCCAGGACCCCCCTATGCCCCCCCCACCACTCCTCACCTATTGCAGGGCCACCGGGCGCACAAACGCTGACATCACTGTGCATGCGCGCCCGTTGCCGCACGTCAGGAAATGTTTATTTTCAAATTGGGATTGGGAGAGGGGGGTCTGGCCCAACGGTGGCCCATGAGGGTTGGGGCCCACCAGATTTTTTTCATGGTGTCCAGCTGGGCCAGTCTGACCCTGCCTATGTGTGGACGCCCATTGGAGCCCAGCTGTGCTGCACTTTTTGAAATAGCAGGGCCCCCCTTGACCAGCCGAATAGCTGAAGTCCCAAAATCGGCAAAAAGACCCGAAGTCACGAAAGAAGGCGAAGTTGAAGTCCTGAAGCCACGAGTTCAATACTGAACACCAATTTTTTTTTTTAAATCCCCTGCCCGCCAATATATTATTGTAATACTCTATAGGCCTCTGCCACCAATGTTTTTTTAAAAATTTTTCTCTGGGGCCCCAATTTTTTTTAACTTGTAAGGAGGGGCCCTGGCGCCAATGTTTTTTTAAAAAATATTCTCTGGGGCACCAATTTTTTTTTTTTTTAATTTTAAGGGGGGGCCATTGTCTGTTTTGAAAAAACTTTTATGGGGGCCCTGGCGCCAATTTTTTTTAACTTATAGGGGGGCCCTGGTCACCAATTATTTATTTTAACTTGTAGGGGGGCCCTGACCACCAATTTTTTTTAAAAAACTTTTTTGGGGGCCCTGGTGCCACAGTTTTTTTAAATTATAAAAAGGGGCCCTGACCATCAATAGCTTTTTATAACTTGTGTGTGTGTGTGGGGGTTACCGTTTTTAGTGCTGATGTCTGTGTGGTGAAGTGGGTGGGATCTGGGGTGGGCGGGATCTGGGGTGGGCAAAATTTTGTTGTACAGGGCCCCGTGATTTCTAATGGCGGCCCTGCCTTCTGCAGATGGTACAATCTCCAGAATTCCTCCAGCCCCTGTGGCAGTTTGTAACTTAGATCAAACTCATTGTCAGTGATACTTAGCAGGGCATACACATCAGCAGGGGTAAATCCCATAAGCCCCTTAATCAAATTTCTTGCCACAAAGGGCCGGCCTGGAAATTCCTCCCTCTCTTTCACCCATTTGATTTTAACCACATTCCTTTAGTCAGAGAAATCTGTTTACCCTCCAAACATTTTAAGTCTCTTAGAGATTTAATGATCTTCTCATATTCTATAACAGTCTCTGCTCCAGCTTTGCCTTTATTTATAGTCTCTGCACCAGTATCACCAGCACCTTGCAATGCAGTTTGTATCACAGTCCCTCCATTACTGGTCACTGCAGTCTCTACTTCAGCCTCCCCCTCACCTGGTAGCACAGTCTCTGCTCCCACTATCCCCTCACTCACCGGCCTCTCATTTCTTGCCTCCATCGGAGAATGCTTTAACTCCATGCTGTCTCTGAGAGCACTCTCAGCCACTTCCAGTGCAATGTAGCAACCTGGCTTCTCAGCATCAGCGGCCATTTTCTTTTCACCAGACTCCGTACTGCCATTCCCAGCAGTCTCAGCACTGACTTTTGAGATTGCCTTTGTTGCCTCTACAGCTCCCAGCAGATACTCCAACTCCAGCTCCCTGCTCCAGCACAGCATCCATTTCAAGACTCTCCTGGGCCTCACTGTAGGCAAAGCCATCACTTTCCATCAGAGTCTCGTCTGTAGACAACGTCAGCTTTGGCTTGCTTACAACAGCACTCCCCACAAGCTCTGCCATATTGGAAGTGGCAGTCCTCCTGCTAGAACCCAACCGGGTCTTCAGCACACGGCTTGAAGGCAAGGCTCCCTTCTTCTTCATGATAGAAGAGGGGCTAAAGGGGTGATGGGGGGTAGCTTTGCAGAAAAATAAACTTAGGGGGGGGGGAAAGAAAAATGAAAAAATACATGAGAATACTAACCCCCCAGATCCGCAAGGACCTGGGAGAAAACACAGCAAACAGAGCACACCCTCCACACAACCTCTCTTGTGTTAGGGAGCTGTTATCTGGTTACCTTCCCATTGTTCTTTTATTTGGCTGCTGGGGGGGAAAGGGAGGGGGGGGGTGATATCACTCCAACTTGCAGTACATCAGTAAAGAGTGATTGAAGTTTATCAGAGCACAAGTCACATGACTTGGGGCAGCTGGGAAATTGACAATATGTCTAGCCCCATGTCAGATTTCAAAATTGAATATAATAAAATCTGTTTGCTCTTTTGAGAAATGGATTTCAGTGCAGAATTCTGCTGGAGCCGCACTATTAACTGATTCATTTTGAAATGTTTTTTTTCTCATGACAGTATCCCTTTAATCTTACCCGCTCATGTGCTTAAACTCATTAAATTAAATTTTGAATACTCTTGGAACACGTCTCACTTTGCTGTACTTAGGAATCCAGCTCACTACTCATCTATCAACCCTTTATAACGAAACTACCCTCCTATGTGGAGGAAAATTAAACTCCTACTTACTCAATGGAACAAACATAACATTTTTTGGTTGGGCCGCATCAACGCAGTCAAGATGGTTATTTTATCCAAATTGTTATATTTATTTTGGTCACTACCAATCCCTGTTCCCAAGAAAGATCTGAAGCTATTGCAATGATCTCTTATTGGCTTTGTTTGGTCTTTTGGTTATAAAAGGATTTCAGGAGCGACGTTACAAAAAAGTAAACAACATGGGGGCCTAGCTTTTGCTAACATATTGAAGTACTACCAAGCAGCCCAATTGGCCCCAAATGTATTTTTATAGTCCTACCATATGGGTTGAATTAGAAAAATCATTAATTTTTCACTGTCACCCCTCTAGCCCTCCCTTGGATTAAAGTGGAATTTCGTCCAAAAGGAATGTCGGAATTTATGAAGCATTTACTCTCTATCTGGGATTCCGTCAAACATTCGGCTAAACTGATTTCCCCTCATAGACCAGCCACCCCATTGTGGGGTAACCAAGAATTCCCACCCTGATTAGTGTCTACTCCCTTTAAATGGTGGCATTTGAACCATATCAATTATATTAAAGATCTACGGCACCCTACTGGTAAAATAACTTGGGAAGCATTTGAAAGTAAATTCTTTCCACCTACCATGGAAAATTTAGTTTCCTACAAGTTCAGCACTATAATAAAACTCAATAAATAACAAATCAGATCTTCCCAAGAGTTCTGTACTAGAGAGAATATGTATGAATCATCCCCATTCAAAGGGCTTAATTTCCACAATGTACCAAACGTTAATGTTACAAACTAACTAATCTCCTCCATCATATATAAAAACCTGGGAGCAGGAATTATGGCAAACTTTAGACCCAAAAGCGTGGGAGACAATGTGTGAACGAACAAGTAAATGTTCCATTAATTTAGGCCAAGTTGAAACCTCTTACAAGGTTCTTACCCGTTGTTTTAATTGTGGTTCTATGAGTCTCTCTGAAGTAATTCAAACACCGGTTACATATAAGCAAAGGTTTTATTACAAACATATTACAAACAATAGATGAAGAAGATATACTATACCGAATGACCAAACTGAGCAAGCACCCCCTCACTGCAATCCTGACTGGAAGATCCCTTCACAGTCTGCAGATCGAGGCTCAAATGGCTTCAAAGGTCCTGTGGCTGCACGCGTTAACCCCACCGGCGAGATCTCAACTAACCAGATGGAGATTATATATGCTCAAATACAGTAAGCTCATTTAGTGAATGAATTGATTAAAGGACCAGTAACATCAAAAAAAGTTTTTTAAAAAATTCGTTAGTACACAATGAAAAAAAACACCAACACAAATTATACTTTAAAAAAGCAAAGTCTTTATTAAGAAATAACTCTGCTTCCTGTCTTGTACAGAAACGGCGAAAGGGTGACCATCCATTGAGCGGCACTTGATTTCTCCTCCCTAGCTCTCTGCTGCTGGATCTTTTAGCTGCCACATTCTGTGCTTTCTGTAGTACATTCCATTTCCGACGCATTCCATTTCCCTGCGCACCGGAACACGCATTGAGTTAGCAGACACACGGTGGAAGACACGGTGCCGGTGCGCAGGGAAATGGAATGCGTCGGAAATGGAATTCAAACAAAGCAATTCACCGACAGTTGTTACCGGGCAGCCAGCAAGAGGGGAGACTGGGCCAGGAAGATACGGTGCCGGTGCGCAGGGGCAGCAGTAAGAGATCAACCGGCTCAAGAGGCGAAGGGCAGCAACAGCATCCAGAGCCATCTTTTAATGTCCGGACCTTCCCATCCTGTACCCATAGATCTGGGATAATTAGCGAATGCAGAAGGCGCCTCAGGGATGCTGGTAATTGCACCGCGGCTGGAACCAATGAGCTGTACTACGCACAGAATGTGGCAGCTAAAAGATCCAGCAGCAGAGAGCCAGGGAGGAGAAATCAAGTGCCGCTCAATGGATGGTCGCCCTTTCGCCGTTTCTGTACAAGACAGGAAGCAGAGTTTCTGTAAGTTATTTCTTAATAAAGACTTTGCTTTTTTAAAGTATAATTTGTGTTGGTGTTTTTTTTCGTTGTGTACTTACGAATTTTTAAAAAAATTTTTTTGATGTTACTGGTCCTTTAATAACAGATCTTGCTTCCCATGCGCTCATCAGGATCTGGCCAGACCCCCAACAAGCACATCCGAAACAGATTTTATCTTAGCTAACTGGTAGCTGAATAGCATATTGTACCCCTAACTATAAAAAAGAAGAGTCTGATAAGGGCTTCAGAAATCATAAGCATATTAGATAATATGAAATATGAGATAACATATGAGAATAATGAACATGTATTAGGTCATCGAGTTGATTACTTCCCATGATTTCTCTTGTACAATGCTTCATTATACAGGATTATGGATTATAAAGCTCCTTGTATACTATGATACAAAGCTTTGTTATACACAATTATATGTCATAAAGCTGTCGTTTTACACTATATTGGGCTCTAAATACGACATTGGGTTCAACAGTAGAACAGTTCTTTGCTTTTTTATTATCAAATAATTGCGATGAGCTATTGGGTTTAATCAGAGTATTACCATGAGCCATTATTGAAAAAACTCCTATTAATACACCTGTTGGTACTTAACTCCCTCTCGTCTACATAAAATGTTCCCTTCCCAACCCTCGGCTTGTTTTAGGAATTGTGGTGGAGAAGGGACTATGGCGCAAATATGGTGGTAATGCCCTTTAGTACGGAGATTTTGGTCAAGAGTCTTTGGAATAATTGACTCTATTACTCAGATTAATATTTGGAAAGGCCCATGGATAGCTTTATTCAACAATTGGATACCCAATATTAATGATAATTCCAGAAAATTAATCACGTTTATTTTTACAGCAGTCAAACAACTAATAGCTAAATTGTGGAAGTCTCCACAACTTTCAATACCTAAATTAAAAGCACGAATAACTGCTATAATGATAGATGAATAATTGACCTCCTTTCTGTCAGGGACTCATAGTAAATTCATGCAAATATGGCAACCTTGGGCACCTCGGGCCATCAGTTCGGGTCTCCGTTTATTCTCTTTCGGCATAGGGTGGATAATCTTAGATAATTGTTATCTAATTGGTTGTAAGGATATGGAAAAACTGGGTACCACAAAGATCCAACTACTACTATTTACTGTTGTTAGTTTCTTAGTAGATCAGGGCTACACAATAGGAAACAACGATAGAACTTAATAAAAGGTAAAAAAAAAATGAGCAAAAAGTTTGATTCAAAGTTTAATATTTTTTTTTTGTTATGAACAAAACGGTATTTGCATTACTAATCCTTATATGTTAATCTTTTGCATTTATTGTATTTTGTATAATATGAAAAATTCTGAAAAGAGTGTATTACAGTTTTTGTAACTATTTAATATCTCTAATAAAAAAAAGTTCAGTCTTATGACATTTGATCAGTAATTGTAAGAAAGCCTTAAAAGCACTTCTTTCTTACAAGCCTCAACACCAACATGTCTGTGAAACCACAGGTTTAGCTTTGCGATGATTGCACTTGCTTACAAAAGGAATATACTGACATAACATTTATTAAGCAGCATTTTAAAAGCATTCTATTTTTCTTCTGTGTTTAACCCTGTGAAAAGACTTTCCCAATTAATACTGTATGTTGCAAAGATGCCCTTATACTGGCAAAATTTGTACGTCTAAAGTTTTTTGTATTAGTTACTCCCTTATTGAGTTGTTTCTGCAATATAATCTCAAAGGAGACCTTGTTATGATCACTTTTCCCTAAATGCTCACCCACACAAATGCTAGAGATGAGTTCAGTATTATTAGTTATTTACCAGGTCCAAAAGAGGGTCATTCCTAGTAGGTTATTGAACTAGCAAAAATAAAACGTTATCATTAAGCAAATTTACAACGCCATTTTTCTGACTTGGCAGCCCCATTACCCCCAGTCAATGTCTGGATAATTGAAGTCATCCATAATAATAACTTGACCTAGTTGTTAAGCAGCCTCCATTTGTAATAGTAGCTGGGCCTTAAACTTAAAGATCATAGCTTTAATTCATGTTTTACATAAAGACAACTTCCTCTACTCTTTTTAATCCCCTCTATCCCTCCTAAAAAGGGGTAGCCATTTAAACTGACAGCCCAGTCACATGTTTCATTCCACCAGGTCTCAGATTTTCTAGATTTTTTTATACACTGGCCCTTTAAGAACTCAAATTTAACTATTTGCCACCTTAAACCTGCCAAATTGCTGTTTTAACCTATGGAAGACATCCTGGGATCAATTTGGAGTTGTTTACAGCCTACCTGACATTCAAGTTGTTTTTTTTTGTAGAAAACTTTAAAAGCAACTTTAAAAGCATAAATCAATTGTTTAATTGGGCTTCTGGTGCAGTAAGTTCATGTTTATATTTAGTATACAAAATACAGCATTTCTAACATTATTCTATTTTAGACTTTAGTTGCCCTTTAAGTAACTTCAAAGAACTTGAAATTCGAACCTTGATAAATCTGCCCCCTAAAGTTACTTAATAGTAACTTTAGGGGGCAGATTTATCAAGGTTCGAATTTCAAGTAGGTTACAAAAATTAGACCTATATCCAAGAGGTATGAATGAAATATGGTGTGTTAAAACATTTTTTTCAGTAACATAAATATTTTGTTCTTTTTAGATAAGTGTATGTATATGTTGAATGCAGAGCTCCTGCTGTAAATGATTATATATCGTTATTTATATTTAACAGGCTACAGAAGCTCACAAAAGGGTTTAAATAGTGTTAAATCCAAATACTATTTCTTTGGAATTACTCCTAGAGGGAAGTATTCTGTGCTGGCTATATTAATAATGTTAAAATATGCTAATTATTTAAAGAATATGGACAATATTATAATGTATATTATATAGGCTAATATTGGACCATGGGATGCTGTCCTTTGAATTAGGATTGTGGGTAATGCACTTTAAATAAGTTAATGGGGTGGAGCTATATTGATTTACATTCTGAGCATTGTTCAATTTTGATAGCAACAGGAGCAATCTTAAAGAAAATGTAAGGTGCAATGGCACATGTATACTGTGTAGATAAAGACTCCTTATCTACTATTCTACCAATGAGCCTTCAAGTCCTATCCCCTATAAACCTAAATTTATAATAGAAAATACTTGACCATGCCTATTACTTATAATTATGAATATAATTGTGGTTTCTACTGTATCATTCATTGGCAAAATAACTCTGTGAATGTTTTTGTTATAAGTCATGACATAACTGTTTTTTAACATAAGTCCATTGAATAGGACTTGTTCTGATCATACTTTTGTTCTGTTTATTTTCATGAATATTTGTTATTCTTACTTCCTATACTCTAAATATACTGTAGCTATATCTGAAAGTTAAATGAAACATTCTGCTTTCTGCCTAATAACCAGCTGTAGCTGGGGAAGGGAGGTTGGCTAGTGATTTGCTTAGATTGTACTAACAGGATGTCAAATCTGACTGTAATTTCTTTTTCATATTTTTCTACTTTTGATGCAAGAAATAGATAAATACATATTCCATACACACAGCTCTATTAATTGAATTAGTGTTGAAAATATTAGCCCTTTGAATAGGGTAAACATGACTATGATACTATGCACATTTTTTGATTCATGGTGGAAGCATTTTAAGCCAGTCTTATAGTCTTTTTTAAAGAATTTAATTTTAGTGTTTTATTTCCTTACCTGGAACCTTACAGAACCTGCTACAACCAGTTATTAAATTATAATTTTCTATGTCAATATTTTCTCATGCAGTTATGACACCTACATGCTTTGATTTCCATTTCAGATGAAACATCAAATAGCTATACAGTTAAGCTAGCATATTTTTCAGGGAAGACCCTGACATTTTTGGAGATTATTTAATTTTATTTGAAAAATACAAAGGAACGAAGGACACTGCAAATTGCACAAACTGTGGTAAACAAATAAAACCATGGTAACCAGAATGGTACATTCTGTTTTACCTTGAATCCCTCTGAAGGTAAATATACTTACTGTAATGTAGATCCAATTGCAATGAGAAATAATTGTACATTGAAAAAAAAACCTTTTGAATAACTGAATCAAATATCAAACAGTAAAAGTGTTTGAGTAGCTGAAATGGATAGGTTACTTAGAAATTAAATTGTAAGGACCATGCTGCCTCTCAGACAGAGAGAAGTTGGTTTTGTAGTGTGCGTGTAATGTTGGGGTGTGTTAGTAAGAGGCATGCCATATTGATATATGGATCAGGTAATAGAAGGAGTACGCAATTACTGTTAGCCAGATGGAAATCTTAGATTGTGGCTAACAAGTGAATTACATAGTTACATAATTAAATCAAATTGAAAAAAGTGCAAAGTCCATCAAGTTCAACCCCTCCAAATAAAACCTGGCATGCATACATACACACATATTTATCAAGGGTAGAATTTAGAGTTCATGGGAGTTTATAAAAAAATTCAAATTTTAAAATTTGTATGAATAGGATCGACCTGCAAAGTTTCAAGTTTTTTCACCAAAAAAAAATTTCATTTTTTTTTTAAAAATTTCATTTTTAAAAGTCAACCAAAGGACTCCAAATTGATTGTAGGAGGTCCCCCATAGGCTTTAACACCAATTCAGCAGGTTTTAGATGGCAAATAGTCTAATTTGAATTCTTAAAGGGACAGTATATAATAAATTCTAATTTCACTAAAACTAATTTAAAACATTTTTTAAACTCAAATAGAATTTGGACTATTCCCTAATTGAATTACACTAAAATAAATTTGAATTTAAAACTTTTCAATTTTCCCTTACACTGAACCCTCCATACACTCACAAATACCCATATCTATTCTATCTTTAGATTTTAGTATCACAAGAGTCTTAGATGTTATGCTTGTCCAAAAAAATCATCCAAGCCACTCTTCAAAGCATTAACAGAATCAGCCATCACATCAACATCCGGCAGGGCATTCCATAACCTCACTGCCCTCACTGTGAAGAATCACCTACGCTACTTCAAATGAAAGTTCTTTTCCTCTAGTTTAAAGGGTGCAATGCAGTGGTGCAGTGATCCTCTTTATGGATAAAAAGGTCCCCTGCTTTTTTTCTATCATGTACTTGTAAAGTGTATTCATGTCCCCTCGCAAGCGTTTTTTTCCAGACAAAAGAACCCCAACAGTCTACCCTCATAATCTAAGTTTTCCATCCCTCTAACCACTTTAGTTGCATGTCTCTGCATCCTCTCTAGCTCATTTATATCCCTTAAGGACTGAAGCCCAAAACTGGACTACATACTCCAGATGAAGCCTTACCAATTATGTTTTCATCCCTTGAGTTTATGCCCTTTTTTATGCAGGACAGTAGTTTATTAGCTTTAGTAGCTACAGAATGACACTGCCCGGAAATCGACAACTTGTTATCTACGAAAACTCCTAGATCCTTCTTACTTAAGGAAACTCCTGACACACTGCCATTTAGTGTATAACATGCATTTATATTATTTTTGCCAAAGTGCACACCCTTGCATTTATCAACATTTAACCTCATTTTCCAGTTTGCTGGCCATTTTTCCAATTTAGTCAAATCACTCTGCAAAGTGGCAGCATCCTGCATGGAACCTATGGTTCTGCACAATTTAGTATAATCAGCTAAAATAGAAACAATACTTTCAATGTCCACCTCCAGGTCATTAATAAAAAAGTTGAAAAGCAAAGGACAGAGCCCTGCGGTACTCAACTAACAACACTGGTCAAATTAGAAAATGTTAAATTTACCACCACTCTTTGTAATCTATCTTTGTAATCAGAATCAAGGACCCTGCTCATGAATTAAATTAGTCTGGCAAGATCTAATACACATAAAACCATGCTGGTACAGACTCATAGTATTATGATTTGCAATGAAGTCCAGTATCTTCTCCCTTAATACCCCTTCAAAAAGCTTTCCAACCATCAGTGGTAGGAAAGCTTTTTGAAGGGGTATTTAGGGATAAGATACTGGACTTCACTGCAAATCATAATACTATGAGTGAAAACTATAGGCATCTGACATCAGATTTTGCCTGCTTGGGACCAGCAGATTAAGCAGGAAGCACCCCACATGGAACATTTGTTGGAATTATCAGTTTTTTTGCATTTAACCCTTGGAGTATCGACCATTTGTATTTGAGCAACTTCCTTAGCTGGTAAACTGTATTTCCCCCTCACTCCTCCCCCATGACCCCTTACTAATCCCACTGCCCCGTCTACCCTAGCTTCCTCATAATTCTTTAGCTCACCCCACCCCCTTACCTAGTTTAAACAGTTCTCCAACCTCTTAGCCATTCTTTACCCTAGCACAGTGGACACCCTTCTGGACCCATCCAGTAGTTTGAACTGTTTATGTAATTTATCTATTGGAGAAATAAAATTAGCTTGATATAATCAATTAGTGGGTAAAGACAGAGTGCTATTTGCCGAACCTACCTTCTGAGGAGTGTTTTACGTTGGAATGTGATGCCCTCTTGATGCTGAACTGTTTATGAGTAGGCAATTGGAGTTGTGTGGTTGTTTTTAAAATATTTATGAAATGGAATTATACTATTACTTTTTCTTTAATCTTTTCTTCAATCACTTAATGTACTGAGCAATGATTGAACCATGGAGCATAAAACTAATGTGATATGATATAATACACTTGCTGTTTGTAAGTACAAACCCAAAAGGAAAGCTGGATCTGTGCGCACCTCAAGTGGATCAATGAACCTTCTACTTGAGTACCTTTTCACCCTATTGTTGCTGATACCTTTTTGTTATATTTACAGTCCAAAACAATATTGTCCTATGTGTGCTCCCCTCTTTCTTTTTGAGATAAAATTAATTTGTCTTGCTTACAGGCCCGGATTTGTGGCAAGGCCACAAAGGCCCGGGCCTAGGACGACACATTTGTGGGAGCTGCGCTAAGTGGTGAGTTTCAAAATGAGCTGGGGGTAGGGGGGCGTACACGATCGTGACAGTGTGTACACCAGTGGTAGCACATACACACATCGGGGTTGGGGGCATCAGAAGCACCTGGCCAAGGGGCGCCTTATTAGCAAATCCGGCACTGGTTGCTCATAATTATAGCTTCTATGATTGTATTGTTGTTCCAGGAGGGATTTGGTAAAAGGAGATAAATCTATATTCAAATCCTCCGATTTGCCTAGGTTAACATTAAAATTGGAGAGTTTGCCAAATACAGTCAATAAAGCCATTATATTAAGTAAGAGATTTAGTAATAAAACCAGTAGCCTCCTACACCATCCTACAGGAAGCTCATAGGGGCAACACCGTCTTTACAGGAAACACATACATGAGATCATCCTGGCAGGCAGCTAGCATATGGTTACAATATTTCAGTGTAATTCACTATAACATAGAGCCTGCCCATGGCATGCAGACAGATTCCCTGCCTGCACCCATTTACCACCTGTAACAGGGCCACTCGTGGCTGGTGGGCATCCATTAATATAATTGGTATATGTAAGGCATTTGCTGTAAAAATTAGGCATACATAATTACAAAGTTAAAAGTTGGGTTGAAAAAAGTCCATCACAGTCAAACCCTACAAATGAAACCCAGCGTATATATACATACACACACATTTACAGTGACCCTCTAAATACGTACATAAATTGCACATACCAATATCTATAATAACTGTAAATTTTAGTATCACAATAGCCTGTGCTATCATGCTTGTCCAAGAAATTATTCAAGCCACTCTTAAAAGAATTAACAGAATCAGCCATCACAACATCATTCATTAGTGAAGAACCACCTACGCTGCTTCAAATGAAAGTTCTTTTGTTCTAATTGTGTAAGGATGTGGGCATAGGGTAGGATTCCCACACACAATTCCTTTAGCGAATGAAGCTCTTTATTGTAGATCCATTGTTGCAAGTTTCTCAGAATTTCTATGGTAGCCAGCCAGTAGGGACGAGTAAAAATGCATTAAAGTCAATGGGCATCAACATTTTTTTACACTCTAAATGCCTTAAAGTCAATGGGCGTTTTTTATATATGCCGAAGTTTTTGTCTTGGCGACTTTTTTGTTGCAGCTAAATTTCTCACTACAGTTTCATGAAAAAATTCTATCAGCCAGCACTTAGTGGTATATAAAAAGACTAATTTAGGGAAGTAGTGCAAAACCCTTGCACTTATCCCTGTAAAGGAGCAGGCACAGAGCTTGTGTCTGTGTGCTGTAAGCTGTTACCTAGCAACTAGCTACACTGTACTGTACAGTGATCTCAGCACTACAGGAAGTTACACAGCAGCTAGTGAGTGGCTAGCAGGAAGAGGAAGTAGCAGAACCTGTCAGAAGAGAAAAAAGCATGGCAGAGAGAACCATGCGGTGGACAGAGAGAGAGACCAGACTGCTGCCTGTGTACCCAGAGAGCTTAGAGGTTCCACCAAAATCAGACATTTAGATCGGGCTGGCACAGGAAAGCCAGATACTGTGCCTGTAGAGACAGAGAGTTTGAAAGGAATCCAGACTGGAGGAGCAACCAGCAAGAGATTCCCATCTGTATGTCTGAATGTGCTGTACTCGTCTGAATAGAAACTATAGCGCATCCGAAGAGGATTTGGAGTGAGTACTGATATTTAAAGTGACAGGGTACTAAAGGAGCGCTCGAAGACTACAGATTTGTCTTACTACTTTCTTCCAAAGAAACAGAAAATGAGTCGTATCTTACTGTATCAGACAGGGAGTGTTATGCCTCCAGCATTGTTTCATTGTTTGTGTGCACCACCTAGTGGTTTAGTCAATGTTATATGTGCATTGCTATAAAAAATGTATTTCTTTGCATCATGTACCTTTACCATGTGACCATTTGACCATGTGTAACACCAGGAAATGATCAATCTAGCTGCCATCTTTATACTGTTCACAGCTAGCACAACACCATCAGCCATAATCTTACCCCATCCAACCTTGGTAACATTGTTGGTAGGTATTAATAATCTTCAACCCTGGTTTATGA
This sequence comes from Xenopus laevis, assembly GCF_017654675.1. Lineage (NCBI taxonomy): Eukaryota > Metazoa > Chordata > Amphibia > Anura > Pipidae > Xenopus > Xenopus laevis. The sequence continues at coordinate 28,956,495 of NC_054378.1, read as the reverse complement.
ATACAAACCATTATTTACCAATTTTGTACCATTTATGCTATTTTATAACTTTATATTTGTAGTCACCTTATGGCACTGCTATATCAGCTATTACTCAGGCATATATGCCTTACTCCTACATGGATGCCAATCTTCTTTTCTGCAGTTTATGCATACTGTCTACTGTGTTTAATGTATTTGTTATGCTATGCGATATTATACATTTTCAGTAAGCACCATCATTTTCTAACTTCCCTAGTTTTACACCTTCCCCTTGTTAATAAATACTGAAGCTTTCTAATCTGGTCTCAGTGGATCAATGAAGGAAGGAGTTTAGCTGCATGTCAAGCTACACACTACCCCAGGGTAACACGTAGTGAGGACAGAACACTACTTGTGGAAGAAAAACTTGTCTGTAGCATGCAAATGGCAGTCAGTAGCAGGAAGAACCAGCAATCTAATATTCTTTATTAAAAAAGGTATATATTTTAGATTAGATTTAGGTTCATTCTTCATTCTGGCTGTTTAAGTCAAGAAGAGAGTAAGTACTAGTAGACAAATGCGCAATTGTGCATCTGCGCTGTAGTAAGCGGCGAGCTGGCATGGTGACGTCACTCAGGCAGAGTCTGTGAGCCGTGCTGTGCTGTGCGCCTGTGCTGGTCTGGCCTGGCGCGTTGGAGCGAGAGGCTCAGGCAGTGCGAGGTGCTGCAAAACCGGTTCTGAAACTGTGTGGTGGCGGCTAGCTGGTGCTATTGGAGAACAGGTACACACTGGGTACAGGTACAGACTTGGGGGGGCAATGCATTGTTTGGCACAACAGACTTCGGGGGGGGCAATATTTTGGGTGCTGCTGGCTGGCACAGGTACAGATTGGGGGCAATATTGGGTGCTGCTGGCTGGCACAGTTACAGATTGGGAGCAATATTTTGGGTGCTGCTGGCTGGCACAAGTACAGATTGGGGAAAATATTTTGGGTGCTGCTGCCTGGCACAGGTACAGATTGGGGGCAATATTGGGTGCTGCTGGCTGGCACTAGTACAGATTGGGTGCAATATTTTGGGTGCTGCTGGCTGGCACAGGTACAGATTGGGGGCAATATTTTGAATGCTGCTGGCTGGCCCAGGTACATATTGGGTGCAATATTGGGAGCTGCTGGCTGGCACAGGTACAGATTGGGGCAATATTGGGTGCTGCTGGCTGGCACAGGTACAAATTGGGGGCAATACTGGGTGCTGCTGGCACAGGTATAGATTTGGGGGCAATATTTTGGGTGCTGCTGGCTGGCACAGGTACAGATTGGGGCAATATTGGGTGCTGCTGGCTGGCACAGGTACAGATTGGGGGCAATATTGGGTGCTACTGGTTTATTAAAAAAAACTGTGATTAGGTGGGAAATGGTCCTACACTCAAAAAAATTGGATTGGGAAAAAAATTGTCTTTTTTGTATTGTTGCATGAAAAAACTGAATTTTTCATGTTTGACATTGAAAACCACAGAAATTTTTATATTTTATGACAAAACCAAGGTCAAACCATGAAAACTCCAAAAATTTTGTGAGAGTTAAAATATATTCAAATGGTTAAGGGGACATCTGCTATTGACTTTTACATGAATCTGGCAGGTTTTAGATGTCGTATTTTTGGATTCGGACTTGAAAAAGCTTTGGGGCATAATAAATGGCAAAAAAAAAATCACAATTTTTACCATGACTTTTTCAGGTTTTCAGCGTCGAAACGGACACTGCGAAAAAAATGTGAATTAATAAATAAGCCCCTAAACTTTAGAGAGTAGATTCTTTTCACTATTGACACATGGATTTGGCAAAACCCAGCACTGTTTGATGAGCCACATGAACTACAAGTCATTAGCATAAAGAGGTACATGAGAGGGATTTTATTTGAACTATTATTCGAGTAATGTCTTCTAAAACTGGAAAAGTTTGTAGCTCCAGAGATTACATTTTGTAATGCTGTTTTATATTACAAGTGAAAATAATTACAGTTCAGCGTTCTGCAGTTTTGGAGCAGATTTATGTGAAAGTTTTATGAAATACATCACTTGGAGCTCAGAGGGGCTGTATTGTTTATTATTCATAACATCTGCCACTTACAGCAAAGAACATTAAACATAACATTTTATGTGCTCTATGCCTGGGATACAACTCAGAAGTGAATATGTTGTGTTTTATTGTACTGTTTTATTACTATGCTTTTGTCAGAGTATAAAAACATTTGCCCTTGTCATAGGATAGGTGTTACTATTATAAATTGAACTTGATTAATATGTATCTTTTTTTTTCCTCAAAGAACTCCCTTCTCATCCTGTTAAAAAGGAATCTCTGAATAAAGCCTGGATTTTTGGAGCACTTGCAGAGCATATATAAAAGTGCAAATTACAATAATCTCAGTAACACGCCTGCCCTGGAGAATTCATGTGGTAAATCCAACCCTGGCACAGTCTTTTCTAGGCACAGCCCCACACTCTACTCCGGGTGGATAAAGACAGTCATGGTCCCTTTCCCCCAAGAGCTTGTTAACTTTCCCCCAGGTAGCACTACCTGCCCCCAAATACCTCTCCTGTAGGACAGATGTAGTTGCTCCCATATAACAGGCACATGGACAACACCTGTCCTCCCACAGGTGTCACATGCTGAAGCCTTCCAATATTTCTCCCTCAGGTAGCTGGGCTCTCAAGCTATCCAAGTTGAGCAGGTAAAGCCGCTTTCAAAGTTCCAGGCACATCTTCCAGCACTATCTGAAGTGTGAGCAGACAAAAGCGCTCTTTACTGGAATCCATCCACAGGCATCTCCTTTATTGTTCTCTGCTGCAGCAAGCTACAGACCAGGTAGTGCTTCACATTGCTTGGGGCCCCATACCCTAAGTCCTCCTAGGGCCAGTCCACTCCTGGGCACCCTCCATTGCCTTTGGCTGAAAAAGGACCCAACTACATTCCCTCCTGGAGTGAACATGGAAAGAGCGACTAATCACATAACATGTGGGATTTTCAGACCAGAAAGGAACTAAACCCTATGGACCCCTACAATCCATTTTATGGAAAAAATGCTTTCCTGCTATCTGTCTATAATGCCCTATTATGTATGTATAAGGAGTAATCAGGCCCCCTTACAAGAGTCTTTTTTTCAGAGAGAACAACACTAACTTTGGCAGTCTACCCTCATAATTTAAATATTCCATCCCTTTAACCAGTATCTAGTAGAACTACCGTATATACCCGAGTATAAGCCGAGTTTTTCAGCATCCAAAATGTGCTGAAAAAGTCTACCTCGGCTTATACTCGGGTCAGCCCGACCCGAGTAGCTGAGATTGCAGTCACTTTTAATCATTCCTATACCAACAGTTCACTTGGGGAGAGGCTGCAATATCCCACAATGCCCTCTGTTGGTTATATGAAAGAATAACAGTGCGCCCTCTGTTGGTTATATGAAAGAATAACAGTGACTGCAATATCACACAGCACCCTCTGTTGGTTATATGAAAGAATAACAGTGCGCCCTCTGTTGGTTATATGAAAGAATAACAGTGACTGCAAAATCACACAGCGCCATCTGTTGGTTGTATGAAAGAATAACAGTGCGCCCTCTGTTGGTTAAATGAAAGAATAACAGTGACTGCAATATCACACAGCACCCTCTGTTGGTTATATGAAAGAATAACAGTGACTGCAATATCACACAGCGCCATCTGTTGGTTATATGGAAGAATAACAGTGACTGCAATATCACACAGTGCCCTCTGTTGGTTATATGAAAGATTAACAGTGACTGCAATATCACACAGCCCTCTGTTGGTTATATGAAAGAATAACAGTGACTGCAATATCACACAGCGCCCTCTGTTGGTTATACGAAAGATTAACAGTGATGGCAATATCAAACAGCACCCTCTGCACATGGTAGTGGGACAGTGGGACAATGCACACAGTAATCCGTTTGGCAATTCTCTGTCACCATCAACTTTGCAAAGAAGTCCGGTTGATCGCTGGGGGGGTCGCTTTAGCAGAATGTGCGCTGCTGGGAGACAGGGCTGTAGTTGTGTCTAGGCTTATACTAGAGTCAATAAGTTTTCCCAGTTTTTGTAGGTAAAATTAGGTACCTCGGCTTATACTCGGGTCAGCTTATACTCGAGTATATACGGTAAGTCAAAGGCAACTAAACATTTAGGGGCAGATTTATCAAGGGTCGAATTTAGAGTTCATGGGAGTTTTTGTAAACTCCCATAAACTACCCTGAACCAACTGCAACTCGGGTGAATGGAACTGACCCGCACTTTTTTTTCGAAAAAAGCCTTTTCAAGAAGGCTGCAAATAACACCAAATTGATCCCAGAACATCCCCCATAGGCTAAAACAGCAATTTGGCAGGTTCCAATTCCTAAAGGGCCAGTACATGATACATTTCGAAAATTGAATTTGAATTTTCTTAAAAACTCGAATTGAATTTTAACTATTCCTTAGTCTAATTTAACTTAAAAGAACTTGAAAATTCTTAATTCGAATTTTCACTTCGACTCTTGATAAATCTGCTCCTTGGAGTTTTTCTTGAAAACTTTTCACAACTCATCAAGTTTTTCTTGAAAACTTTTCACTACTCATCCGAGTGGCTTCTACGGTTCAACTAAAGTAGTAGGGATTTCCCGAGAATTTAAACCCCGGAGGATAGTAAAATCACAGACATCGAATTACAATGGTTCCATTGAACTTCAGTAAGGTGTTGTGTGAAATTCACAGATGTGTGAAAGTGTGATCCAGTTATAATGGTACCATGATTTTCATTGAGGCAGGTGTTAATCTTTCAATGTACATGAATGAAAGTGTGAATCTGCCAGGGTAAGGATGTCAAAGCAGCATTATATGTTGATGACAAATGGTGTTGCAGGCCCCCTCCTCTGTTCAGGAATGGTTTTTCCACTCTGGCATAAATGGCCTCTTTCACATGACTTTCAAACCATCTGCAAGCAGTCTATAGCCTTTTTCTTGATGTTTTTGTCCACCGAGTTTACATGTTGCGTGAAAGCTAAAATCTCATGTGTTTAATTTTGACCTGGTGTCATCCACATATCTCAACCAATGACTTGGTGCTGTTCCATTCAATGTATTCAGGGCTTTCTTTTCCACTTATTCCATGTACAGTAACGGTTTGTTACTAATGGAGAAACAGGTGAACCCATAGCACAGTCATATTTTTGTCTATAAAAGACTTCCTTGTGCTTGAAATAAGTGGTATTAAAGTATAGGTCAACTAAGGAACAAGCTTGTTCTGGCCTCAGCTTTGTTCTGCTGCTGAAGGTGGTGTCTTGTATCAGTCCTTCCCTCACTGTTTCAATTGCCTCAGATGTGGGAATGCATGTGAATAGAGATGTGAAAGTTCCAAAACCCACCAGCACACCCTGGCCTCTCAGGTACAAGCTGGCCTGGTGCACAGTTGAAAGGGATCGGCAACTCTTAATTAAATACGTTTAGCAAGAAGAAAACCGGCACTCAGAGCTAAATGCATGCGGGCAAAGCCCTGAGTGTTTATTGCAACGTAATAGAGATGTGAAATCATAGGACACTCATTGGTCTCCAGTTTAACCATGTGCACTTTGTTGAGAAAGTCCATGGAGTTCTGAATGTGGTGTATCGTGCTGCAGACTAAGTGGGCTAAGATGTGACTTAAGTTGTAAGTCACAGAGTCAATGCTGCTGACAATTTACCTCAGAGGGGCTCCTTTGTTGTGTATTTTTTGGAGTCCACATAGGCATGGAGTGGCTTCACCTGGGTAGAGGCAAAGATACATTGGACTGATGACCTTGTAATTTTCAAGCTTTTACAAGCAGTCTATAACTTTTTTCTTGTAGCTGCTTGTAGGGTCCCTCTTGAGTTGTTCATATGTATTGGAATCGCTGAGTAGTGGGGCCACTTTAGTGTGGTAGTCTGAAGTGTTTAGAACTACTGTACATCTCCATTTATCCACTAGGGATGTAGCGAACGTCGGAAAAAAAGTTCGCAAACATATTCGCGAACTTGCGTCAAAAATGCGAACGGTTCGCGAACGTCGCGAACCCCATAGACTTCAATGGGAAGGCGAATTTTAAATTCTGGCCAGAAAAATATGCCATATAAATGCTGAAAATATTCATTTTTTTGTCACAGCCACTGAAGCACAGAGGCCAGAAAAAATATGCCATATAAATGCTGAAAATATTCATTTATTTTTGTCGCAGCCACTGAAGCACAGATGCCAGAAAAAATATGCCATATAAATGCTGAAAATATTCTGTTTTTTTTGGTCGCAGCCACTGAAGCACAGAGGCCAGAAAAACTCAGGATTTACCTGGATTCAAATTAAACCAGTAGGGTTTGCACCCTAGTTTGTAACGGTGGTGGAGGGAGGAGGACGCTAAAGGACAGCTGTATGTGGAGTCATGAGGCGTGCAGAGAAGGACAGCTGCATGGGGAGTCAGAATCAGAAACTCAGAACAAGTCTTCCGGCGTGCAGTAACCCTCCGAGATCCACCCCTCATTCATTTTAATAAAGGTCAGGTAATCCACACTTTTGTGACCTAGGCGAGTTCTCTTCTCAGTTACAATCCCTCCTGCTGCACTGAAGGTCCTTTCTGAGAGGACACTTGAGGCGGGGCAAGACAAGAGGTTCATGGCAAATTGTGACAGCTCTGGCCACAGATCAAGCCTGCGCACCCAGTAGTCCAGGGGTTCATCGCTCCTCAGAGTGTCGATATCTGCAGTTAATGCCAGGTAGTCCGCTACCTGCCGGTCGAGGCGTTCTTTGAGGGTGGATCCCGAAGGGTTCTGCCGCTGCCTTGGGCTGAAAAACATTTGCATGTCTGACGTTACAGAGTGGCCAAAGTGCTTTGTCCTTGCAGGTGCGCTCGTGGCAGGATTACTGGCACCTCTGCCCCTGGAATGTTGATGAGTTCCTGAAGTGACATCACCCTTAAAAGCATTGTACAACATGTTTTGCAGGCTGGTTTGTAAATGCAGCATCCTTTCAGACTTGTGGTATGTTGGTAACATTTCTGCCACTTTATGCTTGTACCGAGGGTCTAGTAGAGTCGCGACCCAGTACAGGTCCTTCTCCTTAAGCCTCTTGATACGGGGGTCCTTCAACAGGCATGACAGCATGAAAGACCCCATTCTCACAAGGTTGGATGCAGAGGTATCCATCTCCGCTTCCTCGTTATCAAGGACTGCATCATCCACGGTCTCCTCCCCCCAGCCACGTACAAGACCAGGGGTCCCCAAAAGGTCACCACCAGCCCCCTGGGAAGCCTGCTCCTGTTGGTCCTCCTCCTCCACAAAGCCACCTTCCTCCTCTGACTCCACTTCTGACACCTCTCCCTGCGTTGCAGCAGGTGCCTGGGTTCGTTCTGGTGATTCCGACCAGAAATCGCGCGCTTCCTGCTCCTCGTCACGCTGGTCTACAGCCTCATCTGTCACTCGTCGCACGGCACGCTCCAGGAAGAAAGCAAAGGGTATTAGGTCGCTGATGGTGCCTTCGGTGCGACTGACCATATTTGTAACCTCTTCAAAAGGGCGCATGAGCCTGCAGGCATCGCGCATAAGCACCCAGTAACGGGGGAAAAAAATCCCCAGCTCTGCAGATCCAGTCCTACCACCCAGTTCAAACAGGTATTCGTTGACGGCTCTTTGTTGTTGCAGCAGACGTTCCAACATGAGGAGCGTTGAATTCCAGCGAGTCTGGCTGTCGCAAATCAAACGCCTGACTGGCATGTTGTACCGCTGCTGAATGTCAGCAAGGCGTGCCATGGCTGTATAGGAACGTCTGAAATGGGCCGACACCTTCCTGGACTGCCTGAGAACGTCCTGGAATCCTGGGTACTTTGAGACAAAACGTTGTACTATTAAATTCAGAACATGTGCCATGCAGGGCACATGTGTTAAATTGCCCAGTCTCAGTGCTGCCAACAGATTGCTTCCATTGTCACACACCACTTTTCCGATCTTCAGTTGGTGTGGGGTCAGCCACCGATCGGCCTGTGACTGCAGAGATGACAGGAGTACAGATCCGGTATGGTTTTTGCTTTCCAGGCATGTCATCCCCAAGACAGCATGACAACGGCGTACCTGGCACGTCGAATAGCCTAGGGGGAGCTGGGGGTGCACAGGTGTGGAGGAGGAGGAGGACCCAGCAGCAGAGGACGAAGAAGAGGAAGAAGACGAGGTAGAGAGCGAAGGAGGAGTAGAGGTGGTGGCAGAACCGCGTGCAATCCGTGGCGGTGACACCAACTCCACTGTCGTTGTTGAGCCACACATTTCCTGCTTCCCAGCCATGACCAAGTTCACCCAGTGGGCAGTGTAGGTGACATACCTGCCCTGACCATGCTTGGAGGACCATGCGTCAGTAGTCATATGGACCTTTGGCCCAACACTAAGTGACAGAGATGCGGTGACTTGGCTCTGCACATGGTGGTACAGGTGTGGTATTCCCTTTTTTGAAAAAAAATTGCGGCTGGGTACCTTCCACTGCGGTGTCCCAATTGCTACAAATTTGCGGAAGGCCTCAGAGTCCACCAGCTGGTATGGTAAAAGCTGGCGGGCTAAGAGTGCAGACAAGCCAGCTGTCAGACGCCGGGCAAGGGGGTGACTCGCAGACATTGGCTTCTTACGCTCAAACATGGCCCTCACAGAAACTTGGCTGGGGGCAGATGACTGGGAATGGGAACTGGTGGTCAAGGTGGAAGGCGGAGTGGAGGGTGGTTCAGACGGGTCAAGGACAAGCAGAGGTAGAGCAGTAAGATGCTGGACCAGAAGGAGGGTGGCTTTTAGTTTGCCTGTTGCCTTTGAGGTGTTGCTCCCAAAGTGCTTTGTGCTTGCCGTTCATGTGCCTTCGCATAGAAGTTGTACCTATGTGGCTGTTGGGCTTCCCAAGACTCAGTTTCTGACTGCACTCATTGCAAATTACAACGCTTTTGTCAGAGGCACAAACATTAAAAAAATCCCACACTGCTGACCTTTTTGAGGCTGGCAATCTGGGGGTAAAAGTAGAAGTCGGCGGCGTTGGCGGCAATGGCGGGTGCGTTGGCCGGCTGACCACAGGTGCCGATACATGTTGTTGCCCTACTGTTCCCTGCGAGCTGTCCTCCCTGCTTCTTCTAAGTCTTATTCTCCTCCTGCCTCTCTGACTCTCCGTCTCTCCATCTGAACTATCCTCCTCTTGCTCTCTTCTACTGGGCACCCACAAAACATCAATCTCCTCATCATCATTCTCCTCAGATGCATCAATTTCTTCTAACAGCTCACAGAAGGAAGCAGCAGCGGGGACCTCCTCGTCATCACTCATTATGTCCATCTCTGTTGTGTTCTCTGCCAGAATTAAATCTGGTGTAACGTCCTCATCTCCTTCATCTTCTTCTGCCAATAATGGTTGCGCATCACTCAGTTCAAGAAACTCATGTGAAAATAACTCCTCTGACTCCAGTGAAGAAGGGGCGCCGGTGGTGGAGGAAGTGTTACGTGGGGTGCCCATAGCAGTGGAGGATGAGGATGTTGTGGTAAAGTTAGAAACGGTAGAGGATGGGGTGTGCTGTGTAAGCCAGTCAACTACCTCTTCAGCATTTTGGGAGTTCAGGGTCATTGCCTTTTTAAAACTGGGCAATTTCCTAGGGCCACAGGATAGCATAGCAGCACGGCCCCTAGTGCCTCTGCGTGGCGGCCTGCCTTTGCCTGGCATTATTTTTAAAACAAAAACAACAACAACTCAGGTGGTGTTTCTGGAGACGGTATTATTATTGATATTTAGACAGAATATGAACAAGCTCACAGAGCTAGATGGCAGTGGTTTGAAAATGAAGAACACACTGGGCAAATAATGCCTACAAGGTCAACGTATACACTACAGCAGTGGTGGATACGGAATATATTATTGCTGCTTGAAAAACGTCACTCAGGTGGTGTTTCTGGAGACGGTATTATTATTGATATTTAGACAGAATGTGAAAAAGCTCACACAGCTAAGTGGCAGTGGTTTGAAAATGAAGAACACACTGGGCAAATAATGCCTACAAGGTCAACGTATACACTACAGCAGTGGTGGATACGGAATATATTATTGCTGCTTGAAAAACGTCACTCAGGTGGTGTTTCTGGAGACGGTATTATTATTGATATTTAGACAGAATGTGAACAAGCTCACACAGCTAAGTGGCAGTGGTTTGAAAATGAAGAACACACTGGGCAAATAATGCCTACAAGGTCAACGTATACACTACAGCAGTGGTGGATACGGAATATATTATTGCTGCCTGAAAAACGTCACTCGGGTGGTGTTTCTGGAGACGGTATTATTATTGATATTTAGACAGAATGTGAACAAGCTCACAGAGCTAGATGGCAGTGGTTTGAAAATGAAGAACACACTGGGCAAATAATGCCTACAAGGTCAACATATACACTACAGCAGTGGTGGATACGGAATATATTATTGCTGCTTGAAAAACGTCACTCAGGTGGTGTTTCTGGAGACGGTATTATTATTGATATTTAGACAGAATGTGAAAAAGCTCACACAGCTAAGTGGCAGTGGTTTGAAAATGAAGAACACACTGGGCAAATAATGCCTACAAGGTCAACGTATACACTACAGCAGTGGTGGATACGGAATATATTATTGCTGCTTGAAAAACGTCACTCAGGTGGTGTTTCTGGAGACGGTATTATTATTGATATTTAGACAGAATGTGAACAAGCTCACACAGCTAAGTGGCAGTGGTTTGAAAATGAAGAACACACTGGGCAAATAATGCCTACAAGGTCAACGTATACACTACAGCAGTGGTGGATACGGAATATATTATTGCTGCTTGAAAAACGTCACTCAGGTGGTGTTTCTGGAGACGGTATTATTATTGATATTTAGACAGAATGTGAACAAGCTCACACAGCTAAGTGGCAGTGGTTTGAAAATGAAGAACACACTGGGCAAATAATGCCTACAAGGTCAACGTATACACTACAGCAGTGGTGGATACGGAATATATTATTGCTGCTTGAAAAACGTCACTCAGGTGGTGTTTCTGGAGACGGTATTATTATTGATATTTAGACAGAATGTGAACAAGCTCACACAGCTAAGTGGCAGTGGTTTGAAAATGAAGAACACACTGGGCAAATAATGCCTACAAGGTCAACGTATACACTACAGCAGTGGTGGATACGGAATATATTATTGCTGCTTGAAAAACGTCACTCAGGTGGTGTTTCTGGAGACGGTATTATTATTGATATTTAGACAGAATGTGAACAAGCTCACACAGCTAGATGGCCACTGGGCAAATAATGCCTGCAAGTGCACTACTATTGGTGCACTACTATGAAGAACAGCAAACAGCACTGGACACCTTAAAGAACAGTAAGATCTTCTGTCCCTTCAATACAGAGCAGTATCAAGTAGATTACTAGCCAGCAAACTTACTATCAACTGTCCCTCAAATCAGTGAAATCACTAGCAGCTCTCTCCCTACACTAGCTCTTCCAAGCACACACAGGCAGAATGAAAAAACGCTGCAGGGCTTCAGTTTATATATGGAAGGGGAGTGGTCCAGGAGGTGTGGGGGTGGTCCAGGAGGGAGAGCTTCCTGATTGGCTGCCATGTATCTGCTGGTCTGGGGTGAGAGGTAAAAAAAAAGCGCCAGGTAAGGTGAACCCAAAATGGCGAACGTCGCGCGAACAAGTTCGCCGGCGAACAGTCCGCGACATCCCTATTATCCACTGGCAAGATGGTGACACTTAAGTCTTTAGCAAGTGATGTACACGTTGTTGTCACAGCAAAGTTTAGTCATTTGACTAAGACCTCCTTTTCCTTTTCTGTGAGTTCTCTGCTTGATAAATTCTTTACCTACAGATCCTTGATGTTCTGGGTTATCCTGTATATTCTTCCCTCCCTGATGCTTTGTCTGTGACATCTGTGAGTTTCATCCAACACTGAAGTTCAATGGAACCATTGTGATTGGATGTCTGTGACGTTACTACCCTCAAGGGTTTAAATGCCGGGAATTCCCTACCACTTCAATTGAACTGAAGAAGCCATTCAGATGAGTGGTGAAATGTTTTCAAGAAAAACTCTAAATGTCCAGTTATCTTTGACTTAATTCTACTGTATATGACATGACCTGGATAAATCAGTAATGTCTTTCTTGAGGACTGGAGCCCAAAACCAGGCCCGGATTTGTGGTGAGACCACAACAGCCTGGGCCTAGGGAAGCAAAATTTCAGGGGCGGCATGCCACCCTGCCGCATCCTAAGAAGCTCATCTCTAAATGTCCAGTTGTCTTTGACTTAAAGGAACAGTAACACCAAAAACTGAAAGTTTTTTAAAGTAATGAAAATAGTATGTAATGTTGCCCTGCACTGGTACTGTTTGCTTCAGAAACACAAGCTGCTGTGGAGCAATGGTCGAAATTGAAAAACGGCTATATGGCACAGGATAAATAATGGATAACAGATAGCATTATGTTATACAGAGCTTATCTGCTATCTGCTGTGTAACTTGAGCCTTTACTCCTTTGAATGGCTGCCCCCATTGCTACACCACTGCATGTGCTTGTGGGGGGCGGTGCAAGAAAATGGGTGGGCTCTAGGACCTGGTGGCCTAGGGGAGCCAAAGGAGGGGGACCTGTCCAAATGTTCAAAGTGAGGCCTTAACAGAAACCTATAAAGAGGCAAAATGAATTAATGCCATGTTTATGCAAGATAGCACTTTATTTGTTTTAGCAGCCACGAAATGACACTGCCTGGAATGTGTTATCTACAAAGACTCATAGATCCTTCTCAATTAAGGAAAGCCCCAGCACACTGCCATTTAATGTATAACTTGCATTTATAATATTTCAGGCAAAGTGCATATCCTTGTCTTTATCAACACTGAAACTTAGTTCAGTTTTCCAATCTAGTCAAATCACTCTGCGAAGTGGCAACAAGTATAATAAACAAGTTGAAAGGCAAAGGACCAAGTACAGCCCCCTGTGGTACTTCACTAACAAAACTGGTCCAATTAGAAAATGTTCCATTTGCCACCACTTTGTAAGCTGTCTTTCAGCCAGTTTTCTATCCAAGTACCATACTATGTTCCAGGGCAATATTCCTTAACCAGTAACTGTCTGTGTGGTACTGTATCTCGCAAGATCTCTTACACATAAAATCATGCTGGCACAAACTCATAGTATTTTCAATGAAGTCAAGAATCTTATCCCTTATTACCTCTTTCCTACAACTGACTTCAAACTAACAGCCTGTAATTTTTGAGGCGGAGAATGGGATCATTTTTTAATAGCGGCACCTCATTGCCAATCTCTCTGCACTATGCAAAACCTTAATGAATCCTGAAAAATTAAAGGGGAACTCGGCTTTCCGGCCCACATAACACAGAAACTCCTAATATATCCATCACAGTTAACTGTTTCTTCAAAATTATGAATAAATGTAATTTTCTACATCTTTCTGCATCATTTGAAATCCTGGCAGGAAAGGAGGGACTAAAACACTGATGTTACAAATTGTAACAACTTCTCCACAGCTTAAAGGCAGAATTCAGGAACTACATAACCCAAAATGCATTGCACTGTGATGTTCCTTTCCTTATTGAAATCATGTGTGCAGGGAATTGTGGGGAATGCAAGCTGAGGACAGGTGGCTGTTTATACAAAGTAACAGTAGTCAGCCAGCTCAGCAAAGTAGTCAGAGAGATCAGCAGGAGAGCAGGGGGCTAGGCTTAGGGACTGTCAGAAACCATTAAAAATCATGAAAAGTTTGCATATTTTTTTGATGATGTATATTTCAAAGTTGCTTTTCAAAAAGCTTAAGTTGTGATTTTATGGAGTTCCCCTTTAAGTAAAGAGTTTTGGCAATCACAGAACTTAGCTAGTTTAGTACCCTGGGATGAATGCCATTGGGTCCTGAACCTCTGTTTAGTTTACATGTTCTAGTCTGTTTTGAATTTTCTCTTGTGCATCATTTGTTGTATTACTAGAATTGGGAAACTCTCATTAGTTGGTTCCTCATTTGTCCTTGAGAGAGTAGGGGACGAAATTGATTTCACGAAGCATCGGATGTGTTCATGCGACAGAACGAAAGAATACGTATTGCCCATGCCCGCCAGTCTTGGTCTTGAGACCAGTGCAATGATTTTTGGGTAAAGTTATTGCCATCATTTGCAGTTTTTGGAAATAATTGGCTGAGAATATTTTAACAGGAGTCATGCTTCAGCAAACTTACTCCACTGTTAGCAGGCTAACAGTGGAGTAAGTTTGCTGAAGCAAATAGTATATAACTCATAGAATGAGGGGTATACCTAACCTAATTAGGTTAGGCATACCCCTCATTGTATGTGAGTTATATACTATTTGTGAGCATTCTAAATTTGTAGTGCATTTAAAATCAAGGCCCCCTGCAGCCAATGTGACTGAGTAGTAAGACCATTGTGCACTTACCCTTAACTCAGGAGCTCTAGTTAGAAGGTGGGGAGCTTTTAAGCCCCAGCCAACAAACATACACCTGTGAATAATTACTGTCATGATTGGTAATCCAAAATGCATTGCACTGTGATGTCCCTTTCCATATTGAAATCATGTGTGCAGGGAATTGTGGGGTTTGGAGAATGCAAGCTGAGGACAGCTGGCTGTTGATACAAAGTAACAGTAATCAGCCAGCTCAGCAAAGTAGTCAGAGAGATCAACAGGAGAGCAGGGGGCTAGGCTTAGGGAACTGTCAGAAACCATTAAAAATCATGAAAAGTCTGCATATTTTTTAGATGATGTATATTGAAAAGTTGCTTTTCAAAAAGCTTAAAGGGATCCTGTCATCGGAAAACATGTTTTTTTCAAAACACATCAGTTAATAGTAGAATTCTGCACTGAAATCCATTTCTCAAAAGAGCAAACAGATTTTTTTATATTCAGTTTTGAAATCTGACATGGGGCTAGACATTTTGTCAATTTCCCAGCTGCCCCCAGTCATGTGACTTGTGCCTGCACTTTAGGAGAGAAATGCTTTCTGGCAGGCTTCTGTTTTTCCTTCTCAATGTAACTGAATGTGTCTCCGTGGGACATGGGTTTTTACTGAGTGCTGTTCTTAGATCTACCAAGCAGCTGTTATCTTGTGTTAGGGAGCTGCTATCTGGTTACCTTCCCATTGTTCCTAATTTGACTGCTGGGGGGAAAAAGGGGGGGGGGTGATATCACTCTAACTTGCAGTACAGCAGTAAAGAGTGATTGAAGTTTATCAGAGCACAAGTCACATGACTTGGGGCAGCTGGGAAATTGACAATATGTATAGCCCCATGTCAGATTTCAAAATTGAATATAGAAAAATCTGTTTGTTCTTTTAAAAAATGGATTTCAGTGCAAAATTCTGCTGGAGCAGCACTATTAATTGATTCATTTTGAAAAAAAAAATTATTCCCATGACAGTATCCCTTTAAGTTGTGATTTTGTGGAGTTCCCCTTTATGTAAAGAGTTTTGCAAATCACAGAACTCAGCTAGTTTAGTACCCTGGGATGAATGCCATCTGGTCCTGAACCTCTGTTTATGTTTACATGTTCTAGTCTCTTTTGAATTTCCTCTTATGCATCATTTGTTGTATTACTAGAATTGGGACTATTAAGAAGAAAACTCTCATTAGTTGGTTCCTCATTTGTGACAGACAAAAAATAACATTTGAGAATCTATGATTTTTATCTTTTCTAACTGACCAAGAAATCATTTGGTATAAAAATAAACACAGGGTAAATAGATAAGCTGTGCAAAATAAAAAATGTCCCGTTTCGTTTCACAAAAAAATTGTGACACTCCAGAAAAAATTGCGAAACTCGTTGAAGTCAATAGGCGTCCAAATAATTTTGACACAAGCAAACAAGTTTTTACATGCGACTCTTTTGTCCAAATGCATTTAAGTCAATGGGCGTCTGAAAAATTTTGACAGGAAATAATTTTTATGCACGCAACAATTTTGACATGTGGCAATATTTTTTTTTGTCACTGCAAATTTTCCACAGCGAAATATCACAACCGTTTTGCATAAGCACTTGTGGATGGCAAAATGTGGAAATTCGCTGCAAATCTGTGCTAGGCGAATACATTCGCCCATAACTGTTAGTTAGTCAAAAATGGTCATAACTGTTTGCTTTTGCATCTGATCTGCACGCTAAGGATGAATTGCAAACTCAAGTCGCATACTAACTCAGAGTTAGAGAGTTGAAAATCAGGAATTTGTGTTCTGTTGGACACATTTTTATTTTTTATTTTGCCCAGCCTATTTATGTATCCACTTTTTATTTTTACACTGAACTTTGAAGTTCTCATTTAAGGACAAGGAAAGCCCGTTTTTAATTTAAATAGTCGCATACCCCTCTCCCAGATTGCTAATGTTTTTTTTGTGGTAATACCTTCTGTAAAGGCAATAATGTTTCCCTGTAGCTTTACTCTTCATTAGGAGATTGTGCCCACCATTTTTAACTGGATCACCCCACTGTGCGTGTTCTTTCCATTCATCTGTGCATGTGCGAAGAGGGCGGGTATAGTTGTGCTGGTCCTTGAGACAGTAGGGGACAAAATCAATTTCACAAAGCATCGGATGTGCACATATGGCAAAACGAATACCAAAAAGAATACCTATTGCCCATGCCCGCCAGTCTTGGTCTTGAGACCAGTGCAATGATTTTTGGGTAAAGTTATTGCCATAATTTGCACTTTTTGGAAATAATCGGCTAAGAATATTTTAACAGGAGTCATGCTTCAGCAAACTTACTCCACTGTTAGCCTGCAATTAGGTTAGGTATACCCCTCATTGTACGTGAGTTATATACTATTTGTGAGCATTCTACGTTTGTAGTGCATTTAAAATCAAGGCCCCCAGCAGCCAATGTGATGAGTAGTAAGACCATTGTGCACTTACCCTTAACTCAGGAGCTTTAGTGAGAAAGCTGGGAGCTTTTAAGCCCCAGCCAACAAACATACACTTGTGAATAATTACTGTCATGATTGGCACCCTAAATTCAGAACAAGTGCTAGGCTCCCTGGTCATGGCTCAGCTTCAACCTGTAGCAGCCTCCTTTGGCCTTGGGAGGAACCCTCAGTTACTCAGATGCCATGCAAGAGTTCTGGACAGGCAAAGAGGCACCGTCATTACCGAGGGTTTGGACAGATGGCAGCAGAAAAGCGTAGTCAGGCAGACCGGAGTTCAGAATCAGACAGAAAAGGGTCCAAACATGACTAGAATCTCACCCAGGATACTAACAAGTTAGACCTAACAACGGGCAATGAGTTTGGGTGAGTCATTACAATTACCTTCCAACACTATCTATTAGCCTAACTATCCACCAGTAGACAATGTGACTGAGTAATAAGACCATGGTGCACTTCCCCTTAACTCAGTAGCTATAGTGAAAAAGCAAGGAACTTTTAAGCCTCTGCCAATTAACAGAAATCCATAAGTAATTTCCTGTTTTAACCCTTTAATCGGCAAGCATGTACGGCGTACATTTTCAGCAGCTGGCTCTCCTGCTGCTTCCTACTGCCAATCTATTTCCTGCTGTTGCTAATCCTGGTGGCCCAATTATTCTGGCAATCCACCCATCCTGGCCCCTGAATCTGACAGTTTATCTGTTCTAGCACTTGATCCTGCATCTTCTCTGGCCTCACTGTGGTATCACCCAGAAGTCAATGTTGAAAGGGCAGTAATGTCAGGTGTTGAACCTGAGACCTAACTTTACAAGCTTGCAATTTTCCTGGCTGATGCATAGAAGGCAGTGTTCAGCATCATTTATTTAGCACCAAAAATTTACAAAGCTCCTTACGTTAATTCATTACAAATAGGGGTCATTTAAATGATTACTTGCAAGTAATGTTTATGACTACTGCCATTACTCACCATTAATTTTACTTGAAGATACATTAGGTTCAGCTCAAGGCAATTGCCTAATTAAGGGGCTTGTTTCCCCTGTGCTGATTAATTAAGTTCCTTTGGTGACTTAGTACTTGATCCTAAGCCAGACTTCAGTCCCGAGTCTAGAGATTTTGCTTATAGAGTGTCCTTACACTGTACATTTTTTAAAATTGCTCCTGGCTTGGTCCCTTGGTTCTAGTACTCTGACTTATTTTGCATGCTACCTGCCCATAACCTTTGGAAGCTTTGCTGACTTGTTACTGCCTGATGCCTGCTTCTGCCATTAGCCTGTCGTTCTGAATTGTCTTTCTGACTGTATCTACCACTTTATATTTGCTATAAAACCTCAGTTTATATTCTTTTTTATTTTAACCACTACCATGTTACTTTAAGGTTACAAAGAAACTTCTATCAGCCAGTCCTACAACTGTGGTATATTGTGACATTACCGTAATTAATTTTGCAAACCACTATGAGTATTCTCATATATTAGAGAGGAGCAATAAGCCACAAATCTCATTCATTTAGAAAATGCCTGCAATGTTATGCAAATCCTAGACCTTAAAATATTCCTTGAGCCATCTAGCAGAAAGACTGGCAGATCTGGGTGATGCTACTACACTACTAGCTTTCAGCTTCTTGTGATTGAGCTGACAGTAAAGCAATTTTATTAAGAATGCATTTAAAAGTCAAACAAAGCTTGACATCTCATACATGTTTTAAATATCCTGAGAGCAAAATAAAAATATAGAATGATTTAGCTAACAGAGGAAACTGTTGAATTATGCAGATGTAATTAGTCTTATTTTTCTGGAAGAATTGGAATCCTTAGTAGTTCCCACAGGCATGCTTAACCATTATTTGATGAATTTTGTTGTGTCATGCTTGATTGTGTATATGACATAATATTATGCAAGTTTCATAATTTTGTTTAGTATAAATATGAAGGAAAACTGATTTTTCTGTTTGTGTGTTTTTATTGGAAAATAAAACACACAAACAGAAAAATCAGTTTTCCTCCATATTTATAATAAAACAAATTATGAAACGTGCATAATATATTATACTCTATACTATCATATAGAAGATCTAATGAAATGATGCTGCCTCACGTTATATTTTACCTTGTCTGTTTACCGCCACCCATCCCTTCTACATGGGCATGCTGTTCTACTACCACTGATACCCCCATGGACAGGATCAGCTTGAATACAAGTTCCTGCACTGCTTACTTACTTTTAAGAATTGGACAACTTCTTACTGCAAGAACTGGACAACTGTCCACCGATCCGAAACCCCCAAGAGATTCTATGCTAAAGCATTACATTTGCTATTAGGATGGATGTTCCTAACTCTGGTCATTTAGGAGGAGACCAAACCTTCACTGTCCAAGAGACAGTGAATAGAAATGAAATAGAGTTACAATAATTAAAAAGGAATGGATAGCCCCCACAAAAAGCTTTCCAAATATAATAAAATAGATATGCTTTATTCTTTTGATCAATCCCACAGAATGAATTTAGATCAAGTCACTATTATTGATGGACCCATTGCAAGACTTGCAAAATGCCCCACCATGATACTGGAAGATGGCCCAGCAGCCTTCCTGAGGTGGAGGTTAGTACCTAGGAGAAAGCTGTTGCACAGGCAGGCTGATACTGATGCACAGTACCTAAGCAGTTAAAGTAGTTCAAGGTTGAATTCCAGGCAAGCAATGATCAGGGTACTCAGAACTGAAGCCAGGAACCAGCAGATCAAGTCAAAATAGCAATTTAGGAGAACCAATGAACTTTACAAAGAAAGAACCTGTTCCACGGTGTCTCTTTATTTTGAATATGGGGGCAAACCGCAACGTGTTTGCTGTGCATGCTGGGAGTGCTGGGTGCAAGAAGGGATGGACCTATTGCAAGACTTGCAAAATGCCCCATCATCATACTGGAAGATGGCCCAGCAGCCTTCCTGAGGTGGAGGTTAGTACCTAGGAGAAAGCTGTTGCACAGGAAAGCCGATACTGATGCACAGTACCTAAGCAGTTAAAGTAGTTCAAGGTTGAATTCCAGGCAAGCAATGATCAGGGTACTCAGAACTGAAGCCAGGAACCAGCAGATCAAGTCAAAATAGCAATTTAGGAGAACCAAAGAACTTTACAAAGAAAGAACCTGGTCCACGGTGTCTCTTTATTTTGAATATGGGGCCAAACCACAACGTGTTTGCTGTGCATGCTGGGAGTGCTGGGTGCAGGAAGGGAGTAAGTGCACATAACTGACTGCTGTGTGTTGTAAGATTTTTTCTGACTGAGACAAACAGCTTTTTCATTTCTCTGGGGGAGGAGGGTTTTGGATTTTTGAAGAACTGGGCTAATTTCTCAGTCGGCTACAGGCTCTTTGCTATAGGGATGGGCTGCACCTCAATGATGATGGTGCAGCTATTTTGGGAGAGAAGATGGCTAAAGGGTTGGAGGAGATTTTAAACTAGTTGTGGGGAGGAGGGTCTAGTAAAAGATTCAGTGGAAGACAGGTTAGATGGAGATAGTGGCAAAGGAAGGGACAATGGGGTGGAGATATGGTTAGGGGTACAGGATAGGGAGGACCACATGTCATCTCATCCCACATGTGATCTCAAATGACCCAGAACTAATAGCAAATATGCAAGTCATTGAACCCCTGGGTAATATTGACCATAATGTTATATCATTTAATATCTGGTGCAAGAAACAAATATACACTGGAGCAACAGAAACCATGAATTTCAGAAAAGCTCATTTTAGTGCCTTGAGGGCTGCACCTCAGAGCACTGATTGGGGCATTATGTTTTCATCTAAAAACACAGAACAGAATTGGTTGTGATTTAAAATGATATTAAATCGTTACTGTTCTCAATTTAATCCCTTTAGAAGTAAATGTAGAAGCACTAAGGGGCTGATTCACTAAATTCGAGTGAAGGATTCGAAGTAAAAAATCTTCAAATTTTGAAGGTTTTTTTGGGCTACTTCGACCATCGAATGGGCTACTTCGACCTTCGACTACGACTTCGAATCAAAGGATTCGAAGTAAAAATCGTTCGACTATTCGACCATTCGATAGTCGAAGTACTGTCTCTTTAAAAAAAACTTCGACCCCCTAGTTCGGCAGATAAAAGCTACCGAAGTCAATGTTAGCCTATGGGGAAGGTCCCCATAGTCTTGCCTAAGTTTTTTTGATCGAAGGATATTCCTTCGATCGTTGGATTAAAATCCTTCGAATCGTTCGATCGAATTTTCTGCGCTAAATCCTCGATATTCGAACTCAAAGGATTTCAATTCCTAGTCAAATATCGAGGGTTAATTAACCCTCGATATTCGACCCATAGTGAATCAGCCCCTAAGATTCACCCTATGTGGCTTCATATAGAAGTAAATAAGTTATTAGCAAAGAAGAGAAAGGCATTTAAAAACTACAAGTCTATGGGGACAGTAATGTATCAGTGTTTGCAGATGACACAAAACTATCCAGCCCAATTAATTCCATCCAGGATGCAGCATCCTTGCAACAGGATCTTGACAAACTGCCAATCTGTGCAGCTAAGTGGCAAATGAGATTCAATGTTGATAAATGTAAAGTCCAAGCCACTTATACCCTTAATGGGACTGCACTAGGCAAATCCATTATGGAAAAGGATCTTGGAGTCCTTGTAGATGATAAACTTGGCTGTAGCAAGCAATGCCAGTCAGCAGCATGAAGGGCAAATAAGGTCTTGAGCTGTATTAAAAGCTACACCCTTTATTTTACATATTTCTGTTTCTATTTTTTTTTTCTTCTGTCTTTGGCCCTAGCACACTTAGTACACTTACAGGCAACTTTGCCAAGCACACACCCACACTCACACACACTTACTTCCTTACTTTTTTCTCTACTTATTTTATTTTATCTTTTACTTTGCTTTCTTCAGTAGTTTTCTTTATTTGTTACTCAAACTTTATTTCTGATCTTGTTCTACAGTTATTTGATTGTATTATACTTTTTTTTGGCATTTTCATCATTGGTTTGTGTTTTTTATTTATCTTATTACATTATTACTTGTTTTGGTCTTATCGTCCGTAAAAAGGTTCTGTTTGCAGAGATGCTGGTGGGTCTAGATTTCTGACCACCGATTTCACTCCAATAACTTTATTTTATTGCTTTTGGGGATTTCATAATGTATAATCTTCACATTGTTCTTTACTGCTGGTATAGTTCCCCAATTAATCTTCCCTTTGCAGTTATACTCATAAATCTATAGTTCTAACCACTGATTTCACCCCAATAACTGTTCATTTTATTGTTTTTGGTGATTTTATTAGTTTATTCTTTGCATTGTTCTTTACTGCTGGTTTAGTACCCCAGAAATGTTTTCCTTTGCAGTGATGCTGGTGGGTATATAGTTCTGACCACCGATTTCACTCCAATAACAGTTCTTTTTATTGCTTTAGCAGATTTTTGTTGATTTTATACAGTTTTTCCCTTGCATTGTTTTTACTGCTTGCTTAGTTCCCCAAAAAAAGTTCCCTTTGCAGGGACACCAGTGAACCTAGGACCATTGACCACTGATTTCAGTGTAATCACTGTTCTCATATTGCTTTGGGGTAGTGTTATTGCTTTTTAGTGATTTTACTCAAGAGTTTTCTTTGCACTGTTCTTTATTGCTTGTTTAGTGCCCCTAAAAAGTTCCCTTTGCTGTGACATAGTTTAGTGGTCTTATTGATTCAGCTGATTTTTCCAGAAAGTTCCATAGGGGTTGGGTTGATTGTAAGCTGTCCCATATATATATATTGTGGGGAATAGCTCAAAGCAGCGGGTAGGGCTCAGGTAAAACAGTTCTTACAGAGGAGACAGGAGGCTTAGGTTTGCAACAAAATGACACAGGCTCCTGCCTGGAGTTTATTGTTCCAACCGGACAACTTAAACAGGCACAAGTTCCGTGCTATAACAGTCAAATAATAAGGAAAACCTCACCGGTTTGCAGTGTTACAGTCCATAGGAAAGTTTCTTGCTGTGGTAACAAACAGTTGCTCTTTTGAGTTGCAGTCAAATACACAGTTTGTTCACAAACACTTCACAGCGTGTGTTCAGAGGTTCTCTCTCTGACTCCCAGTACAACACACTCCCACTCCCCGCCAGGCTCTCTTAACCAGTCCCACCTGCGGACTAATTGGGCAGCCTAATGAACTATCTTTGCTCCAGGGTCCTAACCTGTCTTACCCTGGAGATTTAAAGGTGCCAATACCTCAGGCTGGGTGCTATATACCTCCCATCATATACAGGCAGCCTATTGGGACATAGCTCTTTGTCACATACCTCCCCTCTCTGTTCGAACCCGGGGTTTCGGACACCATTAGTAGGGATGTCGCGGACTGTTCGCCGGCGAACTTGTTCGTGCGAACATCGACTGTTCGCGCTCGCCGAATGTTCGCGAACGTCGCGCGACGTTCGCCATTTTGGGTTCGCCTTACCTGGCGCTTTTTTTTGACCTCTCACCCCAGACCAGCAGATACATGGCAGCCAATCAGGAAGCTCTCCCTCCTGGACCACCCCCTGGACCACTCCCCTTCCATATATAAACTGAAGCCCTGCAGCGTTTTTTCATTCTGCCTGTGTGTGCTTGGAAGAGCTAGTGTAGGGAGAGAGTTAGTGATAGTGATTTCACTGATTTGAGGGACAGTTGATAGTAAGTTTGCTGGCTAGTAATCTACTTGATACTGCTCTGTATTGGAGGGACAGAAGTCTGCAGGGATTTGAGGGACATTTTAGGTTAGGTAGCTTTGCTGGCTAGTAATCTACCTTCTACTGCAGTGCTCTGTATGTAGCTGCCTGCTGTGGGCACTGATCTCTTCTGATCTCATCTGCTGACTGCTGTAATAACCCAATAGTCCTTGTAAGGACTGCTTTTATTTTCTTTTTTGTTTTTTTACTTTGCTAGTTGCTACTATAAGAGCCCAGTGCTATTAGTCTAGCAGTGTTGGGGAGTGGGACTGGTGTGCTACTGTGCTGCTCCTAGTAGTTCAGCAGCACCAACCCGAGAATTTTTTTTTTTTTAATATACATATAATTTTTTTTTTATTTTACTTATCTTACTGTTCTTTAACGTGTACAGTGCTGTTTGCTGTTCTTCATAGTAGTGCACCAATAGTAGTGCACTTGCAGGCATTATTTGCCCAGTGTGTTCTTCATTTTCAAACAACGGCCATCTAGCTGTGTGAGCTTGTTCACATTCTGTCTAAATATCAATAATAATACCGTCTCCAGAAACACCACCTGAGTGACGTTTTTCAAGCAGCAATAATATATTCCGTATCCACTGCTGTAGTAGTGTATACGTTGACCTTGCAGGCATTGTTTCAATTTGTTTGCCCAGTGTGTTCTTCATTTTCAAACAACGGCCATCTAGCTGTGTGAGCTTTTTCACATTCTGTCTAAATATCAATAATAATACCGTCTCCAGAAACAGCGCCTGAGTGATGTTTTTCAAGCAGCAATAATATATTCCGTATCCACTGCTGTAGTAGTGTATACGTTGACCTTGCAGGCATTGTTTCAATTTGTTTGCCCAGTGTGTTCTTCATTTTCAAACAACGGCCATCTAGCTGTGTGAGCTTTTTCACATTCTGTCTAAATATCAATAATAATACCGTCTCCAGAAACACCGCCTGAGTGACGTTTTTCAAGCAGCAATAATATATTCCGTATCCACTGCTGTAGTAGTGTATACGTTGACCTTGTAGGCATTGTTTGCCCAGTGTGTTCTTCATTTTCAAACAACGGCCATCTAGCTGTGTGAGCTTTTTCACATTCTGTCTAAATATCAATAATAATACCGTCTCCAGAAACAGCGCCTGAGTGACGTTTTTCAAGCAGCAATAATATATTCCGTATCCACTGCTGTAGTAGTGTATATGTTGACCTTGCAGGCATTGTTTCAATTGTTTGCCCAGTGTGTTCTTCATTTTCAAACAACGGCCATCTAGCTGTGTGAGCTTGTTCACATTCTGTCTAAATATCAATAATAATACCGTCTCCAGAAACACCACCTGAGTGACGTTTTTCAAGCAGCAATAATATATTCCGTATCCACTGCTGTAGTAGTGTATACGTTGACCTTGCAGGCATTGTTTCAATTTGTTTGCCCAGTGTGTTCTTCATTTTCAAACAACGGCCATCTAGCTGTGTGAGCTTGTTCACATTCTGTCTAAATATCAATAATAATACCGTCTCCAGAAACACCGCCTGAGTGACGTTTTTCAAGCAGCAATAATATATTCCGTATCCACTGCTGTAGTAGTGTATACGTTGACCTTGCAGGCATTGTTTCAATTTGTTTGCCCAGTGTGTTCTTCATTTTCAAACAACGGCCATCTAGCTGTGTGAGCTTTTTCACATTCTGTCTAAATATCAATAATAATACCGTCTCCAGAAACACTGCCTGAGTTGTTGTTGTTTTAAAAATAATGCCAGGCAAAGGCAGGCCGCCACGCAGAGGCACTAGGGGCCGTGCTGCTATGCTATCCTGTGGCCCTAGGAAATTGCCCAGTTTTAAAAAGGCAATGACCCTGAACTCCCAAAATGCTGAAGAGGTAGTTGACTGGCTTACACAGCACACCCCATCCTCTACCGTTTCTAACTTTACCACAACATCCTCATCCTCCACTGCTATGGCCACCCACGTAACACTTCCTCCACCACCGGCGCCCCTTCTTCACTGGAGTCAGAGGAGTTATTTCACATGAGTTTCTTGAACTGAGTGATGCGCAACCATTATTGGCAGAAGAAGATGAAGGATATGAGGACGTTACACCAGATTTAATTCTGGCAGAGAACACAACAGAGATGGACATAATGAGTGATGATGAGGAGGTCCCCGCTGCTGCTTTCTTCTGTGAGCTGTCAGAAGAAATTGATGCATCTGAGGAGAATGATGATGAGGAGATTGATGTTTTGTGGGTGCCCAGTAGAAGAGAGCAAGAGGAGGATAGTTCAGATGGAGAGACGGAGAGTCAGAGAGGCAGGAGGAGAATAAGACTTGGAAGAAGCAGGGAGGACAGCTCGCAGGGAACAGTAGGGCAACAACATGTATCGGCACCTGTGGTCAGCCGGCCAACGCACCCGCCATTGCCGTCAACGCCGCCAACTTCTACTGTTACCGCCAGATTGCCAGCTTCATAAAGGTCAGCAGTGTGGGATTTTTTTAATGTGTGTGCCTCTGACAAAAGCGTTGTAATTTGCAATGAGTGCAGTCAGAAACTGAGTCTTGGGAAGCCCAACAGCCGCATAGGTACAACTTCTATGCGAAGGCACATGAACGGCAAGCACAAAGCACTTTGGGAGCAACACCTCAAAGGCAACAGGCACACTAAAGCCACCCTCCTTCTGGTCCAGCATCTTACTGCTCTACCTCTGCTGTCCTTGACCCGTCTGAACCACCCTCCACTCCGCCTTCCACCTTGACCACCAGTTCCCATTCCCAGTCATCTGCCCCAGCCAAGTTTCTGTGAGGGCCATGTTTGAGCGTAAGAAGACAATGTCTGCGAGTCACCCCCTTGCCCGGCGTCTGACAGCTGGCTTGTCTGCACTCTTAGCCCGCCAGCTTTTACCATACCAGCTGGTGGACTCTGAGGCCTTCCACAAATTTGTAGCAATTGGGACACCGCAGTGGAAGGTACCCAGACGCAATTTTTTTTCAAAAAAGGGAATACCACACCTGTACCACCATGTGCAGAGCCAAGTCACCGCATCTCTGTCACTTAGTGTTGGGCCAAAGGTCCATATGACTACTGACGTATGGTCCTCCAAGCATGGTCAGGGCAGGTATGTCACCTAAACTGCCCACTGGGTGAACTTGGTAATGGCTGGGAAGCAGGGAATGTGTGGCTCAACAACGACAGTGGAGTTGGTGTCACCGCCACGGATTGCACGCGGTTCTGCCACCACCTCTACTCCTCCTTCGCTCTCTACCTCGTCTTCTTCCTCTTCTTCCTCCTCTGCTGCTGGGTCCTCCTCCTCCACACCTGTGCACCCCCAGCTCCCCCTAGGCTATTCGACGTGCCAGGTACGCCGTTGTCATGCTGTCTTGGGGATGACGTGCCTGGAAAGAAGAAACCATACCAGATCTGTACTCCTGTCATCTCTGCAGTCACAGGGCCGATCGGTGGCTGACCCACACCAACTGAAGATCGGAAAAGTGGTGTGTGACAATGGAAGCAATCTGTTGGCAGCACTGAGACTGGGCAATTTAACACATGTGCCCTGCATGGCACATGTTCTGAATTTAATAGTCCAACGTTTTGTCTCAAAGTACCCAGGATTCCAGGACGTTCTCAGGCAGTCCAGGAAGGTGTCGGCCCATTTCAGACGTTCCTATACAGCCATGGCACGCCTTGCTGACATTCAGCAGCGGTACAACATGCCAGTCAGGCGTTTGATTTGCGACAGCCAGACTCGCTGGAATTCAACGCTCCTCATGTTGGAACGTCTGCTGCAACAACAAAGAGCCGTCAACGAATACCTGTTTGAACTGGGTGGTAGGACTGGATCTGCAGAGCTGGGGATTTTTTTCCCCCGTTACTGGGTGCTTATGCGCGATGCCTGCAGGCTCATGCGCCCTTTTGAAGAGGTTACAAACATGGTCAGTCGCACCGAAGGCACCATCAGCGACCTAATACCCTTTCCTTTCTTCCTGGAGCGTGCCGTGCGACGAGTGACAGATGAGGCTGTAGACCAGCGTGACGAGGAGCAGGAAGCGCACGATTTCTGGTCGGAATCACCAGAACGAACCCAGGCACCTGCTGCAACGCAGGGAGAGGTGTCAGAAGTGGAGTCAGAGGAGGAAGGTGGCTTTGTGGAGGAGGAGGAGGACCAACAGGAGCAGGCTTCACAGGGGGCTAGTGGTGACCTTTTGGGGACCCCTGGTCTTGTACGTGGCTGGGGGGAGGAGACCGTGGATGATGCAGTCCTTGATAACGAGGAAGCGGAGATGGATACCTCTGCATCCAACCTTGTGAGAATGGGGTCTTTCATGCTGTCATGCCTGTTGAAGGACCCCCGTATCAAGAGGCTTAAGGATAAGGACCTGTACTGGGTCGCGACTCTACTAGACCCTCGGTACAAGCATAAAGTGGCAGAAATGTTACCAACATACCACAAGTCTGAAAGGATGCTGCATTTACAAACCAGCCTGCAAAACATGTTGTACAATTAAGGGTGATGTCACTTCAGGAACTCATCAACATTCCAGGGGCAGAGGTGCCAGTAATCCTGCCACGAGCGCACCTGCAAGGACAAAGCACTTTGGCCACTCTGTAACGTCAGACATGCAAATGTTTTTTTGTCCAAGGCAGCGCCAGAACCCTTCTGGATCCACCCTCAAAGAACGCCTCGACCGGCAGGTAGCGGACTACCTGGCATTAACTGCAGATATCGACACTCTGAGGAGCGATGAACCCCTGGACTACTGGGTGCGCAGGCTTGATCTGTGGCCAGAGCTGTCACAATTTGCCATGAACCTCTTGTCTTGCCCCGCCTCAAGTGTCCTCTCAGAAAGGACCTTCAGTGCAGCAGGAGGGATTGTAACTGAGAAGAGAACTCGCCTAGGTCACAAAAGTGTGGATTACCTGACCTTTATTAAAATGAATGAGGGGTGGATCTCGGAGGGTTACTGCACGCCGGAAGACTTGTTCTGAGTTTCTGACTCCCCATGCAGCTGTCCTTCTCTGCACGCCTTATGAC
Source organism: Xenopus laevis (assembly GCF_017654675.1). Lineage (NCBI taxonomy): Eukaryota > Metazoa > Chordata > Amphibia > Anura > Pipidae > Xenopus > Xenopus laevis. Next base: position 28,927,869 of record NC_054378.1, on the reverse strand, counting down.
TCCACACACAGCTGTCCTTTAGCGTCCTCCTCCCTCCACCACCGTTACAAACTAGGGTGCAAACCCTACTGGTTTAATTTGAATCCAGGTAAATCCTGAGTTTTTCTGGCCTCTGTGCTTCAGTGGCTGTGACAAAAATAAATGAATATTTTCAGCATTTATATGGCATATTGTTTCTGGCCTCTGTGCTTCAGTGGCTGTGACAAAAAAAAATGAATATTTTCAGCATTTATATGGCATATTTTTTCTGGCCTCTGTGCTGCAGTGGGTGCGACAAAAAAAAATGAATATTTTCAGCATTTATATGGCATATTGTTTCTGGCCTCTGTGCTTCAGTGGCTGCGACAAAAATAAATGACTATTTTCAGCATTTATATGGCATATTTTTTCTGGCCTCTGTGCTTCAGTGGCTGTGACAAAAAAAATGAATATTTTCAGCATTTATATGGCATATTTTTTCTGGCCTCTGTGCTGCAGTGGGTGCGACAAAAAAAATGAATATTTTCAGCATTTATATGGCATATTTTTCCTGGCCTCTGTGCTGCAGTGGCTGCGACAAAAAAAAATTAATATTGTTTGCATTTATATGGCATATTTTTTCTGGCCTCTGTGCTTCAGTGGCTGTGACAAAAAAAATGAATATTTTCAGCATTTATATGGCATATTGTTTCTGGCCTCTGTGCTTCAGTGGCTGTGACAAAAAAAATGAATATTTTCAGCATTTATATGGCATATTTTTTCTGGCCTCTGTTGTGCAGTGGGTGCGACAAAAAAAAAATGAATATTTTCAGCATTTATATGGCATATTTTTCCTGGCCTCTGTGCTGCAGTGGCTGCGACGAAAAAAAATTAATATTGTTTGCATTTATATGGCATATTTTTTCTGGCCTCTGTGCTTCAGTGGCTGTGACAAAAAAAATGAATATTTTCAGCATTTATATGGCATATTGTTTCTGGCCTCTGTGCTTCAGTGGCTGTGACAAAAAAAAATGAATATTTTCAGCATTTATATGGCATATTTTTTCTGGCCTCTGTGCTGCAGTGGGTGCGACAAAAAAAAATGAATATTTTCAGCATTTATATGGCATATTGTTTCTGGCCTCTGTGCTTCAGTGGCTGCGACAAAAATAAATGACTATTTTCAGCATTTATATGGCATATTTTTTCTGGCCTCTGTGCTTCAGTGGCTGTGACAAAAAAAAAGAATATTTTCAGCATTTATATGGCATATTTTTTCTGGCCTCTGTGCTGCAGTGGGTGCGACAAAAAAAAAAGAATATTTTCAGCATTTATATGGCATATTTTTCCTGGCCTCTGTGCTGCAGTGGCTGCGACAAAAAAAAATTAATATTGTTTGCATTTATATGGCATATTTTTTCTGGCCTCTGTGCTTCAGTGGCTGTGACAAAAAAAATGAATATTTTCAGCATTTATATGGCATATTTTTCCTGGCCTCTGTGCTGCAGTGGCTGCGACAAAAAAAAATGAATATTTTCAGCATTTATATGGCATATTTTTCCTGGCCTCTGTGCTGCAGTGGCTGCGACAAAAAAAAATTAATATTGTTTGCATTTATATGGCATATTTTTCCTGGCCTCTGTGCTGCAGTGGCTGCGACAAAAAAAAAATAATATTGTTTGCATTTATATGGCATATTTTTTCTGGCCTCTGTGCTTCAGTGGCTGTGACAAAAAAAATTAATATTTTCAGCATTTATATGGCATATTTTTCCTGGCCTCTGTGCTGCAGTGGCTACGACAAAAAAAAATTAATATTTTCAGCATTTATATGGCATATTTTTCCTGGCCTCTGTGCTGCAGTGGCTGCGACAAAAAAAAATTAATATTGTTTGCATTTATATGGCATATTTTTTCTGGTCTCTGTGCTGCAGTGGCTGCGACAAAAAAAAATTAATATTTTCAGCATTTATATGGCATATTGTTTCTGGCCTTCTGGTTCAGTGGCTGCGACAAAAAAAACATAATTTTTCAGGAAAGTACACATGCCTAATTTTTCAGGGTTCTGCAACAGTGGCAAAATCGCATCTTTTATGGTCACCGCAGGTGATCAATAAAGTAGACCAAAACTAGGCCCACACTGCAGAATCAGTGTTTTTTGGTTCACTTCACTGTACATTGAATTACCTCTGCCTGACCGTGCACGTGCGCACAAGCACGGTGACTGCTAAACACACCACTACAGAAATATTGCCACCAACAGGACGAACATCCTGGAGGTGACAAGCTCAACTAGTAATTAACAACTATCATTTGCTCACTTGACGGTATCATTCATTAAAGCTCTTTGCGTTTTTTTGCGTTGCAGTAAGCGCCGCGTTTCGTCTTTGCGTGTGAACAGGCTGTAACCTTTACACGACTTGATTGGCATGTAGACGCCGGACGTTTTAAAGCATTTTATTACACAGGTTTAGAAATGTAGTGTGATTTCTGCCCTTTACAGCACAAAACGCAGCGCTGTGTCAACAATGTATTTTTCCGATACATTTTTGCCCTTGATCCCCCTCTGGCATGCCACTGTCCAGGTCGTTGCACCCTTTAAACAACTTTAAAATCATTTTTCTGGCCAGAAATGTCTTTTCTAGCTTTTAAAATTCGCCTTCCCATTGAAGTCTATGGGGTTCGCGATGTTCGCGAACCGTTCGCATTTTTGACGCAAGTTCGCGAACTTTTTTTCCGACGTTCGCTACATCCCTAACCATTAGCCACCATACAGTGGACCCTTGACAAGGCATCTGCATTACCCTGCAGTTTGCCTGCTCGGTGTTCCACTGTAAAATTGAAATTCTGCAAGGAAAGGAACCAACGTGTGACCCTTGCATTTCTTTCTTTTGCCTGTGACATCCAGGTTAAGGGAGAGTGGTCCGTAATGAGCACAAACTGGTGGCCCAGAAGATAGTACCGCAAAGCTTCCAGTGCCCATTTAATTGCTAAGTACTCCCGTTCAACAATACTATAATTTTTCTCTGCAGGGGTCAACTTCCTGCTCAAGTAGACCACTGGATGCTCTTCTCCCCCAACTAACTGTGACAATACCGCACCTAATCCCACACCAGAGGCATCAGTTTGCACAACAAATTTCTCTTTGAAATCGGGTGCGACCAACACTGGATCTTGGCATAAAACCACTTTCAAATCTTGGAATGCCTCCTCTGCCTTAGGACCCCACTTAATCATTGTGGACCCTTTTCCTTTGGTCAGGTCGTTCAAAGGAGCAGCCCTACTTGCAAAATTTGGAATGAATCTGCGATAATAGCCCACCATACCAAGAAAAGTACGGACCTGCTTTTTAGTGAGCGGCTGGGGCCAGTCTTTAATCGCCTCGACCTTGTTCACTTGAGGCTTGATAACGCCTCTCCCTATAGTGTACCCCAGATAACGGGCTTCTTCCAAACCTAGGGCACATTTCTTGGGATTTGCCGTCAGGCCTGCTTCTCTAATGGAATTTAGGACGGCCTGTACTCTGGGGAGGTGGCTTTGCCAATCCCTGCTAAAAATGACCACGTCATCCAAATAAGCAGAGGCAAAATGTTGATGAGGTCTAAGAATTTGGTCCATCATTCTTTGAAATGTGGCTGGGGCCCCCTGGAGGCAGAATGGCATACGAACATACTGGAAGAGCCCTTGTGGGGTAGAAAAGGCTGTTTTCTCCCTAGCTGTTTCTGACATTGGTACCTGCCAATACCCTCTAGTTAGGTCAAGAGTTGTTATGTACCTAGCAGGACCTAGTCGTTCAATCAACTCGTCAACCCTTGGCATAGGGTAAGCATCAAACTTTGAGACTTCATTTACCTTCCTGAAGTCATTGCAAAATCGTATAGACCCATCTGGTTTAGGAGCACAATGGGACTATTCCACTCACTTACAGACTTCTTAATTACCCCCAAATCCAGCATCCTCTGCACTTCCTTGTCCACTGCCTGTCTACAGGCCTCTGTGATCCGATAGGGCTTAAGGCGGACCCGAACCTGAGGATCAGTAATGACATCATGCTTTATCAAATTTGTACAACCTGGTATGTCAGAAAACACCTCAGTGTTTCTTTGCAGAAACTCCCTGACTTCTTGCTTTTGTGGCTCTGACAAGGTTTCAGCTATTTTCACCTTTTGTATACCCTCCTGGGTAGGAGGAAGGGGTTGAATTATAGCCGTGAGGACTTCTCTGTCCTTCCAGGGTTTTATTAAGTTTACGTGGTAAAGCTGTTCTTTCTTCCTTTTATTTGGTTGGTAAACTTTATAGTTCACCTCACCTATTTTCTCGATTATTTCATACGGGCCCTGCCACTTAGCCAGGAACTTGCTCTCAACTGTTGGGACAAGAACCAATACTCGGTCCCCAGGGTTGAAAGTTCGAACCTTAGCTGAACGGTTGTAAACCCGACTCTGGGCCTCCTGTGCTTGCTGCATGTGTTCCCTGACTATGGGCATAACTGCAGCAATTCTAACCTGCATGAGGGTAACATGTTCCACCACACTCTTATGGGGTGTTACCTCTTGCATCCAGGTCTCTTTTGCTACATCCAAGAGACCCCTGGGGTGACGACCATACAATAGCTCAAAGGGCGAAAAGCCTGTGGATGACTGGGGCACCTCTCTAATGGCGAACATAAGGTATGGCAGGAGACAGTCCCAATCCCTCCCATCCTTATCTACCACCTTCTTTAACATGTTTTTCAGGGTTTTGTTAAAGCGCTCTACCAACCCATCAGTCTGGGGGTGATAAACAGAAGTTCTTAACTGTTTAATTTTCAACAGCTTACATAGTTCCTTCATAACCCGAGACATAAAGGGTGTACCCTGGTCTGTGAGGACTTCTTTAGGGATGCCAGTGCGGGTAAACATATAGAACAGCTCTTTAGCAATATTTTTGGAGGCTGTGTTTCTTAAAGGGACTGCCTCAGGATACCGCGTAGCATAATCCATAACTACAAGAATATACTGATGGCCCCGAGCTGACTTATCCAGTGGCCCTACCAAGTCCATTGCAATTCTTTCAAATGGAACCTCAATGATAGGCAATGGCACTAGAGGACTATGGAAATGAGGTACCGGGGCAGACAGTTGGCATTCTGGGCAAGATTCACAATACCCCTTCACCTCAACAAATATACCGGGCCAATAAAACCTTTGTAAAATTCGCTGTTGGGTTTTCTCCTGACGTAGGTGACCACCCAGGGGGTGAGTGTGGGCCAGGTCCAAGGCCTATAGGACTGGGGCACTAACAACTGCTCTACCACCTCCCCTTGGATTTTGTCAACCCGGTACAGTAAATCTTGACTGACAGAAAAATGGGGAAAGACACTCTCAGCACCAGGTTCCTGAGGTTCACCATTAATTACCTTAACATTTTCCCAGGCCCTATTCAGTGTAGGGTCCCTCATTTGGGCTGTTCCAAAGTTAACCCGAGAGACCTCGAAATCTGGCATATCGGATGCTTCGGAGGGCTCCAAGGGCAACTCTGTTTCACCTGCTAGTACCTCTAGGGGAAAATGATCTGCTTCAAGCATGGTCTCCCCTTCAGTAACTACTGCTGAGTTAGGTTCATAAACCCCTGGTGCATCCTTAGGAATCCCTTTCTCCGACCCCTGTGGAGAACCTTCCTTTCCCCAGAGCTTCCAAAAGAGGGGAAAGTCTCGTCCCAAAATTACACTATGCATCAAAACAGAGGAAACACCCACTTCATGACATGCAGTACCAGTAACAGTTTCAAATGTCACTATAGCAGTGGGATAACTTTTACAGTCTCCATGAATACAGAGCACCCCAAGATTACGTTCATTAACCTGGTCTGGGCTTACCAAACTGGCATGCACCATTGTCACTAAGCTCCCGGAATCCAACAGAGCTTGAACAGACTTTCCACCCACCTTTACCACCACCATATGCAAGTCAGTGTCTGCGGTGCACAAAGGGTGAGCAAACAACGACACCTGCTGAGCCGAGTGACAATCCATGGGCTCTGCAGGTAGTGGGCACCTGGCAGCAACATGACCCCACTCATTACATCACCAGCATTGCACTTGGCCTCGACCCTTGGTTGGAGGGGACAGCTGGGTTTTGTCAGCTCCTTTAGACCATTCTATAGCCTTTTGGTCAGCCCTGGTATCCTGAGGCAACGACTCACTGGCTTTTCCTGGGGACCTTGCAGATGGATGTTTTGTTGCTGGCTTGCGCTGTTGTGGAAACGATCCTAAGTTGTCCTCAGCGGCAATATAGCGTTCCACCATTTCCACCAGGTGATCGGCTGTCTGGGGATCTGCATGACTCACCCATCTCCTCAAGGATGGCGGAAGAGCTCTCAGAAAGCGATCCACAGTGACCCTTTAGACGATTTGAGGAGCTGACAGGGATTCTGGCTGCAGCCACTTTTTCACAAGATGAATTAAGTCATACATCTGGGCACGGGGAGACCTCTCCTGTTGGTATGACCACTTGTGCACCCGTTGAGCTCGCACGGCTGATGTAACACCCAAACGGCGGAGTATCTCCGTTTTTAACCTGTCATAGTCTTTGGCATCGGCTATGGTCAAATCAAAGTATGCCTTTTGGGAATCTCCAGTCAGAAAAGGCGCTACCAGACCTGCCCACTGTCTTGGGCCAAGACTCCCTCTCGGCAGTCCTTTCAAAAGTATGCATCAACATCATCATGTGGCGTCATCTTTTGCAGAAAACAACTGGCCTTAATGGAGCTATCTGTGTTAGGGGCCCCACTTGACACATTGACCCCAGTGCAGCCATCTGCTGTACCACATCCGTCAAGAGTTGTCGATCAGCCTCAACCGCCTTTGCTAATGCTGCCAGTTGAGCTGCCAGCAAACGATTAGTCTCTTGCTGGGTGGCCATACTCTGCCTCTGGATGGCATTGGTCTCTTGCTGGACAGCATTTGCCTCCTGCTGACTAGCATTGACTTTGGCCAGCTGCAACACAAGTTCCTCCATGTTGTTGAACTACAACTCCCACAGTCTGCAGCAAATAGCACTGCCCTTTTAACAATGGCTGTCCTATTATGCTCACTGTCTCTCTGTTGCCCGCATCCGAAACACCATTTGTGGGGAATAGCTCAAAGCAGCGGGTAGGGCTCAGGTAAAACAGTTCTTACAGAGGAGACAGGAGGCTTAGGTTTGCAACAAAATGACACAGGCTCCTGCCTGGAGTTTATTGTTCCAACCGGACAACTTAAACAGGCACAAGTTCCGTGCTATAACAGTCAAATAATAAGGAAAACCTCACCGGTTTGCAGTGTTACAGTCCATAGGAAAGTTTCTTGCTGTGGTAACAAACAGTTGCTCTTTTGAGTTGCAGTCAAATACACAGTTTGTTCACAAACACTTCACAGCATGTGTTCAGAGGTTCTCTCTCTGACTCCCAGTACAACACACTCCCACTCCCCGCCAGGCTCTCTTAACCAGTCCCACCTGCGGACTAATTGGGCAGCCTAATGAACTATCCTTGCTCCAGGGTCCTAACCTGTCTTACCCTGGAGATTTAAAGGAGCCAATACCTCAGGCTGGGTGCTATATACCTCCCATCATATACAGGCAGCCTATTGGGACATAGCTCTTTGTCACAATATATATATATATATATATATATATATTCCGTAGAGTTCCAGATGGGTTCTTTAGTTTAAGCTCAAGTTTTTTTTCTTCTGGTTGTTTGTAGTAGCAGGGGTTAACTCTTGGTCATCTGTTGCTGGCTTGGGTTTCTAAAAAAAAAGTTACAGTGAGTTTTTTTTCTAGCTTCTCATATTACAAGTGTTGCAGGAGCTGTCTTGCTTTTTCATTTGTTTGACTTTGCTTATTGATTCCTAGCTTTGCAGTTGTCTGTATATTTCTGGCATAATGGCCAAACAGTTTTATACCGATGAGGAAGCGGCTTGGTTTTGTATGGACTCCATCTCAGAGGAATTTAGCGATTCCAATTCTGAATATGTCCCATCTGATGCCTCTACAGAGGAATCAGAGATTGGTAATAGCAGCACTATTAGCGCAAAGGCTGGTAGTGGCGGCATGCTTACTGCCGAAGAGGCAGAGGCTGGTGGCAGTGTGCCAGATGCACCCATGGAGGAAGAACAGGTTGAGGGCAGCAGCTGGAGAGCCTGTGTGGGGTCCTCCCTGTAATTATGCCCCCGAAATCCCCCCATTCACTGCAGTCAAGGGTGTCAAAGTGGACACCACTAACTTTGAAATCATATGAGCCAGATCATGACAGGCTTTATAAATTGAGGCCCCTTACATATAGCCTGTCTCAGTGCTTCGCAGAGGTCTACACCCCCTCCCAAAATATCTGTGTGAACAGGTCCCTTTTGCTCTTCAAATAGCATTCTCGCTATGGGATGAAATTATTTTAAACTCTGGGAAAGCAGCATGGCTATACTATTTTTTCATGTTCTATGAGGGAAAGGACTCTAATTTGAACCCCACTGTTGTTCCCTTGATTTGCCTGCCAGTGGAAAAATTGTCTGGGAACACATAACTCCACTGTTGGCCCGCGGTTACCACTTATACGTGGATAACTTTTACACACGCATCCCCTTATTCAGAACCCTTTATTGCTTGAACACCCCAGCCTGTGGCACTATTAGGTGTTACCGCAAAGGACTGCCCAGGGAATTGCTGAATAAGAAATTAAAACTTGGAGAAGTACATGCTCTTAATACTGATGAGCTCCTTGAATAGTAAAGGTTTTGAGCACAGGGGGACCAAAACACTATTGTCTTCCATTTAGATTTGTTCTCAGTGTAGGCATTCAGTATTTTTTTCCTGAAAAGTTGTGATTGGAACAATTCATTTTTTATGTACTTGTAGCACAAATTGAATATTTATGAGGTGTTTAGGTTAGACAAGTTGCAGTGGCTCTCTGAAAAGGAATAGCAATTTGACCACATGCCATGACTGTCACCAGTAGGGCAAAAGCTTTTTTACAAACTTCTGGTGTGTATATATGCTAATTCCCAAATCCTTATTGTTGCCACCTAAATTCCTTAAATTCTTAGGACACTTGCATAATTTATAGGCCACATTTACTATGGATTCTGATGGTAAATATATTTGCAAATGTAGTACACATTGTGTCATTGATGAAATGACATAGGAAGAAGCAAACAAATTGGTGTGGTGATACCACAGGACAGATGGAACTCAAAGACGCTCCATTAAATTGAAAAGGGTAAAATATATTTTGTGGTTAATATGGGGTAGTAGCACCCAGATGCAGGGATCTACCAGTAGACCTTTAGCTGTTGATCAGTAGATCTCAAGACACTGTAAACAAACAGCTTGTCTAATTCACTCCGTTTCATGCTTTTCATTCAGATATTTTTTATGTTAACGTTACATAAGAAATAGTTGTTTGCTAAACAAATTACTAAAAATTCTCTAATAAATCAATATAATATTCAAGTAATATTTCCCATGGAACAGAATGCTAACAATGCTTTTATTTATGTTGATCATAATGGGACAACATCACTAAAAGTAGATCTCGCATTAGTTAAGTATGGGCATTCCTGTAGTAAAGCATGAATGGCATCTCTGAATAGTTGAAGGTGTTTATTTTAAAGAAATCTATAGTTTGTAGGGGTTATTACATCGGTAAGGGACAGTTTAGTATGAAATTTGGATGCATGCACTTAAATTCAAAGCCCCAGTATTATGCATTGTGCCTGTTTTGGGGTGTTTGGTGGCTGTGTATCGATACATATGGGTTAATGTTTTATTCAGAGGAACTTGCAGGTTTTTGTTAGTTGCCATGGAAACTTTGGGAAAAATATAACTTTGTATCTCTTTTTTCCTTTATTTCAGACCAAATCGCTGATTCTACAAAGGGCTGCAGCCACAATTCTCCATGTAGAAAAGCAAATTGCATCTTTGAAAAGCTGAAGAAGTGTACTTTTCGAAAATATATGGTTTGTGGGGGTTATTTCACAGGTAAGGGGCAGTTTAGGATGAAAAAGTTGAGAACTGCATAAAAATTCACATCCCCAATATTACACATTGCGTCTCTATGTGTATCCATACATATGAGGTATCATTTTATTCAGGAGAACTTGCAGATTGTTATTTTTTTTTTTTTTTTTTTTTTTTTTTATTAACAATTTGTCAAAAGTTTTAACAATTTTCCTTTTACAGGAGAAAGGATTGAGTCAAGAAGAGAAAGAAGAGCGGGAAGAAGAGGAGAGAGAGAGGAGAACTACCTGGGGTTGGTCACTGGCATATGCGAACACTGCAGATAAATAATAAAGAGAAAGAGAAAGATAAAGAGACCAAAGATAAAAAAAAACGAATTCTGGTAAGGATTAAATAGTCCATTGGGCTGTTCTCTCATATAGTTGTATGCGGTCCACTTCCAACTGGACTTCCGCAGCAGATGGTAGCGAGGGACTTTTCCAGTTCCTAGCCAACAGGCTTCTACTGGCTAACAATATTTGAATAGTCTGTCGTTTGGTTGGTTTATCCATTTGTATTGCAAACAGACCAAGTAGGGCCATTCCTGGGGACAGTGTATGGGATATTCCTGTGGAGTCCGTTATCATTCGGTTGACCATAGACCAGTATCTTTGTGCAATGGGGCATGCCCACCAGATATGCAGCAGAGTTCCAACATCCAGCTGGCACCTCCAGCAAACATTTGGTACCTCGGGGAAGGCTTTATGTAGTTTCTCCGGAGTCACATACCATCGGTACATTATTTTTGCAGTTAGCTCATGATGGTTAAGTGCCCTAGAGAATTTGGACGTTTGACCAAAGAGATACTCCCACGCCTCTAGATCTATCGACAGTTGCAAGTCGTTTTCCCACGCTGCCTTCGCCGACAGCAATTGACTGGATGTGTTTTGCATAAGAGTATTATAGACTAGAGTGATTCCTTTCTGGGATCTTTGGGTATGCCAACATTTCATTTCATATCTAGTCGGTGGGTTTGCACTCTGCCAGCCATTTGCCTGAAAGTAGTGTTGAATCCGGAGATAGGAATAAAGTTGGGTGTCGGGCAGGCCATACGCTGATTTTAAGCTGGAAAAGAGTTTCATCCCATTCTGATCATAAAGATCTCCAATTTTAGTTATACCTTGTTGTTGCCAGGTTTTTAGGTTCAGGTCCGGAATGACGTCTCCAAGAATAGAGATGGGTGCCAACACTGATAATGGGTTGCTGAGCTGTCTATTAGCGTTTACTGTATACCAAGTTGTCAATGTAGCATTAATCGGCGGAGACAACTGTCCCAAATTTGTGTGAGAATGCTTTCCCAGAGTCCAGACATGTGAGAGGCTAATGTGGCCAGAAAGGGATTTGTGGAGCCAATTCTCCATGTCCACCCACTTCTTACTCCCGTGGGGTAAATGCCAATCAGCCATTTGCTCCAAAATTGTGGCTTTGTAATAGGACTGTAAGTTTGGACAGGCCAGCCCTGCTTTTCTTTTTTGTGCATACAGCACTGCTCGAGAGATCCTTGGTTTCCGATAGTTCCATATAAAAGAGAGAAGCAGTCTCTGGATTTGTTGGAAAAAGGAGTTATACAGTGGGATGGGCAACGCTCTAAATTTGTATAAGATTTTGGGAATTATCAGCATTTTGATTGCGTTTATCCGCCCCAACCAAGAGATGTATGTCGTCTGCCACATATTCAAGGTCGTCTGCGTGTCCCTTAGCATGGATGCAAAATTATATTTGTAAAGTTGTGTCGGGTCTGCTGTAATTTCCACACCAAGATAGTGGATTGCTGTAGTCTGCCAGTCCATCTCATATTTAAGCTTAAAATTAGATGTAGCCGGCTCAGGCAAAGAAATGGGTAGTGCTTGGGTCTTAGTGATATTAAGTTTATAATATGTCAACCTGCCAAAGTGTCCAATCAAATCAAACAGTTCCTGTAAGGCAATGTCAGGGTTAGTGAGCAATATCGCAATATCATCTGCAAATAGTAGGACTTTATGGTTCAGAGGTCCTATTGTCACACCTTGAATTCTCTGGGAGTTCCTAATGGCTTGGGCTAGTGGCTCTATACTTAAAATGTAAATAAGAGGCGACAGCGGGCATCCTTGTCTAGTACCGTTCGACAGGGGGAAGGCTCTAGACAAGAATCCATGAATGTTGACCTGGGCCGTTGGATTAGAATAAAGGGCTAAAATAGCCGTGATAATGGAATTAGGAATGCCAAACTCCTCTAAAACTAATTTTAAGTAAGTCCAGTTCACTCGGTCAAACGCTTTCTCAGCGTCTAAAGCTAACAGGATTGAGGGGATTCTGTATTTATGTACCTGATGGATCATGGTAATGAGCCTCCTCGTATTATCATGCAACTGGCGACCCTTAACAAAGCCCGTCTGATCCGTGTTGATCATGTGTGGCAAGGCGCTCTGCAGGCGTTTCGCCAATATGGATGCGTAGATTTTAAGGTCACTATTTAACAACGATATAGGACGATAGTTAGCACACTTGGTACTGTCTTTCCCCGGTTTCAATATAGTTGATATATATGACTGCAACATTTCTTGGGGGAACTGCCCAGTAGTCGCTGCAGCATTCAAAGCTCTAGTCAGGTAGGGGGCAAGGACATTGGCGAAAGCCTTGTAGTATCTATTTGTAAAGCCATCTGGGCCCGGGGCTTTGTTTTGTGGCAGATTTTTTATTTCCTGTATGACCTCCTCCCTACTGAGAGGGGCTATTAAAGCTGGGATCATAGAAGAGGGCAGGAGTGGCAAATTTAGTTGTTGTAAGAATAATTTGATATCAACCGCTAAAGGTTGCGCTGTGGAGGAACTATCTTTTAAATTGTATAAGTCGCTATAAAATTGGGCAAACACATCCGCTATGTCAGTGGGGTTTATTTTAGTCTCTTGGGCAGGTGTCTGAATCTTGTCAATGCGATGATACATTCGCTGTTTTATAAGTTGCCTTTTAAGAATGGCAGTCGCTCTATTTCCCATGGCATATTGCATGCTTTTAAGTTTGATAAGTTGGTTATGACACTTGCTAAGAATAAGTAGGTTAACCTCTTCTTTAAGTCTATTTAGGAGGGTTACAATGTCAGGCGTGGGGGAAGTCCTTTTTTCTGCTCTAGATCCTGTATACTTTTAAGTAACTGTTCCTGGTGAGCTTTCGCTACTTTTGCTTTATGGGAGGCTATACTGATTAGTTGTCCTCTAAGCACCGCCTTATGTGTACACCAAAGCGTTAAGTCAGCTGTGTCTTTGCTATCATTGTGAAGGAAAAATTCAGTTAGATTATTTGTTAGTTGGTTACTGACAGCTTTATCCATTAACAGAGCGTTATTAAGTCTCCACGGGGGTCGCGTAGTAAACCGATATTTTTCCTGCAGTGTGAATGCGACCACGGAATGATCAGTCCATGTCGTATTTCGAATTGTACATTGGGAGATTACATTTAAAGTTTGAGGTTGGGTCAAGAATAGGTCTATTCTAGTGTAGGACTTATGGTGGGGCGAATAATACGAAAAATCCTTCAAAGTTGGATTTTGCACTCTCCAGACATCATACAGGTTATATTGAGCTAGCAATTTCGTAAATGTCAGGGATTTTTTGGTCACCTCTGTACAGTATTGTGGGGGTAATGCAGTTGCCGGTGGTGATCTATCCATGTTGGGGTCTAAAACATTATTAAAGTCTCCGCCAATGATAACAGTACCCTGCTTATAATTCTGAAGTTGCTCAAGAGCTTGTTTCAGGAACAAATTTTGGTTTGTGTTGGGGGAATAAAGATTCACTAGCGTATACTGCTGTTGGTTCACAGTGCATACAACAATTAAACACCTGCCATTGGGGTCAGCTAAATGTTGCACACTTGCAATATTAAGGGTCGTCCTAGCTAAAATAGCTACACCCCGTTTTTTAGTTTGCGAAGGTGCCGCTGCTATCATTTTATAATATTTATTGCCAATAGACATTTGATCTTTCAAACAGAAATGCGTTTCCTGAATCCAAACAATATCCGCCTGATGCTTCTTGCATTCTGCAAGGGCCAACAGACGTTTGCGAGGGGTGTTCAGGCCCCTAGCATTAATAGACATGCATTTAAGTACCATATTGACTAATAGAATTGCTATTCTGTGTCCATGCTAGCTGACCCCTTAGCAGTATATCAACATGCCAGAACAACATAATTGCCAGTCTCCCAGGAAGAGGTAGAAAAGGGTAGAAAAGAAGAAGAAGAAAGGAAAACCAAAAAAAGAAAACATACAATGTAGAACTTATGTACAGTCCATCCAGCGCATGCGGCTGGTCTCTTGTTGCATACATGCCCAGAAGCGGGCAGACAGTCCTGCAATGGGAGAGAAAGTGGTAGGGGGGTAGTAACGAGGGTGTAAAAACTCAACTGTTCCCGTTCCGGTGCCTGGAACATATACTAAAGTGGTCGACCCAGGGTTGGGGTTGTGATTCCATGAAGCATGGGTAATCAAGTGTTTGCATGGCCGTCCCCCTTTTCTTTATCAGTACCAACATGCATCTTCCCAAGTTGTTGACTCGACTTGAGTGGCGCTGTAAGTGGCACGTTCCACTTCGCTAGTGCCTGCTTCCCTTCGTCCACAGTTAAAATTGTTTTTGTGGAATTCTGCCAATGAACCAATAGCTTTGTAGGGAAACCCCATTTATACGGTATATCGTGTTGGCGAAGAATTTGCGTTATGCCAGCTAATTCACGCCTTTTAGCCATGGTAGCCGCAGAGAAATCAGCAAAAGCTTGTACTTTCCCATAGGGCTCTGGGAACGATTTGTGTTGCCTGGAATAGCGCAGCAAGTTTTCCTTTATATGAAAGAAGTGAATCCGTAGTATGGTATCTCTGGGGGCCTCACTTGGCGCATTTCTAGGCTTGGGGATCCTGTGGATCCTATCAATGAGGAGATGGTCAGCAGGTGTTTCTGGGAGCAAAGCAAGTATTAAATCCTGTGCATATTGACAGAGCTGCTGTTGCGTAACATCCTCAGAAATTCCCCGCAGCCTAATATTGTTCCTTCTGGAACGATCCTCTACATCAGCCAATTTACTTTGAAGCATAGAGATCATTGACTCTTGCGCTTCCACTGTATCAGCCATGGTATTATGTGCCTCCACTAACTCCTCCATTTTAGCTTCAATGTGGTCAGTGCGAGCAGCAATCTCATGTAGCTCAGACTTTATGTCCTGCACTGCCTGTTTTGTATCTGAGCATATGTCCTCTCTCAATTGCGCTAGTAGCGCCTTCAGATGCGACTCAGTAATATGCTGTGTACTATCTCTGTACTTAGCTGTCTGCCGCTCCAGTTCAGCGTCGCGTTGTGGAGAGGATCTGCAGGAGGAGGGCTGGGCGCCATCTTGGGAGTCGTCTTGGTTTGGCGTCTTCGGCTGAGAACCATAGAATGCGGTGAGTCGCAGTGGCTGCTGCTTGTCTTTTTTCTTAGGCATGTCTGCAGAGGCTTCCGCTCCCTTTCTCCGCTTAATTTAGAACCCTGGGACTGCTAGAAACTGCACAATATCGGCACCGGGTCAGGAGCCAGGGAGATGTACGTGCGCTCACATGCGCTCTTAGGCCACGCCCCCAACTTGCAGATTGTTATTGAACAGTTTCTTGTTAGTTACCATGAAAACTTAGGGAGAAATCTAACTGTATATCTTTTTTCCTTTATTTCAGACCAAATCGCTGCTTTCTACAAAGGACTGCGGCCACAATTCTCTTTGTAGAAAAGTGAGAATGGCATCTTTGAAAAGCTGACGAAATTTACTTTTCAGAAATATATATTGTTTGTGGGGGTTATTTCACTGTTTGAGAAACAGGTTGAAAAATCTGCAAGTAGTACACATAGAGCGCAGCCCCCAGATTTTCAACTGCAATTGTCTTTGTGTGTTGCTTCTGTTTTAAGGTGTTTGGTGGCTGCATATCTATGTGTATCCATATATATGGGGTATCGTTCTATTCATGGGAATTTGCAGATTGTTATTGAGCAAATTTTTGTTAGTTGCCATGGAAACTTAGGCAAGCAGGGGATTTAAACTGCCAAGGATGTACCTTGGCACTTAAAGGGTTAATAATGTCCCATTTGGGCACCGGAGAGCAAAACTGTACAGCATAAAACACCCATCCTCCTGCAAATCTATGCTCCTTTTAATACAGCTCAAGACCTTATTTGCCCTTGATGCTGCTGACTGGCATTGCTTGCTAAAGCCAAGTTTATTATCTATAAGGACTCCAAGGTCCTTTTCCATTATGGATTTGCATAGTGCAGTCCCATTAAGGGTATAAGCAACTTGCATGTTTTACATCCCAGGTGCATGATTTTATACTTTTATACTTATACAACATTGAATCTTATCTGCCACTTAGCTGCCCAGATTGCCAGTTTGTCAAGATCCTGTTGCAAGGCATCCTGAATGAAATTAATTGTACTACATGGTTTTTTGTCATCTGCAAACACTAATACATTTTTTAAAATACCCTCACCTAAGTCATTTTTTAACAAGTTAAATAAAAGTGGACCCAATCCTGAGGGACCCCACTAAGAAGCTTATTGCAAGTAGAGAATGTACAATTAACAATCACCCTCTCTACCCAATTCTGTACCCAGTTTCCTATCCATGTGCAAACAACTTCATTATGCTCATCAGACCTTAGTTTAGAAAACAGTCATTTGTGGGGTACTGTATCAAATGCTTTGGCAAAATCCAAATAGATCACATCTACTGCTCCCCTGCTGTCCAGCACCTTACATACCTTGTCATAAAAAGCAATCAAATTTGTCTGACATGACCTATCCTTCATAAAGCCATACTGATAGCTGCTGATAATGCCATTCACTAGGACAAAACTTTGAATTTGATCCCTTAACAAGCCTTCAAATAATTTGCCAACCACATATGTCAAATTTACTGGCCTATAATTGCCAGGCTGAGATTGTAATCCCTTTTTAAATATTGGCCATCAGCTTTCCTCCAATTCATAGGTACCATATCAGATGAAAGCGAATCTGAGAAAATCAGAAATAGAGACTGAACTGATGGAGTATGACATCTGTCCCTTGTGCCTTGTTTACATTAATTTTTTTAACCATTTGCCTGCCATGCACATACAACATATGCGCTGGCAAGCAGGGGCTTTATACTAGATATCATCGCTGTTCTCTGCATCAGCGGCTTTAGCTGTCTCTGCAAAAACGTATTTGCATTAACAGCCCCATGGGCAACGAGCCTTGGGGGCTGTCATGTCGATTCTTCGACAGGATTGTTGCAGGACCAACCTACAAGCAGCATATGCAGAGTGTGCTGAACTACCCTGCTTTCTCCTTCAAACTACAATGCCCACACAGTTCCTGCTTGCCAGACTCTGCAGGCATGCTGCTCCAGGACCGCTCCAGCCATCAGATCTTCCAGCAGTGGCCTTTATTTACACACACTTACATACAGTTATACACTCTTACACACATTTTAGAAAAGATTCCTTTTTTTGCATTTATTATTTTGCACACTTATATACACTTATATACATTTATTTACACACTTACACACTGTCACACAATTTTTAGAAGTGTACACACATGTATACAGTGTATACTTTTTCATTTTACCAATTAGTGTTTTTTTACCCCTAAAAATTGTTTATTTTGGTAGCATCACTATTGGATAATCTATTTTGGCCACTAATTATGCTGCATTATTGTTCCTTATGTATCTTTAGTATATTTTTGCTATTTGGTGCTTTGGTATAGAAAGTATGAATTTTACTTTGTTTGCTCCATCAGAATATGTACTTTCCAAAATTATATGGTTTTCTGGGGTCTTTTTACAGTTTGGGGATCTTACGGCACATAATGCACAGGGCCTCTGTTTTCAACAGCTGAGTTGGCCAGCGTGAAAATTCTTATGCACGTTTTTCTTTTGGGGTCCATACATACCACATACTTGTCGTAAAAAAACTCTACATTTAGAAAAGGTTTGCAGTTTGGTAGTTTGGTGTAGAAAGATGTCTTTATCTTTTTTGGATTCAACAGAATGTATATTTTCCAAAAATATATTGTTTTGGGGGTGGGGTCTTTGTGCTGTTATTAGGGCCTTGGACACAGAAGGCGAATTGGCAGAGGAGAATATTCATATGCACTTTATGCACAATTGATATTTATATTTGGGGTCCGCACATGCCAGCTGCTTTAGTTTATCTATATATATTGGGCATCAAACTGTTCCGTGGACCCTTGGCATCAATATTTAGGGTGTTTTCCAATTGTATGTAAGAAATCGGCTGTTGGCCGTCCTGGTGGTCTAGTTGGATCCTTGTGAACCTGCAGATGAGATTATATAGTTCAGATTGGGCTGCTTCTCACTCAACTAGACCAGCCAGGACGGCCGATCATTTCAGGCATCGGCTCTTTGACTTGTCCCACTATATTGACACCAAATTGTAACATTACGTGATTGAATTGCCCTCCTATCTTAAAGATTCAACCCGAATTCTGAACATCTTACAAGATGTCCCTTGGGAATCAGGGAATCATTTGAAGAGCAGTTAATGTCGTGATATGTGATTGTACATGGGCAGCCTGTGAGTATAATATACCACCAGAAGTGGGACCACAATCGCGTGGGTACTTACCTATACCTTTCAACTTTTCTTTTCATATCTTAGCACTTGCACTTTTTACTTGATGGTGTTGTAAGTACACTTGGAAAATATTTCACTTGCACCTAAAAAGGTCGAGGTGGGGTTAATAGCATTGATAAATGTGTGAATGTAAGTACAAGGATGTGTGACTCCAGAAAAGAACGCTACACTATACACTATTGAAAATGTTTGATACAGTATTGTGCATGCTGTTTTTCCTTTACAGTGACCATTGTTACCAGGTATGCCTTAGGAGAGGATACCAGAAGTGGATGTGGTGGTACTGTAAGTTGATATGAGTTGGGGATTGTTAAACCATTGTCAGGAGAAATGGTTTTTTTTCCCCTGGGTGTATGTAGGGGCCCCTACGGGTTAATCTGCCCTGCAGCTTTAAGGCCCCCACCTTTTTCTTGGAGTGATCTGCCAGGAGAGAAATGACACTCCCCTGCTACACTGCTATATAGTGTGTGTGTAGGGAGTGGCCACTTCCTCTTTGGCCTGTGGATGGTGATCCAGCTGGGTGTGCCCAGGGGGGCCTGGGAACAGCTAGGCCCAGAAAGGCCCATGTGCTTTGGAGAAGAAGTCGGGGACCAGGTAACCCCGTGAATGAGGAATAGTTACACTAGGGCAGACTTGTCATAGTCTCTCTAGGAGAGAAAGGCAGAGAGGTGAGAGAGAAAGAGCAGCTGAAGCTCCAACGAGGATTTGCAGTAAGGGAGCAGCTTCCCAGAGGCTCTATGTGTTGCCTCCAGTCAGGGACCTCAGTGAAGAGGGACTGTAGGGTAGAAGCTGCTTTCCTGACAACTTCCAGGAGGGAATGTGTGTGAATACTGCAAATGCCTAATGGAGATCTTTCCTCTGTGCCCAAGTTGTTTTTGTGTGCACAGTAGCCTGGGGGGGGATGTAGTTGCACTACACCATAGTGGGAACACTTCCACTTAGCGAAGGCCCTGCCCTGGGTGTAAGTCGCGTGTAACCCATGCTCTAGTGTTCTAGCTGGTGAATTAACCCCGAGTGGCCCAAATAGGTGTTACATATATGTACCCATTTTTGATTTGCCAGAATCTGCTCTTTCTGGTTATGCATAGATTTCTAGGGTAAACCTACTGTTAGTGGAGTGTTTGGCCTTGAAATCAGAAGTCGGCTGTTTTGTGGACTGGTGCTTTGGAAATTTGGTAGTGCACTGCTTAGATATTTTGATCTATACAAGTGAGAAATCTCCATACAACTATATATATATATATATATATATATATATATATATATATATATTTATATGGTATTGGCGGTTCAGGAGACATAGAACTTTCCAAATCTGCTGTGTTTTAGTAAATAAAATTAATTATGTTTCTGAACTATATCTTTTTACAGAAGTCAAATTACTACACAATTGTAGTTAGGGTTGCCACCTTTTCCAGGGAAAATACCAGCCTTCCTATACATGTATCTTTTTTCCCTATTATTAACATTGGGATTAACCATTATTTTTACCGGCCATTTGGCAACCATAATTGTAGCATATTTTTAAAGCTCAGGTTGTCCTGAAAAAATATATTGTTTTCATGGGTAAACTAAAAGAGTCCCCCTGGAAAGTACCTTAAAGTGAAAGAGTACAACATGTCTACAAACTGCTTGGCAGTAGATGTTTGCATTTAGGACATGGAAAGGGTTAATGCTTTATGAACCATTAGGGGATCTTTCAAAGTAAAAGGAATAACAGAGTTGCTATACTAACACAGTGCATTTACCCATTGCCACAAAAAAGTTAGAAAATGAAATCTAAGATATGACTTGTTGCTGTAAGATCTGGTGTCAGTATAGTACAAATGCCCTGAACTGTAATATTTTTATGTAATTAAAGGGGAGGTATATTCACAACTGATATTCAAAATCAGTTTATACGTAGTACTTTTCTGAAACAGAAGCTGAAAAAATGTATACAAGAGAAGCAGTTTCCATCAAAGTAAACTTGTAACAAGGACATGTGATGTGAAAAGTAGTCAACATATTGTTTGTCCTGATTCCACCACTTGGCTACCAAATGAGTGACCAAAACTTTTCTTTTTAAACATGATTTAATAAAGTAAAAGCTTTGACACTTTTTTTAAATCCTAGTGTGCATCTATACTTGGAATTAACTATTATGTAATTGCCGTTTAAAAGATATTGCAATTTCCTTCTAGCTCTCACTTAACTTAAACACTCAGAATTGTGTAGAGGTATAATTACCCACCAGTATAGTTATTAACAAAAAAAGACAGTAAAGCAGTAAAACCCCAAAATTGATTTTAGAATATCTATAGAAAAAAGTCAAATCAAATGGACTTGCTGTGTTTTTTTTTTTTTCCCTTGAAGACGTTTCACCAGTCATCCAACTGGCTTTCCCAATTCAGAGTAATTTGTAAATCTTCCTTCGAGAATATATATCTCTGGATGACAGAATATTATAAATAGTACAAACAAAATTTCTAAAAGGGCAATACTTATTTATTCACAACCATGCCCCATTTGTCATTTAAAAACAAGTTTAAAACAAAGGTGCAGCGTGTGGGGGGGGAGGGATCCCTCTCCTTAAATTACCAAACCTAACCACCTGATTTAAATAAATCAGGTAGAAGGAATGTTTATATTGCGTAAAATGTACAAATTGTTAAGTAATACTTGTACAGCTGTAAAGTACAAGACAGATCTGTACTGTATATAAACTATATAACATGTCGACATTCAAATGCATCTATATCTCAGCAATTATTAAGTTCATCCTTAATTGTTGCACAGCTGGTTAGGCAGTATGTTAGAACAATCTGTGATGTAATCGGCAGCAAAGCAACGGTTATAATCACTGTTCAAACCGTTATATGTGTTAGGAATTATCCCAATAGTCCAGATATTGAGTCACTTTCAAAGCCAGAGTCCCAAGATATTGATCGGGGACACAATATGAAGCTTATGTACTAAAGGTCAACAGTGGGGTCTGTGTATTGAAAGGCAATCGGTAATGTTAAGGATCCATATGTGGAAAGTCTAACGACATCCTTAGCAATATAGCAATCGCAATGCTCCACAACAATTTATGTCTGTAGTGTAGGTAACACAGTTTATGGGATCCTGTAATAACAATGTCCTTGCCGTGCCAAAATAGCAAAAATAAACATTCATACCATATTCCAGGTGTATCGCCACAGAACCGGCTTTAAAGTGACTGGATGCATTCAATGTCCATTGCCCCTTCTCCCACAGCGCCACACTTACCTCGACGACCGTTTCGCCAACAAGCATAGCTTTGTCAAGAGGCCGACTGCGTAGCATTGGACGAATCTTAAGGGTGTCGTCACATGACCCTTTGCGTGCGTGTGACTTAGTATGTCGTAGTATGCCCCATTAGGATCCTTAAAGGGATACAAGTGTTGTTGCTGTATGTGCTTCTCCCATCAGCATCAAATGGCCCCTGTGTCTGTATTCCACTGCGGGCCAAGTCCAATTTCAACATTCATCCACATTTGCGAACAATCCTATGTAAAGGCTTGGTGTCACCTAATTGTCAATTCACTGTTATATTCAATACACAACACAAAATATACAATGTAGTCAGGGCAAGCAACCTATCCCACCCCTAGGGCTTGGTTTTGAAAACAATTATTTCGAGTTTTAAAAATAATTATAATTATGATTTTTTATTCTTAAATCAAAATTATGATATTTGTAACAATATCCGGACCAAAAAAGCCCTGAATAAAGTATTTTGTGACCTAAACTAAATATAGAGAATTAACACAGAAAAACTTGCATATATACATCTCCCACAAAAAAATAAAAATAAAAAAAATTTCTAAAAAGACCAATATTTACTGGAAAAGGAACATCAATCCCATTTAAGCTAAACCAAGCTATGTATGAATAAATGCCTGAAAATTCAAATGGCCATTGAGTCCGAATTCTGACTTGTATGTGTTAAGCCTGAATATCCAAGTGGTTTCCAATTGAAGTAATCTGTTGTCCAGATCACCACCTCTTAGGACAGCATGGATTCAATCTATGCCTTGAAAATAGGAGCCTGCATATATTCCCCTATGTACACAATGAACATGTTTTGCAATGCTGGAAAGTAAATTGCAGTTTCTTATATCCAAAAGATGTTCATAAATTCGTCTTTTAAGAGGCCTCTTTGTTTTCCCTACGTATAAACTACCACAATGGCAGGTGAACAGGTATATCACGTGTGTAGTGGTACAACATTTGTAATGATACATCTTAAATTCTGAGCCAGTTCTTCCAAATGTATTGGATGGTTTTATATAACAACATTGCTCACAGGCACCACATCTGAAGCTGCCCAATGTTCTACAGCACAATTTGTTCGAGACAGTATGTCACCAATACTGGTGTTTTTCTTGTATGTAAAGAGTGGCCAAGGGGTAACCAATTTACTTAAAGTGGGATCCTTAGATATAATTTCCCACTGTTTATGAATCATAGTACGTATGTCCCCATCATTATCATTATAAATCAAAATAAGTCTGGTTTTACCCTGGTTCTTAGTGCCAATCCTACCAGACTTAAGGTTTGTAGATTTATAAAGTAAATCCTCCCTATTTTGGGAAAGAGCCCATTGATAGACTCGATGAAGGGACTGGTATTTATAACCTCTCATTTTGATTCTTTGGTATAATTTATAAGCCTCATGTTTGAAATCCTCATCCGAGGAACAAATCCTCCTCAATCTTATATATTGCCCCTTAGGGATACCCTCAATACATTTAAAGGGGTGCATGGATTTAGCATGAAGTAAGCTATTACTCCCTGTTTTCTTTTGATAAAGGTTAGTGGGCACTAAACCCTGATGATCCTTTTTAATTTCTATGCCCAAAAATCCAAGTTTGGAGCTGTCACAGTTCATAGTAAAGGAAAGATTGAACTTATTATTGTTAAGTTTGGTTACAAATTCTCTCAGAAGTTGTTAGGGACCCTGCCATATCACCATGATGTCATCGATGTACCTGTGCCATCTGAGGATATGGCACAGGTACATATCAAAACAATCATCCGAGAAGACATGTCGCTCCCATTCGCCCAGATACAGGTTTGCGTAGCTGGGGTGCACTTGGCACCCATAACCATGCCCTGACGTTGTAAATAGTGGATGCCATCAAAGAGGAATACATTGTGATGTAACAGAAGGTCTAGGGCTTGTAAGATAAAGCTATGTTGTTCAGAAATGGGTGTCTGAATTCTTTCAAAAATTGACCTGATGGCTTCCAAACCTAAAGAATATATAACAACATATGCTCATAAAGCCTCCACATCTAACCCCACTAGTATACAGTCAGGGTCCAAGGTTAATCCATTAATTTCCCTTAGCAGGTGGGAGGTGTCTAATACAAATGAGTCCAACTGGGGCACCAAAGGTTGCAAAACCAAGTCTATAAATGCACAAATAGGTTCCGTGAGTGATCCACTCCAGAGACAATGGGTCTCCCGGGGGATCATCCACTGACTTGTGCACTTTGGGTAAAGCATAAAAGGTTGGGATTCTGGGAAATTTCACTTTTAGGAAACACATGTATGCTGGTCGATGATCCCAGCCTGGAATGTCTGATCCACCATGTTAAATAATTTGTCCCTATATCTGTGTAACTGGGGCAAGATTAGGGGTTGATACCATTGTCTATTATCCAAAATGTTTTTTACACATGGAAACATACTTTGAAGAATTCATAACCACAATATTAGAGCCATTATCTGAGGGCTTTATTAATATGCTAGGCAGAGTCGGACTGGGAGTAAAAAGCAGCCCGGGCAAAAAAAATCAAAGTAGCTCACATGAAAACACACAATGCTTTTTTATATTGTATATAGTGCATTTTTAAAGCACTACCCTCAAACCTTCCTGTTGTATGGTAAATAGTACGGGGGAATACCTATGCTGCAATAGTTTTATGGGATCTCTCTGTACAGACTATGAGCAAACTTAGGGACTGTTCCTGCTGAATTGTGCTTAGTACAGGGGAATACCTATGCTGCCATAGTTTTATGGGATCTCTCTGTATAGACTATGAGCAAACTTAGGGACTGTTCCTGCTGAATTATGCTTAGTATAGGGGAATACCTATGCTGCCATAGTTTTATGGGATCTCTCTGTACAGACTATGAGCAAACTTATGGGACTGTTCCTGCTGAATTGTGCTTAGTACAGGGAATACCTATGCTGACATAGTTTTATGGTATCTCTCTGTACAGACTATGAGCAGACTCTGAAACAATTTCATTTATGAGTGACAATTTCATGTATAAATACCCAAAAATTCACAACAGAATGGCACAGATGCAATTTTTGCTAACAATGAAAGGGTTAAAATCCCAATGCAGTGTAATAAATTGGCCAGCATTCATTCTGCA
This sequence comes from Xenopus laevis, assembly GCF_017654675.1. Lineage (NCBI taxonomy): Eukaryota > Metazoa > Chordata > Amphibia > Anura > Pipidae > Xenopus > Xenopus laevis. The sequence continues at coordinate 28,902,877 of NC_054378.1, read as the reverse complement.
CTGATAGTCTGGGGGGGGGGTGAATATGCAGCACTAGTGATGGGCGAATTTATTCGCCAGGCGCGAATTCACGGCGAATTTGCACGATTCGCGGCAGGCGAATAAATTTGCGAAACGCCTGCGAAAATTCGCCGAAAAAATTCGCTGGTGTCAAAAAAATGTTTCCGAAAAAACGGACGCCGGCGTCAAAAACGGGCGCCGGCGTCAAAAACGGGTGCCGGCGTCAAAAACGAGACGCCGGCGCCGTTTCGCAAAATTTTCGCCGTTTTGCGAATTTCGCGCGAAATTCGCGAATGTTTCGGCGAAGCAAAACGGCGCAAATTCGCCCATCACTATGCAGCACCAATGTCTGCCATGCATCCTGCCTGTTAGAGTACTGGACAACACAGCAAACGTACACCACCACCCCCTCAGTCTGCTAAAGCCAGCAGCTATCCGGACAGAGAAAAAAAAGAAAACAGACAGGGCCCTGGGGGTAGGCTCTTTCTGAAAAAAAATGATCGGTTGAGATCACTGTTAGTGCACGCACAGTCAGGGAACATTTGGTGAGGGAGGAAGTAAGCACCTGGGCCGGTCTTACCAATAAGCACTTCCTTGCTTTTGTATGGTGCTGCCCCCATGTGCACAGGACCGATTGCCGGCACTGTGGGCACCCGCACACACACACCCACCCCTCTCTCTGCCTGTACCTGGAGCTTCTTGCTTCGTAGAAACAGGGAGGGAACCCTCGCATTTCCCTTGTTGATTGACGATGCCTCCGAGACCATCTGCTGGCCAATGAGAGGGGAGTGGCTCCATGGTCTTTCCCTGACTGAAGGGCAATCACAGTAGAGAGGGAGGAACGCAACCACATTTTACTACACAAGTGGCCAATTTCACAAATTAATGGAGCGGCCCTTCGGGCATTTGCCCTCCCCGACAAATTGCCAGTCTGGGCCTGATGTTAGTTACATAGTTACGTAGTTACATAGTTAAATTGGGTTGAAAAAAGACAAAGTCCATCAAGTTCAACCCCTCCAAATGAAAACCCAGCATCCATACACACACCCCTCCCTGCTTTTAATTAAATTCTATATAGCCATACCTATACTAACTATAGAGCTTAGTATCACAATAGCCTTTGATATTATGTCTGTCCAAAAAATCATCCAAGCCATTCTTAAAGGCATTAACTGAATCAGCCATCACAACATCACCCGGCAGTGCATTCCACAACCTCACTGTCCTGACTGTGAAGAACCCCCTACGTTGCTTCAAATGAAAGTTCTTTTCTTCTAGTCAAAAGGGGTGGCCTCTGGTACGGTGATCCACTTTATGGGTAAAAAGGTCCCCTGGTATTTGTCTATAATGTCCTCTAATGTACTTGTAAAGTGTAATCATGTCCGTCGCAAGTGCCTTTTTTCCAGAGAAAACAACCCCAACCTTGACAGTCTACCCAACCAATTTAGTTGCACTTCTCTGTACTCTCTTCAGCTCATTTATATCCCTCTTAAGGACTGGAGTCCCAAACAGCACTGCACACTCCAGATGAGGCCTTACCAGGGACCTATAAAGAGGCATAATTATGTTTTCATCCCTTGAGTTAATGCCCTTTTTTATGCAAGACAGAACTTTATTTGCTTTAGTAGCCACAGAATGACACTGCCCAGAATTAGACAACGTGTTATCTACAAAGACCCCTAGATCCTTCTCATTTATGGAAACTCCCAACACACTGCCATTTAGTGTATAACTTGCATTTATATTATTTTTGCCAAAGTGCATAACCTTGCATTTATAAACATTGAACCTCATTTTCCAGTTTGCTGCCCAGTTTTCCAATTTAGACAAATCACTCTGCAAAGTGGCAGCATCCTTCATGGAACCTATAGTTCTGCAAAATTTAGTATCATCTGCAAAAATAGAAACAGTATGTTCAATGCCCACCTCCAGGTCATTAATAAACAAGTTGAAAAGCAAGGGACCTAGTACAGAGCCCTGCGGTACTCCACTAACAACACTGGTCCAATTAGAAAATGTTCCATTTACCACCACTCTTTGTAGTCTATCTTTTAGCCAGTTCTCTATCCAGGTGCAAATACTATGGGGCAAATTCACTAAGCGCCAAAGCGCCGAACGCTAGCGTTACTTCGCTAGCGTTTGGCATTTTCGTTACTGCGCAAATTCACTAACGAACGCTGGCGTAGTTTCGCTAGTGTTACTTCGCACCCATACGCCTGGCGAACATAACTACGCCTTACGCTAGCGACGTAACTACGCAAATTCACTAACGCGTGCAGTGTACTGAACACTACCTTTTACGCTAGACTTCCTTCGCCACCTCAGACCAGGCAAAGTGCAATAGAGTAGATAGGGATTGAAATTTTTTCTAAGTCCCAAAAAACGCTGGCGTGTTTTCTACATTATGGGCGATAGGCTGAAAAAGATAGAAAAAGTTTTTTGGGGCTTTCCTCCTTCCCCCTACATTTCCTGACTCATGGCAACTTACCTAGACAGTGGGCACATGTGTAGGGCGAAATAAAATTTTTATTTGATGTATTGAAGCTTTTCTAGCCATTTGTAGTGCTGATACGTATTCCTCCATTGAAATTTGAATTTGGCGCCGTCTGCAAATTAGCCTTCACTAGCGTAACTTCGCTTTACTTAGCGAATCAACGCTAGCGCAACTTCGCAACCTTACGCTACCCCTTAGCGCAACTTCGGATTTTAGTGAATTTGCGAAGCGCTGGCGAAACTACGCCTGGCGAAGTGTGGCGAAGTGCGGCAAAGTTACGCCTGGCGCAACTACGAATCTTAGTGAATTTGCCCCTATGTTCCAGGCCAACATTCCTTAATTTAACCAGTAACCTTTTATTTGGCACTGTATCAAATGCTTAGCAAAGTCTAAGTAAATCACATCCACTACCATCCCTGAATCAAGGTCTCTACTTACCTTCTCATAAAAAGAAATTAAGTTAGTCTGGCAAGATTTGTTACGCATAAAACCATGCTGGCACAAACTCATGGTATTATGATTTGCTATGAAGTCCAGTATCTTATCCTTTATTAACCCTTCGAAAAGCTTTCCTACCACTGACGTTAGACTAACTGGCCTATAGTTTTGAGGCTGAGAATGGGATCCTTTTTTGAATAGAGGCACCACATTAGCAATTCGCCAGTCTCTCGGCACTATGCCAGATCTCAATGAATCCTGAAAAATTAAGTAAAGAGGTTTGGCAATCACAGAGCTAAGCTCGCTAATTACCCTGGGATGAATACCATCTGGCCCCGGACCTTTGTTAATCTTAACATGTGCTAGTCTCTTTTGAATTTCTTCATGTGTGAACCATGCATCATTAGTTGTATTACTAGAATTGGTACTATTAAGAAGGAAACCTTCACTTTCTGGTTCCTCATTTGTGTAGACAGATGAAAAATATGAGTTCAGAATTTGCGCTTTTATTTTGTTTTCATCTACCAGCTGACCCCCCTCTGATAGTAAGGGTCCCACCCCTTCCTGCTTAATTTTTTTACTATTAACATATTTAAAAAATAATTTGGGATTTTTTTTACTGCTTGCTGCAATATCCTTTTCTATATCAATTTTAGCTTGCCTTATAGCTTCTTTGCATGATTTATTGGCCTCCTTGTACCTTATAAATGTTTCGGCTGTACCAGCTAACTTGAAAGCCTTAAAAGCACGTCTTTTCTTACCCACCTCAACACCAACGCTTCTATTGAACCAAAAAGGTTTTGCTTTGCAACGACACTCCTTGCTTACAAGTGGAATATACTGACAAGTATATTTATTAAGCAGCATTTTAAAGACTTCCCATTTTTGTTCTGTGTAACCCTGTGAAAAGCATTTCCCAATTAATATGTTGCAGAGATGCAAGGGCATCTCTGCAACATATTAATTGGGAAATGCTTTTCACAGGGTTACACAGAACAAAAATGGGAAGTCTTTAAAATGCTGCTTAATAAATATACTTGTTACTTGTATACTGTCAAAGTTTGCACGCAATAGAATTGCTTCTGCAACAGAATCTCAAAGGAGACCATGTTATGATCACTATTCCCTAAATGCTCACCCACACAAATGTTAGAGATGAGTTCAGTATTGCTAGTTATTACAAGGTCCAAAAGAGAGTTATTCCTAGTAGGTTCTTGAACGAGCTGGAATAAAAAGTTGTCATTCAGCATATTTACAAACTTACTAGCTTTTTCTGTTTTAGCAACCCCATTACCCCAGTCAATGTCTGGATAATTAAAGTCACCCATAGCAACAACTTGACCCAGCTGTGAAACCGCTTGTATCTGCAAGAGTAGCTGGGCTTCATACTCAACACTTATACAAGGTGGTTTATAGCATACACCAATGATAATTCATTTTGTTACCTTTTGCCCAGTCAAAATCTCTACCCAGAGTGATTCTACACCCTCACCAGTGCCAGCTATTGTTATTTCATTAGCACATGGCTTTAATTCAGGCTTTACATACAAACACACTCCGCCACCCTTTTTAATCCCTTTGTCCCTCCTAAAAAGGGTGTAACCATTTAAACTCACAATCCAGTCACATGTTTCATCCCACCAGGTGCAATGAAATATTGTATTACCGCACACCTCCTTCCACTTTTCTGCGTGGTGGTGCTGGTCCTCCGTTGACCAAGCCCGGTCTCCTTACAGCTGTGCAATTTCAAAAAACGGTCCGCACACACCAATGTTGCAGTCGGGGATTGTGCCCCTTTTATTAATGCCACCAACAATCAACGTTTCGGGGGGAACACAGCCTCCCTTCTTCAGGATAAATTCACAAAGTGCACAGTGCCATATTTTTATACCCTTAACTCCTCCCATCCCACCTGTGTGACATCTCATTAGTGCCGTTTATACAATTAACTCTTTAAGTTCATTCAAAACCAATATAAATGAGTATGCATCATATTATACATGTGTTACAAATGACCATACATATCTTCATTTAATAAAAAACTTTTTTACTCACTGCCCCTGGTTGCGTTTACTTTAGTTCAACTATTTGGAATATACCACCTCCCATGTATAATAGGGCTATCATGATACATCATCTGTGAAGGAAAAAGGGTGATTTTATAAATTATTAAATAGTGTATAAATATCTAAAACCTACAAAAACCACATATATTACAAAAAACATGTCAAATTAAAATCTTCATTGAGGCCTTTAGGCGAAAGTGTTTTCAAACGCCAAATCCAATATGCTTCTCTCCTCAATAAAGATTTTTTAAAATCAACACCTGCATTTTTATACATAACTTCTAAAATCTGCCATCTTATTTGGGAGACATTATGTTTCGCATTATAGAAATGTCTGGCCAGTAGGGTTTCTCGTTTATATTTCTCTTTGCTTTTTTTATCTTTAGTGTCAGTTCCCTCATCCGGTTTATAATTTCTAATCACGCTTTTGTGTTCGTTCAAACGTATTTTAACCGCTCTAGAGGTTTGGCCCACGTAACCTAGGCCGCATGGGCATTTTAACAAATAGATTACCCCTTCCGTATTGCATGTTGCCATATGTTTTAATCGGATTCCATATCCTTGGCTCGGATGGGTACATTTGTCACCTTTAATAATGCCACTACAGTGGCCACAATCATGACACGGAAGGGTACCCCTTTTGTTAAACATCACACCTTTTGTTTTCTTTGGATTAAAGTCTGATCTTACTATTCCATCCGCCACACTTCTTCCCCTTTTGAAACTGAAAAGTGGTTTTTTAATGAATAATTTGCCATATACTTGATCCTTTTGTAGTATATGCCAATGTTGCAATATACTTCTTTTTATCAAATTAGAATGTGGACCAAACGTAGTGACACATACACACTCCTGTTCCTTCTTTTTCGAGTCTTTCTTTGTTAACAGGTTTTCTCTTTCTATCCCCATTACCTCATTTTTAACCTGATTAAGTGTACCTCTATTATAACCTCTTTCACAAAATTGTTTTACAATCACTTGTGCTTGTTTTTCGTATAACTCATCTGTTGAGGTAATTCTTTTAGCCCTGATAAATTGGCTTTTTGGTAAACCAGGTCCCACCAGGTCTCAGTGATACCAATTATATCATAATTTTTAGAGCATGCAATTAATTCATTTTACCTGACAAACTCTGTGCATTTGCCAGCATACAGCGGAGGTTACTACTTTTACTTTTGAAATTTTATGAATTATATGTTAGTATTATTCTGTTTTCCTTGTAACAGAGGGACCTCCTTAGCTGGTAAACTGTATGCCCCCCTCACTCCTCCCCCATGACCCCTTACTAACCCCACTGCCCCGTCTACCCTATCTTCCCCATAATTCTTTATCTCACTCACCCCCCCTTGCCAAGTTTAAACACTCCTCCAACATCTTAGCCATTCTTTCCCCTAGCACAGTGGACCCCCTTCCATTGAGGTGCAAACCATCACGACTGTATAGGTTGTAGCCCTAGGAAAAATCAGCCCAGTGCTCTAGGATCCCAACCCCTTCCTTCTTACACCAAGACTTTAGCCACGCATTTAGCTCCCTAAACTCCCGCTGTTTTCATAAACTTGCACGTGGCATGGGCAAAATTTCAGAAAAGATGACTTTGGAAGACCTTTCCTTGATCTTAGAGCCTAGATCCCTGAAATCACTCTTTAAGGTCTTCCATCTACCATTTATTTTGTCATTAGTACCGATATGCACTAAGACAGCTGGGTCATGCCCAGCCCCACCCAATAATTTGTCTATCCGATCAACCACATGCCGAACCCTGGCACCAGGTAGACAGCAAACTGTTCGGTTGTAGCGATCCGGACGACAAATTACCCCATCCACTTTCCTAATAATTGAGTCCCCTACAACCACAATCTGCTTAGGTCTGACTTTACTCTCCTCCCCACCACTACTAGAGAAACTGGTCTCCTGGCTGTTAGAGGGATCAGCCCCATCTAGAATTTCCAATCCAGAGTTCATACTCCCATCATCTTCACACAATCTGGCAAATTTGTTGCGATGTATAAGCTCCGGATCAGCCTCCATTTTCCTTTTGCCCACTTTAGATTTTCTAACTGTCACCCAGCTAGCTGCCTCAACATCCTGCTGCTGTTCTGTTCCCCCCAAACTATCTGACCCCGCTAGGTACTGCTCAGTGAGCAAAAGACTCCTTTCAAGATTGTCAATCGACCGCAGTGTTGCAATTTGTTGCTCTAGTGCTCTAACTCTAGCCTCCAAAGTGTTAATTTGCTCACAACCACCACAGAGGTAAGCATTTTGGATCTCTTGTTCCAAATCTGCATACATATGGCAAACTGTGCACTGAGTCAGACCTTCAATCTTGCTAGCATTCATCATCCCAGTTACAGATCAAAACAGGAATACAAATAAATAAATAAATAAAATAAAATTAGGGTTTAGAACAAACTTTTGACCTAGTTTGAACCTCCTTTAGTTTGAAACTCCTGTATTTGTAACTCCACTTACAGATCCCCCACTTTACCTCATGTGTTTGTAACTCCACTTACAGATCACCCACTTACAGATCACCCACTTACAGATCACCCACTTACAGATCACCCACTTACAGATCACCCACTTACAGCGCAGCTAACACTAGAACAAGCTCCACTGGAGTCCCAGGGGATCTATTTATACAGTCTGTTCAGGTGCAACTAATCAAACCCCACCCCCTTAAACAGAGAGAAAACTAACTGCAAAGTAAAGCAGGTTGTGACAAACTTGCTGTAAGCACACTAGCACACCAAACTTTGCTGTTTAGCACCCAAGACAGAAAAAAAAACCTTTAAAAAATAAAACCACAGTAGTTAAATATAAACCTTAATATAAAATAGCAGTTAATAACAAATACTTATCCTTTTCAGTTGATTTGTTTGCTTTAAGTTGCTTTTTTCCAGTCAGCAGGAAAGGGTTAAGCCTCAATTGCTTCAACTTCAGAGATTTCTTCCTAGTGAGGTTGGAATGTCCAGTTTTTTTCGCAATTTTCAATATATCATCAGTCACTCTGTGTACAAATGTTTCAATTGCCCCATTCTCAGAAACATTGGGGTAACGATACGATTTGTTACGGCACAATGGTAATCTCAAATGATCATCAGACTTTTCAGACCATAACTCCTGAATGTCTTGCAATGCTTCACTATCTCTTCCTCAATACGTGGGTCATCCCACAGTTCCAGTAGAACCTTCAGGGTTTTAAAATCAATCTGAGAGTGAGAATAGCGGTTCTGACACATCTTTTGGCACACATAGACACAAGGATCGGAAAAAACTTAAATTTAACGTAGTATCACAGAAACTCGGATGATCATTTGAGATTACCATTGTGCCGTAACAAATCAAATCGTTACCCCAATGTTTCTGAGAATGGGGCAATTGAAACATTTGTATGCAGAGTGCTGATGATTTATTGAAAATTGTGAAAAAAACTGGACAAACCTCATTAGGGAGGAATCTCTAGAGTTGAAGCAATTGAGGCTTAACCCTAACATACTAATAAAGCCCTCAGATAACGGCTCTAATATTGTGGTTATGAATTCTTCAAAGTATGTTTCCATGTGTAAAAAACATTTTGGATAATAGACAATGGTATCAACCCCTAATCTTGCCTCAGTTACACAGATATAGGGACAAATTATTTAACATGGTGGATCAGGCATTCCAGGCTGGGATCATCGACCAGCATACATGTGATTTCCTAAAAGTGAAATTTCCCAGAATTGCTTTACCCAAAGTGCACAAGTCCGTGGATGATCCCCCCAGGAGACCCATTGTCTCTGGATGTGGATAACTCATGGAACCTATTTCTGCATTTATAGACTTGGGTTTGCAACCTTAGGTGACTGAGTTGGACTAATTTGTATTAGACACCTCCCACTTGCTAAAGGAAATTAACTGATTAACCTTGGACCCTGACTGTATACTAGTGGGGTTAGACGTGGAGTCTTTATACATGAGCATACCAGATTTTTTAGGTTTGGAAGCCATCAGGTAAATTTTTGAAAGAATTCAGACACCCATTTCTGATGCAAACCTGTATCTGGGCGAATGGGAACGACATGTCTTCTCGGATGATTGTTTTGATATGTACCTGTGCCATATCTTCAGATGGCACAGGTACATCGATGACATCATGGTGATATGGCAGGGTCCCAACAACTTCTGAGAGAATTTGTAACCAAACTTAAAGGAAAACTATACCCCCCAAACAATGTAGGTCTCTATAAAAAGATATTGCATAAAACAGCTCATATGTAAAATCCTGCTTCATGTAAATAAACCATTTTCATAATAATATACTTTTCTAGTAGTATGTGCCATTGGGTAATCATAAATAGAAAATTGCCATTTTAAAAAATAAGGGCCGCCCCCTGGGATCATAGGATTCACTGTACTCACAAACATACCAACAAACCATACATGTTAGGTCACATGAGCCAATTAACAGACAGAGTTGTGTCTTTTGCTTCCACACTTCTTCCTGTTACAGTTAGAGTTGAAGTATTTCTGGTCAGGTGATCTCTGAGGCAGCACACAGACCATCACGAAATGGTGGCTCAAGGCAAGAGATGTAAAAGGGCAAGATTTACTTAAATATATATTCCAGTTTGGTGAGATTCTTTAATATGCCACTTAATATGATATGAACTATCTGTTGCTTAAGTGTTCATTTTGGGGGTATAGTTTTCCTTTAACAATATTAAGTTCAATCTTTCCTTTACTATGAACTGTGACAGCTCCAAACTTGAATTTTTGGACATAGAAATTAAAAAGGATCATCAGGGTTTAGTGTCCACTAACCTTTTTCGAAAGAAAACAGGGAGTAATAGCTTACTTCATTCTAAATCCATGCACCCCTATAAAATTGAGGAGGATTTGTTCCTCGGATGAGGATTTCAAACATGAGGCTTATAAACTATACCAAAGATTCAAAAATGAGAGGTAATAAATCCTGGTCCCTTCATAAAGCCTATCTAGGGATCCCACTCTAAGTAAATTGGTTACCCCTCGGCCACTCTTTATATACAAGAAAAACACCAGTATTGGTGACATACTGACTCAAAGTCATTTTCAAAAGCAGTCCAGCAAATTGTGCTGTAGAACATTGGGCAGCTTCAGATGTGGTGCCTGTGAGCAATGTAGTTATATAAAACCATCCAATACATTTGGAAGAACTGGCTCAGAATTTAAGATGTATCATTACACATTTTGTACCACTACACACGTGATATACCTGTTCACATGCCATTGTGGTAGTTTATACGTAGGGAAAACAAAGAGGCCTCTTAAAAGACAAATTTATGAACATCTATTGGATATAAGAAATTGCAATTTACTTTCCAGCATTGCAAAACATGTTCATTGTGTTCATAGGGGAATATATGCAGGCTCCTATTTTCAAGGCATAGATTGAATCCATGCTGACCTAAGAGGTGGTAATCTAGACAACAGATTACTTCAACTGGAAACCACTTGGATATTCAGGTTTAACACATACAAGTCAGAATTCGGACTCAATAGCCATTTGAATTTTCAGGCATTTATTCATACATAGCTTGGTTTATCTTAAATGGGATTGATGTTTCTTTTCCAGTAAACATTGTTTTTTTTTGTTTTGTTTTTTGTGGGAGATGTATATATGCATGTTTTCCTGTGTTAATTCTCTATATTTAATTTAGGTCATAATATACTTTATTCAGGGCTTTTTTGGTCCGGATATTGTTACAAATATCATAATTTTGATTTAAGAATAAAAATCATAATTATAATTATTTTTAAAAATCGAAATAATTGTTTTCATAACCATGCCCTAGGGGTGGGATAGGTTGTATGCCCTGACTACATTTTATATTTTGTGTTGTGTATTGAATATAACAGTGAATTGACAATTAGGTGACACCTAGCCTTTACATGGGATTGTTGGCATATGTGGATGAATGTTGAAATTGGATTTGGCCCGCAGTGGAATACAGACACAGGGGCCATTTAATGCTGATGGGAGAAACACATACAGCAACAACAATTGTATCCCTTTAAGGATCCTAATGGGGCATACTACGACGTACTACGTCACACGAACGCAAAGGGTCATCTGACGACACCATTAAGATTCGTCCAATGCTACGCAGTTGGCCTCTTGATGAAACGGTCGTCGAGGTTAGTGCGGCGCTGTGGGAGAAGGGCCCCTCTCTAAAGATTTGTCAAAGCACCAGATTATGGACATTGAATGCATCCAGTCACTTTAAAGCCGGTTCTGTGGCGATACACCTGGAATATGGTCTGTATGTTTATTTTTGCTATTTTGGCACGGCAAGGACATTGTTATTACAGGATCCCATAAACTGTGTTACCTACACTACAGACATAAATTGTTGTGGAGCATTGCGATTGCTATATTGCTAAGGATGTCGTTAGACTTTCCACATATGGATCCTTAACATTACCGATTGCCTTTCAATACACAGACCCCACTGTTGACCTTTAGTACATAAGCTTCATATTGTGTCCCCGATCAATATCTTGGGACTCTGGCTTTGAAAGTGACTCAATATCTGGACTATTGGGATAATTCCTAACACATATAATGGTTTGAACAGTGATTATAACCATTGCTTTGCTGCTGATTACATCACAGATTGTTCTAACATACTGCCTAACCAGCTGTGCAACAATTAAGGATGGACATAATAATTGCTGAGATATAGATGCATTTGAATGTCGACATGTTATATAGTTTATAGACAGATCTGTCTTGTACTTTACAGCTGTACAAGTATTACTTAACAATTTGTACATTTAACGCAATATAAACGTTCCTTCTACCTGATTTATTTAAATCAAGTGGTGTGGTTCGGTAATTTAAGGAGAGGGATCCCTCCCCCCCACGCGCTGCACCTTTGTTTTAAACTTGTTTTTAAATGACAATTGGGGCATGGTTGTGAATAAATAAATATCACCCTTTTAGAAATTTTGTTTGTACTATTTATAATATTCTGTCATCCAGAGATGCGAGCCTTGGAGGTCAAGTCCCTTTTCAGTATTGACACGTTATATCCACTGGAATGTTGCTACAATCAGCATAATCTGTTTATCATAATCCACAACAATGTCATTAAAGGGATACTGTCATAGGAATTTTTTTTTTTCAAAATGAATCAGTTAATAGTGCTGTTCCAGCAGAATTCTGCACTGAAATCCATTTCTCAAAAGAGCAAACAGTATTTTTATATTCAATTTTGAAATCTGACATGGGGCTAGACATATTGTCAATTTCCCAGCTGCCTCAAGTCATGTGACTTGTGCCTGCATAAACTTCAATCACCTTTTACTGCTGTACCGCAAACTGGAGTGTTATCACCCCCCTCCCTCCCCCCCCCAGCAGCCAAACAAAAGAACAATGGGAAGGTAACCAGAAAAAAGCTCCCTAACACAAGATAACAGCTCCCTGGTAGATCTAAGAACAACACTCAAACCAATGTCCCATGGCAGCCTGCCAGAAAGCATTTCTCTCCTAAAGTGCAGGCACAAGTCACATGACCAGGGGCAGCTGGGAATTTGACAAAATGTCTAGCCCCATGTCAGATTTCAAAATTGAATATAAAAAAATCTGTTTGCTCTTTTGAGAAATGGATTTCAATGCAGAATTCTTCTGGAGTAGCACTATTAACTGATGCGTTTTGAAAAAAACATGTTTTCCGATGACAGGATCCCTTTAAATTAGGTGTTGATTTTATTAGCAAGATTGAAGCTTTGATGTGTTATTAAACCGTCCAGGGAGCATTGTATGTGGTAGACAATAGATGTCGCACCCCCCTCTGTCTCTATTCAGACTTGGTTTTTCAGTTTTTAAATATATGGCTTCTTTAACGCCTCTTTTGAACCAATCGCTCTCCCAGTCTAGAATCTGGACTTGGCTGTCTTCAAACGTGTGTCCTTTTTCAATATAGGTATATGGCTGAGTTATGACCAGAGGAACTGGCTCTTCTGTGCTGTGCCAAACGCTGGTGTAACTGTTGTTTGGTTTCCTCAGATTCAAATTAGAGCATTCCTCACTGCACTGCATACACAATGTTACTCTTCTTGTGCTTTGGGATGGGGTATTTTGGGTGTCCTAGTTGCTGCCTCAGTGTGTTGCTGGGTTTAAAGCAGATATGGATGTGATAAGTTTTTCCAATACCCCAGCTACATATGGGAGGACCAAGTTCTTCCTCTTGTCCTGTTTTCCACCTTCAGTCTTGCTGTTATTGCTTCTTTTTCCATCGGTTTTCACAAAAGCCCAATCTGGATACCCACATGTCTTCAGGGCCCCTCTGAGATGTTTCATCTCTTTCATCTTACCCTCTGCACTGGTGGGTATCTTGTCTGCTCTGGGATGTAGAGTTTTGATGACCCCCAGTTTGTGATCTAGTGGATGGGGGGAATCAAACAGCAGGTACTGGTCTGTGTGGGTAGGTTTCCTGTAGACCTCTATTTCCAGCTTTCCATTCACTCTGACTCACCAAACAGTCCAAAAAAGACAGTGTGTTATCTTACACATCGTTTCGTGTAAACTTAATGTTGTGGTTCACAGTGTTGATGTGTTCAGTGAAAGTCTGTACCTCCATGTGTATGTGTATGTGTATTTTAACCCATGTATCATCCACATAATAGAACCAATGACTGGGGTGAGTCCTTTGAAGCTATCCAGTGCCTTTCTTTCCACTTCCTCCATGTACAGGTTTGCCACAATGGGCGAAACTGGCGATCCCATGGCGCAGCCATGCGTCTGCCTGTAGAACTTGTCCTTGTACTTGAAATACATGGTACTTAGGCATAGGTCCAGTAAGGAACATACTTGCTCTGGATTAAGCTTTGTTCTTTTGTCAATGCTGTTGTTTTAGCAACCGTTTTAACTGCCTCTGTGATGAGAATGCACATAGAGATCTATTGTCTGACACATACAATGCTGTTTTGGCACCTCTCCCTGGAAGGTTTAATAACACATAAAAGATCCAATCTTGATAATACAATCAACACCAAATTTTATGACATCATTGTGGATTATGTTGATTGGAGCAACATTCGAAGGAAGATTTACAAGTCCAGTTGATTTGACTTATTTCTATAGATATACCATGACCTGAATGAATGAGAATCTTCACAAACATATTGATTTTAGAATAGTTAAAAATCTATTTATAATACCAAGTCTGTCTTAAAGTGCAAAGTGCAAATATCATCCAGTGTGTAAATTAACTTTGTGCCAGCACTCCAATCAATTCATTGAAATACTATTTCAATTAAATTAAATTCATTAATGTGTATAAATTGATTCAATACAGTGCCTGTGCTTAAATATAAATATTAAAAGTGAGTTGATGGTTATTTGGAGTAAAAACAGTGTCAGCAATTCATGAGTTAAAGAATGAAAACAGAAAATAGTATAGAGGTGGAGTTGTCCCGAAGAGTATTAACTGCTGATATTTTTAAGCCATGGGACATCACATGAGGAGAAGGGCAGGACATTTGGATCTGTGGTCTCAAAATTATGTTTATCTATCTCTCAGTAAGAGGTCTAACTTCTCATGTGATCGGATTGGTGTGCATCACTGGTTTTTGGAATTAAATGATTGATCCAGCCTAAGCAACTCGCCCTCCCTTCGTGAGACCGTGGCATTCACCCATATATAGCACCACCTCCCCCAGAAGAGGTAGGGGACATCCCAACCTAACCTGGCCTTTTGGGAAGGGGGGACTGGTTGCCATGGAGACCATGCAATGCATGTGTACCATGAATATAGCTGAATTAAGGGATCGCCATAGAAAATCATCATTCTATACGGGCATATAATCTATTTGTCAGGATTGCAGTATGGAGATAGCTAGTTACCCCATGTGTGCATTTAATAAATGCATTAAACAGTATATTTTCATTAAGTCCACAAGGAGAAGTTGTGTTAGGATTAAAAAGCCAGTGGTTTTCTCTTCTTAATAGCATTTGTTCTAAATTTCCTTGTCTTATGCCAAAGTTCACATTTTCAATGGCCCAAAGTTTCAAACCTGCAGGATTCATGTTATGAAATTGCTTAAAATGCCAGGCAACAGTAGACAGTGTTGCATCTGCTTTATCTGTCTTCCCAGCATTGCGGATAGAACTGCAATGATGCTGGATTCTCACCTTTAGCATCTGTGTTGTCATGCCCACATATTTCTTACTACATGAGCATTCCAAACAATATATGACTCTTTTGGATTTGCAGTTACTGTAGCAATTTACATTGTGTTTCTTTCCAAGACGATCATTAAAGGTGGAGGTCTTCAACATTTTTTCACACATGTTGCATTCACTGCATGGGAAACATCCCCTATTACTGGCTAATTTACGTGTATTCTGAAAATGACTTCTTGACGATATGTCTTTTAAATGTGGGCTTCATTTATAGCAAATGGAAACTCTTTCCTTTAGTATCTCACTCAAAATTCGATCCTCTTTGAGAATTGGTCAATGTTTATTGATGATGTATTTGATGTTTTTGACCACTATTCGTATTATAGTATTATATTGTGGTATTATATGTAGTTATACATTGTACTACATTGTTCCCAGGAGATTTATCTCTAGTTTCTAGGTACATAGTGCTCTATGGTATGCTCTCTTTATCAGCTTCCCTGAGTACCCTTTTTGTTTTAACCTTTCTTTTAATTCTCCTGCTTGTTCTTTAAATTTCTCAAAGGAAGAGCAATTACGCTTATAATTCCCCTGTAGGAAGTGACTTCTTAACTGAATAGGTGTGATAACTCGAGAAGTTTAGAAGGGAATTGGTCTCTTTTCTGTAGTTTCTATTGGTCAGTTTTCCATCTTTATTATTTAAAATCATTAAATCCAAGAAGGAGATTGAAGATAGAATAATTTATTGTCAATTTGCGATTCATGAGGTTCCCATTGCGGTCCCCATGGTTTGTATATAAAACTTCCCATTAAAAGTCAAAGTAATTGAAATAGAGAATAAATGGCATGAGTTTTTTGAAGCGCATTCAAGCCTAGATCATGACTTATGAAAGTACAGAGGAATTCTACATCCAGTGTTATTAATAATGTATCACTGGGTACCTCTAAATCTTCTAACTGATTCAATATGTCCATGGTGTCATGAGCAAAGGAGTCTTAAATTTCCACCATGGGGTTTATCCTAATATCTAAGTATTGGCTTGCTTTCTTTGCAAGATTACCATTTCCAGAAATAATGGGTCTTCCAGGTGGTTTCTCTACATTTTTGAGTATTTTCAGTAATAAGTAAAATGTTGCTATTCTTGGATGATCAACCCTTAGACATTATTTCTCCTTTTTAGTTATTAATTTGGCTTTATCATGGCCCTCTATGTATCAGGATGATTCCTGATTATTCCCACCCATTCTTGTGTGTCTCATGGGTAAAGCTATTTGACCAGTGTTCCCTTTGTTACCTTTCATATTTCCTCTTCCATGTGACCACCTATATACCTGTTGATTGAAAAATCTTTAACATCTCTAGAGAGTTTGGTTTTTTCCGTTTCCAACAGCGAAGCTTTCAGTTTGTTGGCTTCAATCATTGTGCTACCAATTCCCTTCTAAACTTCTTGAGTTATCACCCCTATTCGGTTAAGAAGTCACTTCCTAAAGGGAAATTCCTAAGACTCAAGGGTAATTGCTCTTCCTTTGAGATATTTAAAGAACAAGCAGGAGAATTAAAAGAAAGGTTAAAACAAAGAGGGCACTAGGGAAGCTGATAAAGAAAGCAATCCTATAGAGCACTATGTATCAAGAGATCAAAATTAGTAGAAACTAGAGATAAATCTCCTGGGAACAATGTAGCATGATTTTTAACTACATATAATACTAATAGTGGTCAAATACAGAACATTATCAATAAAAATTGGTCGATTCTCAAGGAGGATCAAATTTTTAGTGAGATACTAGATACTACAGAGTTCCCATTTGCTATAATGAAGCCCACATTTAAAAGACATATTATTATTATTTTTATTAACATGTTTTTATATAGCGCCAACATATTGCGTGGCACTGTAAAGTAAATGTGATTATACAACTACATCACATGAATTACATACATAGAATATATGGAGTAACAAACATCACAATCAATACAGGTACAAAGGTGAGGAAGGCCCTATGCATAGGCATACAGTCTAAAGGGAAGGGAGTAATACACAAGGTGTGGGAGTGGGCAAGATCGAATTAAGTGGGTGAGAAATGTGGTATTGTATGTGATGTTGCGTTTGGTAGTTAAGCAGAGTGAGGGTAGGCTTCTCGAAAGAAGTGCGGTTTCAGAGATTTCTTGAAAGCAGAAAGGTTGGGAGAAAGTCGGACAGACCGTGGGAGAGCGTTCCAGAGGAGGGGTGCAGCCCTTGCAAAGTCTTGAATGCGAGCATGTGAGGAGGTAATGAGAGAAGAGTTGAGTAGTAGGTCAGTAGAGGAGCGTAGTAAGCGAGTGGGTGAGTATATAGAGATGAGTTCAGAGATGTAGGGTGGGGCAGCGTTATGAAGTGCTTTGAAAGTCAGTGTCATTAATTTGAATTTGATTCTGAAAGGTAATGGAAGCCAGTGCAGGGATTAACAGAATGGCGAGGCAGAGGAGGAGCGGTTGCTGAGGTGTATGAGCCTCGCAGCAGTGTTCATTATGGACTGGAGAGGTGACAGTCTCTGGAGGGGGAGGCCAATTAAAAGAGAGTTACAGTAGTCTAGACGCAATATGATGAGAGAGTGAATAAGAATTTTGGCAGCGTCTTTGGTGATAAATGATCGTATTTTGGATATGTTCCTTAGGTGGAAGTGACATGATTTAATAAGTGACTGGATATGAGGAGTGAATGACAGGGCAGAATCTAGGATAACACCGGGCCTGGGGAGAGGGGGTGATAGTGGAATTGTTAACTATGATGGATACTTCGGGGATGTTACTGGTGTTAGTTTTAGAGAGGTTTAATTTAAGGTAGCGTTGCGACATCCAGGTAGAGATAGCGGACAGGCAGGAGGAGACGCGAGTTAGGAGTTCTGGGTTGAGATCAGGAGATGAGAGATAGATCTGAGTATCGTCAGCATAGAGGTGGTAGTGGAAACCATACGAATTTATTAATTTGCCAAGGGAGGAAGTATAGAGGGAGAATAGTAATGGTCCCAGGACAGAGCCTTGAGGAACTCCAACAGAAAGAGGTAGGGGAGAAGATGATACTCTATTGTAGGAGACACTGAAGGAACGATTGGTGATGTAAGAAGAGAACCAGGACAGGGCTGTGTCACGAAGGCCAAGTGACTGGAGGGACTGGAGGAGGAGAGGGTGATCTACAGTGTCAAATGCGGCTGAGAGATCAAGCAGCATTAGTAGTGAGAAGTGATTGTTGGCTTTAGCGGTTAAAAGGTCATTAGTTTGTTGAGTCAGGGCAGTTTCCGTGGAGTGTTTTGGCTTAAAACCAGATTGTAGGGGGTCCAGCAGGTTATTGTCAGAGAGGAATGAGGTTAGTCGGTTATAGACTAGGCGCTCAAGTAGTTTAGAGATGAAAGGTAGCAGAGAGATAGGTTGTAGGTTGTCAAGATTGGAGGGATCAAGAGAGGGTTTTTTCAGAATGGGGGTGACAAGAGCATGTTTTAGTTGAGAAGGAAACATATTGTTAAGATGTAATGTTTCCCATGCGGTGAATGCAACATGTGTGAACATTTTTTAAAAACCTCCACCTTTAATGATTGTTTTGGAAAGAAACACAATGTAAACTGCTACATTAACTGCAAATCCAAGGGAGTCATATATTGTTTGGAACGCTCATGTAGTAAGAAACATGTGGGCATGACAACACAGATGCTAAAGGTGAGAATCCAGCAACATTGCAGTTCTATCCACAATGCAGATGCAACACTGTCTACTGTTGCCTGACATTTTAAGTAATTTCATTACGTGAATCCTGCAGGTTTAAAATTTTGGGCCACTTGGGCATAAGAAGGAAACTAATGCTATTAAGAAAAGAAAACCACCTTATTTTAAATGTAACACAACTTCTCCATGAGGAAAATATACTGTATAATGCACTGTTTAATGCATTTATTTAAATCCACACATAGCTATCTCCATATTACAATCCTGACAAATAAATGATATGCCCGAATAGAACTATGATTTTTTATGGCGATCCCTTAATGGATACATGGCACACATGTGGTCTCCATGGCAACCAGTCCCCCTTCTAGAGAAGGCCAGGTTAAGTTGGAACGTCCCCTCCCTCTTCTGGGGGAGGTGGTGATATATATGGGTGAATGTCATGGTCTCACGATGGGAGGGCAGGTTGCTTAGACTGGATCAATCATTTAATTTAAAAAAACAGCGATGCACACCAATCATGAGAACTCTCGTGAGAGATTAGTGTCGTTACATGTGGAAGCCTTAAATTGACATGTAACAATTAGCGAGCCCATTTGCCTTGAGTAAGCGTTCTGCAAAATGTGCGTCGGCAATCCGATTTTTTTATATTTATTGAATAATCTTTCTCTTTTTAACCTTTAAATAACGGATCAGTGGGAAAAAACGTTACTAATTGTAGTCAAGTGGTGCAGCATTCATTTCTTCAATTCTCCTTTACTCTGAGGGGCCGATTCACTAAATTCGAGTGAAGGATTCGAAGTAAAAAAACTTCGAATTTCGAAGTATTTTTTTGGCTACTTCGACCATCGAATGGGCTACTTCGACCTTCGACTACGACTACCACTTCGAATCGAAGGATTCGACCATTCGATAGTCGAAGTACTGTCTCTTTAAAAAAACTTCGACCCCCTAGTTCGGCAGATAAAAGCTACCGAAGTCAATGTTAGCCTATGGGGAAGGTCCCCATAGGCTTGCCTAAGTTTTTTTGATCGAAGGATATTCCTTCGATCGTTGGATTTAAATCCTTCGAATCGTTCGATTCGAAGAATTTAATCGTTCGATCGAAGGAATAATCCTTCGATCGTACGATGGCAGAATTTGCGCTAAATCCTTCGACTTCGATATTCGAAGTCAAAGGATTTCAATTCCTAGTCAAATATCGAGGGTTAATTAACCCTCGATATTCGACCCATAGTGAATCAGCCCCTAAGACTCTGGGAATTTGTGGGTTTTCAGGGAAGTTAGACCTCTTACTGAGAGATAGATAAGCATAATTTTGAGACCACCTGCCCTTCTCCCCATGTGGTGTCCCATGGCTTAGAAATATCAGCAGTTAATAATCTTCGAGACAACTCCACTTCTATACTATTTTCTGTTTTCATTCTTTAACTCATGAATTGCTGATGCTGTTTTTGCACCATATAACCATCAACTCACTTTTAATATTTATATTTAAAGGAAAACTATACCCCCAAAATGAATGACCTTACTTGTGGTTTGTATGTGTGCACAGTGAATCTTACGATCTCAGGCGGCGGCCCTTATTTTTTAAAATGGCAATTTTCTATTTATGATTACCCAATGGCACATACTACTAAAAAAGTATATTATTATGATAATGGTTCATTTACATGAAGCAGGGTTTTACACATGAGCTGTTTTACTGAGTATCTTTTAATAGAGACCTACATTGTTTGTGGGGTATAGTTTTCCTTTAAGCACAGGCACTTTATTGAATCAATTTATACACATTATAAATTGAATTTATTGATATAGTATAAATAGTATTTCAATGAATTGATTGGTATGCTGGCACAAAGTTGATTTACACACTGGATGATATTGGCACTTAGCACTTTAAGACAGACTCATCTCTCTGTTTTTGTAATTGTAACTGGGTTACTTGCAGAGTGCGAGTGTTTGGTCCGCTTCAGATTTTTTTTTTTTTTTTTTACAAGCAGCCCAGATGTTATAGCTTATAATTGCACTTGCAAATTTTATCCCTATTTAAACTGCAGTACGTGCCGGGTGCTGAAGGACATTTTCTAAACCTAAAATGTAAAATTTTACCAACATACTTCAAAAATAAAATCTGACTCAGTGAACAATCTAATGAAACACAAATATTTTAAGTTTTGTCATATTTACTTGGTGTGGGCAAATGTGAGTATTTTCACAAGAAATAAATTGCAAAATGTACAAATTTATCAAAAGCACCAATAAATTATTTGGCCAAAATAATGGTCCAGGTTTGCAAACTACCATTGTCATAGGTCATTGTCTAATGGCATTTGTATATGCCCCAATTTTGCACTTGTATATGCCCCAAATAATTAATATTTAGCCACCTTAATGTCAATATGTGATTTAAAGTTCCCCTATTAATAAAGATACCCCAATGTCACTAATATTGTTGTTGGCATTGTTGAAATGTGTCCCACTGTACATTCTGTCTTCCTATTGTTAATTGCAACCCTGTGCTTTTTTATTCTGTTTTAGAGGAGCACATAGTTAGATTGTAAATTCTACAGAGAATGGATATACTGTACATGCATGTTCTAAGTGGAAGGTTTAGCCATATACTGTATATACATGACTCAATCATGCCATTGCCAGGAAGATCAGGACATGTACTGTATATATCGCTGAATATTTGACCTATGAAGTATATGCATGCCTTATTAGAAAGCACTGTTTTGAATCTCTAAGTAACTGCAGTTGGCTCCTGATCATTGCATGTAGCCTCTCCAGTTCTGTCTGTGCCAATGTGCATAATCGAAGGATGAGGCAATGTATTGTCACTTGAATTGGGTTAGTCTTTAGGGAAATTATATTCTGGTGCATGTCTATACAGAAATTATACAGAGGTATGGAACCATCAGGAAACATATTTATTACATACAGGTATTACATACTTTATTTGGCACCTAGATAATGACAGGTATAGTAAATCATGTGCGTCTTAAAATGGTAGCGTAATGATAAGTTACCCTATGGTCTAGTGGCTTACCATGTGGGCGGCAGGGACACCTGCTGCATGCATCCTGTTCCTCTGAGTGCCAGTTCCCCTATGGCGCGCACGGCCACACGCTTCTGAGTTATGCGCCGGCGTGATGACGTCACGGCACAATGGTGCAAAATTCAACTAGTATTTAAGGGGATTTCAGTGTATAGACATTGCCTGTTGTTAGGTTCAATTTAGTTTGTTCCTAGTGCTATTTCTAAGTGAATCCTATTGATCTTCTGGTTACAATATCCAAAGAATAGAAAAGAACCCCCACTGGAACAGACTAAACTCAGGCAGTCACAAAATATTATTAACACACTTATTTGTAGTAGGTTAAAAAATTAAAATTAAACACCACTGGTCAGTGCATGAGGCTGAATATGCCACTTATTATTGTTGTAAAGTGCTGTGCAATAAATTATAAAGTGCAGTGCAAAGGATTATAAGTGAGGAGCATGGGAGGCCAAATTTATTGTTTCCCACAACAAATTCGGCGATTAATAAAGTGATACCAAAATTAATAACCAGTTTCTAAATTACTAGTAATACTAAGGAATAAATTGATAGTTATAATTGATTGACTAAAATGGAAATATATAATACAATAGATTATAAAGTGCTACAGTGCTAAATGGATTAGGTAATCCTTACTAAGATTCGATTAGTTAATTAACTAGGCTGCCATTAGATAGAATAAAAATAAATCAATGTTCAAATTCATGAGAAAAGGAGGAAAATGAAAAAGGAGATGGTGGAGTTGTCCCAAAACTGCTACCTAATTTGTTCTATCCCTGGGACACCACAAAGGTGGAGAAGGCAGAGTAACCGGGACTGTGGTCTCGTAATTAACTGAGCCCTAAGCTGATTTGAGAGACTACGATATCCTATAAAACCACAATTCCGCGGTCTCCTGGGAGTTTTAGTATTGCAGAGAAAGAGAAGGAGTTGAACCGAGCAAAGATTCTATCCACCACCCTCCGAAATTGTTTGACCCCAAGTTTAAATAATTGTTTAAAAGATAACCAGATCTGGAAATGAAACGCCGACGCGCGTTTCGCTATGTTAGCTTTGTCAAGGCGTAATATTACGCCTTGACAAAGCTAACATAGCGAAACGCGCGTCGGCGTTTCATTTCCAGATCTGGTTATCTTTTAAACAATTATTTAAACTTGGGGTCAAACAATTTCGGAGGGTGGTGGATAGAATCTTTGCTCGGTTCAACTCCTTCTCTTTCTCTGCAATACTAAAACTCCCAGGAGACCGCGGAATTGTGGTTTTATAGGATATCGTAGTCTCTCAAATCAGCTTAGGGCTCAGTTAATTACGAGACCACAGTCCCGGTTACTCTGCCTTCTCCACCTTTGTGGTGTCCCAGGGATAGAACAAATTAGGTAGCAGTTTTGGGACAACTCCACCATCTCCTTTTTCATTTTCCTCCTTTTCTCATGAATTTGAACATTGATTTATTTTTATTCTATCTAATGGCAGCCTAGTTAATTAACTAATCGAATCTTAGTAAGGATTACCTAATCCATTTAGCACTGTAGCACTTTATAATCTATTGTATTATATATTTCCATTTTAGTCAATCAATTATAACTATCAATTTATTCCTTAGTATTACTAGTAATTTAGAAACTGGTTATTAATTTTGGTATCACTTTATTAATCGCCGAATTTGTTGTGGGAAACAATAAATTTGGCCTCCCATGCTCCTCACTTATAATCCTTTGCACTGCACTTTATAATTTATTGCACAGCACTTTACAACAATAATAAGTGGCATATTCAGCCTCATGCACTGACCAGTGGTGTTTAATTTTAATTTTTTAACCTACTACAAATAAGTGTGTTAATAATATTTTGTGACTGCCTGAGTTTAGTCTGTTCCAGTGGGGGTTCTTTTCTATTCTTTGGATATTGTGAAATTTTTGAATACTGACTGCAGTCAGACCTCCACCAGAATTAGAAGGATAAAAACCAAGGGGTGTTTTGATCTTCTGGTTAGTGACCCTTGCCTTGACTGACTATTCTGAACTCTGTATTCTGACCTTTGCCTGCCTGTTTATTCTGATCTCTCCAAGCTGATCCTTGCCTGTCTGATTATTCTACATTCTCCAATCCTGATTCTGACCTGTCTGACTATTCTACGCTCTCCAATCCTGATTCCAGTCTGTCTGACTATTCTTTACTCTGCTTGTGCTGGCCCAGCCTGCCCGTCCACGCTGCATTGTTTGGTCTGTCTTCCAAGCTGTGTTGACTTCCATCTAGTATCCTTGGTGAAACGATCATGCCGCTTTACTCGTCCAGAGTCTTTAGTTTTGCTCCTCTCTTAGTAAGACCTGGCTGCATCCAATTAGCCGAGGGCTCCTCCCGAGGTGAAAGGCAACTGTTAAAGGCAGAAACAAGAGCTGAGACCAGGGAGCCTAGCACTGGTTCTGGATATAGGGTGCCGAACGCGACAGGTAGTTTATCTATAGAATGAATTTTTGTATGTTTAAAATTAGCCAAATCTTAGCATGTTTTCAACTGGTCTTCACTTTTTATTATTTTTTTAATAGTTTTGCATTTTGGACCAGTTGGACATTGTCTCAGAAAATTACTTTCTATATCAATTTCAAATGGAACCTTCTTTCTGTGAATGGATGCCCTTGTGTTCACCAGAAGGATCTACTGGTGAATATAGCATCCAAGAGTTGAAAGTAATGAAAGTAATCATATTAAGCACTTTTGAGGCTATTATTGGTAAGAATGAGCATGACAAGCAGGCCCTAAATTTAGAGATTATGCTCTGTCTTTTAGTGCAAATAAGCAGCAGAACTTTAAAGCATAGCAAGCAAGCCATCCCAGTATTATTATTGCTTTGAATACAGGTATCTCTCTAGCTTCTGAAAACTGCAGACCCTTAAGTGACAGGCCCCACTAAGAAAAACATTGCATTGTGTTTTTATCTAGTTTGCCAGACAGATTTTACAGATGCCAGCTATACTATGACAGTAGGACTCTTGGGCAGGCCTGGACTGGCAATCTGTGGGTTCTGGCAAATGCCAGAGGGGCTTATAAGGTGCCATAGAAAGTCAGTATTTAGTGGGCTGCTGGGGGCTGATTGGGCCTCTGTGTACCTGAAATGCCAGGGCCTATTTTAATTCTCAGTCCGGACCTGCTCTTGGGTGCTGGCTATGTCCAAGAAAAACATTACCCAAAGATTCAACAGCACCATAGATATTATCTGGAGTGGGAGTATTTAAAACGTGTGCTGAGGAGCCATTAAGAACATGTAGGGGAAATTAATAAATAGGGGATGCACAGTGCATGTGATAAAACTTCTTACTGAAAAAGTCATTGGGGCTCATTTATAAACTTTACACAGCACAGAATGATTCGCACACTGAACATAGTTGCCCTCTGCATGGTAATATTTATAAAGCTGGTTAAGAGTGATAAATTTAAAGTGGAAACAGAATTGCAAATTTTTATTTAGGCTACAAATGTCCATAATAGCTTTTTAAATATGGCATAACCTCAAATAGCAAATATTTGTTTGCACACTCTGCTCTTGATTATGCCATGACTTTGGTGGAGGAGAAAATATTCACAAACCAGTTTTTGCAAATTGCAAATTTAAATTACTGTCAACACCTTGCTTTTCAACTTGTTTATTAATGACCTGGAGGTTAGCATTGAAAGTACTGTTTCTATTTTGCAGATGATACTAAATTGTGCAGAACTATAGGTTCCATGCAGGATGCTGCCACTTTGCAGAGTGATTCGTCTAAACTGGAAAACTGGGCAGCAAACTGGAAAATGAGGTTCAATGTTGATAAATGAAAGGTTATGCAATTTGGCAAAAATAATATAAATGCAAGTTATACACTTAATGGCAGTGTGTTGGGAGTTTCCTTAAATGAGAAGTATCTACGGGTCTTTGTAGATAACACGTTGTCTAATTCTGGGCAGTGTCATTGTGTGGCTACTAAAGCAAATAAAGTTCTGTCTTGCATAAAAAAAGGGCATTAACTCAAGGGATGAAAACATAATTATGCCTCTTTATAGGTCCCTGGTAAGGCCTCATCTGGAGTGTGCAGTGCTGTTTTGGACTCCAGTCCTTAAGAGGGATATAAATGAGCTGGAGAGAGTACAGAGACGTGCAACTAAATTGGTTAGAGGGACGGAAGACTTTAAATTATGAGGGTAGACTGTCAAGGTTGGGGTTGTTTTCTCTGGAAAAAAGGCGCTTGCGAGGGGACATGATTACACTTTACAAGTACATTAGAGGACATTATAGACAAATGGCAGGGGACCTTTTTACCCATAAAGAGGATCACCGTACCAGAGGCCACTCCTTTAGACTAGAAGAAAAGAACTTTAATTTGAAGCAACGTAGGGGTTTCTTCACAGTCAGGACAGTGAGGTTGTGGAATGCACTGTGATGTTGTGATGGCTGATTCAGTTAATGCCTTTAAAGGGGAAGGAAACCTCGTTGGCGCTAACCCCCCTCCCGTGTATTGCCCCCCCTCCCTCCTCCCCCCTGGCCTACCCCTCCCGCTGGGCAAATGCCCCTAACTTGTTACTTACCCTTCTGCGCAGGTCCAGTCCAGGGAGTTCACAGGCGACATCTTCTTCCACGCGATCTTCTTCCTCCTTTGACCGGCGTTTTGGCGCATGCGCAGTAGGAGCATTTCGCCGGTACGGATCTACTGCGCATGCGCCAAAAGTCACGCGCATGCGCAGTAGATCGTACCGGCGAAACGATCCTACTGCGCATGCGCCGGTCAAAGGAGGAAGAAGATCGCGTGGAAGAAGATGTCGCCTGTGAACTCCCTGGACTGGACCTGCGCAGAAGGGTAAGTAACAAGTTAGGGGCATTTGCCCAGCGGGAGGGGTAGGCCAGGGGGAGGAGGGAGGGGGGGCAATACACGGGAGGGGGGGAGGGGGGTTAGCGCCGACGAGGTTTCCTTCCCCTTTAAGAATGGCTTGGATGATTTTTTGGACGGACATAATATCAAAGGCTATTTTGATACTAAGCTCTATAGTTAGTATAGGTATTGGTATATAGAATTTAATTAAAAGTAGGGAGGGGTGTGTGTATGGATGCTGGGTTTTCATTTGGAGGGGTTGAACTTGATGGACTTTGTCTTTTTTCAACCCAATTTAACAATGTAACTATGTAACACAACTTCCTCTCAAAGTGGCCACACAAACACCCTTCTCATTTGTGAATATTTGTGCACAATGAGAATTTGCTAACAACAGAAAGACGAGCACATCAGTGCAATATTTTTCAAGAAAAACATGATTAATACAAACATTTGCACCCCGTTACATTTAAACCAAAAGATTGAGAAACCTTCAATCACTTCTTAAAACTATGCAATGCACAATAAAAATTTGCAATGATATAACAGTCTAATAAAGAATAGTACATTATATTAAATTTTACATAGTAAGTTAGGTTAAAAAAAGACACACATGAAAGTTTAATCTTTCATTGTGAAGTGCAAACTTTTATTCTTATTTCTGCAAATTGTTTTTCTTTTTGTAACTTTTATTACATTCCCCCATAGAGTATAGAGGTGAATAAGGCAGCATTGGGAGAGGAGGATACATTTTTGTGGAAAGAAAGCAATTCTCTGATGTCAGCAATAGGTGCTTATCCAAGATTTAGGGGCCTATTTATGTGTATAAAATAAGAGTTTGTTGTTTAGTTTCAAACTAAATTATATCTACCTATTACAATACGCAATGTGAACATTTTTTTTAAATTTACCACTGTAAATTGCTATACTTATTACTATGCCACTATATACAGTCACTGACCCTTAGATTGGTGACACAGGATATTGAGCTTCAGTTTTATTAACAATGGGCAAAGTGTAAAACAAGGGGAGATAGAAAATGACAGTGCTTAGTAAGGTGTACAATAGAACATAATATATATATATAAATATATAAACACTGTGTAGCATATGTAAACTAAAAGGGGTGAGAGGCATCTGTAAAATATAGGGCCTAGATACCTGGGCAGGAACAGAAATAGCAGTGCCATGAGGTGACTGTGTTAATAAACTGTTATAAACTTAAAGGCACAAAACAGGAAAATAATGATCTGCCTTTATGTTTGTTGGATTAGTATCATAAACGGGAACTTTTATTACTATTTTTCCCACAGTAAGGAATACAGTTATGAAAATCATTCTGTTTATTTAATATTCTAAATACAATACTCTGCATACAAAATGTAGTAAGCCCAGCAATGGATTTTTATATCACCCTTTGGCACCTTAATTAATACATATGTTTTGTCTTTTTACATCTACAGGGATTCTTGTGATTAATAAACAATGGCCTTGACAAAGCCATTATTGCGAAACGCGCTTCGGCTTTTGGAGTCCTTTTAACCTAATTTTTTTAAATTACTTGAAGTCAATTGGGGTTTCGACAGAATAGAAGGGATGGGGAGGATACAAACCTCAACCAGTGCTCGGTTCTTTACTTTCTTCTCTGATTCTAAAGCTCACAAGAGCCCGTGGATTTGTGTTTTTTTATGCTTATATAGCTCTTTTCAGTCCAGGATTTAGATTAATAATCAAGATCACAGTCCCGGGTACTCTGCCTTCTTTGTCTTTGTGGTGTCCTAGGGATAGAAAAATTTAGGTAGTAGATTTGGGACAACTCCACCTCCTCTCCTTTTCCATTTCTGACTCAATTCCTGAACCTGAGCATTGTGTGTTTTTTAGTATTTATTCTATTAATTGCGGTCTCTGTTTAATCAATTACCTAATTTATTATTTATTGCAAAGCACTGTTAAGTACTTTAAACTCAATGAATTAATTTTCTAGTTTGAATGAATTTATGTTAATTACCAGTCACTATTAATTATCGAAGCACTCAAGCACTTTAAGTATTGTAATTTAAACTGACTGGAGGGGGTTTATTAGTAATTTCTATGATAACACACATTTTGTAAAAGGTTACAAATTAGTGTGAAATAGAATTGATTGTAGCTAAGTTTATATCATTACATTTTTAAACCCTACTATATACAATGGAATCAACTGTATCATACTTGCAATTTTATTTAATTAAATTAAGTTTAAATTAATTGGTATTTTAATTATAGCACTAGCACTTTTTTTCTTAAATTCTTGTGATTACCATAAGGTAATCAGTAATATTGCACACAATATAGATTACATATGTGGGACAAAATACATGATCAAGTAACATGTACTAAACATCACTAATAAAAAATGCCAAACATCTTTTGCTAGACATTTTTAGGAATGCCTCTTGGAAATGGTAATAACTAATAATATTGAACTCTTCTTTATCATTTACGTGGTTGAGCATTTAGAGAATCTTGATCATAACATGGTCTCCTTTGAGATTAAGTTGCAAAGGCAACTCTATAAGGGAGTAAATAAAACATTAAGGGGGTTATTTAATAAGGTATATTGAGAAAAATTCGGGGATTTTTAACGTTAGCAATAAATTCGGAATTTATTAAAGCATTATAATGTGTTCAGACGGGTTTCACGAAAATTTTTTGACTTTTTAACGGTTTTCACCAAAACATCGTGAACATCGGAGGTTGACGCCAAAAACATTGAATATTCAGTAAAGACATAGTAATTTATCAATTTCAATTCAGACTTTAAAGTAAAATAAAAACCACGTTAGGTATAGGCTTTCTAAGACCAGCAGGAGGAGGCATTTACCCAGCTGCCCTTTAGATCAGTGCTAGGCTGCAGATTTAGGCCCTAGAGGACCATCATTTGTTAAAGTGCACACTAATACAACATTCAGTTGCCCTTTAAGGCTTGGACTTTCAGTTTGGATAGCAAAGGAGAAGAAAGAAATTCTGGAGCTGCCCACTGAAATTTCTAAGACCAGTAGGACAGGCATGTCCACAGTGCGGCCCGGGGGCCAATTGTGGCCCGTTTTCAATTTTACACCGGCCCTCAGCCTCCATCATGAAATTAATAATAATGAGGCCCCCCAGCACAGTGTTATCAGGAATCCCATAGCAGTAATATTAAGGCACATTAGTGAAAAGATCTAGCATGTAGAGATGCGCTGTTTTCACATACTTCTTTAGGGCTGAAGGTGTCAATATACGTACTGACGTGCCAATACAGTAAACTAAAGAAGTATGGCGTCACTACGTTCCAGTATGTGTCTATTGCTAACAACTTCAGCACAAAGGCAGCAGTATAGACCAAGTGGCAGATCATCACTAATGTGCCCAAATATTACAGCTAAGATTACTCGATTCCTGTAATTTAATATTACTGGTTCAAAGAATGTCGGGCTGAATGGTTGGTCCCCACACATTTTCACCTCACCAAAAATGTTGGCACCCCTGCAGTAGGAGGAGAAGGAGGCATTTACCCATAGGCCCTTTTGCTCAGTGCTTAGGCTGCAGACTTAGGCCCTAGAGAACCATTATTGGTTAAAGTGCATAATAATGTTCAAAAGAGGTTATTTTAAACCACATATTTGTTTCCTCTTCAAATTACATTGTAAAACAGATGAAAAGGAGTTAAAATTGATGGCCCTTTAAGTGCGTCATAGCACAAAGAGTGAGGAGCCATGTTTCTTTTGCATGTCTGTACACACAAATGTGCCTTTTAACACACAACTTGCACTTAAGTGCACTTAATACAATAGGCAGATATTTCAAAAGCACAAGATCAGTGTTACCACTGTAGGCATATAACATTCACACCATATATGGAAAGATGTGGCCAAAGAAACAGAATTCGGCATTGTTGCAAATATGGATGAAACATTTGCTTCATGCTCTTGTGCATGTATGTTCAAGTAGGCAAACACACAGGTCTAGGCAAATTAGTAATCGGCCAAACACACAATACATGTGTTAGCTCAATTAGATGTTATAAGTGTTTCCCAGATGTTATTGGGAAAGGGTGCCACAAGATGTTATTATTGCACCCCTCAGTGAGCAGAATGCAGTATTTATGGATGAGGATTTGAAAAACAGGGACTTGTTGTTTGGTGCTCATTCCCATCGGATCGTGTGAGTCCTGAAGAGATGCATCAGTTCAGTTTGTGGTCACAGAGGGACTGGGTGAAGAGGTATAGTCCACTTGAGGTGGGAAAGCGACAGTAGGGACCCAGATAGGATAACTACTCGGCCTTTTTAGTGGGCCCAAAGACAGGGTCGGACCCCTTCCAAGCCACTTGCCCTAGCTGGTTGGGCAGCACGTGGGGGTGGTGGTAGAGTTGCAAAAAAGGGCCCAGGTATTGATCCTTCATCAGATCCGACAGAGGCAGGTGCATGAGTGTATTGCCCCAAGACTACCAGAAGAGCATTTGTGCGCCGGTCCTCACTTGCCTGACATTTGCGATGTTTGCGCTCTCTCTCCAGCCTACTCTTGCGCAGCTCACCAATGAGGTCTTGCCTCAACACAGCCAATTCCCGCCTCAGGTCAACTAGATGGCCATCAATGTGGGCCATCCAGCGTCTTTGGTGGAGATATTGGCTGCGTTGCTGCGCAATTGTAGGTTGGAGTGTGTCAGGCAAGCTCGCAGAGGCCCATACAGTCCAAAGTGGTCCCTCCACAGATGATGCTTCCAGCCCTTGGCGTTCACCCCGGCAGCAGAAACTACAGCAGCATCTACAGAAAAATTTTTTCATTAAAACTCAAGCTTTTTCAAAACCATAAGGAGCTAGCAATTATTGAATTTAAAGGAGAAGGAAAGGCTTGCAGCACTTAGGGTGCCATTTGGTAATTGTATCCTTGTGCTCCTATCAGCACCGGCCCGGGTTACACGAGCGTTTCACTTCCGTCTTCTTCTTTCTTCAAATTTCCCAGGGCAAACGCATGCGCAGTATAACGAAATAGCCAACTTTTTAGTTAAAGTTTGGCTTTCCGTTCTACTGCGCATGCGCAGCTGCGCGAAGAAGGAGGAGGACGGAAGATCACTCCGTGGTGCTCACTGATATAACCCTGGGCCGGTGCAGTTTTCTGCTGGTAGGAGCACCGGCCCGGGGTTTCAGGTAATTAGATACAATCATTTGGGGGTGCCTAACATTTGGCACCCCCAAGTGCTGCAAGCCTTTCCTTCTCCTTTAAACAGAGTTTCAAGCACTATTGCTCCATTTCTGGTTATGAAATGAGCTTCTGCAGCAAGTCCAGACAGTTTTAGGTTAATTCTTGTAATTTCCAGAAAAACTTGGCGCAGTAGTGATGGGCAAATCTGACCTGTTTTGCAAACATGTCTGTTTGCAAACATGTTTGGCAAACATTTGAAAAATGGGGATAAATTCAACAAATGCATTTAAGTAAATTGCCAACTAAGATGTTTTAGAAATGTGAAAATCTTTTTCACTCACTGTAGTCTATGGGGTGTTTATTTACTGCAAATAACTAACATAACTAGTCCTAAGGACTAATGTCACTTAAAGGAGAAACAAACCCTTTACCAAAAAAACCCATTTGTTTACCATTAGTTTACCATTGGACTCTACGCGCGGCTCTTGTACATCTGCCCCACTGGCCTACAGGGCCTCCTCTGCGGTTGGTTGCTCTGCCTCTGCGGGGGTCTGCTGCTGGGCCTGTTGCCTGTCCCTGGCTGTGGGCCTTTGTGGCTGCGCTTGACCTACACATTCACAAGTGGAAAAAGAAAAGGACTAGTTAAGAAGGTTAATTAACAAGAGAGCTGAGAGAAGCAAAAGAAGAGGCAGAACTTGCTGCTAAGTGCTCTTTATTGCACACAACATGTTTCGGGCCCAGAGCCCTTTATCAAGTGTACAAATCATTATGTGAACAGACTTTTTAAAGTGTAAAACAGGAAGTGAGATCATAAAACAACTCTGATACATTGTCTAGTAGTTAAGAAGGTTGTTAAAGAAAGGACAAAGGCAAACTAAAACATGCAAACAACGGTCATGATTTGGAAGTGATACCAAAACAAAGGGACATATTTCGGTCGTCTGCTCAAACCTCCAAAATGCAGACTAAAAGTTCAAGGTCAGAATGTATTTTAGTGGCACATGGTGCAACACAGTACTAGTAAGACGGTTATGTGGAAGTCAAGATGACTTAAAGGAGAACTAAGCCCTAAAAATAAACAGGGCTAAAAATGCCAGATTTATATAATAACCTTATTGCACCACCCTAAAGTTTCAGCTTCTCAATAACAACAATGATCTAGGTCTTCAAACTTGTCAAACGGGATCACCAACTTGGAAAATGTCTTTGACACTCACATGCTCAGTGGGCTCTGAGCAGCTGTTGAGAAGCTAAGCTTAGGGGTCGTCACTGAGGTTGGCCTGTCATATAAGCTGATGCTACAAGGCTGATTATTAAATTCTGAAGCTAGGTGCACTGGTTTCTGTGCTGCCATGTGGGTCCCTAAGCTCAGTAAGTGACAGCAGCACAGAGCATGTGCAGTGAAATCAGCAGAAAAGAAGATGGGGAGCTTACTGGGGCATCTTTGGAGACACAGATCATTACTGCTAAAAGGCTGTGTTGCTTTGGGCTGGTACAGAAGCACAAACCATAATGTACAACATTTCTAGCCTACTTCTTTAGTTTAAATTTCCTTGTCCTTTAAGTTTGTGTTTGTTTTATGTACTTTGACATTTCTTTATTGGATATTGTCTCTTATATTGAGTGATAAATCCTAAGGCATCTCTATTGCTTTGTTATATTTGAAATAAAATACATTTTGGACATTCCACTATACCGCTTTTGCAGAGGGAAAAGTTACAAGGCACATCAAATAGGGGCCTCCTTCACCATAAGAAGACAAGACATTTCTGATCACATTTTTGACAAAATGGGTTAGGGGCAATAAACTTACGTCTCCTATCTGTGTCCAGGTGCCATCCCTCCACAGACCTTTTCAGACCTTCTAGACGGCTTCTAGAAGGCGGTGCTCATAAGGCTTTAGATGGAGGTCAGGCCCTCCACCCACCTTCTGCATCCTTGCCAAAAACTTGGTGCGAATACCCCTCTTCAAATCACTAAAGCGATTGTACACAGCATCAGTGCTGCAGCTTACAGTGCTTACAGAACTCACAGCATCCGCTACCTGCTGACAGAGCTGTTTGCATCTGGCAGCATTGATCCGACATGCGTTGGCACCAAATAAAGTGTCCCATCGTCGGATAACCTCCTCAACCATTGTTTCATTCTCCTCACTGGAAAATGAGGGGCCAATTTTTGACCTTGGCCCCTCATCCTCAATCTCCTCCTCCTCATCATCTTCCTCCTCATTCCTTCTGCATTCAGGGGTGGTAGTGGGGTCCTCTTCCTACCCATGACCCCAATACCTGAGGGCTGCTGGCCTCCCTCCCCCTACTCTTAACCTGGGTCCCCCTACCTTCCCCAACCCCCCTGCCCTTGGGTCCCCCTACCTACATTAACTCCCCTGCCCTATGTCCCCCTACCTTCTCCAACCCCCCTGCCCTGGGTCCCCCTACTTACACTAACTCCCCTGCCCTGGGTCCCCCTATCTTCGCCAACCCCCCTGTCATGGGTCCCCCTAATGCCTCCAAATGTACCTCCTTTCAATGTGCTTTCGAAACTGCAAGTGAAAGCGATGCACGTCAGTGTGCCTAAAATGCCCGCCGGAGAACTTCCTATTGGTTAAAAAAAAACAGGTCGTATGGAGAGGAATGTCCATCTAAATTTTCTGAAATTTAAGAATTTTGCAGGGTTTGCTCCAAAAATCACGATTATTTTGTGAACAAGTATACAAATCAATCATACGATTGATACTGAACAAGTCAGATTTTTTTACGGACCGCAATCCGAAAAAAACGCATGATAATTACGATTTCATCGGGAATATTGATAAAGTTAAGTTAAAATCGGGTTCATTCGGGATAAAACACACAATACATTTGGATCTTAGTAAATAACCCCCTAAATTTTTTTGCCAGTATAAAGACATCTCTGTTACATATTAATTGGGAAAGGCTTTTCACAGGGTCACAGGGTGTAGTATGTGCACTGCATACTCAAGAAGGATATAAATGAGCTAGGCAGTGTGCAGAGAAGTACAACTAAACTGTTTAAAGGGTAACTAAAGTCTAGAATAAGCTAGAAATGCTGTATTTTGTATAATAAACATAAACTTACTGCACCACAAGCCTAATAAAACAAATGATTTATGCTTTCAAAGTTGGCCACAAGGGGTCATCATCTTGTAACTGTTAAATAATCTTTGCAAGACCAAGACATGCACATGCTCAGTGTGCTCTGGGCTTCAGTTGAAAGGCTAAGCTAAGGGATCATTATAAATTATCAAAATAGCACAAGTCGAAAAATATCTGCTAGAAGCCGATACTTCAAGACTGATTAATAAACATAAAACAAAAAAATGGTAAATTTTTTTCTAATTAATGTATATTGGAGATAGGTTTCTTTTTCATTAAAGAAAGTAAAAAATGGGATTTTATTTATTTGCCTTTACGTTCCCTTTAAAGGGATGGAAGATTAGGAGGCTTATTTATTAAAGGTCAGACTTTGTAAGTTTTTGTATACTTCGACCATTGAATAGGATACTACGACTTCGAATTAGATTTGAAGTAAAATAGTTCTAATATTCGACCATTCGATAATCGAAGTACTGTCTCTTTAAAAAACCTTCAATACTTCGCCAAATTAAACCTGCCGAAGTGCTATGTTAGCCTTTGGGGACCTTCTAGAGCTGAAAATCGATCGCTGAAATACTTCGAATCTTTCGATTCAAAGGATTTAATCGTTGGATCAAACGATTTTACTTCGACCACAGGATACCAAAATTCGCTGAATATACGTTGAATTCGATATTCGAAGTTGAAGTATTTTAATTTGATGGTCGAATTTTGAAGTATTTTTATCTTCGAAATTCGACCCTTGATAAATCTGCCCCTTGACGTGTTGCATGCATTTGTACGTATGCAAAAAGCAAAATAACATACAAAATGTAAAGCACAATGTGGTTAGCGAGTCCACTATTCACAATGTCAATTAAAATTTGTATCAAAATAACAGATCCCCCAACCTCCCAAAAATGTATGTGTGTATAAGTGTTAATGTTAGGGGCAGATTTATAAAGGGTCGAAGTGAATTCGAGAGAATTTTCGAAGTAAAAAAATTTGAAATTCCATGTAATTTTTTGGATACTTTGACCATTGAATAGGATACTACGACTTCGAATTTACTTCGAATTCGATTCAAAGTAAAATAGTTTGAATATTCGAATATTCGATAATCAAAGTACTGTCTCTTTAAAAAAACTTTGACTTCAATAGTTCGCCAAATTAAACCTGCCGAAGTGCTATGTTAGCCTATGGGGACCTTCTAATGTTTTTCATAGTCGAAGTAAAATCGTTTGATCGATCGCTCAAATCCTTCGAATCGTTTGAATCAAACAATTTAATCGTTCGATCAAACTATTTCACTTCAACTGTAAAACGGTCAAATTCAGTAAAAAAAACTTCTAATTCGATTTTCTGACCCTAAGGGTCGGTATTTATCAAGGGTAGAATTTCGAGGGGTTAAAACCCTCGAAATTTGACCATCGAATTGAAATCCCTCGACTTTGAATACCGAAGTTGAGGGATTTTTAGCGTATTCGATCGATTGAATAAAACGATTGAAAAATAAAACGATGAAATGATTCGAATCTAACGATTCAAATGATTTTTTGCGATCGATCGAAGGATTTCTATTTTACCAAAAAATACTGAGAAAGGTACTCTGGAAGGTAGGCTAACATTGCACTTCGGTAGCTTTAATTTGGCGATAAATGAAGTCAAAGTTTTTTTTAAAGTGACAGTACTTCAATTATCGAATGGTCGAATAGTCAAACGATTTTTACTACGAATAGTTCGAATCAAAGTTGAATGGTCAAATATAGCCTATTCAATGGTCCAAGAACCCAAAAATTTACTTCGAAATTCGAACTTTTTGAAATTCGAACCATTCACTTGAGTTAAGTGTTTATTAGTGTAAAAAGTGTGTAATTGTGTATTTTGTGTGTATGATGTGTGTATTATGTGTGTATATTGGGGTATGTTGGCTGCAGATCCATGTCTAGGAGGACTGGAGGACTGGGGGCACTGAATGAAGTCATCTTCTCTCTGATCCAGGTCAGTGGGCGGAAGACCAGGCAGTAGCAGGCCCATGTCTGCTGCACCTATGAGGCCCCTGGGTGATTGCACCCAAGGGGCCAGTTCCCCCCTGCTCAACTAGTTGCCATGGGGCTGGAGAGCAATTAGGGAAGTACCAAGTGACTTCAAAAGCCTCTCCTCCAATCCCCCGTCTGGGTCATTGTATGAAACCCAGTACAGATCATATCTTCCAATTGTAAATGTGACATCTGCCACTAACATCTACATGACCTTGGCAGATTTGAGATGGAGTACTTTTTTATTCTGACTTTTAGTAGTCTCTGGGTTTAATAAACCACAAAAAAATTGAGTTGATTGCAGGTGCAAAACTACAGACGTGAAGAAAGATGGTCATTGGCTGAGGCAAACCGTGTGATAGCAGCAGGTGAGGTATATAAAAGTCTTAACTGTCGTTCAGCAAAGATTGGTGAAAAGGGACAAAACCACCATGTTTTCAAGTACCCACCCCTTTATTTAAAAAAACAAACAAACTATTGTTGCAGCTTGGACTAAAATTAATTATTAATTAGTTATTAATTTGTTTCCTGGTTTCAATAAATAAGCTGCATCCAAGCGTTGTGTATTTATTTTGTGACTGGTGTATTGTTTAATAAAATGTTGGGCAATCACATCTGATTTTTTTTGGTGTCTCTTTAGATGCATTATTGATAGGTAGTCCCCTGCTTTCTTGATCAATTTTTCCTTTCACAATTTTTTCAGTACCAGAAATTACAAATTTTTTGCCGCAACAGATGCACATCTGTGACTTATTCAAAAATTGGTATTGCAGTTTTTATTGCAATGGATAATTGCTCTTGGTCAGTTAACTTTTTTTATTGTGAACTGCAAACATGGATCTTGCATACATTTGGGACACATTAACTAAAGGGCAAATTGTGTTTTTTGGGCAAAAATTCACCAAAATTAAAATTAGCAGCAAATTTGCAGATTTTCTAAAGGTTGAAGAAGAGAATACGCTAAAGAAAACCCTCAGCGACAGAGAACTTTCACACCGTGTAAAATTTCCAATGTGTTACCCTTTTGCCAAAGTATATTTTGCCTGGTTCTACCTGGCAAATTGTTAAGATGAAGCTACATCCTCAACATTACTATGCCAATGACATCATATCCTGTATTCAAAAAGATTCATATTTTAATGTGGGATTATGTTTAAAAGTTTAAATATATGGGTGGGGGTCCTTAGCCATGGTGGAGACCCGACACAGATCTTAAGAGCTCCTCCACCGGATCCCTATCAACCCGACATTAAGCAACCTGAAGAGCAAATAGACGAAGCTCGGGTTACTTACGAATGACACTACAGCATGGGCAGACTTGGAACCCGGGCAAAACGCATCACTATGTTGCCTTTTCTGCATAAGACTCCAGGCCGTGGCGCACAGACGAGATCCCAAGATGGTGCACCTCAAGGCTCCCCTCACACTGAGGTATCGCCCACATGATCAGTGAGTATATCCATCGCACTCACCCCCTTGCATAATTCTCCACAACGATCCCCGCTAGATCCAACCACAAGCGCTACTGCATGACGCATTAACCTCTACTATCACACTGACTGTGTCAGCAGCTGTAAATGCAGCAATAAAAGAGGTTCAGAGACAATGCACTGATAAGCTGGAAACGTATACAGACAATATTGCACAACATTTGATATATGTTGAAGAGGATAATGCGGCCCTTAAAGTGTAAGGGGAAGTGTATAATTTACAGGACATGTGTGAAGACCTAGAGAACAGGTCGCAGAGACAAAACTTAAGATTTAGGGGGATACCTGAGGAGATATCCATCTGAGATACCAAGCTATCTTAAGGACTTATGCACACACATCTGCCCAGAAACACCAAGTGATGGAGATTTGGCACATCGCGCTCTAGGCCCTAAGCCTTCCTCACCAAAGCCTCCATGGATATAATTGCCTGCTTCCGTTATTATCAAGGCAGGGAGGCTATCTTGGCGAAAACAACAGCTACTCATACATGGGGATTCCGTACTCATAAGATCCAGATATTTCCAGAGATCTTTCCCCAATTACTCTGAATAAAAGGAGGTAATTAAGACCCGTTACACAGACACTCAGAGATCATGGAATACTTTACAGATGGGGATTCCCATTCAAGCTGGTTGTTACACGGGCAGGTCAGACCTATACATTGCACAATCCCCGAAATGGGGGCAAATTTTTAAAAGCACTTGGCCTATCTGCTAAAGAATCAGCACCGCTAAACAGGGAATCCCCACAAAGGGACCGCTAAACAGAGAATCCCCCATTGGGGATGCCGCTTCATCCCCAATGGACCAAGGTCCAACAAAAAAACTCATTGCCAAGGCTGTCTTTAAGCCCTTCACCTTCTCGAGATGAGTGAATGGCCAAACCAACATGCCCTATCTACTAACCCAGGAAGGATGGGTCACTAATTCGTCACCAAATGACAACAGATGGATCCATGGAAGGAAAGGCCTCTTCACCACCACACCTTTTGCCTTTTTGGTCTGATACGTTCCCACTTGGATATAGATCCTTACCCCCCACCAGAGGTGCCTGTATTGCCCCTCATAACCTCTAGACATATTGTCAGTGCCTTATTTTCATTTTTTCTCTATATAAATACCAACAAATTTGGTCTTACCCAAGAAGGAGAAAACAAAAATGTTCTTTTGGTTGTTCAAACTACTTTGTCAAGTTTTTTTCTTTACTACCTTTTACTTGAATGTCTAGTATATGCAAACATGGTTTATACTGTATTTATTCACTCTAAATCGGTTATTTATGATGGAATTCAGTGGTTTATTACACAATGTAGGGGGCGAGGGACTAGTCTACTGAATATCTTCACTTACTTGCTACAGGGCCGCAAGGAAGACAAGCCCACTTTACCTTTAGAGTATTATGGCTAAGTTTATATCTATGAATGTCAAAGGCCTTAATAGCATGCATAAAAGATATCTAGCCTTAAAGGAACTCATACATTCACGGGCAGACATAGCCCTTATTCAGGAGACCCATTTTCACAAGGACAATCCTAGCAAACTTAGCTCAAAAATGTATCCAAAAGCTTACTATTCCTCTGGCCCCTACAAAAGGGCAGGGGTTGCTATACTTATCCATAAGGAATGCCCTTTTTTGATCGACCAGACTCTTGAAGACCCAAATGGTCATTATTTAAAACTAAAAGGGACGTATGCTAATGCTAAATGCTAAAAGCTATTGTTGGTGAATGTGTACTCACCTAACAAAAAACAAACTAGTTTCCTACGGAAAGTCATCACCAAAACTCAACAACTAAATTCCTCATATAATTGGGGGAGATTTTAATTTAACATACTCCCAAGGAGCAGATAGGTCAGAACCATCACCAGTCCAGGGAATAGGGGTTGCGGACACCACCAATTGACATCAACACGTGCAAACCAAAGTCGTATAGAACAAATCCATCTTTATTGAACGTATTAAAAAAATTTAATACGTTCAATAAAGATGGATTTGTTTTATACGACTTTGGTTCGCACGTGTTGATGTCAATTGGTGGTGTCCGCAACCCCTATTCCCTGGATTGTTGTTTGCCGCGGCCAGAGCGGATTTAGCGGTCACACCTGGCAGGCAGTTTGCCTATGTGCGCTCACGTCTCCGCTTTCGGATCGCTCTCCTTCAAATCTTCAGAACCATCACCAAACCAGACGACCCGCAACATGTCTACATCATTTAGACAGGTTATACGCCAATCTCAATTATTCGATGCTTGGCGAACTAAACATCCTAAAGAAAGACAATACACATTCTATTCACCTACCAATAAGATGCACTCTCGGATTGATTATTTTTTTATATTTTTTATATCTCACCCATGCCTTCATTTACCATACGAATCGGACAATAATGCCGATCACCTGGTCGGACCATGCACCAATCACTCTGATCATAGAACTATTTAAATCCCCTCCCCGAGAAGCACATTGGCTGGCATCTCAATGACAAGGAAACGTTCGCTAAGATTGAAGGTAATTTAAAAGAATACTTCAAGATAAATGAGGGCTCTGTAGACTCATTAGCTATGTTATGGGAGGCCCATAAAGCCACATTAAGTGGCCAAATAATAACTTTAACAGCACACAAAAAGAAATATGCTAATATTAATTACCTCAAACTCCATAGACAACTTAGAGATTTAGAAATGCAATACAACCAAAGGCAAACTGAATCCTTGCTGATAAAGATTAGCAATGTTTGTAAAGAGCTGGCTGCTCTACGGCAAAAGCAGGCTGAAAAAGCTATACTTTGGACAAGGCAACGATTCTATGAGAAGGCAGATAAGCAACATGCATTGCTAGCCAGAAAAAGACCAACAAGTCCAATCTAGAATAACTTCTTCAGGCCAAATAACCTACAACCCCAATCAAATTGGCTCTTTGTTTTTTGACTACTACTACAAATTATACAATTTGACCCCACCCTCAGCTGACAAAAGGCTACATACCGACTTAATCACTGAATGCTTAGTTACGGAAGAAGACCTAGAAATCCTAAATAAAGATGTTACAATGGAAGAACTGACAAACACTCTTAAAAATATGCCTAGTGGCAAAACTCTCGGTCTGGATGGGCTACCGTATAAGTATTACCAGCTATATCAACATGTTCTAACACCATACTTGTTAAAATTGTTTAATCAATATTTACACGGTGTGCCCACCCCCTCCTCCAACCTAACTTCTTATCTATCATTAATACCTAAGGAAGGAAAGGATCCCACGCTATGCACAAATTACAGACCAATAGCCCTTTTAAATTCAGACCTAAAATTGTTTACTAAAATTCTTGCAAACCGCCTGGCCCCAATCCTACCAAAACTTATAAACAGAGACCAAGTTGGTTTCATTATGGGGCATCAGGCCGGGGACAATACCAGGCGAACTGTGGATCTAATTGAAATACTACAAAGGCATTTGATAGATCGGATTGGACATATCTATTTACGCTATTGAGACATTTAAATTTTTCTGGCCCTTACCTGCTCACCCTACAGTATCTATATAATACCCCCTCCACCCAACTTAAACTCCCAGGACAGTCAGCTAAAGCTATCCCAATACATAATGGCACCAGACAGGGTTGCCCCCTTTCCCCGCTTCTTTATGCCCTTAGCATAGAGCCCATGGCAGCGGCTAAACGAACAGTCCCGGACATAGGGGGGGGGGGTCTTGGTAGACTCCATACAATACAAGATAGCCTTATTTGCAGACAACGTCCTGCTCACCAAACCCACAGTTTTCAAGGACATACAGGCAATATTTCACAACTTTATATGGTCTCAGAGTGGACACAGAGTGGCTAAGATGATGGCATGTACGAAAATGGGAGGTTTAGGGGTTCCTAACCTCCCAAAGTATTATGAAGCCGCACAGCAGAGACAACTCCTAGCGTGGTCAAGCCATCGCCCCTATACCACTTGGGGACACATCGAAAACTTTATGGCAAAAGAGTACCACTTAGACGCTGTCATATGGGATTTTAACTCATCTAAACGGATTTCTCCAAACGCCCTTTCAGCAACGAGTCTTACTTACTCCATTTGGCTGAAGGCCAGACATAAACACAAAATGATTTCTGCTAAATCACCGAAGACCACTTATCTGAATAACCCAGCGTTCCCACCAGGAACTGAGCCACCATTCTGTG
This sequence comes from Xenopus laevis, assembly GCF_017654675.1. Taxonomy (NCBI): domain Eukaryota; kingdom Metazoa; phylum Chordata; class Amphibia; order Anura; family Pipidae; genus Xenopus; species Xenopus laevis. The sequence goes on along the minus strand of NC_054378.1, from coordinate 28,860,154 downwards.
CTAAATGGTCTAAGTTACATTTTTTTACGATAAAATATCGTCTTAATCCGCAAACCCACGTGATGCTACCTTTTCAAGCAATCAAGGAGAAACAACCAACGACTGACATAAAAATATTTGAATTGCATGTCAAATCTCTGTCAGTGCTTAATTCAAGTCATTTCCATGTAATGTTTTTGAATATATTGCATAGAGGGTATTTTTCCCCTGAGTTGCGAAAACGCGTGGGTTGGTCTGAGTCAGATGCCTGTCCAAAGTGCCAGGCCCCGAAAGCGGACATTTATCATTGCCTCTGGTCCTGTCCTCGGATTACGCAATTTTGGAATGAAGTTATTCGTTATTGTAAACTAACACTGCATATCAACATAAATCTCACTCCACTCTGGGCTATTTTTGGCGATACCACAAAAGTTTTAAAGATAGATAAGAAATTAGCGAACATTGTTTCGGCAGTCAGCAGAAAAGCCATATTACACTGTTGGATCTCCAACCTGCCCCCTTCGTTAGACATGATGCTTGTGAAACTTGATTTTGCTTACCGTATGGACTGGCTGGAGGCCACTCTCAATAAGGAGGGTAGGGTGACAACCTTTTTTGCTACTTGGTCCAAATATGTGCACACACTATCCCCTGCCAGACAACTAGCAATCTCTTACGTGTTTCGGCTTACCACTTGGTATATGTCTGAGGAGCTAGCGGGGAGGGACCCTTTACGGTCATTGCAATTATAAGGGAATGCTTGAATTGGCCTGATAACCTTTTCCCTGACAGGCTGAGGTGAAATGATGGGGAGGGGGTTTGGGGAAGACTCGTACTGTACTTTATTTATTGTTAAGGGCACGGGAGCAAATTCTGTATGTTCTTGTTTGTTGGGGTGGTCGAAAAAATGTGTGCAGACCGCCCCCTACCTTGTTGTCCTGCCCTACTTCATTGGCATGGCATGTTTCATTGTGATGTTTTGTAATGTTTGTTTGGTGCAAATAAAGACATTTTAAAAAATATTTGAATACTTTCAGGTCCGTCATTTCCTTGCACCTTATGCCTCATACCTTAAGACAAACCCTCCTACGGTGTATGAAACTAAAGCAGCTCAGGGGCTACTGCAAAAAGGTCTAATCTCCAAACTTTATAGTATATTGACTGCCCCTTCAGATTCAGTCCAATCCAGACATAAATACATGGACAAGTGGGATTGAGCTGTCCCACAACCGATCCAGGCCAGGGACTGGCCCTTGATCTGGGACAATGCAAAACATATGGTCACCTGTGTGAGACAAAAGGAATATATCTACAAAATTTTGACCTGTTCGTACTATACTCCCGAAAGATTACACAAACTATTCCCACAGCATTCGCCCCAATGTTGGAGGAATTGTGGAGCTTGAGGGACTATGTTACACACTTTATGGGACTGCCCAGTAATCCAACCACTTTGGACTGAAATAACTAACCTCTTGGGTCAATTACTACATCGGCCAATACCTATGGATCCCATAATCTTGCTTTTAAGCAAACCTATACCAAAGCTGCGTAGATGTAGACAAGCCTTAGTTAATCAGGTCCTAAAAACTACTTGTCTGGCTATATCATCCCACTGGAAGAATTCCACACCACCGACCCTGACCGAAATAGTTAATAGAATGAATGCAAACAGAATTTTCGAAGCAGGTATTGCAGTTAAACAAAATGGACCTATATACAAATATTTGGGACATATGGGAACCGAGAGGTTTGGCTGCTAATGTGTCACAGGGAATCCACCCTTCACTTATCAACCAGACATAAGAGACTTAGTATGCCGTTTTATCATTTTAGAAACTCAATCTGATCTATACCATAAGAGCAATCTGCTTAGTAAATAATGTACCAGTTTTATTTCAGCTTACTACACACCTAGATACTCTGACACTACTAAGTAGATATTGGGTCTCAAACTTGGTTTAATTTTCTTATTTGTCTGTAAAACTATTTGCATTCTTTGCTTATTCTAAGCTAAAGAAATGGAATATTGCAATGTTCAGTGTGATTTTTGTAAAACGAATAAAAAATAAGTTACAAAAAAAAAGTTTAAATATTTACATTTTTTAAGCATTTAAAGCTCATGCCATATAAGTTACAGTACTAACTGACAGAAGGTCAACTTTCTCATCACATTTTTTTAAACACTTATTTTTATATGTTTTGTAGAAGTTAGAAAAGGAAGAAGGAAGGGGGAGGGAGATAATAGTTCTGTCTAGGGCTTCCATACAGATATTGTTAATTAAATTAGTTGAGTCATATATTACACTGTACAAATTTCACACTTAAACATGTGATGTAGCTTATTCATCAAGGGGGATCTTCCTCAAGGGTGATCAGTGCTTCCACATCAACCCAAGGCTGCCAGATTTGGTCAAACTTGTCAGGGCAGCCCCTGGCAACATATGCAAGTTTAATAATTTACCAGCTTTTGGAACATTTTAGCAAGGGTTTTTTAGGACCCGTCCATCTTAACACTTTTTCACTTGTTCTGGTAAGGAGGTTCTGAAACTTGCCCATGATTATTATCAAGGACACCAATTAAATCGCATTGGGGGGAAGCAAAGGTGAAAGGGACAGATGTGTAGTGTGGTATAATGTGACAGTTCACCAGAAACACTGAATATGGGGGCATTGCCAGGACATCCTCTTGACACCTGTGACAGTTGCGGTTGTCCCTTCTACCAAATGCATGCAGTTTCATAAGTGTCAGGTAGACTTGCTAGTTGCTACATAAATGTGTACTGTATCAGTCTATCCCAGGAAGACATTAAGAAGTTGTCCTCCCATTGATCCTCTTCCAGGTCTCCAAATATGTCCTGCCATTTGGGGTAAGTGCAGTGAAATGGAGTTGCTGGGGCTCTAATCAGGGGCATAAGTACAGAGGAAGCAGACCCTGCAGCTTCAGGGGGGCCCAGGAGGCATAGGGGTTCAATAAGGCCCTAAAAAATGAGCAATATAAATATATATTGCAAAAAAAAAACGGACAACCTCTGGTTACGTTGGGGGCACTAAAATTAATTTGCTGTGGGGCCAAGCAACATTTACTGGCTCTAGCCAGTAGACACTCAATTTGGGATACCAGTTTCTTTGGATTTTCAGAGAATAAGAACCCGAGTAGTGGGTAATCCTCAAACTCTAAGGACAGAGTGCGAAAATGTTCTGAAAAGGCCTCTTACAGCTGAAAGTAGGTATGTAATATGTAATGGTTACCTGATACCATTCTGTCTCTAAAGGGCTGTGATAGGTGTAAAAGTGAGGGTTGTGATATGTGTAAAAGTATCATCAATCTGAAAATCTGTGAAAAATTTTAAATGCCCCCTAGCTGGCTTCTCATAATATGTTTGCACACACCACCACACATTGTTTGTTATTGGATTTATCTACTGTACAATATCTTTACACTTTCTTTTATTTTGCTTGCAGAAGCTTGCAGGATTTCTTTACAAGGCTTTGCAAATAGGCCATACGTCAAACTGATGGTTAAAGGGATGCTGTCATGGGAAAAACTTTTTTTTTTTAAAATGAATCAGTTAATAGTGCTACTCCAGCAGAATTCTGCACTGAAATCCATTTCTCAAAAGAGCAAACAGATTTTTTTTTTTTTGTTCAATTTTGAAATCTGACATGTCTCAATGATTTCGATTTCATAAACATTCTGCTAAACTACTGCTGTGTTGATCTGGGGCCCAGACTTTAAGGTCAAAAGTAGCAATTCAAGGGAGTGGTCTAGCATGCAATGGAGTAGGACGCATAAGCCAGGAGCTCCGCTTCAATTGATCCTTTTTGGGAAGGTTTCCCACTTCGACTGGTCACATCAGTTACCTCCCTTTATTGCCCAGCTGGACTACTATGGGAGGCAATAAGAAAGAAGCCGAAACGGCGACAAACAAGATGGACAAATTTGTCCGCCACCAATCCCAAGATGGCGCCCGCTCTCATAGAGGCAATGCCTCCTCAGCGCAGGACTCACAAGATGTATCGGATGACCAAGGCCCGACTGAACCCACATTGAAAGAGGTACTGCAAGCTATGCGTGATACTCGGCAGGCAGTGGAAGTCAAGATCGATACACGAGTGGAAAAAATTGATATTGCATTTCTACGGCAAGATTTACATTCCCTCGGAGAGAGAACTACTGAAGCTGAGCAACGTATCTTGGATCTGGAGGATGCGAGGAGAGATTTACCGTGAAGCATACGGGATTTACAAGCACAGTTGCGCACTTGCAAGGCACGAGCTGGCGACCTAGAGGGCCGACAACGACCCAACAATATCAGAGTACTGGGAATACCTGAGGGTGCGGAGGGCCTTACTCCAGAAATATTCTTGGAGAACCTGATAAAAGACAAGATGGCGGCCGACCAATTCTCCGAACATTTCCTTATAGAGCGGGCTCATAGGATTCCATCCCAAAGACCCCCTCCGGGGACACCGCCACAGACGCTGATCTCCAAGATCCTGAATTACCGTGACCGGGATGCTGTCCTCCGCTACATGCGACAGGAAGGACCAGTGAAGTTGGGCGATCATTTTATTTTTTCCAGATTACACTATTGAAGTGCAAAAGCAACGGGCCAAATTTACAGAAGTCCGGAAGAAGCTTCGGGAGAAGGGTATGGTGTACGCCACACTTTTCCCTGCAAAATTGCGGGTGGTCGATGGAAACAACACAAGGTTTTTTACCTCCCCACAAGAGGCCATGGACTGAATAGAATGGCACTAGATGACAGACTTTCCGGGGATCAGTGAGTAAACATAATGTAATGGCATGTCCTTTGCAGACATCCCACCATGGGGTCTGGGCCCATCAGAATGACTTTGGATATAGCAGTCCAGGACATTTTGGCGGCCATATGGGCAATATAAGGGCCCTACATAAATATCACTACGTTTATGTGACTTTTGTTGGTTTACCGTTGCAGATGGACATAGTCCCCTATGTTCATATATGTGAACCTCCCTAATATTTACTAGCGGAACTGGCTAGGTTGGACGTTAATTTTTAGTAATAAGCTTTACTCTATTGGGTTAACCCTGCTCCTATGCAGAGGCAATTGTTTAGTTTGGGGATAAGGCAGGGAAGGTAAGCAGGGTGGGTTGGATGGGTATTTGAATTTCACTGTTTTCCCTTATCTCTCTTTTTCTCCCCCCTTGGTACAATACTTCACGACTGTACATGTCATATCTGTTATAATATGTCAATGCTTACAGTTGCCTCTTGGAACGTGAGAGGCCTAAATGATAAGGTCAAAAGAGCTCTATTGTTTACTTCCCTTAACTAAATAACATCCCCTTCCCACAACTTCCTGGGGACCATGCCCAATTTCTGAACAGACCTATCTCTTTACGAGAAATTAGGGATGCCATTCACTCTTTGGCTACTTCTAAATCACCGGGTCTCGATGGGTTACCTAGCGAATGGTATAAAGCCCTAGGGGAAGAGATTATAGGTACTCTTCACACTATTCTAACTCAATCCTACAAGCAAGATCAACTTCCACAGTCTTTTTCTTCAGCACTAATTGTGTTAATACATAAGGAGGCAAAGATCCAGAACTTTGTGCCTCACATCGGCCAATATCTCTGTTAAATGCTGATGCAAAAATCTTGGCTAAGGTGCTGGCTACTCGATTATCTTCAGTGATTTCCCTGTTGGTTCATCCAGATCAGATGTGCTTTATGCCAGGCTGTTCAACTGATGTTAACCTAAGGAGACTTTATTTTAACCTACAGGTACCCCATGACAATACAGGCTCAAGGATAGCAGTGACCTTAGATTCGGAGAAGGAATTCGATTCGATCGAATGGGATTACTTATGGGTGGTCTTTAGGAAGTTTGGGATAGGGGATCCGTTCATTAAATGGATACAACTATTATACAAGCATCCTAGGGCACAAATCAAGATAAATTAAGGAATCACACCTCCATTTCAGTTACAAAGAGGCACACACGCCAGGGTTGCCCACTCTCACCGATGCTATTTTGCTATTTGCGTTAATGGTTCGGGATACCCCTCTGATTAAAGGGTTAAGGTATGGCAACATAGTGGAAAAAATATCATTGTATGCTGACGATGTCCTGTTGTATCTGGAAGATCCTGGCCCTTTGCTACAGACAGTCCTGAAGATCTTTAACTCCTCCACCACCTGGAGTCCTTCAAATACCTAGGCATTCAAATTTATCGTGAGTCAGACCAATTCATACCTATGAATGTTACACCTATCACAAAAAAACTTAAATTGGCCCTCTCGGTTTGGGGATTACTGCCACTGACATTGTGGGGGAGGGTCAATTTGATTAAAATGGTATACTTACCCAAATATCTCTATGTGTTCCATAACAGTCCATGATTACTCCATTTTTGTGGAACAATAAGGTACCACGGGTATCCTCTGAACGTGCCCTATGATAAGGGAGGCCTTGGGTTACCTCATTTCCTTTACTATTACCTAGCATCGCAAATAGTCTACATTCATTGGTGGCTCACGCAGGATCTAGATCAGGGGTCAGCAACCTTTACTATCAAAAGAGCCATTTTGCCCCCTCTTCCACTAAAGAAAAATAGTCTGGAGCCGCAAAACATAAAACAGATTATAAACTTTTAAAAGTTTTAACTTTTTTTCAATTTTAACAATTACAACAACAGAATACAACAAACAGAAGTGCAGTGTGTATGTGTAGGCCTACTTAGAAATAAATGAAACACTAAATAGCCCTATTAAATGCTAGTGTTCTAATCTGTTTAATGTAAATTCTGTTTCTGAAGTTCAATGCTGATCTTCCCTCTATTGTCTTGAGTGTGTGACCGTGGTAAGGACCATGATAAATCCTCTTGCTGCGCCTCGGTCTTACCTGTCACTCCTGGGACGTCTTTACAGCCCTTGCATCTGCTGGCGGCTTCCTGAGTATGCGACTGCGGTAAGCTGACCGTTAAATTACCCCAGTCACACAATCAAGCAGCCACAGCAGGTGCGAGGGCTGTATAGCCGACCTGATAGGCAAAGCCGCAAGACCGAGCCGCAGCAAGCAGGATGAAGAGCCGCATGAGGCTCCGGAGCCTCAGGTTGCCTACCCCTGATCTAGATAATCGTAATGTCTTACTTCAGGCTCATTGGGCAGGCTCGCTAGAGGCATTACGGAACTGTCCCCTTCGGAAATTGAAAGACTACCCAACTCTACACCCTTACCAAGCTTGGCAAAAGGCTATGAAACTGATCGGTATTAAGTCCCCACTCGAGTCCCCATATCTCCCATTATGGAATAACTCCTATTTGGAACATTTCTACAGGGCTGAAACTGTCGAATACTGGGCCCCCAAGAAGCTTAAGTATTTAGGAGACCTAATGGTGGAAAGTCTTTTTGTGGACAAACTCAAATTAGAACAGAATTTAGCCATCCCTACGATTCCCATGTTTTGTTATCTCCAACTGAGACATATGTTCCACTCACGATTCAATGTATTGTTAGGGAACTTATCAGAACCGGCAATACTTACCTATTTACGTCAGCCTCATCCTCCTAAAATGATCTCGTATGTATACAATAACCTTCTGCTTACAATACCTCCCCCGTTTGGAAGAGCTTATGACACATGGAGAATAGATCTGCCAACCCTTACTAGCGACCAATGGGAGGAAGGGACAGGGCACCTATATAGCTTTTTGATTTCAGCCAGGGATAAGTTAATTCAGCAAAAGTTTCTGCTACATACCTACCTTACTCCTAACAGATTAGCTCGAATGGGTAGGTTGGCAGAGCCACGATGCCCAAGATGTCGTGTGATGGATGGTTCCTTCTGGCACATGGTGTGGACCTGTCCGACAATAGTGGCCTACTGCAAGGAAGTGTATATATATATATTTCAGAAGTCCTACAGGTGCCTAACGTATATAACCTTGAAAGCTGCCTGTTAGGGATAGTTGAGGATCTACTGCCAGCTGCCCATGTTAGACTAACTGTGAGGACATTACTATTCTATGCAAAAAAAATGCTGGTGATGCACTGGATCTCCCCAGACCCTCCTGTTAAGAAAGAGTGGATAAAATATGTTAATAACCTGCTTCCATTAATAAAACTCACTTATGAAGCTCGGGAAAGTCTGGGTAAATTTCAGAAGATGTGGGACTTGGTGTGATATTCACAGGTGCTACTTTGCATTGATATACTGCAATCTACTGTACATTTGATTGTATGCTATTTATGATATGATGTTTTTGTACCTTCTTTTCTTTGACTTTTCCCCTCCCCCTTTTTTGCTTTCAGTATCCCTTACTTTTTTGAAACTTAATAAAAAAGGAAACCTGTTAAAAAAAAGTAGCAATTCAAATGTTAGTAAATAGTCCTCTAGAATTATAACAGAAAGCATTAAAGGAATAGTTCAGTGTGAAAATAAAAACTGGGTAAATAGATAGGCTGTACAAAATAAACAATGTTTCTAATATAGTTAGTTAGCCAAAAATGTAATGTATAAAGACTGGAGTGAACAGATGTCTAATAAAACAGCCAGAATCCAACTTCCTGCTTTTCAGCTCTATAACTCTGAGTTAGTCAGCGACTTGAAGGGGGGCCACATGGTACATTTCTGTTCAGTGAGTTTGTAATTGATCCTCAGCATTCAGCTCAGATTCAAAAGCAACAGATATGACCCATGTGGCCCCCCCTCAAGTCTCTGATTGGTTACTGTCTGGTAGCCACAGTAACCAGTCAGTGTAAACCAAGAGAGCTGAAAAGCAGGAATTTGTGCTCTGACTGACTTGTTATACATCAAATCACTCCAGCCTTTATACATTACATTTTTGGCTAACTAACTATATTAGAAACATGTTTTATTTTGCACAGCCTATCTATTTAGCCAGTTTTTATTTTTACACTGAACAATTCCTTTAAAGAGGTGAAAAAAAATATTAAAAAGAAGATCAATTGCAAACTTGTTAGGTAAAGGAAATCTTATATATATTAAAAATTGGCCTAAAGGTGAACCATCCATTGAATTCATGACAATAATTGGGTGTAAAAAAAAATACAGGAGAGAGGAAAAAAAAGTTAGTCCCCTTAGTCCTGTTAACTCCTCTCTTTAACTCCTTAACTCTTTCAGTCTCTCAACTGTAATATTGCTTCACAAAAAATGGATCAGAGACTCCAGCAATGGAGAAAACAAACAACAAAAAAGCAGAATATAGTGTAGTATTTTATGAAAAAGTATCCACTTAACACCATGGGGCACATTTACTTAGCTCGAGTGAAGGATTAGAATAAAAAATACTTTGAACTTCGAAGTATTTTTTTGGCTACTTCGACCATAGAATTGGCTACTTCGACCTTCGACTACGAATCAAACTAAAAATCGTTCGTCTATTCGACCATTTGATAGTCGAAGTACTATCTCTTTAAAAAAAAAACTTCGACCACCTACTTCGCCACCTACAACCTACCGAACACCAATGTTAGCCTATGGGGAAGGTCCCCATAGGCTTTCCTAGCAACTTCTGATCGAAGGAAAATCGTGCGATCGATGAATTTAAATTCTTCAAATCGTTCGCTCAAATGATTTTTCCTTCGATCGAACTAAATGCGGTAAATCCTTCGACTTCGTGGCGTAACTACCAGGTGTGCAGCAGGTGCAACTGCACCAGGGCTGTAGTCCCCGGTGGGGCCCCGCCTGGAAAATACAGCTCCTGAATCTGCAGATCATCAGGCTATTCCATGGCCGCCTAAGGAGGTAAGAAGGATTTCAGTGTGCAAATTGGCCAATTAGGGAGCTTTAAGCAGCAGCACTTTCAATTTGCTGTAAAACCTGGAGCAACCCCTTGATTGGCCAGTTTGTACATTGCGCCAGAGAAGTTTTTTTTTTCTTCATCGCTGGGTCCTGTCTGTGTCTCCTGCTGTGTAACCTGATCCTTCTCGCCCCCCCCCCACGGAACAGGCAGCTAAAGCTGAGGAAAGGAATCAGCTCACAGCAGCAAGGAACTTTAACTTCTTACTGACCTGCTGCTTCCCCTGTAAGTTTCTGTAACTCATAATATTTTACTTAGTCAGTCAAATGTGCATCACAATGGGAATCTGAGACTGGGGTTATTATACATGTTATATCCGCATATCATTTTACTATGACTTCCGGGGGTATTTATACATATAATTGCCATTGTACCATCTTGCTCTGAGTTCTGGGGGTATTTATACATAGAATTGCCTTTTTATGACATCCTACTATTAATTCTGGGGGTATTTATAAATGGTATTACCTTTATGCCATCCTACTATTAATTCTGGGGGCATTTATACATGATATTGCCTTTATGCCATCCTACTATTAATTCTGGGGGTATTTATACATGAAATTGCCTTTATGCCGTCCTACTATTAATTCTGGGGGTATTTATACATGGAATTGCCTTTATGCCATCCCACTATTTACTCTGGGGGTATTTATGCATAGAATTGCTAATTAAGAATGGTTTGCGCAGGATATATTTTAAACTAGATAAATGGTGAATTTGGCCGCATGGAGTGTCCTCACCCAACTTAGTTAGTTGCATAGTTAGTTAGTTACATAGTTAAATTGGGTTGAAAGAAGACAAAGTCCATCAAGTTCAACCCCTCCAAATGAAAACCCAGCATCCATATACACACCTCTCCCTACTTTAAAATTAAATTCTATATACCCATACCTATACTAACTATAGAGCTTAGTATCAGAATAGCCTTTGATATTATGTCTGTCCAAAAAATCATCCAAGCCATTCTTAAAGGCATTAACTGAATCAGCCATCACAACATCACCCGGTAGTACATTCCACAACCTCATTGTCCTGACTGTGAAGAACCCCCTACGTTGCTTCAAATGAAAGTTCTTTTCTTCTAGTCTAAAGGGGTGGCCTCTGGTACAGTGATCCACTTTATGGGTAAAAAGGTCCCCTGCTATTTGTCTATAATGCCCTCTAATGTACTTGTAAAGTGTAATCATGTCCCCTTTTTTCCAGAGAAAACAACCCCAACCTTGACAGTCTACCCTCATAATTTAAGTCTTCCATCCCTCTAACCAATTTAGTTGCACGTCTCTGCACACTCTCCAGCTCATTTATATCCCTCTTAAGGACTGGAGTCCAAAACTGCACTGCATACTCCAGATGAGGCCTTGCCAGGGACCTATAAATAGGCATAATTATGTAATAACCCAAAGGGGGCCCCGGTTATCACCAATTCCAGCCCCAAACACAGTGAATTTTACCAACCGTAGCAGACTAACCGATCTGGCTCCAGACTCCTTCCCTCCAATCCAATGCGATCAATGCATGTACTTGCACAGGTGCATTCCAGGGCATCATCCTGCATGGAACCTATAGTTCTGCACAATTTAGTATCATCTGCAAAAATAGAAACAGTACTTTCAATGCCCACCTCCAGGTCATTAATAAACAAGTTGAAAAGCAAGGGACCTAATACAGAGCCCTGCAGTACTCCACTAACAACACTGGTCCAATTAGAAAATGTTCCATTTACCACCACTCTTTGTAGTCTTATCTTTAAACCAGTTCTCTATCCAGGTACAAATACTATGTTCCAGGCCAATATTCCTTAATTTAACCAGTAACCTTTTGTGTGGCACTGTATCAAATGCTTTAGCAAAGTCTAAGTAAATCACATCCACTGCCATCACAGAAACTTAGAAAAGTAAATATAAATATTAGAAAAATGGGACTTCAACTCCAAATGACCAATTCACCATTACAATATTAATTTGGATATGGAATTACAAAATATTCTGAGAGTAAAAATAAAAGGCAATGTTTATTTGTTTACCACCATACCATGAACTGGTTAAAAACATTTAAAAAGCAAGGAAACAGCGCTGCATAAGGACTGAGGGATCCCTCTCCACTGACAAACATACAATGATAAATTAAAAGTTTGTAGAGTGGAACTGAGCCACTCAAAATAGGTAGCTGATAAAAGCCATCCTGGGTGGCTTAATTGTTTGCAATCAATGAAATGGGTGCACCTGGAACAAGGTCCAATGCTGGATAGTATTGTATCAGTTGTTACAAAGTTGAGAAGAGTTTGCTGGAATAATTATTATTGATCCATAACACTACAATGAGGTGTGGGCTAATCAGCCCTAGTTGTGTAGCCAAGTCGGTGTGGGGCTGTTGTATTAGACTGCAGTCTGTGAGTCAGAATGACGCTGCATTGGCGTGTAGTAAAATGTATAATCCAGATGCGGGTTAAAGTTTCAAGACCCCCTTCACAGCCGAATAGTCACTCTGGCCACGATAAAAGTAGGTGTCCAATTGGACGTAATAACCCAAAGGGGGCCCCGGGTATCACCAATTCCAGCCCCAAACACAGTGAATTTTAACCGATCTGGCTCCAGACTCCTTCCCTCCAATCCAATGCGATCAATGCATGTACTTGCACAGGTGCATTCCAGGGTCCCACAGATAACAGTGGAGGACGGGACCTCAGTCGCACTGTATCTCAACAGCCGTTTCGCCACAAAACGTGGCTTTCTCAAGAGGCCGGACCACCGGAAGGAATACCTTATAAGGATTCAGTCACATGATCTAGCTGCCAGGTGCCGAAGAAAATAAATAGATCATACTTTCTTAAAGACAGACTGCCATTTCCCTAATCTCTATTGTAATTCCCCTGTGGGGTTTCTAAGGCAAATAAACTGCCTGCTTTTAAAGTAAAATATACAGTCATGCAAAGTCATTTGCTAACAAGCAATATAAATGGCATGCCATGTACAACATACAGCCTTACGGCTACATGGCATATCCGGCATAGTAATAAAGTAACAATATTTTACAAAGCATTAAATTTTGTGATACTCACTCAAAAGTACTATAAATATATCTAAAAATATTAATGATAATTACTGTATAAAATCATAATATATCACACTACGGGGGAGGGGGGAGGGAGAGTAAGACAAAGTAAAGGCAAAGTAAGTACTGCTGGAAAATACGAGGATATGAACATTTTTTGTTTAGATTTTAAGTTCTTGATTTTTTAAAAGGAAAAGTCCTTTTCATAATCCTCAAAAGATGGACTCATTTATTTACAAAGGCTTGAAAATTCAGGTGACCATTTAGTCCAAAATATGATTTTTTAGGTGTTTAATTTAAATATCCAAGTGGTCTCCAGTTGGAGTAATTTATTGTCGAGGTCATTGCCTCTTATGTCTCCATGGAGGCGGTCAATGCCCTGAAAATAAGAGCCAGTATAAACCCCATTGTGTACACAAAAAATGTGTGCCGACAGTAAGTTACAGTTTTTTATATCTCTCATATGTTCATAAATCCGCCTTTTAAAAGGTTGTTATGTTTTCCCTACATGCATACTGCCACAATGGCACGTGAACAGGTATACTATGTGTGTGGTGTTACAACAAATGTAATGGTGCATCTCATAGTTTGAACTGTCCCTTCCAAATTTGTTTGATGTTTTGATAAAATGACACTGTTCACAAGCGCCACATCTAAAGCTTCCTGGCGTTTTACAACAAGCTGCTTTCAGATGTTTTTGAAAATGGCTATGGGTTATCATATCCCCTATGCTAGTATTCCTTCTATAACAAAATAGTGGACGGGGAGTAACCAGTTTTCCCACAGCTGGGTCTTTGGACAGAATGTCCCAATGTTTGTGAATTATGGACCGAATGTCCTTGTCATTTTCATTAAAAGTGAGGATGAATCTGGCCTGATTAATGGATATTCCCTGCTGTGTAGTGTGACTCTGGGACTTATACAATAACTCCTCCCTATCAACAAAGCATGTTGATAAGCCCTGTTTAGGCTTCGAGTCTTATATCCACGTGACTTAAATCTCCTATAGAGTTTATAAGCTGATTCTTTAAAGTCTTCATCTGAGGAACAAATTCTCCTCAGGCGCAAGTATTGGCCCTTGGGAATGCCCTCACTTTCAGGAATTCCAATGTGTTATGATCTATTATGCCACCTTTATGGGCTTGCAGGTCAATGATTGCAAATAAGTTATCTCGGAAATTTTGTAATTTTGGTAGTAGAATAGGTTGATACCACATTTTATTATTCAGAATCTTAGTGCACATCGAAACATAGTTGTTAGAATCCATAATAATATTAGAATCCTTGTCAGAGGGTTTAATGGTTATATTCGGATTAGACATTAATTTTTTCAATTAAAAATTCTCTGCTCTCGATAAAATGGGATATTTTATATTCTTTCTTACTTTCGATATATCTTCCGTAACTCTATGCACAAATGTTTCTATAGCTCCATTCTCTGTCACATTTGGATATTCTTGCGATTTCTTTTTGCAACTAGGCAGTGTAATGCTGTCACCTGAATTCTCAGACCATAATGACTGAATATCCTCCAGAACCCTCTGTTGCTCCTCCAACCTGGGGTCGTCCCACAGTTCGAGTAGGATCTTGAGGGTTCTTAAGTCGGCTAAAATCATACTTGCTCCAATCTGGCTCCACTCCATGTGTGGTTTTGGACCACTGGAGTTTTAGGAGCAATTTACGTGCAAATAAGTGGACATCTTTGATCATTGAGAAGTGATCAATAGCTTTTGAGGGCACAAAAGAAAGTCCCTTTTGTAATACATTAGTGAGGGTGGGAGTGAGGGTGGTGCTGGAAAGGTTGATAATTTGTAAATCATCTAGTGATACCCGGAAGTGAAGAAGTGCAAGTAGTGTCAGACAATTAAGTGGTTTGTGACCTATCCTGTGATAAGCGTAAAGTGGTACTATCAGGAGTAACAGAGTGAGAATCTCAGTCAGAGTGTTGGTATGTGACCCTTTTCATATGTCCCTTCTGGGGGCCATGTTACATAGTTACATAGTTACATAGTTAAATTGGGTTAAAAAAAAAAAGTCCATCAAGTTCAACCCCTCCAAATGAAAACCCAGCATCCATACATATACCCCTCCCTACTTTTAATCAAATTCTATCTACCCATACCTATACTAACTATAGAGCTTAGCATCACAATAGCCTTTGATATTATGTCTGTCCAAAAAATCATCCAAGCCATTCTTAAAGGCATTAACTGAATCAGCCATCACAACATCACCCGGCAGTGCATTCCACAACCTCACTGTCCTGACTGTGAAGAACCCCCTACGTAGCTTCAAATGAAAGTTCTTTTCTTCTAGTCTAAAGGGGTGGCCTCTGGTACGGTGATCCTCTTTATGGGTAAAAAGTTCCCCTACCATTTGTCTATAATGTCCTCTAATGTACTTGTAAAGTGTAATCATGTCCCCTCGCAAGCGCCTTTTTTCCAGAGAAAACAACCCTAACCTTGACAGTCTACCCTCATAATTTAAGTCTTCCATCCCTCTAACCAATTTCGTTGCACGTCTCTGCACTCTCTCCAGCTCATTTATATCCCTCTTAAGGACTGGAGTCCAAAACTGAACTGCATACTCCAGATGAGGCCTTACCAGGGACCTATAAAGAGGCATAATTATGTTTTGATCCCTTGAGTTAATGCCCTTTTTTATGCAAGACAGAACTTTATTTGCTTTAGTAGCCACAGAATGACACTGCCCAGAATTAGACAACGTGTTATCTACAAAGACCCCTAGATCCTTCTCATTTAAGGAAACTCCCAACACACTGCCATTTAGTGTATAACTTGCATTTATATTATTTTTGCCAAAGTGCATAACCTTGCATTTATCAACATTGAACCTCATTTTCCAGTTTGCTGTCCAGTTTTCCAGTTCAGACAAATCACTCTGCAAAGTGGCAGCATCCTGCATGGAACCTATAGTTCTGCACAATTTAGTATCATCTTCAAAAATAGAAACAGTACTTTCAATGCCCTAAGTAAATCACATCCACTGCCATCCCAGAATCGAGGTCTCTACTTACATTCTCATAAAAAGAAATTAAGTTTGGCAAGATCTATTACGCATAAAACCATGCTGGCACAAACTCATAGTATTATGATTTGCTATGAAGTCCAGTATCTTATCCTTTAATAACCCTTCGAAAAGCTTTCCTACCACTGACGTCAGACTAACTGGCCTATAGTTTTGAGGCTGAGAACGGGATCCTTTTTTGAATAGAGGCACCACATTAGCAATTGGCCAGTCTCTTGGCACTATGCCAGATCTCGATGAATCCTGAAAAATTAAGTAAAGAGGTTTGGCAATCACAGAGCTAAGCTCGCTAATTACCCTGGGATGAATACCATCTGGCCCTGGACCTTTGTTAATCTTAACATGTTCTAGTCTCTTTTGAATTTCTTCATGTGTGAACCATGCATCATTAGTTGTATTACTAGAATTGGGACTGTTAAAAGGAAACCTTCACTTACTGGTTCCTCATTTGTGTAGACAGATGAAAAATATGAGTTCAGAATCTGCGCTTTTATTTTGTTTTCATCTACCAGCTGACCCCCCTCTGATAGTAAGGGTCCCACCCCTTCCTGCTTCATTTTTTTACTATTAACATATTTAAAAAATAATTTTGGATTTTTTTTACTGCTTGCTGCAATATCCTTTTCTATATCAATTTAAGCTTGCCTTATAGCTTCTTTGCATGATTTATTGGCCTCCTTGTACCTTATAAATGTTTTGGCTGTACCAGCTAACTTGAAAGCCTTAAAAGCACGTCTTTTCTTACCCACCTCAACACCAACGCTTCTATTGAACCAAAAAGGTTTTGCTTTGCAACGACGTTCCTTGCTTACTAGTGGAATATACTGACAAGTATATTTATTAAGCAGCATTTTAAAGACTTCCCATTTTTGTTCTGTGTTTAACCCTGTGAAAAGCATTTCCCACTTAATATGTTGCAGAGATGCCCTTATACTGTCAAAGTTTGCACGTCTGAAATTTTTGTTTTAGTTACTCCCTTATAGAATTGCTTCTGCAACAGAATCTCAAAGTAGACCATGTTATGATCACTATTCCCTAAATGCTCACCCACACAAATGTTAGAGATGAGTTCAGTATTGTTAGTTATTACAGGGTCCAAAAGAGAGTTATTCCTAGTAGGTTCTTGAACGAGCTGGAATAAAAAGTTGTCATTCAGCATATTTACAAACCTACTAGCTTTTTCTGTTTTAGCAACCCCATTACCCCAGTCAATGTCTGGATAATTGAAGTCACCCATAGCAACAACTTGACCCAGCTGTGAAGCCACTTGTATCTGCAAGAGTAGCTGGGCTTCATACTCGACACTTATACGAGGTGGTTTATAGCATACACCAATGATAATTCTTTTTGTTGCCTTTTGTCCAGTCAAAATCTCTACCCAGAGTGATTCTACACCCTCACCAGTGCCAGCTATGGTTATTTCTTTAGCACATGGCTTTAATTCTGGCTTTACATACAAACACACGCCTCCACCCTTTTTAATCCCTCTGTCCCTCCTAAAAAGGGTGTAACCATTTAAATTCACAATCCAGTCACATGTTTCATCCCACCAGGTCTCAGTGATACCAATTATATCATAATTTTTACAGCATGCAATTCATTCTAGGTCTCCCATTTTACCTGACAAACTCCGTGCATTTGCCAGCATACAGCGGAGGTTACTACTTTTACTTTTGAAATTTGCATTACTTAGTGTAGAATTATACGTTAAGTTAGTATTATTCTGTTTTCCTTGTAACAGAGGGACCTCCTTAGCTGGTAAACTGTATGCCCCCCTCACTCCTCCCCATGACCCCTTACTAACCCCACTGCCCCAGCTTCCCCATAATTCTTTATCTCACCCACCCCCCCTTGCCTAGTTTAAACACTCCTCCAACCTCTTAGTCATTCTTTCCCCTAGCACCGCGGACCCCCTTCCATTGAGGTGCAAACCGTCACGGCTGTATAAAAATCAGCCCAGTGCTCTAGGAACCCAAACCCTTCCTTCCTGCACCAAGACTTGAGCCACGCATTTAGCTCCCTAAACTCCCGCTGTTTTCCTAAACTTGCACGTGGCACATGTGTACCACTATTTTTACCCTGAACGTAGTGAGATTTGTATCTTTTCTTATTCCACAGATATGTGTGTTTATTCTCATAATCAAAGATTTCCCTTTCAAACTTACGTTTTTTCACCTGCATAATTTCCATATTAAGATTTTCCATGAATTTTCTCAAATCATTATCCAATTTCTTAAATTCCTCATTAAGTTCATATGCTTTCAATTGGTCACAAAGAAGCTTTTGTTGTACCTTAATGGACTCCAATTCTTCAATATTGTACTGTTTTAAAAGAGACATAAGTTTGTAAGAGCATTCACTTAACGTTTCTTCCCATTGCATTTTAAAAGTAGCAGGTGTGTCTTCAAAAGAGGGGAACAGTTGTATACGCAACCCTCTAGGAATAATGTGACGCGTCATATATTCCTCTAGACATATAATATTCCAATATATATTCATCCTTCTACGTAGTAGATTTTTATTTTTTACCATTAGGTGAGAGAGTGTAAGGTCTCAGTGTAAGGTCACAGGATCCAGCTCACCTAATTGTGAGCTGGATCCTGTGAAAACAGACTTGGCCATTTGGGATTTGGGCCCACTTGTTATCATCTGAAAAGAACTCCATGTGTATACGAGAGCACACAAAGAGAAAAAAAAAAAGGGTGAATAAAGAAAGGGAAAGGAAAAGGGAAGAAATTATTACAATTCTACACTATAGGATTAAAGATCAAAAAATATATCCATGCTGTGGGAATACTAGTCCCGAAAAAATTGCTAATTAAGAATGGTTTGCGCAGGATATATTTTAAATTAGATAAATGGTGAATTAGGCTGAATGGAGTGTCCTCACCCAACTTAGTAAATATAAATATTAGAAAAATGGGATTTCAACTCCAAATGACCAATTCACCATTACAATATTAATTTGGATATGTAATTACAAAATATTCTGCGAGTAAAAATAAAAGGCAATATTTATTTGTTTACCACCATGCCATGAACTGGTTAAAAACATTTAAAAACCAAGGAAACAGCGCTGCATAAGGACTGAGGGATCCCTCTCCACTGACAAACATACAATGATAAATTAAAAGTTTGTAAAGTGGAACTGAGCCACTCAAAATAGATAGCTGATAAAAGCCATCCTGGGTGGCTTAATTGTTTGCAATCAATGAAATGGGTGCACCTGGAACAAGGTCCAATGCTGGATAGTATTGTATCAGTTGTTACAAAGTTGAGAAGAGTTTGCTGGAATAATTATTATTGATCCATAACACTACAATGAGGTGTGGGCTAATCAGCCCTAGCTGTGTAGCCAAGTCGGTGTGGGGCTGTTGTATTAGACTGCAGTCTATGAGTCAGAATACATAGAATTGCCACTGTACCATCTTGCTCTGAGTTCTGGGGGTATTTAAACATAGAATTGCCACCGTACCATTTTGCACAATGCCTTGTAAGGCTATACGTTTACTGCTACTTTTTTTTTTATTCAGCTCTTAGCAATTCATATCCCAGTCTTTCATCCAAATCAATTTATAGTTGCAAGGGTAATTTGGATCCTAGCAAACAGACTGCTGCAATTGCAAACTGGAGAGCTGCTGAATAAAAAGCTAAATAACGCAAACCGCAAATAAAAAAATGAAAAAAACCAATTGCAACGTTTTTCAGAATATCCCTCTCTGCACCGTATTAAAGTTAATGTAAAGGTGAATGACGCCTTTAATGCTGCACTGATTAACCCTTGCCATTAACGCAGTAAAAATGTATTTCAGACTCATGCTTAGATCCTTTGAGAACAGGTATGGGACCTGTTATCCAGAATGCTCCAGATACTGGATCTTTCTGTAATTTGGATCTTCATACCTTAAGTCTACTAGAAAATCATGTAAACATAAAATGAACCCTCAATAAGGATTAATTATATCTTAGTTGGGATCAAGTACAAGCTACTGTTTTATTATTACACAGAAAAATGAAATAATTTTTAAAAAGTTGGATTATTTGATTATAATGGTCAATCTTTCCGTAATTCAGAGCTTTCTGGATAACAGGTTTCTGGATCCCCCTGTACTAAAAGACAAGATTGATTTCTTTTTCTCTTTCCCTATAAACCAGCAGCATTATTCATATACAGTATATGTGTGTGTGTGTGTGTGTGTGTGTATATTGCAGCCAGAACAGGAAAATGAAATATATATATATATATATATATATATATATATATATATACAAAAAAGTTTGGATACATCACTAAATTATAAGAGGGGTTAAAAAGGTATACAATCCTCCAAAAAAATGGGGGATAGAACTCAAGATATAAGGGGTTAATTGATTAGATCTCTGTATGAGAAATTTATAATATTCATTTATGCATGGTGATAAGTTTTACCCATATATTTGTGCTGTAATAAGATGTGTAATATGGGTAAAACATGTGAAAAAATACGTGTGCTGCCTTTGTAATGTTTGTGGAGTTAAATATACCCTCTCCGGATTATCTGAAGTAAAGGGGACAAAATTGTAGAAACACATGGTAGGACATAAGCGTTGACTTCAAGAAAAAAAGTGATTGGTTGCTCAGGAAACTCAAACAACACAGCAACACGGAAAGTCTCACTGGATAGAGACCCGAACCGCACAATGGAACACACGAGGAAAAGAAGCGGAAGGGTAACCATGACAAACAGCCGAGATCGGCTTTTTAAAGGAATTACGTGCTGTACACCCCATGCCTCTGAGGAAGCTGATTGGACAGCGAAACATGTCAGGCAGTGGGGACGGAACGGTGAGCTGTGGGGAAGAGCCACGAGGGACGCTGCAATTACCCCTATCCCGGATCCAACTGGGCAACCTGCAAAAAGGCTTACATATGAGTGCATATACTTTTGAAGAGAAATGTGAGTGAAATAATTTTAAAAGTTTTATTAAATGATTTACACTATAAGAAGTCTTGTTTTATATGTGGGAACATATGGAGTGACGGAGGAGGAAGGAAGCTGAGAAAAAATAATGGTAAATGCAAATTTAGAACTGCTTTCTTCTAAGTAGGCATTTTGGCCTACTCTGGTGGAGGTATCTGGAGCGGTTGCACATACATGCATGCCTAAAGGACTTGATGATCATCCAAAGGGAAAAGCACATGTTTGAAAGAGTGAACGTTTAAAGGGGAAGTAACATAGCACATTGCCTTTTCCCTATTCCAACGCATGGTGTTAAGTGGATTATTTTTCAAAAAATACGACAATAATCGGGTGTGACAAGTGTTATGCACTTGTGGAGTAGCATATAGTTTCGATGGTATCAATTGTATTACTTAATATTGTGCTGAAAACTTCGTACACATGATCCCTGTGCTGGTCGAAGGCAAATTTTCATTAAGGCTAGGGGAGGCTAAACCTCCACAAACCTATCTAACACCTAAAACAAAAAGGAATAAAACAAAATAAAACCTGCTCCTGTGCTGACAGCGCTAGCTCTTTAATCATCGATGGAAAAGCTAAGGTCCTGCCTCTGAAGAGATCAGTTGCACTCTGATAAATGTGGTTTTGCAGCTTGTCCAATCAGATCACAACTGTCTTTATAGACAGTACAATGTACCAACCAGGTACAGAGTAGGTGTGGTTGGGAAAACAATGAATGAAGGCATGGCAGAGGGGAGACTAATTTGAAGGAGCTGAAATATCCAACTGGGATCATTTGCGGCAACTTTCATTCCACTCTGACAGATACAATATACACTCTTAGGCACATACAGAAGATTTTTCACCAGCTACAATAACTAAATGCATTTTCTCAGCCAGCATCAGTCTCAACCCTGTCATGAATTAATAACTTTCACTAAAAAAAAAAAAAATTACTTTTTTTTTTTGCTGCTTTACTTGTTGATTTCTACTTGTTTTTCTTAAATGTTTAATTGTTGTTTTCATGGAATCGGCACTGTGTTATACCTACCATTTTTACTGAGGCTCTTATATGTAAATTAGCACTTATTTTACCTTAATTTAGTTCTGCTGAAATCAATGTTATATTTGACTTTATCCTGTCATTTTAAGGAGGTATTATAATTGCAATTAGCAGTTCATTTACTCTGCGTGCATCCAACACTAATTTTCCACTGCCTCTCATATTAAGTGCCTAGTGCTGTCCAGGGCTGGCAATCTGCTGTAAATTGCCATAGAAAGTCACTACTTATTTGGATGGTGGGGGCTGTTTGGGCCTATAATGTGCCAGTGTTCACTGTGTAACAAATTGTATAACGTGCTAGCGCTCACTGTCTCCCACATTGTATAATGTGTCAGAACCCATGTGATATGCATGCGCATAATGAGTTGCAGCACTCACTCATTATGCACATGCAAATTGCCTCAACATGTACCCGAGTTCCCTAGCTCTGGCAGGGGCAATTTTTTTGAAAAAAAACAAATACTGTTTAACCCAGCAGGAGTTCGGGCTTTATTAGCTCATACCTTTGGTGAGGTAAAAAAAAAAAAATTCAAGGGTGACTTTTTAAGTTAGACATCATATGGCCATCTTAAGCCTCCAAAAAAAATCACCCTCCACTTGTGGTGCTGGTTACAGTTTACAGTGTAAGGGTAAATTGCTGCACATGATTATGTGCATTTATCAGCTACAGTAATATTCCATTATTAAAAATATGGTGTAATCTCCATAGAGCACAGACACAAATATCTATTTTATGCATGTACACTACACTAATGTCTATTTTATGCGTGTATACCAAAAAGATTATTGCACAATTCTTGAAATGAAATGGCTACAGCTTGGGAGACCATGGTAGAGACAGCTATTCCTCTACATAAACTCACAATGGAGGAGAGGCTCATGAGGAGAGGCTGTCCCCAAAAATATGAAAACATTTGGTGGAACCAGATCTGGACCAAAGTCCTTGACCCACCTGGTATAATAGAATGAGTACAGAGGGGTTATTTGTCATCTTTTCTTCTAAACCTCAGCAGGTCAGAGCTAACCTAACTTCACCCCAAAGTTCGATTGTAAAAAGAAATGGTGTAATAATTATGCCATTTTATTCATATGTAAATGTATGACAGCTACAGTTTGGCAAATTGAGTTTTTAAGTTATGATACAGTGTAAGCCAGGCTGCTAGAAGATGTTATATCTGCATTCAGTGTACACGAAGGGAGACCACTTTAAATATTTAACCCTCGTATACATAAAATGCCCACAATTTAAAGAAAGTAAAAAAGCTGAATTTTAATGCGTAAAAATGTTAGATTTAGAATAATGTTATTTCATTAGAATGTTAAAAATAGGGATTATATATTTAATACATTAAAAAATAAAGTGCTGAATTGATGAGTAATGATAATGATTAATATATTACATATAATAGATTACTAATAGACTACATATAACATTGCTTTTTCATTTGATTTGCTTTTGGGAGTTCAATAAAATATACTGTCTTTTCTAAAGATATATGCTTCATTTTAAAAATGTTTATTAAATGGCATGTAAATGGCATGCTTATAAGGATTTCAGACTTGAGTATGCTGTATTGTAATGTGCTGCAGAGCTGTTAAAAATGTGCAGTGCTGAGATCTGCAAAGTAATGCAGACAAGCCAGAGATGGAAGCAGAAATAGCAGGAATACGATGTTTGTCACGTCACCATAGCAACCATTTTTTTTGGTTGCTATAGGTGCACAACTAAACGTCGGGCATAACTGGAGTCAGTGTTTGTGAGTGCTCCTCAGCGCCGGACATCCCGACAGGCGCCCCTAGGCCACGTGGTGAAATATCGAAACTTCAGAACACATATCACTTCATAAAGAATTTGAAAACAGAAGATGGGTGGACTCAAGACACAATACACATAGTACAAGAATTTTATACACATTTCAAAAAATTTTATGGATCACCCCGATGAAGGTCTTCTTTTCTTACGAGACGCCCATTTACCCAAACTTTCGGTTCAGGACAGGGAGATATTAGACGCACCTATAATGGAACAGGAGATAATATCAGCAAACATTTGAAAAATGGGAAATTGCCGGGTCCTGATGGCCTCAGCGCAGAATACTATAAAATTCTCCTACTTGAACTGACCCCTATACTTCCCACAAATTTTAATAATGTTTTACAGGGCTCTCCATTATGGAGTGTGGTGAACGAAGCCAGGATCGTTCTTATCCCAAAGGAAAGAAAATACCTTAATCTCCCTTCCTCACACAGCCAATTTCCCTGCTAAATCAAGACCTAAAACTCTTAACCAAAATCATGGCAGATAGACTACAAACAATTCTCCCGCAGATACTTACCACACATCAAGTAGGATTCCTGAAAAAACAAAACCCGGTCCAGGCCATATGGAATGCAATAGCAGCTATATACCAGTGTAACCTGGAAAAAATAAATCATGGTATATTAATTAATTTAGACGCGGATAAAGCATTTGACAGAATAACTCATACACATATTAAAAGGCTTCTTAAATTTCAGCATTTTGGCAAACAAATGCCCAATTTATTTCAAACTCTATACACACACTCCTATACCCACATTACTGCAAACTGACTTAATTCATCTAGATTCCTGATACAAAGAGGAACGAGACAGGGTTGCCCTCTTTCGGCACTGCTCTTCAACATTGCCCTGGACCCCTTACTAAGACATCTACTGAATAGCGATACCTTCAGAGGTATACCTTTAGGTGCACAACAGCTAAAATTGATAGCATACGCTGATGATATCCTTCTCTATCTAAATAAGCCAAAAACAGAGTTACCTGTCATTTTACAAAAAATAGAAACATTTAGTACTATAGCAGGATTTAAAATCAACTTTGGGAAATCAGATCCCTCAGTTTACACCATAAAAAGGTTAGGACACATATCAAGTTTCTTGGAATTCAACTGCCACAACATCATCAAGATATATACAAATTAAATATTAGACAAACCATTGACCACATAGAGTAAGAAACGTGTAAATGGATAAATACAAATCTATCCTTTATGGGCAGAATTAATTTAATTTATATTATTATATTTCCCAAACTCCTTTACAAAACCCAAATGTTACCTTACCGTATAATATCAAAGGATATTAAAAGACTGCAACATGTTTTATGGACTTTGATATGGAATAAAAAACGGTCTAGGATCAATTTTTTCAAACTTCAGCAAAAGAAAACATGACGGGGGACTTAATCTCCCAACCATATCAGAATACAATGAGGCAGCGCTCTTAAGATATGCGGTAGACTGGCTTCACCATTGAAATGTTTACACAACAATATCCATAGATGAAGCATTCTCCGAAGGAATGCCGTTAAACTCTCTTTTACATACACCACTAAAGGACATTCCTAAAACTATGCAAGATAATCCACTATTCATCCATACCTATAAAACTTGGCATAGTGTCCGTAAAAAAGCGAACCTCTCTCCTTTTAATTCTATGCATTTAACTTGGATTAAAAACAAAAACTTCATCCCTAGCTTAAATAGTACTATATTCAACACACAGCAAGCAAATGGCTTACAGAATCTAAAAGACTTGACCACAGATAAATTCACTTTGCTTCCAATTTCGGACCTATTACAGAAATACCCGTTTCTACACTCTCATTCCCTTTACTGTTTTTACAACTAACTCCCTTTATCACACAGCACTTGGCCAAACTCACTGAAAAAGATAAAAGTAACCATTTAGACTCCTTATGGCTCGGACGCGATACAATCAAATCGACAGCTCAAATTTATAGACAAATTAGAACGACTTTAGATGTTGATCACTCCAATAGTAACTTCACAAAATCCCTCAAGCGGATAACAAAGATATCCTGCAACATACAGGAGTTATGAAAAACTTACCAGCTAGCACCTACCAAGAAATGTCCTTACAAATATTACACCATACCTATTTAATGCCTCTAAAACGATTTCACATTGGTACTGCCATCTCAGACAACTGTCTAAAATGTGGGGAAGCTATTGCAGATTTACTTCACTGTCTATGGTTGTATCCACACATTCAAAAATTCTGGGAGGAAATCCCAGTTATTGGGAAAATGTATCTGGGAAAATGTATCTGGGAAAACAATGCTTATCACTGCCACTTGGGCCATTTTTAGTAAATTTCCGTCCACTATAAACATTTCCAAACCGGAAAAAGCCTTAGCTGAACGTCTAACAGCAGCAGCCAGAAAAGCCATACTTCACAAATGACTCTCCGTCCCCTCCACCCATATCCTTAGTTCTTCAAAAATTACAACATATCTTTCACATGGACTGGGTGTAAACTCTGACAGATAAAGAAAAGAACACAGAAAAATTATTTGACACTTGGTTAACATACATGAATACTCTACCACAAAAAAAAGACAGCTAACTATACAAACATTCCAGCATACTACATGGTACGAAACAGAATTATTACGTGGAACCGAACCTGTCCAGAAGGCCGACCAACTGCTCATGAGTACTATACACTCACAAACTACAACGACACCTCTGAGGAGACATTACTTGAATAGACTAATAACAAGTCAACCATCATACCCATGAATAACAGCTTTATGATGCTACCTACAAATGATAAAATTGACAATGTTGTTTACACGGTTTACGTTTAATATTGGAAGTAGAGATGCTTCTGTATTTAAATGATGGTCTTTATGGGAAGATTTCGCAAGACTCATTTACGCCTGTGATTTTAGAACTATCTAATTATACTTGACAGCTATCTTTTATTAATTTATTTCATGTTATATGTAAATCTATATGTAATGTATAACGAAATAAAAACATGAAAAAAAAATATCAATAACTAACAGTAACAGTAGAGGCAGTGGTCACTATATTAACAAACTGGTCATCTCCATCTTTATAACACAAGATTAATAAAGATATTTTTAAGTTGTAAAGTATGAGACACAAGGCATCCAAGTAGCTATAGAGATGTGTATGTATGGTGCAGAAAAGCATTCGTTTCCTCCATGTAGTATATTTCGTTTACAATAGCTCCCCATTCTGCTACAGTTGGAGGGTTCTAATCTCTCCAGTGTTTGGGTATTAGATAGCGTGCTGCGATTAGTAGAAAGAGGAGACGGGTTTGTTTAAGACTGATTTCCTCACATGGGGAGTGTAATAATAATATTAACTGTGGCATTAAAACTGTTGCCTGTAATTTCAGTACATAGTTTACCTATTGTTTTCCAGAGTGTATGTAACACAAGGCACTCAAACCAAACATGTGACAATGTTCCCACATCACCCTCACATCAATAACAGCATAAATTGTTGGGTACCAGTCTCATCTTAACGATTTTGCAAAATCTAAATAGATCACATCTACTGCTCCCTCACTGTCCAGAAACTTACTTATCTTATCATAAAAAGCTGATATGACCTATCCTTTATAAAGCCATGCTGATTACTGCTCATAATGCCATTCACTGGCACAAAATGTTGAATTAACAAGCCTTCAAATATTATACCCATCGTGGATGTCAAATTTACAGGCCTATAATTGCAAGGCTTTTTAAATATGGGAATGATATCTGCTTTCCTCCAATCCATAGGTACCATAGCAAATGAAAGAGAGTCTGAGAAAATGAGAAAATAGATGCCGGTCTAAAACTGAACTAAACTCTCTTAAAACCCAGTGGTGTATTCCACCTGGCCCTGGTGCCTTGTTCACCTTAAGTTTTAGTAAAGCATTATGAACCATATCCTATGCCACTGACTAGTTAGAGGTGAGTCAAGAGTGCAGCTATGAGGTGGGTCTGGGAATTCCTCTATGGGGGACAGATTATACACTGAAGAAAAGTGCCTTTTTGTTACCACTATACTGGTGCCATTTATTTATGGTTTTGGGGGGTAATTCTTTATTTCTATGTTTTACCCCACAAAAAAACAGGAAATTGTTTATACTTACCGTAATTTCTGTTTCCTGGTCACATTCCATGGCAGCATTCACCAACGGGTTAATAGTCCTCCAGGCCTCTGGACACACCTCTACTTATTCGTCGTAGTCTTAAGCCAGACATATAGGGGCAAATTCACTTAAATTCGAAGTTGCGCCAGGCGCAACTTCGCCGCACTTCGCCGCACTTCGCCAGGCGTAGTTTCGCCAGCGCTCTGCAAATTCACTAAAATCCGAAGTTGCGCTCAGGGGTAGCGTAAGGTTGTGAAGTTGCGCTAGCGTTGATTCGCTATGTAAAGCGAAGTTACGCTAGCGAAGGCTAATTTGCATACGGCGCCAAATTCAAATTTCAATGGAGGAATACGTATCAGCACTACAAATGCCTAGAAAACCTTCAAATCATCAAATAAAAAATTTATTTTGCCCTACACATGTGCCCACTGTCTAGGTAAGTTGCCATGAGTCAGGAAATGTAGGGGGGGAAGGAGGGGAGCCCCAAAAAAAATTTCGATCTTTTTCAGCCTATCACCCATAATGTAGAAAACACGCCAGCGTTTTTTGGGACTTAGAAAAAATTTTGGCTTTTTTTTAAACAATCCCTATCTACTCTATTGGGCTTCGCCAGGTCTGAGGTGGCGAAGGAAGTCTAGCGTAAAAGGTAGCGTTCAGTACACTGCGCAAGTTAGTGAATTTGTGTAGTTACGTCGCTAGCGAAAATTCGCCAGGCGTAAGGGTGCGAAGTAACACTAGCGAAACTACACCAGCGTTCGTTAGTGAATTTGCGCAGTAACGAAAATGCCAAACGCTAGCGAATTAACGCTAGCGAATTAACGCTAGCGAATTAACGCTAGCGTTCGGCGCTTCAGCGCTCAGTGAATTTGCCCCATAGGAAGGGTAATTCCTTGGTGAATCTGCCATGGCTTTTAATCCCCGGGGAACCTCCCTGCCTGCCATATTGTAAGCCTTTACAATTGCAGAGACAATCCAGGAACTCAATGTCTTCTTAGAAGGAGCTTGACCCTTCCTGAAACCACAGGGAATGACAAATAATGATCTGATTTCCTGTATGTTTTAGTCCTCTACATGTATGTCTTTATGGCTCTGACAAAATCTAATGTGTGCCAACGAACCTCTTTCTCTGACTTTGTAGATGGACAGAAAGAAGGAAGAGACACCTCTTGGCAGGAATTTGGCGGGTCGAAGTACCACCTTGTCTTTAAAAATCACTGTATGCGGTTCTAATGCAGACAAGGCAGCCAATTCTACCAATCTGCATGCTGAAGTAACTGCCACCAATAAAATGATCTTTAAAGTGAGATTCCACAATGAAGTTTCCTCCAACGGTTCGAAAGAATATCCAACACGAATGGAAGATCCCATGGGGGGAAATTCTCTTTATGCAATACTCATAAATGCATTAAAGAATCTTTGATTCAAAGGATCTGATGCCCAACTTGCCCCTGTCAATGCTGAAATGGCTGACGCTTGAACTTTAAGTGTACTTAACTGGAGACCTCTTTCTTATCATGAATATAGAAAATTCACCAGTAGAGGCACTGTCCGGCAGGTTGGGTCTTGCCCCTAAAAGACTGCAAACTGAACAAAAGTGTCCCAGATTTTATAATACTGAGTTGAGGTAGAATTTTTCCTTGACTTTAGAAGAAAATTCAAAAAATTCAGAAAATCTCTTTTAGACTTGGCTCCTTAAGCCACTGCCTTTCAACCTCCATGCCACTAAGGCTAGGTGATCTTCCTCCTGATACAGAAACGTTTCCTGTGAGAACCATCCTGGGAACTTCGGAAATTTTCTTGGAACCGTCTAAGGTTAATTTGTGAAGCAATGGAAACCAGGGTCTTCCCTGCCAGAAGGGAATCACCACTATAGCATCGACCGACTCCCAATCCACTTTCTTCAGAACTTTCCATATAAGTGGAATTGGGGGGAAAACATAAATGAGACCCCTGGACCAATCCTGTCTTAGACCGTCCATGGCCAATGTTTCCTTGCAAGGATATCTTGCGTAAAACCTTTGGAATTTTCTGTTTTCTGACGAAACCATGGCATCTACCTCTGGCCTCCCCCATGTGTTTACCAACTCCTGGAAGATGTCCTCGTGAATACTCCACTCTCCAGGATCTACAGTAACTCGGGTCAAAAAATCTGCTCT
Organism: Xenopus laevis; assembly: GCF_017654675.1. Lineage (NCBI taxonomy): Eukaryota > Metazoa > Chordata > Amphibia > Anura > Pipidae > Xenopus > Xenopus laevis. The sequence continues at coordinate 28,830,140 of NC_054378.1, read as the reverse complement.
TACATTCTCTGTGCCTGGCAGGTGTACTGCTGATAAATTATCCAGATATCTTTCTGCCCAACGAAATATTGGCACGGATTCCTTCAGCAAAGTCATGCTTCTGGTTCCCCCCCCTGCTTTTGCACGTAAGCGACTGCTGTAACATTGTCCGACATAATCTTTATGCTGTTTCCTCTCAGCAGATTTGTAAAGGCAAATAGGGCTTCTTTTATTGCTCTTAACTCGAGCACATTTGAAGGTTTTTCCCTCATAAACCAAGACCCTTGAGCGAAGTGTTCTTCGTAATGGGCTCCCCAACCGGAACCTGGTGCGTTGGTAGTCAGTATTAACCACTCTGGTTCTTCCAGATGTAGACCCCTTTCCAAATCCTCTTGTATACACCACCATTCCAGACTGCGTTTTATTTCTTGAGGCAATCTTATCTTTTTGTGCATATTTAGTTGTGAGTTTTTTACTTTTCTTAGTAAGAAGTTTTGCAGGTCTCTTAAATGCCATCTTGCCCACTATACTACTTGTATGGTTGAAGACATTAAGCCTAGAATTTTTAGACAATGATGCACTGTTACTACTGCTCGGCCTTTGAAATCTTTTATTGCCTGAATCATCTTTTGTTGTTTCTGGACTGGAAGATTCACCAAATTCTTCTCTGTCTGAAAATATGTCCCCAGAAAAGGTAGTTATCTTGACAGACTAAAGTGACTTTTTTCGATGTTGACAACCCAACCGTGTTAGAAATTCTAACACTCTTTCCGTGTGCTGCTTTGCTTCTTCGCTTGAGCTTGCGGTCATCAAGATATCGTCCAAATAATGGAAAATTGATATTCCTTCTTTCCTTAACTTGGCTATCAGGGTGACAAGGACCTTTGTGAAGACCCTTGGCAATTGTGACAGCCCGAAAGGTAGGCATCTGAATTGTACGTGAACCTTGCCTACTGCAAACCGCAGATACTTCCTGTGTTCTGGACAGATTGGCACGTGGAAATATGCATCCTTCAGGTCTATATTTGTGAGCCAATCTCCTACCGATGTGGACTGAATGATGGAAGTTAAGGACTCCATCTTGAATTTTTTCTTTTCCAAAAACTTCTTTAGTTTTCTCATATCCAATAAGAAAAGCCTTGAATAAAATCCCTTTCCTCTTTCTTGAGAAGGGACTATCTCTACTGCTTTTGAGATGAACAACCAGATTCTGACTCTCTTCTGCATTCCGAAATGAAGAAACTAGAAAATAATCCCTTCTTGCGATTGTTGAAAATTCCAAATGAAAACCTCCTCGAATTGTGTCGCAGACCCATTGGTCTTGTACACTTCTGGTCCAGACTTGAGTGAATAAGGTCAACATGCCTGCTATCTCTGTCTGGACAAAGGTATCCTCATTGTTGCTGTGTTGAAGCAGATGAGGAAGAGAAAAAACTTGATCTCTTCAAAATACTCCTGTCACCCGGATGCCCAGATCTCCAGGAGGATTGTCTTGAATATTCCTTCCCAGGTTTGTATTGCTTTGATGATCTAAAAGATCTATCCTTGTCTCTGAAATATGGTGCCTCATGTCTGCCTTGCTTGCTTTTTCTCGCTTGAGGAAGAAAAACACTTTTTCCGCTTTTCCCTCCTTCTTGATAAAATACTGTTTAATTGTCATTATACAGTCTTCCTGCCTCAGAGAAAAAAGATAAAACACTGGAGAAGAGTACTCCTTCAGTTCAGGAAGATCCAACATTTCAGGAAGTGGCTGGCTCTAAGAAAAGACCAAGGCATTCATATTCCAGACAGATAGAATCACTGTCAGAAGTCTCAAAAGGTGAATTATCTGATTTGTCTGAAGTGCACTCAACCTTAGGCTCAGAAGAAGGGGAGATTGATTCAGAGGAGTAGTCTAATTTTGATGTGGCTGTAATTGAACCTTTGATTAAGGCAGTACGTCAAACCTTAACATTTCCCACAGAGTCTTCCAAGGTTTCTTCAGCGGTCAAACTTTTTCCTTCCTTGAAAAAGAGATCATGTTTCCCAGTGGGTGCCTCAATAAAAGAAATTATCAGTACTTACTTACTTACTTACTTACTTAATCCTGTGTCTCCCACTGGAGCAAAGGGCCTCAACAAATGTGTGCCATCGGTTTCTGTCCTGGGCGATATTTTCTATCTCAGTCCATGATGTCCCTGCTTTCTTTATTTCCTCTTCCACACTTCGTCTCCAAGTTGTCTTTGGTCTTCCTCTTTTCCTGCTGCCTTGAGGATTCCACTTTAAGGCCTCCTTCTCAATTGAATTATCCTTGCGAAGGGTATGGCCAATCCATTTCCACTTTCTACGTTTGATCTGTAAGTCCACTTGTTGTTCTTGGTTTTTCTCCCACAGCTCTTTATTTGAAATTATATTCGGCCACCAGATGTTTAATATTCTTCAGAGGCAGCGGTTTATAAAAGTTTGGAGGCTTTTTGTTATCTCCACTGTCACCTTCCATGTCTCACATCCATACAGGAGGACAGTCTTCACGTTACTCTGGAATATTCTCAGTTTTGATTTCATGGAAATATCTTTGGATCTCCAAATTTGATACAGTTGTACAAAGGCTGTATTTGCCTTCTTAATTCGGCTTTTGGTATCAGCACTGGCACCACCATCCATTGTCATCAGGCTGCCCAAATACTGGAACTCCGTCACAGTTTCTGTGTGTTTCTCATGGACCTGGAACTTCTGGTTGGGGTCTACCTTGCTGTTTAATCGCATCTCTTTGGTTTTCTTGCAGTTTATTTCCAGTCCCACCTTCCTGCTCTCTCCTAGTAGATGGGCTAACTTTACTTCCATATGTCGGTAATTTTGGGAGAGTAAGCAGATATCGTCTGGGAAGTCAAGATCTTCTATGTATTGTGTCAGCCCCCATTGTAGTCCAGTTCTATTTCCAAGGCACGACTTCCTCATGACTAGGTCCATTACTATCAAGAAGATAGTGGGGGAAAGGGTACATCCCTGTTTGACTCCTGAGCTGACTTCTATTGGATCACTTAGCATGCCATTGTGAACAACCAAGCATGTATAGCCCTCATAAAATTCCTTTATAAGTATTACATATTTCTTGGTATCCCATACTTCTCTAAAGATCTCCACATAGACTCTCTTTCCAAGGAGTCAAATGCTCTAAGGAAATCTATAAAGATCAGGTACAGTGGGACTTCTAACTCCTGACATTGTTCTATTATAACTGTAACCTGGCCAAGTAATTCTCTCTCTCTTTTTTTTGAAAAAGAAAATAGTCTCACCTTTTCCCTTTGGGATGAGGTATCTTGCCTGGCATACTAGACTCCATACTTGTGCTCTTCTATTGCAATAGGAACACCAATGTAGCAGGACCACAATAAATGGCCTCCACAGGAAGTCTCGCCTCCTTATAAAGGCATACATGTTGCAGGCATATTATACTTTCCCTCACCCTTATTAGGGGTTAATCTTAATATATGCCTGCTCCGGGCTTACACGCCATAAACAATAAACTTTTGGCGCCAAAGAACACTTCCGTGTTCATACAATGCTGCTGACTGTCGCCTTACCCTCAGGCAAAATGGCGCTTTGTGCACATCCTGTGCAGCCACGCACTGCTTCCTGTATGCCCCCAAGAATCAGGATGACCGAGCAGAGTTCCTACCTTCCCCCGCAACTGCATCAAGTGTGTGCTGCCTCCGCTGAACCGGATCGGTTGCCACGTCATCTGCGTCAAGAATTGATGTCACTTCTGGGTTCCGCTTTGTGACACTCCAGACTACACGCGCCCAAACTTCTTCAGCATCGCCAACCTAACCCGTTCAACGGGAGGTAGTGGCTTGGCCCCACATGGCTGCCTCCTGCAACCAACAGCCTTCCTTAACTAATCCCTACAAGGGGAGTTATCGGACTTCCAGCCACAGAGGAAGGTCAGAGAGAGAGAAGGAGAGGGCGACCCCCCCTGCTGGGAATTAAACAAGGCACCGCTCCTTGTGCCTGCTTCCATCTATCCGGCCTCTGGACAGGACAAAAAAGACGAGTAAGTAGAGGTGTGTCTCTGATTTTAACTTGAGGTCCTGTCCAGGGCCCAGAGGGCAATTAACCCCTTGGTGAATGCTTGCCAGAAGTGACTAGGAAATGCAGTCAATGTGTTGATTTTTCATTAGACAAAGTCACCCACAGGATTATTTGTATGCACTAACTTAACTTAATGACGCCGACGCGATGACGTCACCGTTTGGCGCCAAAATTCGTAATGAAAGGGTGCCCTGGACACTGAGATGCTGCCCAATTATAGGTATCAGTTCCTGCATTGTACCTGGGTGTTTTCCTGTGAAGTTTTCCTGTTTGATTCCTGATCTTGATCCCTGCTTGTCCTGGACTTTGACCCTTCGCTGCCTGCCTTAAGAACTGTGCCTGTGACCTGACTATTCTCTTGTTTAACCCCTCAGATGCCTTGTTCATGGAACCTTGTTCCTGGCTTCCTCCTTGGTCCGGACTACTCCCTTTGGGAGCAGCTAGGCCCCCTGACAGAAGATACATGTGGGTTGCATCATTTTCTGCACTCTGCATCATAAATGAAGTTTACAGCAAAACATTGTTGTATAATGTATAATTAACCCTTTCCCTGCCAGACGATTTGTCCTAAATGCAAATATCAACTGCCAAGCAATTTTAGACATTTTGCACCCATTATGTTTACTTACGATTTTCGACAAGAAAACCTACATAAAATAAGACACATTATATATTGTTTTTTTCTGTAATGAATTGGGCTTGAACACTGAAACAAAATGTTGTACTTTTTCTGGAGATATAACAAAAATTTTGAGTGAAATATAAAAAAAAAAAGAGATAATAAAAAATAAAATATTTTTATGTTTTTTTCAAAGAAGAATTACATTTACTGACAAAAATGTTACTGTTGGTAAAAGCCCCAATTCTGCTGAATCCAATGAAACCAGATATGTATCCCACTTTTCCTGTCCGCAACACACCCCAATAATAAAACAGCATAAGTCTAAACACCCCCCACCTGTAAAATACTCCCCACAAACTATATATTCGTTGAAAGTGCACACCTGCAGCTATTCAGAGACACCATCCTTGCTTTCCTACATGCAGATTTGTGGGCACGTTTCTCCATAGATGTTTGCAGAAAAAGAAAAAAAAGTTCCAAAGTTAGATAATAGATTTGATCCCAAAATTGCCATGACAACTAACTAAAAATACCTGCTAAGTATCAATCTGCAACTTTTCCCGAACAAAATGATACCCTGCATGTATGGGTGCAACTAAAGATGTGGCCTCCAAACACCCCAAAACAGGGTCAATACACAAAATCAATTTCAGCTGGAAAGTTTGGGTCTGTGCTCCAGGTGCACACCTTGCAGTTCTTCAATCTAAACAACCCACTTACCTGTGCAATACTCCCACAAACTATATATCCCCAAAATTGCCATGACAACTAAAAAGAACCTGTTTAGGATCAATCTGCAACTTTTCCTGAACAAAATGATACCCCGCATGTATGGGTACACCTAAAGACATGGCCTCCAAACACCCCAAAACAGAGTCAATACACAAGAGCAATTTCAGCTGGAAAGTTTTGGACTGTGCTCCAGGTGCACATCTTGCAGTTCTTCAGTCTAAACACCCCCTTACCTGTGAAATACTCCCCACAAACTATATATTGCTTGAAAGTGCACACCTGCAGCTATTCAGAGGCACCACCTTTGCTTTCCTTCATGCAGATTTGTGGGTGCAGTTCTCTATAGAAGTTTGCGGTTTGACCTGAAATAAAGGGAAAAAAGTTCCAAAGTTTTATTCCTTCCCAAAATTGCCATGAAAACTAAAAAATACCTGCTAAGTATCAATCTGCAACTTCTCCCGAACAAAATGATACCCCGCATGTATGGCTGCACCTAAAGAAGTGGCCTCCAAACACCTTAAAGCAGTGCCCACCTTGCAGTTTTTCAGTCTAAACACCCCCTTACCTGTGAAATACCCCCACAAACTATATATTCATTGAAAGTACACATCTGGAGCTATTTAGTGGAGCCATCCTTGCTTTCCCTCTTGCAGAAATGGATGCAGTTCTTTGTAAAATGTTATAGTTTGGCTTGAAATGAAGATAAAAAAACACTCAAAATTTGATTTCTCTCCAAAACCAGAAAAAGACAAGTAACAAAAACCTACTAAATAGTTTCTGAATATTCTACTCAGAAACACAGGTGCTTTCTGTAACTGCACTGAAAGGTAAGCGTTTGAGATGCCAACAATAAGGGCAGAGACGCACGTGGAGATATGGGGAAATCTAGTCACCCGGCGACAAATCGTCTCTTCTTTGGGTGACTAATCTCACCAAACTGCCTTTCGCCAGCTAGAATCTAAATTGCTGGAGGGACAGAACTCTGAGCGTTTTTTTTGAGGAAACTTTGGGCGACTTCGGAAAACAAAGCGCTCCGAGTGCCATCCCGCTGGCGATTTAGATTCTAGCCAGTGGGAAGGCAGTTCGGCGAGATTGGTCACCCAAAGAGGCGGCGATTGGGTGCTGGGCGACTAATCGCCCCAAATCTTTATGTACAGTATGTCTCTG